>NC_064639.1:850804984-852006651 GCF_023864345.2 Schistocerca serialis cubense | reverse complement strand
CAGTAGTTCAGGGAGAATGTCATCTACTCCAGGGGCCTGATTTTGACTTGGGTCGTTGTGCTCTGTCATATTCTTCTTGCGGTATATATGTCCCATCTCACCTTCATCTACTTCCTCTTTGCATTCTATAATATTGCCTTAGGTTCATTTCCCTTGTGTAGCCCCTCTATTCATTCTGCCTTTCAGCTTAACCTTCCTTGCTTAGTGCTGGTTTTCCACCTGAGCTCTTGATATTCATAAAGCTGCTGCTGCTTCTCTTTCCTCCAAAGACCTCATTACTTTTCCTATAGGTGGAATCTACCTTTTCCCTAATTATACATACTCCTATAGACTTGCATTTGTCCTACAGCCATTCCTACTTAGCCATGTTGCACTTTGTTAGTCTCATTTTTTGGGCACCTGTAGCACTCTTGTGTCTGCTTCATTTGCCACATTTTTGTATTTTCTCTTTTTATCAAATAAATTTGTATATCGTGTAATGTCCAGTAATTTCTACTAGGCCTTGTCTTTTTAATTATTTCATCCTCTTCAGTCAATTTTTGCGTAATGCTCTCTTTGAGACTCTCAGCAACCTCTGGTTCTTTCATATTATCCATTTCCCATATCCTTAATTTCCCATCTTTTTTCAGTTTCTTCAGTTTTAATCTGTAGTTCATAAGCAATGAATTATAGTTAGTGTCCACATCAATATGGAGTGATATTTAAATCGAAAAAATGCCCTTTCTAACAAGACATTGTACTTTTTCACAAGGGCTGACACTGTGTCAATATATAAGGAAATTTCTCCAATTCTTGGAGATGACAGTTCGCTCTGTAGTACCACACTTAGATGCTGCAGAGAATCAAATATTCCTTGCAAACACTGACATTTAGTGTTGGTGGCTGAGCATTTCCCCCACCTCTAATGCTGTTGCAGGGATTGTAATCTACGCCATCAAACCAAAACAAAATTAGAAAGAAGAAAAAAGACAAGAAGTTGAAAAGTCTTCTTTCTCCCCATATGAAGATAGATAAAGCTAATAAAAACTTAAGTTATTGCTAATGATAATAATAATATAATTATAATAATAATTTCATGAGGCTTGATTGTCAGATATAAGTATTTAAATTAAGGTGATATAGTCACAGACTGATTAATAGTTCAATGGAACTCAGAAGATAAAAGGTTTTCACATATCTGTATGTATCAGAAATTCATTAATTATACAAAAGAACATTAAAATTAGGAATTTAGGATGGAATGTAAATAATATTGTTATAAAAGCATTGAGACAGCTACTGAGCAGTGCCGACAAATGCACTATTCGAGGTCGACTCACTCCTTCCTGGCCAAGTGCCCAACTGTAACTAATTTGCACCACAACAGTAACTGGTCTCACACATATTTTCAACAAGCAAAGATTAACTTATACTGGTAGCTACAGCTACAACAAGCTCAACAGAGAACTTCATCGATAACTATATACGTATATCTAAATTATTGATAGACGGCAAATACATTGCCATGTGAGAACACTGTACCCTCACAGACTGATTGTCCACCTGGAGCTCAGTTTTAAACTCCTTCATGACTGGAAAAAAGCATTTTTAAATTTACTTCTTACTAATGACTGTTTTTATAACATTTGAGCAGCCCATGTTTTAACACTTCCGGTAGTGTGTACAGAATAGCCAGCATTGCAGTCTTGACCGATCACTAGTTTTGTAATGAGAAATGTATACTCATATACAATCTTTCGTCTCTTGTTTTGCAGCTTGGTTGGAAAACTACCATTAGGGACCCAACCACAGTTGTGTGAAGCTTGTTATACGTGGAAATTTGATTCTTTAAAGGTCTGATTACCTTACAAATCAGTTAATGTGTTAAATAGTTGATATTAAGCATATAAAAAGTAGTAGTTTAGAAAGTGTTTGAAATTGTGTTTAAAGTTTGTTGGAACACTGGATGAGTAATTTGTGCCCCATTTGAAGCAAAAGCTAGTTTTTCATACATGTCAATGTTCATGATATCATAGCTCCTGAACCATGTTTTCTACATCTACATTTATACTCCACAAGCCACCCAACGGTGTGTGGCAGAGGGCACTTTACGTGCCACTGTCATTACCTCCCTTTCCTGTTCCAGTCGCGTATGGTTCGCGGGAAGAACGACTGTCTGAAAGCCTCTGTGCGCGCTCTAATCTCTCTAATTTTACATTTTTGATCTCCTCGGGAGGTATAAGTAGGGGGTAGCACTATATTCGATACCTCATCCAGAAACGCACCCTCTCGAAACCTGGCGAGCAAGCAACAACGCGATGCAGAGCGCCTCTCTTGCAGAGTCTGCCACTTGAGTTTGCTAAACATCTCCGTAACGCTATCACGGTTACCAAATAACCCTGTGACGAAACGCGGCGCTCTTCTTTGGATCTTCTCTATCTCCTCCGTTAACCTGATCTGGTACGGATCCCACACTGATGAGCAATACTCAAGTATAGGTCGAACGAGTGTTTTGTAAGCCACCTCCTTTGTTGATGAACTACATTTTCTAAGGACTCTCCCACTGAATCTCAACTTGGTACCCGCCTTACCTACAATTAATTTTATACGATAATTCCACTTCAAATCGTTCCGCACGCGTACTCCCAGATATTTTACAGAAGTAACTGCTACCAGTGTTTGTTCCGCTATCATATAATCATACAATAAAGGATCCTTCTTTCTATGTATTCGCAATACATTACATTTGTCTATGTCAAGGGTCAGTTGCCTTTCCCTGCACCAAGTGCCTATCCGCTGCAGATCTTCCTGCATTTCGCTACAATTTTCTAATGCTGCAGCTTCTCTGTATACTACAGCATCATCCGCGAAAAGCCGCATGGAACTTCCGACACTATCTACTAGGTCATTTATATATATTGTGAAAAGCAATGGTCCCATAACACTCCCCTGTGGCACGCCAGAGGTTACTTTAACGTCTGTAGACGTCTCTCCATTGATAACAACATGCTGTGTTCTGTTTGCTAATAACTCTTCAATCCAGCCACGCAGCTGGTCTGATATTCCGTAGGCTCTTACTTTGTTTATCAGGCGACAGTGCGGAACTGTATCGAACGCCTTCCGGAAGTCAAGAAAAATAACATCTACCTGGGAGCCTGTATCTAATATTTTCTGGGTCTCATGAACAAATAAAGTGAGTTGGGTTTCACACGATCGCTGTTTCCGGAATCCATGTTGATTCCTACAGAGTAGATTCTGGGTTTCCAAAAACGACATGATACTCGAGCAAAAAACATGTTCTAAAATTCTACAACAGATCGACGTCAGAGATATAGGTCTATAGTTTTGCACATCTGCTCGACGACCCTTCTTGAAGACTGGGACTACCTGTGCTCTTTTCCAATCATTTGGAACCTTCCGTTCCTCTAGAGACTTGCGGTACATGGCTGTTAGAAGGGGGGCAAGTTCTTTCGCGTACTATGTGTAGAATCGAATTGGTATCTCGTCAGGTCCAGTGGACTTTCCTCTGTTGAGTGATTCCAGTTGCTTTTCTATTCCTTGGACACTTATTTCGATGTCAGCCATTTTTTCGTTTGTGCGAGGATTTAGAGGAGGAACTGTAGTGCAGTCTTCCTCTATGAAGCAGCTTTGGAAAAAGGTGTTTAGTATTTCAGCTTTACGCGTGTCATCCTCTGTTTCAATGCCATCATCATCCCGGAGTGTCTGGATATGCTGTTTCGAGCCACTTACTGATTTAATGTAAGACCAGAACTTCCGAGGATTTTCTGTCAAGTCGGTACATAGAATTTTACTTTCGAATTCACTGAATGCTTCATGCATAGCCCTCCTTAGCTAACTTTGACATCGTTTAGCTTCTGTTTGTCTGAAAGGCTTTGGCTGCGTTTAAACTTGGAGTGAAGCTCTCTTTGCTTTCGCAGTAGTTTCCTAACCTTGTTGTTGTACCACGGTGGGTTTTTCCCGTCCCTCACAGTTTTACTCAGCACGTACCTGTCTAAAACGCATTTTACGATTGCCTTGAACTTTTTCCATAAACACCCAACATTGTCAGTGTCGGAACAGAAGTTTTCATTTTGATCTGTTAGGTAGTCTGAAATCTGCCTTCTATTACTCTTGCTAAACAGATAAACCTTCCTCCCTTTTTTTATATTCCTATTAACTTCCATATTCAGGGATGCTGCAACGGCCTTGTGATCACTGATTCCCTGTACTGCACATACAGAGTCGAAAAGTTCGGGTCTGTTTGTTATCAGTAGGTCCAAGATGTTATCTCCTCGAGTCGGTTCTCTGTTTAATTGCTCGAGGTAATTTTCGGATAGTGCACTCAGTATAATGTCACTCGATGCTCTGTCCCTACCACCCGTCCTAAACATCTGAGTGTCTCAGTCTATATCTGGTAAATTGAAATCTCCACCTAAGACTATAACATGCTGAGAAAATTTATGTGAAATGTATTCCAAATTTTCTCTCAGTTGTTCTGCCACTAATGCTGCTGAGTCGGGAGGTCGGTAAAAGGAGCCAATTATTAAACTAGTTCGGTTGTTGAGTGTAACCTCCACCCATAATAATTCACAGGAACTATCCACTTCTACTTCACTACAGGATAAACTACTACTAACAGCGACGAACACTCCACCACCAGTTGCATGCAATCTATCCTTTCTAAACACCGTGTGTACCTTTGTAAAAATTTCGGCAGAATTTATCTCTGGCTTCAGCCAGCTTTCTGTACCTATAACGATTTCAGCTTCGGTGCTTACTATCAGCGCTTGAAGTTCCGGTACTTTACCAACGCAGCTTCGACAGTTTACAATTACAATACCGATTGCTGCTTGGTCCCCGTATGTCCTGACTTTGCCCCGCACCCTTTGAGGCTGTTGCCCTTTCTGTACTTGCCCAAGGCCATCTAACCTAAAAAACCGCCCAGCCCACGCCACACAACCCCTGCTACCCGTGTAGCTGCTTGTTGCGTGTAGTGGACTCGTGACCTATCCAGTGGAACCCGAAACCCCACCACCCTATGGCGCAAGTCGAGGAATCTGCAGCCCACATGGTCGCAGAACCGTCTTAGCCTCTGATTCACACCCTCCACTCGGCTCTGTACCAAAGGTCCGCAGTCAGTCCTGTCGACGATGCTGCAGATGGTGAGCTCTGCTTTCATCCCGCTAGCGAGACTGGCAGTCTTCACCAAATCAGATAGCCGCCGGAAGCCAGAGAGGATTTCCTCCGATCCATAGCGACACACATCATTGGTGCCGACATGAGCGACCACCTGCAGATGGGTGCACCCTGTACCCTTCATGGCATCCGGAAGGACCCTTTCCACATCTGGAATGACTCCCCCCGGTATGCACACGGAGTGCACATTGGTTTTCTTCCCCTCTCTTGCTGCCATATCCCTAAGGGGCCCCATTACGCGCCTGACGTTGGAGCTCCCAACTACCAGTAAGCCCACCTTCTGCGACCGCCCGGATCTTGCAGACTGACGGCAACCTCTGGAACAGGACAAGCAGCCATGTCAGGCCGAAAATCAGTATCAGCCTGAGACAGAGCCTGAAACCGTTTCGTCAGACAAACTGGAGAGGCCTTCTATTCAGCCCTCCGGAATGTCTTTCGCCCCCTGCCACACCTTGAGACGATCTCCCACTCTACCACAGGTGAGGGATCAGCCTCAATGCGGGCAGTATCCCAGGCATCCACAGTCGTAGTCCGATTGGGGGATGCGTGGGACGAGCTGGCCGTCCCCGACAAACCCCCATCCGGACCCTCACAGTGATGCCCATTGGCAACAGCCTCAAGCTGTGTGACCGAAGCCAACACTGCCTGAAGCTGGGTGCGAAGGGATGCCAACTCAGCCTGCATCCAAACACAGCAGTTGCAGTCTCTATCCATGCTAAAAACTGTTGTGCAAAGAACGTCTGAACTAATCTACAGAGAGCGCAAACAAATCGACACAAAATTTAAACGGTTATTAAAATACAAGATTGCCTAGTAAATGCAGTAATGCTGCTACTTGCGCACTGCTGACACACTGCTCGGCGGCGGAAGGAGACTACACGATTTTACACTATTCTGGTACTAAAACGCGATGCTACAACTCTCAAATACTATAATATGCCCGAAATTTATTAATTAAACAATGCAAGTACCAAAAACACGCAAAGAAATTAAGGATTAAACTATGTAACAAATGAGTGAGCTAGGAGTATACGACTTGCTGCTGCAGCTGCTTATCCAACGGCGGCAGGGAGCGCATTGTACAATGATATTATTTTGCAGGTACATTTGGTGGTGTACATGGATACTGTCTGCAAAATTTATTGCAAATTGAGTTAGTAGTAAAGAAGTAACAAATTAAAATGTAACATCTGATATTGCAATTTATTGCATGTACAACAAAAATGTAGTAAGTGATAAACTTTTTTTTTTCTTCGTAAGTTTGAGGGGGAAGGGGGTTAGCAAAAAAAAAGTTTTGTATAACATGAAATCGCGTGTCAAGTTTGTTGACACTGGCTAAGTGCTGTCATTCTTAAATACCGGATGAATATAGCCGGGGAAATTTGTGCACTGAGTGTCAGGCTGCCTCAAGATGTATATACAGTTTCTAACTGTAGTACTTGACTTACTGTGCTAAACCATTGACATAAGATTATAGCTCTCAATAAGAAGATTGTGACCGCATTTTAAATTCGTTTGGTAACTGTACGAAATACTGAAAGTAAAATTTTTGTTGCCCCAGGATGGCATTAGATAGGCAATCTGCAACTGGAATTATGTGACAGTAAAGGTACGTTTACACTGGGATACATGTATCGCGACATGTATGAGCGACATGTCAATTTGACATGTCGCGATACATCACCTCATACAAAAATTCACGGAACTTGTATGCGGACCCTCCAGCTCATACATGTCGCGTATACATTTTGTATATCGCTTTTTGGCCATATACGCGACATGTATGAGCGACATTTGAAGAACTCGCGCATGCGCAGTACTATCATTTCCTGTCGTCTTGTCGCCTGCCGCTTATTTTGACGATTAGCGCATGCGTAGTACCAGGCTCTTTGGCGGCTGTTTGAGTTTTGGAGGTGCCGACTATCGTTTCGACGTTAATGTATCTGCATAGAACATCATAAAGTGCCGTATGCAACATTATTCTTCGTGTTTGCGAGGCCATTGTGCAAGTTTTATTCCAAGACGTATATATATCACGGTATGTAATACATTCTATAATTTTTTCATGCATCTGGCACGTATATCAATTTTTTGCTATTATTCCGGCGGCCTCGCGTGATAATGTTGACAACGGATGCCGACAATCGTGTGTGAGACGTTGGCATTAGCAATCGCGCGACAATGCAAATGTTTTGTAATGAAATCTTCGTTTCAAGAGGAATCCCCAGTGGCCAAAAAACGGAGTGTTACTGCCAACTGATCCTCTGGTGGAATCGCTTCCCGAAAGTTTGTGTTGGTTTTGGACACAAGAGGAGCCACAAGTGATAACAAACCGCGGAAATCCTCCATACTCATCCTAACATAATTTCTAAAATATGCGCCATCCTTTAGCGTTAATTCGCGAGAAACTCACTCTGCCACCATGTACGCTTCCTCCGCCTTTTCTTCCTATCATCTTCCAAAAGAGCAAGTGTACCAGCACATAAAAATGTGAAAACTTCCAAATCGTCGTCGGAAGCCATCGCACAGTGATACAAATCAGTGTAAACGCACGCTCATACATGTATGAAGTTGATACTTGTCAGCTCATACAAGTCGCGATACATGTCGCAAAGTCGCATATACATGTATCTCATACATGTGCCGATACAAATCGCAGTGTAAACGCACCTTTATATACACCTTAAACTTGACAGAGAATCTTACAGAAAAATAAATCATTGTAACACTGGCCTTGCTTTTTGGTTGTGAAATTGGCTGATGTAGTAGACACCAGTGTAAATGTAATTTTCAAGTATGTAGATGGAATCAGGGAGACACAGTACTGAAATGAAATAAAGCAGCTTTTACAAATCTACCCAAATGCTGCATGTAATGTTTTGAAAACAGTAATTGGGTGTGCAATTATGAGTAGCAATTAGAAAGGTGCCACTTTTAAGATCTTAACTTTTACATTCCAATAAATAAAAATATTTCTTTGACAGGGATCTTATCTCACATTATTATAGAGAAAGCACATTAATTTCTTTGAATCTTTCTAATTTGTTGTTACCTTCCCATTTATAAATCTGAGTGTAAGAAGAGGTACAATCATTGGTGTTCTGGGAGACAATGATATTTTTATTCATGTCAAGGAAAGTTAATGTTAGTCAAAAGCTTGTTCTACCAGATAATTAAGATTGGAATGTCATTGGAGAAACGAATGTATTTGCTGTATGTAGTTACTAAATAAAATGATGTGCAGTAATATGAAATTGCCTATGGTCTCTTACAGTCACAAGAAACTATTGCTCTTGTTCATATGACTGTATCCTTAAACTTGTAAAGTTGTGTTGTTATAAACAATATCACAATTATTTTGTACAGGTGTAAAAGAATCTGAGAAGCAAGATAGAGAACTTTGTGCTTGTTGGTGCCAGGGTTGGGCCGAGATCTATGTCAGACGACCTACAGGTATGAACTCAGGCATAGAAAAAAATTACTATAGACTGTTTGGATTATTCTGGATTACTGTAACAAATCATTAAATAAAACTCTTTATTTAAAGTACATTAAATTGTTATTCACTCACAGAAACTAGTTTCCTCTCAAATTTTTCAATAATTTTGATCAAGATGTTCTGCTGTTTATTTGATCTTGTCTCTACACTGTGTGTAAGGCCTGGCAAAGTGTGGCTCACAAATCATCCTCCTACAGCAAGTGCTTCTCCCTCGAACTCAACACCTGCAATACCATGCCATCATTGCCCAGTCGCAGCCATGGTGGCCAGTTGCAGGCAGAACTGACAGTGGTTATAGATCGTGAGCCCCACCTTCTCAGCATATTTAAACATATCCGGACATAAGTGATTAAAACCTTGATTTTCATTTCATTATGCATGTAAAACTCTTCCTGAGATATTTAAATACACAGAGGCTAGATATATTTAACTTGATCATGACAATTTTTGTAATATAAATATCTGAATGCGTTGTATTGAAGCAGAGTCGATCTTCCAACAACTCATTTCTCACTGCACTGTGCTTGAGCATATTTGATGTACTTTCACAAATATAAGTTGATCCAGAATATGACTGCATTTTAAGACTGAAGTCAGTGAGATTTGGTTGAATCTTGTGCCGTGACATCAAAAATTACAGCGTCTCTTTCTGTTCTGGATGATGTGAACATATCATTTTGTAACTCACACACAACTTCTTGAAGATCAATTCTAACATTAATTTCCATGAAAGAAAATGTCTTCTGGTTCTATAAATTTAAAATCTTTAGAATACCTGTGAAACTCTTGGTGATTTTGTCAATAATAGAAATAATCTTGAAAATTTTATTTGGTTTTACTCTCCGTACAATTCATAGTGACTCAGGAAATGACAAACATTTTCCTTATTTAGATGCAATTTAAACAATGTGTGGGTAGTGTGGGATCTACTATTATCTGCAAACTTATAAGAAACTGTTCATTTCTTCCCTTCCAATCATAAATTCAAACAATTTAAGTGATTTCTAAAATCTGTTAAAAATACAAATTATGATAGAAAATTGACTCAACTTATTTTCAAATTGTGAACACTCATTATAATGGCATTTAAAAAAATGCAAACCTGACATTCTGGCCAACAAAATTAAACAAAGTAATGCAGGCAAAAAGTAGGCTGTGGCAATGACATGACGGCACCGCAGGTGTTGAATTGGACAGGAAAACGCTCACTTTAGGGGAATGGCTCGTGAGCCATGCTTTATCAGGCCTGCTGTAAACGTTACTACAGGCATCAGGACTTGGTGTTTTGTTGGTGGTGCGTAAGTTCATTGCATTTTTCATAAGTTTAATAAACAAAACAGACACACATAACAGAGATTTTAGTCATCCGTAATATATTCTCTTTCACTATTTACAACAGTCTGCCGACTCTGAGGTAACTTGTCGATTCCACAGCTGTAGGTATCACATGGTTATGAGGCAAAGAACTCATCAAGCCATGTTTGCATTTTCATCTGGAATGGAAGTTCCTTGAAGATTGTCTAATAGAGAGCAGAAAAGGTGAAAATCTGAGGGCACAAGATCAGGTGCATAAGGTGGGTGCAGAGTGCCTTCCCAGACTGACTCCTGCATGGTGATATTTTGTCAGTGTAGCAGAATGCAGGTGGGCATTATCATGGAGTAGCATCATTTCATGCAGTCTTACTGGTCATTGTTCTTGGATTGCATCTGCAAGATGTCTCAGTTGTTGACAACAAATGTCAGCAGGGATGGCACACCACACCATCACTGTTACACCAATTGCATATTATTATCTTTTGTGGATAGGCTTGTTCTTTGTATGGGATTGCTGCTTTGTTGGGACTCAGCCATACCTCTCTTTTCCATTTGTTAGAAAAATGACACGATTTCTTGTCACCAGTAACAATACAAGATGGAAGTGGTCAATGTTGTCCATGAGCCAATTAATGACAAGCAAGGAGGGAGGAACATGTGGCCAACCACTGATTTTTGTGATTTTGGCTTTTTGAAGCTACTCCACTCCATGCAAATGTCACACAAGTGTGGGATGATCACAGTTAATCACATTTGATCATTCTCTAGTACACTGATGTGGATCAATGTAGACTAGTGTGTTTAAATGACCTTCATCAAACTCCAGAAGGTGTTCCTGAATGTGGAGAATCACTAATGTCAAAACAATCCTCCTTAAAAGATGAAAACCATTTTCTTGCCCTGCTCTGTACAATGGCATTATCCCCATATGTGGCACAAATGCTCCTGGCTATCTCCATTGCTGTCACCCCTCTACTGAACTCAAAAGAGGAATATGTTGGAAATGCTCAGATTTCTCCACTAGCATTCACAGCTCAAGTCATTATCTCCAAATGAGAAAATGACAGTATGTAAAGTCAAATAGTAACTGTGAATTGCAAATAAAAAATGACATAGGAAAAAAAAAACATTATTAACTAGATTACCAAAATTAAAAACAAAAACACCACAAACTTATGCACCGACACAATAATTTATTAAAACAGAATCAATCTTTTTAATCGAATTTTTAGAAATCCCGTCAGCTTCAACCTAATCCAATAATGACATCAACTCCTTTTCTAAGAAGGCATCTTGTCTTCATATTTTTAGTAAGGCCTTGGTAACCTCATTGTTGACTGCATGCCACCTCACCTCTTCACAATAACCTGCCAGTTTTCATTAAACCCCAGTTCAGTAAAGGATGTTTTTGCAGCTGTCGCAAGTGAAAGCTGCTTTGCCACTGGACATTGTAGGAATTAATAGATGATTATCAAGTTACTTTTAACAAAATAGCAAGTCTCAAGCTTCTTTAGCTGGCTGAAGCACCTATCTACAGCTTCATTTACATCTACGTTTATATTCTGTGAGTGGAGAGTGCTTTGTATACCACTGTCACTTCCTATTTTCCTGTTTCAGTTGCAAATGGTTTACGGGAAGAACAGTTGTTGGTAAGCCTGCCTGTCAGCTCACATCTCTATTATTTTATCTTCATGGTCTTTTGTGAGATGTACACAGGAGGAAGCCAGAAAACCTCTCTTGCAGTGTCTGCCACTGAAATTAGTTGAACATCTCCATTTTGTGGTTACTAAATGAATCTATAACAAAATGTGATGCCCATCTTTGGATCTTACCTATTTTCTCCATCAGTTGTATTTGTTACAAATCCCAGACAGATGATCAGTATTCAAGTATTGGTCAAACAAAGATTATATAAGCTTCCTCCATTGTGAGTGGACTGCACTTCCGGAGGATTCTTAAAGTGGGTCAGTTGAGCATCTACTTTACCTGCAGTAATGTGATTTTTCCACATTAAATCACTCCATATACATACTTCTAGATATTTTATGTATATGACTGCTTCCAGAGATTTTTCTGCCTTCATGTAACCATACAATACATTTTTGTGCACAATATGTCACATTTAACAATATTATGAAAAGTAAAGTTGCTACTCACCACATAGCGTAGATGCTGAGTCACATGTAGGTGCAACAAAAAGATTTTCACACTCAAAGCTTTTCACACTTAAAGCTTTCAGCCCATGGCCTTTGTCAACAATACACACACACGCACACACACACATGCTCACACAAGCACAACTCACTCACGACTCGTGTGTGTGTGTGTGTGTGTGTGTGTGTGTGTGTGTGTGTGTGTGTGTGTGTGTGGGTAGGCAGGTGGGTGGGTGGGCAGTTGGGTGGGTGCGAATGCGCATATGTGTGTCTATCGTTGACAACGACCATAGGCCAAATGATTTAGGTGTGAAAATCTTTTTGTTGTGCCTATCTGTGACACAGCATCTCCACTATATGGTGATTTACATTCCATCCTGAATTTTCCATTTTTGATATATGTCACATTTATTTGCATTGAGAGTCATTTGCCCAATTCTGCACCAAATATTAAGTCTGCAGGTCTTCTTGCATTTTGGTACCGTTTTGTAATGTTGGAATTTCTCTGTATACAACAGTGTAATCCATGAAAAGCCTCAGGGGAACTTCCAATGTTATCCACTGAGCTATTTACATATTTTGTGGGAAGCAATGGTTCTATAACACTCCCAAGAGGTACACCCAAAGTTACTTTTATGTCTGAAGGTTTTCCTTCATTGAGAATGGCCACTGTTTGCTAGAAACTCTTCAATCCGATCACACAACTGGTTTGATATTTGTTAGACAACAGTGTGGTACACTATCATACGCATACTGGAGCTCAAGGAACGCAACATCAACCTGAACTCTGGTATCTATTGCTTTCCTAATCTTGTAGATGAACAGAGTAAACTGGTTTGATATTTGTTAGACAACAGTGTGGTACACTATCATACGCATACTGGAGCTCAAGGAACGCAACATCAACCTGAACTCCGGTATCTATTGCTTTCCTAATCTTGTAGATGAACAGAGTACACTGTTTTTCACATGATCATTGTTTTCGGAACCCAGGTAGATTCCTGTAGAGGAGATTTGCAAACTTCAGAAATGTCATAATATTCAAACATAAAACATATTCCTAAATTCTGTGACACACAGATATCAGAGCTATAAGTCTATAATTTTTTTGTGTTTGACGATTCTTCTTGAAAACGAGAGTGACCTCCACTTTCTTCCAGTCATTATATACGCTTCACTCCTCCAGTATCCCTATGGTACACTGCTGAGATTAGCATGTTCTTTCCCATACTCTGTATAGAATAGTACTGTTATCTCGCCATGTATTGTGGCCCTCCCAGGTTGGCAATTTTAGTTCCTTTTTTATCACGTGGTCACTTATTTCGATATGTCATTTCCACATTTGTTTGTTGATTTAAGAGAGAAACCACAGTACAGTCTTCCTCTGTTTTGGAAAAGGCATGTAGCATTTGGCTTTCTCTCTCATATCCTCCATTTCAGTGCCATTATGATCACAAACTCTGTGAACAGTTGGCTCCATTAACATTAAAATTATTAAGAATTTTCTGTTGATTCAGAGATAGAATTTTGCTTTCAAATTTCTTGAACACTTCATGCATAACTCTCGTTACACTAATTTTGATTTCATTTAGTTTTCTTGAATACCTACTGATGATGAACCAAATAAATGTTGTTGTGAATTAGTAACTGGAAAACCTTTGTGCATGGAGCAGGCAGGTATGTGTTTAAATTCTTTATGTGTGTGTTGGGAAAGTACACTCTTTGTATTAATTCTTAATTAATAAATATAATGATAGTTCCTGTATGTGTGCAGGTGTCCGGCATTATGTTAAATATCTATATCATCTCATTCAGCTTGAACACTCAATCTTGTTTCATTGACACAAAAGTCTAAAAAGTTCTAATCGTATATTTCAGTGTTAGACATGGACATTGGAACTTCAGTCATCTGTATCGCCACACTCTGTGAAGCTGTACATTTCTGTAAACTTCTAAATTTAAAAAAAAAATTGAAACTATTAATTCAATTGTTTCTTGAAACTTTAATCAGTGCCCATGAAGTACCCTTTACTTGCTTGTGTGATTTTATTGCCTCTAAAATGTACTATTACTCTATTACTACCTATGAACAAAAAATTGTAAATTTAATGTTGACTTTAAAGAGAGGAAAAAATTTTCCCACTCCAGGTGATATGTCTTGGGTGATGCGTACGCAGAATCATCCTCAACTGCAAAGCTCTCCGCAGGATTTTCCCCTCTCAGACATCACAACTCTATTCCTTCCGTCTCTGGCTGCCCGTAACAAGGAACAACATGAGGTGGAGCCACAATCATCAAACAGACGCATCAGCTGTGGCAGTCTTCCTGTTGAGGTACTGCATTTACCTGACTATTTTTCAGTATCTATAATTTTTATTGTGCATTTATTTTGCTGTGGATGCAGAATAGAACTGTGTGCAGAATACATAAAATCCACAAACCCAATCATCCCGGCCGCCCCATTGTAGCTGGTTACCAAGCCCCCACTGAACGTATCTCTGCCTACGTAGATCAACACCTTCAACCCATTACATGCAGTCTCCCATCCTTCATCAAGGACACCAACCACTTCCTTGAACGCCTGGAATCCTTACCCAATCTGTTACCCCCGGAAACCATCCTTGTAACCATTGATGCCACGTCCTTATACACAAATATTCCGCACGTCCAGGGCCTCGCTGCGATGGAGCATTTCCTTTCACGCCGATCACCTGCCACCCTACCTAAAACCTCTTTCCTCATCACCTTAGCCAGCTTCATCCTGACCCACAACTTCTTCACTTTTGAGGGCCAGACATACCAACAATTAAAGGGAACAGCCATGGGCACCAGGATGGCCCCCTCGTACGCCAACCTATTCATGGGTCGCTTAGAGGAAGCCTTCTTGGTTACCCAAGTCTGCCAACCCAAAGTTTGGTACAGATTTATTGATGACATCTTCATGATCTGGACTCACAGTGAAGAAGAACTCCAGAATTTCCTCTCCAACCTCAACTCCTTTGGTTCCATCAGTTTCACCTGGTCCTACTCCAAATCCCATGCCACTTTCCTTGACGTTGACCTCCACCTGTCCAATGGCCAACTTCACACGTCCGTCCACATCAAACCCACCAACAAGCAACAGTACCTCCATTATGACAGCTGCCACCCATTCCACATCAAACGGTCCCTTCCCTACAGCCTAGGTCTTCGTGGCAAACGAATCTGCTCCAGTCCGGAATCCCTGAATCATTACACCAACAACCTGAAAACAGCTTTCGCATCCCGCAACTACCCTCCCGACCTGGTACAGAAGCAAATAACCAGAGCCACTTCCTCGTCCCCTCAAACCCAGAATCCCCCACAGAAGAACCACAAAAGTGCCCCACTTGTGACAGGATACTTTCCGGGACTGGACCAGACTGAATGTGGCTCTCCAGCAGGGATACGACTTCCTCAAATCCTGCCCTGAAATGAGATCCATCCTTCATGAAATCCTCCCCACTCCGCCAAGAGTGTCTTTCCGCCGTCCACCTAACCTTCGTAACCTGTTAGTTCATCCCTATGAAATCCCCAAACCACCTTCCCTACCCTCTGGCTCCTATCCTTGTAACCGCCCCCGATGCAAAACCTGTCCCATGCACCCTCCCACCACCACCTACTCCAGTCCTGTAACCCGGAAGGTGTACACGATCAGAGGCAGAGCCACGTGTGAAAGCACCCACGTGATTTACCAACTGACCTGCCTACACTGTGATGCATTCTATGTGGGAATGACCAGCAACAAACTGTCCATTCGCATGAATGGACACAGGCAGACAGTGTTTGTTGGTAATGAGGATCATCCTGTGGCTAAACATGCCTTGGTGCACAGCCAGCACATCTTGGCACAGTGTTACACCGTCCGGGTTATCTGGACACTTCCCACCAACACCAACCTATCCGAACTCCGGAGATGGGAACTTTCCCTTCAGTATATCCTCTCTTCTCGTCATCCGCCAGGCCTCAATCTCCGCTAATTTCAAGTTGCCGCCACTCATACCTCACCTGTCTTTCAACAACTTCTTTGCCTCTACACTTCTGCCTCGACTGACATCTCTGCCCAAACTCTTTGTCTTTAAATATGTCTGCTTGTGTCTGTATGTGTGGATGGATATGTGCGTGTGTGCGAGTGTATACCTGTCCTTTTTTCCCCCTAAGGTAAGTCTTTCCGCTCCCGGGATTGGAATGACTCCTTACCCTCTCCCTTAAAACCCACTTCCTTTCGTCTTCCCCTCTCCTTCCCTCTTTCCTGATGAGGCAACAGCTTGTTGCGAAAGCTTGAATTTTGTGTGTATGTTTGTGTTTGTTTGTGTGTCTATCGACCTGCCAGCGCTTTTGTTCGGTAAGTCACCTCATCTTTGTTTTTATATATAATTTTTCCCACGTGGAATGTTTCCTTCCATTATATTGTATCTATATGCCTGCATACAAAATTTTCATCTTTCTTGATGAGATAAACTAATGTGCCAGACCTCTACTCAAGCCAGATCATAGTCTTTTACAGGTTCCATGATTTATTCTGCCCATGACAAGCAGAGCTTCCAAATCAGGTCATGATGTGGTACGTAGTTTCAATGAAGAGGAAGATACTCTGTTGTGCACATTTCACTGCATAGTAAAATCTTCATTTTGGGCAAGTTTTGTGTTCATGTTTTCTGTGCAGGATAAATTAATCGGGATTCAATTAAATATGTGAACCAAATAATGTAATATTATTCATTAAGAGACTTTTTAATTAATAAAATAAAAAAAACTGATAAACGAAAATAGGAGTTGTGCTCTGAGGGTTCTGTACAAACTTAATTATGTATTTGAATGATAATGATAACATTGTGCAGCTTAGTGGCCCTGGTGCAAGTCTGTCTTCAACACTTTGGCGATTTGCACGTCCCTAATGTACCCCATTTATCCAACCCAATAAAGGGGACCTACAGTTTAAAATGGACTCTGGATCACATGTTGTTTCTGGCAACTCTTCAAATCACTGAGAAGTTAAGACCAGGTTAAATCAAAGACTGAAAAGTCTGTGGCCTGACCAAGATTCCATCCTGAAACCTTTTGGTTTCTAGACACACACATTACTGCCAGACCGCCAAGCCCGTCATGTGTATAACAGAACTCATATATTGGTTTTAATGGCGAGTTTGTATCAAAATGTGACAAAATCTTTACAGGTCTTGAGTACATTATCTTACAAGCTTAACTTTTTTAAACCTCTGAGGGTCCATAGACAAATTAAAAAAAAAATAATCATGTGCTATACAATCCAGATTTACACTGTGATTTTCATCTGTGTTCTAAAATAGAGACAGGTCTTCATTGATGTCAGTAAAGTTGCAGTGAAGAAATAATGATAATTGTGAAGGCTTGATTGCAGAAGCAGAAGGTGGCACTCTTTCATATGGCTCAAGAACCATGCTTACCATTGACAAAAGTGTATCATGTTATCTGATAACTATGTTGAAAAAATGAGAAGACGTCATTTAAGAGAAAATTCTGAAGATATTTTCTGTATTTAAGTTACTCACATATTGCCATTCAATCACTATGCTGTCCATGAAGGCATAACTTACCATTCAGCCTTCATGTTTATAGACTACCTCTGTCTTTGAAATATGATGACACAGTTAAAAAAGGAGCTTATTACTCCAGCATTAAGCTGTTTAATGCTCTCCCACCACACATCAAATGCCTTCACAAAAGATTGCCAGCATTCAAACAAACTCTCAAGGAGTACCTGACAGAGAAATCTTTTTATACAGTTGACGGATATGTGAAAAAAAAGTATATAATCATTGAATTTGTAAGTGTTGTAAAATTAGTATAATTAATTTTGAGTACTATCATAGGCATATGACAATTATTTATTGGTATTCCTGTGTTTCCTTTGGAATATTTAGTTTAACTTGACTCTTGTATGTATATTACACATCCTTAACATGTGAAACAAAAATGTTCTGTTAACTGAATGTGCTGCTGTTTAGCTGATATCTTATGTACATCGTAGCTTTTATTGTGTTTATGTAAGATATATTTCAACTGTGTACAGTCTGACACATTCCATATCATAAATATATTACTCATCCTTAACATGTGAAACACAATTTTCTGTTAATTGATTGTGCTGGTGTTTAGTTGATTTTTAATTGCATTGTGTCTTTTTATTGTATTTATACAAGTTATATTTGAAATATGTAGAATCTGACACCTTCCATATCCTTGCGATTCACTCACTACCAGGATCTATGGAACATGAAATGAAATAAATAAATAAATAAATAAATAAATAAATAAATAAATAAAGTTATCAGCTTTGATGTTTCAAAGAGCTTGTGATACAGCAGTTGATAAATTGGAATCATGTAGGAGAGATCAGAAAAAATTACAATGAAGTGACGATAAATGTAAGAACTTTCTAGAGTGTTTGTAGGGGGAATACTGCTGTGATTGTTGGGGATGATCAGTTTGTGATTGCCCTTTGAAGAACTGTCAGAGAGACTACCCGTATGGGACATGCAACCACTTTTACTGGATAGAAGGTTATTAAAATAACAGTAAGGATTAATGGACATAGTGTGTACATTGTGAAGCATATTCTATAATCACAATAGATGAGACTTACAGAGCCTGCTTTACCACAGAGATCTTTTTTAATTATTATTATTATTGTTATTATTATGATGGGAATGCTGATCATAATGAACCCAGTCTGATCATACCCAAATGTCCTTGTCATTCATTGCTGCATCTGTTTTTGCCAATCAAATTTCAGCTAAGATTTCACCTTCTACCAAGAGGGCAAACATCTTGCCAGTTTGATACTATTGTAATGTATTTCTTTTTACTCCCATCTCCTTTTCTTTCTCTGTCCATATTATGTTTTCATATGTGCATCCCTCCTGCCCCACTGCCCTCCACCCTGTCACCATTCACATTGGCCAATGCCTTATTTGTTGATCTTTTATTTTTTTCCCAGTGCTGTTTCAATTGTTCACTAGGTTTCTCCCTACTGCCATTGAACTATTTAAAACCAGTTTTTTTAATCCTCCCACATTCAATACTTGTTCCTTAAACAGTTTTGTCAGTTGTTTCATCAGCTTTTATATTATTTTTTTCTGAATCATTTTTGTACTTCATGGGTCCAGCTTGTTGTTGATCTCTTAGCCCACAAATATTTGAATGTTAATCTAATGTCTTGCATTATCGAGTAAATATTCAAAAAATACCAGTCGTCTTTTTCTCATTACTTTTTATGTTTTAATAAATTTCCCCATTACTATGTAATTTACAACCCTCTATAGTTTTTCATGGACGAAGTACTTTCCAAATGATTTGCCTTTCTAGTATTTCTAATTTATCTAAATTATAGTTTAATGCTGGACACTCACTTGCATATAGATGTTCTGGCTGTATAGTAATGCCTTATGTTTGGAGTTTTAGAAATCTACAGAAGTCTTTGGTTATACTATATGACTTTCCCATTTTTACTTTATTTATTTATTTTTTCCACTGTGGCCAAGATCCATTTTCATAAATTTCAGTTCCTTTTTAATGTGTGCATTTCTTCCTCATCCTTTACAGCCATCTCTCCCCCCCCCCCCCCCCCCCTCCCCCCTTCCCCCTCACCAGCCTCCTGTAAAAACTCTTAAGCCAGTTCTATTAACTATATGCCTTCTAAATGATTAATTTGTGTTACAGCAGGTATCACACTTTCAGAAAGCAAAGCAGTCATCTCCAAATGCAAGAATGTTTATTCCAATATTTTTGTTTCCTCTTCCCAACCTGATTGGAGAAATCTTATATTCGTTCAGTGATACTATGTTTTGTAGGTGTCTCATAATTAGATTTGCCAATTTAGACTTTACGCCAAACTGTCAGACATTTTATCTAGAGTTTGTGTGTCAATGGAATCAAAGGCCCTTTTGAATAAACAAGCATTACTACAAAATCTTTCGAATTCAATAATCTGTGGTGAATGATGGTCTTCAGATGAAATATGTATCTAAAACATCTGCCCTTCCTAAAACCACCTTGATATTCTGCTAAATGACTGTCCAGTGTTGTTTCTACTCTATTAAGTAAAAGCTTGGAAAATATTTTAGATATAACTGGTAGCAAAGAAATTCCTCTATAGTTAATGTCTTATTTTTTGCCCTTCTTATGTAGTGGATGTATCAAGGCAGCCTTCCATTCTCCTGCAATTATTATGATAAACAAGAAAGCTAAAAGGGACAAAGTTACAGTAGACAGTAAAATAAGCTTGTTTAACTAATAGATGCATAATTAGAAAATAGCCATATTATCAGTGAAATTTTATGGGGGAACAGTTTAATGTGCATGGAATGCCCTCAAGTTCACAAAAAAGTTTCTAGAAAGTGAAATTTTCTGATTTGAATAGTTAAACTACTTAGTCACCTTGTGTCAACTGATGTGTGGCACATACACACATACATAACAGAACACAGTATGTGTTCTGGCTCTTCTCCTGGCAGAAAACTCACTCACTCACTCTCTCCCTGACTGACTGACTGACTGACTGACTGCCTGCCTGCCTGCCTGCTGCCTCCCTCATGCTCTCTTTCCCTTCTTCCATCACTCTGCCCCCTGTCTCTCCACTTTATACCTCCCTACCCCACTTACCTTCCTCCTGTTCTTCCTTTGTCTCCATTTCTTATATGCTCTACTCACTCAGAACTCATTTCATCTTATTGTTTAGTCACTATGTCATCTGTCTAGCACTATCCCACTCCCCCTCCTTATCTCATGCCTCCTTTCCTGTACTCTCCCAACCCACATCAGCAGGCAACTGCTCTCTAATAATCAGTGTCACCATGGTAGTATACATTTGGGTGTCTGTGTGGTTGGAGTGTGAAAGTCAGCCAGAAGATGTCACAGTTTAAAAGCTACGTAATACTTTGTTCTGTTACATGTGTGTAAGAGCCACACATTAGTCTACTAAAGTTTAATGGTTGTCTTTATTTTATGTATTGTTCCATCCAGGAATTTCCATTATTATTAACAAACATAATCGATTGTTTAAGAGAGAGTACACATTTTCAGAAACAGAAAAATCTGGGCTAGAAACCTGTTACTGAATTTTGAAAAGAAGTAAATTTTAACACCCAAACATTCTGAAACATAAAAGTTCTGATACGAATAAATTCTGAAAAATTATGTTCCTGGAAAAAGTAAACCATTTGTTGAAACATGGGGAATAGTGGTTTTTGAATGAGCTCTTTTATCCTTGGAATAAAAAATTCTTTAACATTAACAAATTTTGAAATGGACTGTTTAAATGTACTATTGTCATTGCCAAACATTAAATTATGCAGCGAGTACTAAAGTTTAATGAAATTATGCCTGAACAAGAATTTAGTAATATCATGCCACTGTCGTATGTTGTTGTTGTTGTTGTTGTTGTTGTGGTCTTCAGTCCTGAGACTGGTTTGATGCAGCTCTCCATGCTACTCTATCCTGTGCAAGCTTCTTCATCTCCCAGTACCTACTGCAACCTACATCCTTCTGAATCTGCTTAGTGTATTCATCTCTTGGTCTCCCTCTACGATTTTTACCCTCCACGCTGCCATCCAATGCTAAATTTGTGATCCCTTGATGCCTCAAAACGTGTCCTACCAACCAATCCCTTCTTCTAGTCAAGTTGTGCCACAAACTTCTCTTCTCCCCAATCCTATTCAATACCTCCTCATTAGTTACATGATCTACCCACCTTATCTTCAGCATTCTTCTGTAGCACCACATTTCGAAAGCTTCTATTCTCTTCTGTCGTATATGTACTACTAATAAAAAGATATAAGAAAATGAAAAAAAATATTGGCACAATGTGAAGTTTGTACTAAATATTAATGTCGAGTTTTGTATTGACAGTGGTATTTTCTTTGTTCGTTTTCACAGAACACATCGGATGCAGGATTTGAGCTGGCGAGCGATAATGTACCAAAATCAACTGAGCCAATCAACATCCCATGCTCACCATACAAAGTCTGTCCTTCCAGGCGTGAAAGTACTGAAAGTCTAGACTTACCAGCAGGTGAAAGCTTTTTGGAACCTGAAGGTACAGTAATTTCATGAGCACACATTTCAACAGCACCTACAATCAATTCTGTTTTATAAACTGACCAAGACTGATAAAAAAAAAAACCTGTAGTTTATTAGACCATCACAGGCATATTGCAGACAAATGCATGAAAAAAGTGGACATTTGTGTTGGCTTTTTTCCTCCAAGGAGAGGAGATAGTAGGTAGAAAGAAAAGTATAAAATCAGATAACAGAAGGGAGAAAGTAATTCAGAACCAATAATTAAATAGTGATTTTTTTCCAATAATGAGAAGAGATTCCAAACAATGTGTAGTGAAAGGCAATGTCATGCACCTTTTAAACTACTTTGATACAATTAATCTTATCCATAAAATTTTAGAATAGGAAAAATAGTGTTTTTTAGGCAGTTCTGTTCCAGAAAGGATTATAGAATAGGAAAAATAGTGTTTTTTAGGCAGTTCTGTTCCATAAAGGAAAGAGTTATTAGAATATTGTATATGAGTTCTGAACTGAGCGCTGAGTTCTGTTCCAGAAAGGAAAGAATTATTAGAATGTTGTATATGATTTCTGAACTGAGCGCTTCAATTTTACTGTTTTATTAGTTCTATTATTTTAGGAGATTCAGTTCTGTAGCAGAATTGCTTTAATTGGTATTTGTAGGACAATAATGACTATGACGCTGAGATTGAGTTGAACAGTCTAAACCTGTTGAGAGAGAGAGAGAGAGAGAGAGAGAGAGAGAAGTGGGGTGGGGGAGATTTGCAAATTGTTGAGGGTCGGCATAAGTGTTAAACATGTTGGTGACTATTTGGACAGTTTGGCTTAAGTTTAGATAAGTTTGTGATAATAGTGTGTGTCTGTTATTGCTGAATTTTATCATTCTGTATGAGAGAGGAGAAGACATTTGCAAAGATTTTATCAATGACAGAAACTTTCATGCTTGGTTCTGCTGCTGAAACAGGTGGACTAAGAGATGAGTAGAATAGAAGCTTTCGAAATGTGGTGCTACAGAAGAATGCTGAAGATTAGATGGATAGATCACATAACTAATGAGGAGGTATTGAGTAGGATTGGGGAGAAGAGCAGTTTGTGGCACAACTTGACTAGAAGAAGGGATCGGTTGGTAGGACATGTTCTGAGGCATCAAGGGATCACCAATTTAGTATTGGAGGGCAACGTGGAGGGTCAAAATCATAGAGGGAGACCAGGAGATGAATACACTAAGCAGATCCAGAAGGATGTAGGCTGCAGTACGTACTGGGAGATGAAGAAGCTTGCACAGGATAGAGTAGCATGGAGAGCTGCATCAAACCATTCTCAGGACTGAAGACCACAACAACAACAACAACAACAACAACAACAAGAGATGAGTAGAACCCACAACTGCTCTCTCTGCCCAAATAAATGTCATACACCATTTTCCCTTTGCGTTTTTGTTTATTCAATGTTGCATGAAACTTAATATTGTCAAATTCTATTGAAAACTCCTCCTATGAAAGAAAGAAAAATTAAACTTTTCATGTTCACTGGAGAAAATTTTTCTACATAAAATAATTATTTCTCCTCTGTACAACAATGCAAGTCTGTTTCTTGTTGGTTGGCAGTCTTGGCATTCTCAACAATCAGTTTTTCAGATAAAGTGATTGTTGTTGATATTCAGCAACTATCTATCTTGTATACTTCCAGTGGGTTAGTTCATTTTCCTGCTGTTTATATGGAGACTCAGGAACGTCTAAAAGAACGTACGATTTATCTTTAGGAAATGTTCTGAATGAAATGTTATGTGAAGATTCTATTTACAGGAGTGAAAGTGAAGATGAGGAGGGTGTTATGGAGTAAGATTCAGATGGGGAAAGTGATGTGGATGTTAGTGATGTTGAAGATGATGTAGCTTTAGGTAGTGATCATTAGGATGTGACTGTCACCAAGTGTGGAAGAAGGTATGTAATCACACAAACCCACAATACCTAGGAGGTCTCTTGCAAATGTAATAGTGGAGTGACCAGGTATAATTCCAGTCGGTATTTGCTATTCTCCTGGAGAAGCGTTGATGTTATTTTGTACACCTGATATCATGGATGTTACAGTAAAACATTCAAATGAAGTGGCAGTTAGTCTAAATGTTACTTCTACTAATGAGAAAGAATTGTATGTCTTTAGAGTAATACTATAATGATGAAAACAATCTGTTATTGATGAAATTATTTAATTGAATATAATAGAGGGAAACATTCCACATGGGAAAAATATATCTAAAAACAAAGATGATGTGACTTACAAAACGAAAGTGCTGGCATGTTGATAGACACACAAACAAACACAAACATACATACAAAATTCAAGCTTTCACAACCAACGGTTGCTTCATCAGGAAAGAGGGAAGGAGGGGGAAAGACGAAAGGGTGTGGGTTTTAAGGGAGAGGGTAAGGAGTCATTCCAATCCCGGGAGTGGAAAGACTTACCTTAGGGGGAAAAAAAGGACAGGTATACACTTGCGCGCACGCACACACACACACACACATACACACACACACACACACACACACACACACACACACACACACACACACACACACACACACACACATCCATCTGCACATACACAGACACAAGCAGACATTTGTAAAGGCAAAGAGCTTTTGCCTTTACAAATAAATGTCTGCTTGTGTCTGTGTATGTGCGGATGGATATGTGTGTGTGTGCGAGTGTTCACTAAACGTCAATGAACGAACAGACAGATCGTAACTTTGCAAAAATAAAAAAAGTAAACTTTTCTCTTGAGGGAAGACTTGAACCAAGGACCTCTCGTTCCGCAGCTGCTCACGCTAACCACGGGACCACGGCGCTCCTGAGCTCGTGCTATCCTTGATGTTGCCTATGTTGCGCATGGACTACTCAGTTTGTATATTTTGCTTATTTTTTTCATAGTTCCACACAACTTCTTCCTGTTTTCTCGATTGATCTGTGTTCAGTTTTTCAAGACCTATCCACTGTGCCAACTTATAACTAAATCTGAGGGGGGTGCGATGGGGAGGTTCCCTTGTCAGTGTAATGAAATACGTATAATTACAGTAGATGTCCGATATAGTTTCACTATCCAGTTGGTGATTTGTGTAAATCCTGCCATGGGGAAAGCAGACACCAGACTTGCATTTATTGTAGAAATACTAGGGACCAGTAGTTCATGAAAAAAAGAGGCTGCATACAAAAACCTTGCTTGACAAATTCTTGAGCATCATTTGTTGGCCTATGTCCTATACCATATTGGATTAAAGAGAAACACGAAAGATTCAAAGAAGAGTTGCATGATTCCTCATGGTTTTATTTAGTCACTGTGATAAGTCATGGAAGTGCTCAGTTAATTGCTATCTTGTTTCCTCTTCTTAAGTGTTACTAGAAGTTGTTCTTTTGACCTTGTATTTTCAATTTTGTAACTAAAATTACTGTCTTCTAGAAGCAAGTAAGGCAAGAAATCCTGTTCGCCGCTCAAATTCGAGCCCAGAAATGAGTGCTAACTGGAAGATTCCATTTTTAAAAGAAAATAGACAGGAGCATGACAATGCTCAGGACATGGAAATGAAATCTGAAAACCCAAAAAATGTGAAACAGACTTTCAACAAAGATGCTAGGTGAGTTTGCATATCTGCTTATGAGGAAAATGTGAGTGGTAGCAGTTTAGTTGTGATTTTGTCTTTATATCTGTTAAATGAGCTTAAATTATTGTTTCTAGAAAGAAACATTGGTCAAATAAATAACAAAATTACTTCTGAGGTACATCTATTTTTTCAGTCAGTCAGCCAAATCACACGGTTTTGATAGCCGTGTAAGCTGTGAAGCAATTCCTGAAGAAATGTTTGGACAAGGAAGCACTCCACCATTAGCAGACGGACTACACCCACTTCTTCTGCCATCTCGTTCCTATCCTGGGACAGTGCATGCTGACACTCAACATGAATCTGCATCTAAAACAGTCCCACCATCACCTACATCTCTGGTAAGTTTCCCATACCACAGACACCATATAAAATTACAAAATGATGTCTGGGAATTTTAATTCAAAGGCAGTACTAAAACTAAAGCATGATTCCTCAGTGGGAAACTTTGGATATGATATCAGAAATGCTGTGGATGAGGAAAATGTAAAATCCTATCATAGTTCAGATTCAACTGTTATACTGTATATTGACTAATAATTGATTTAAGAGCTTGTTCATCACCTGTAATTATTAGGCCGGACAAGGTACAGTGCCATTCCATGTGACCTTTGAGTTGAATTTGAGTTCTTTACCAAATTATATTATTGTTGGTATATAACAACATTGTTCCCCCCTCCAGTTACTTCATCACCAACATTACTGTAATCCATAATTTGCTCACAGAATATTTACATAATGTATGAAACAATATTTTGTGTCCAGCTGCACAATGTCATAGAATTTCATGCATAAGAGTGCCATAAGTTTTTGAGGTAAAAGATCTACAATGAATATCCAATGCAGGAATGTAGGACTCGTATCGTAGTTACTGTAACATTAATTTTAACAGAAAGGCAGACTCTGTGTGTGCATTAATAATAAAAATTTTATTCAGGCCAGTAGTTATATAGAGAGGGCTTTGAACTAGACTCTTCTTTAATGCAAATCCATTGTTGTAACCACTGAATGATAGGGTTTATACTGACAACAAGAGAGAATTAGAATAAAATTATAAAATTTTCATTATTACAAAATTTCAATGTTGTCATTGTACTTCTTGGAGACATGGGGAAGACGTTGGTAGATTAGTTCAATTGAGGAGGGGATTCAAGATTGATATCAGCAGTGATAAAATTAGGGTAACAGTGTATATTTAAATTAAATCAGATTAGATTTAAAGACACTTAAAGTAATATAAGAATTTTACTGTTATTGTGCAACGTAACTGACAGTAACCAAAATAAAGAGGATATGAAATGCTTACTGGCAACAGCAGGAAAAGCTTTCCTGGAAAAGAGAGATTTTTTTTTAATATCACACATAAATTTAAATGTTAAGAAGTCTTTTCTGATAATTTCTCTGTGGTTGGTGTATAATATACATTTTGAATGAAATCATTGCCATTATTTGACTGTAAGTTATTATTATTCATTTATTTCACTATTTTGATTTTGTCTGTAGAGTCATTTTCAAGTGCAAATGTGAAAAAGATGTCAGTAAATATCAGACATGTCTTAACAACATGTCATCATTGAAATATTACCAAAAAATATTAGGCCACAGATCGTCCTATCTCCACGTAGGTGCATCTGCCCTTTGTACTTAGTGAATGCCGGGTACGCCCCCCCCCCCCCCCCTTATCCTTTCTGAGTAGGCCTCACAGTTCATTACTCTAATATGCATTTCTATGTATACCATAATTAATTATCTTCTGGTAAAGATATAAATCTATTTTAAACTTTGCATTAATTCTTTAATATATCATTCACTCCCTAGAGTCCTCCTCTACTTAACAACTTATATATTTTCAATAGATATTATGTCTATTTATACTACTTATGTCCCACTATTCTTCAATTCATTAGAGTTTTTATTGCACTGATGTTGCTCGTGCCTTTTTATTATTGATCCATTACTCATTACTATTTTATAGTTGTTTGTTATGTATGGGCACCTCTCCTTTTGTAAATTCGATATAGAACTGTCATAACTCCCCATATATGTGCACATAATTCCCTATGTACACACCTTTTCTCCTACAGCACCTGGCAGTTCTCACATCGTGACAGACTTTGTCATATAATTTAATGTTTGTGTAGAAGTGTATATATGTGTATATGTGGGTGGGTGTTCATGTAGTCTGATTCTTCGGCCTTCTTATCTGAAGATAAAATGTAGGTTATTAGTAGCCATGGAAATAAGGAAGGACTTCAGCAATAGAAGTTTATGAATATGGAATGAGGGAAAAGATAGAGAGGCCCTCAAGATGAGAAGTAAGAAAGGAAAACATAGATGTGTTTGCTAGGATCGAAGAAGAGAAAGAAGATAGTCCCGAAGACAGGAAACCCTTACCATCCCCCTTCCCCAGGATGCCTACCTCTCAGGTACTTGAGTGAGATGTCGGAGGTGGTTTGGTGTTAAATTGTCTCCTGCAGAAAGGACTTCTCCCACCTCCCCCCTTTGAGGTTCCCAAAGGAATTCCTAGCAACCATATGGAAAGGGCAAATAAAGAAGAATCAGGCACACTTGTTTGTGAGGGTTGTTTGAAAGGTGTGATGTGTGTTTTGTGTTAGTCACGATTTATCTGTTCTTGTAAATCAAGCTTTTAGCTACAATACCCACCCCTTTCAGAATTTATACGAACCTTCCCATCGGTATCACATTTCATGAAAGGTATAAAATACTCTATACAAAATATAAAATCTATACACTATGGTATCACAGTTGTTCAGCTAGTCACATCATATTATATTTTCAACTAATATAATACTCTATTCAGTTTATTTCATCTAGATATCGCTTTTTTGTGATTCTCCTAAGTTGTTCTCTATTTTATGGTCATATTCAGTTTTTTTCTTTTTTCTAAGCAATAAGATTATAGGTTAGTTTTAGATTTTAAAGGAATTTGGTGCAGGAAAACTATTTTGGAAGAAACACCAAAAAGAACTTGGGATCCAATGGTCGTCACTCCGCCAATTAACTCAGAATGTTAACGTCCCTAGGGGATAGATGACTCCCCCCGGATCCCATGGATCTGATATTAACTTTTCTTGTGCACTGTCAGACCAGTAATTTTCTTTAAATTTCTTTTGAAAGTCTTCCCAAGTGAAAAAATTGTCAATATTTACTGCACGCCATTCTGAGGCTTCTCTGAGAAGGTACGCCACAGTAAATTCGATCTTCTTAGAATCTTCCCAATTTTTTGGTAATGCTTGGTTAATCCTTCTTAAGAAATGGGTTGGATGTACATCTCCATCTGGCTTAAATTTATGGAATTGTCTAGATAACTCTGGTGAGCTCCCAATTGTAAATCATTCACCACTTCACGAGTTAATACCATATTAGGTGAAGTTACCCTTTTTTCTACTTTGCCTTGAATAAGCTTAAATTCTCTCCACAGGTCTTCTAAACCCTTTCTGGTATCATTAAGTTCAGAAGAAGGAATAGGTGATACTTTCCCAGATGTTATTCTCTTGGTAACTTTTTGATCTATAATTTCCCCAAATTGTTCCTCCAAACAAATTGCATTTGTAATATCAGAGTTAGCTATTTTCTCTTTGAAATTCCTTTCTGTGTTGTCTGCCCATGTACTGACACCTGTAATTTGTGAATGAGTAATTGGCATTAACTCATTTTGCTTGTCTACACTCTCTTGCAAAGCATACAACCCATGTCTAACATCATTATACTTAATATTGTACTCCTTTTCAAAAGATTCTAACTTTTCAATAAGTTCGGATTCTACATTATTACATTTGTTCTCAATGTTGAGCTCCAGCCTTTTTGACAAATCCTGAAAGGTATCATTCTGTTTCTGACTAAGGTTGGTAAAGTCAAAGAGTTTGTCAACTCATTTTTTAGACCTACTTTTAAATTCTCTACTTTAGTACTTATAGCGTCAAACTCGGTCTTCAAAGCACCCATGTCTTCCTTAAAAAAACCTGAATATGTTGTTTGAATATTTAGTGTTTCCCTCTTAGCATTTAAAGCTTCACTCTGGGCATTTAATTGTGAATCTGATGAGTTTAATTTAAGACTTTGAGCATTTCATTGAGAATTTACCAATCCTAGAGTCGCACTCTGAGCTTTGATTAATTTTATCAACTCAGCCCAGTCAGGCACTTCTTTGCTAACTTTCATGGCCATAGCTGGTTCTTGAGTGTCCCCAACTTGTTGTATATTCTCCATAGTTGTATATGCTTTAGTCCTAGTAAGCATTTAAAACTAACTTTAAATATGATAATGACACAATAAAAGTTCATTCGACAGCATCTTGTACCACTTCGTACTAAAGTGATGAAGTTTCGTTTCACACTCTCCCGGCGTAGAATTCTCGTAGCATAGGTGAGCGGATGTGGAGGGATGTCACCACCAGTGAACAGCAGCTGGTGCCGGTGGCGTCGGATATGTGTCCCCGCGATGTGTGTGAGAGCTGTATATACTCCCCGCACTGGATCTTCTTGGTTGAAGTGTTCTATGCGTACTTCTTCTTAGACAAATACGTTGAAATCTTCTTTACTATTTTTATCGTTGAGTTTTTCATTTCTTCACAGTCTTTCATTTCAAATTTTGCTCCATTGGGTACTTAAACATATTCCAATGACTTGGAGTAATTTCCTTGTCTTATTATGTTTGGTTGCTATGACAAAACACAGCAGTTTCTTTCCTTGTATTTGACTTAAAATTCCTGTTTTCTCAGTCCTTTCTCACAGGTGGACATGTTCTAACATTCTGTGACGTCTTAGTGTGAAAGTAGACATACAAACTTTCCTTTTCATCAGTTAACAATTCATTTGACTTTCATGCACAACATAATTCCCACTTTCAACGTACATATGCAACTTTCTGTAAGTACTTCGTACCGTCAGACATTAGACACAAAATGAGTTACAGTTAAAAGAAAGTTGTCTTGACTACCACGACTTTCTTAAAATGAATCAGAAAATATGTCTTGCCTCTACCAAGGCTGAATCAAGAGTCTATAAGAGTGCTTTTTCAACTGTTCTTGTTCAACATAACACTAGTCAGTGACACAGTAAGAACAGAATGGTGTAAAAACTCCGTGGTTCTTCCTTACACATGCACTAAAACCTCTATGGATTGCCTGACAGATACTTGTCGGTGCTGTTCGACTGCCGCGTCTACTTTCTTCTCGCGACTGACTTTAAACCTGCACACACAAACATGTGAGGCACAGTGGGTAGGATTCTACCATCCCACTCTCATATTTAGAATATTGTGTATTCGAGACGGTAGAAGGCTGAGTGGTTCTAGAATTCACACAGAAATTCTCGAATCACTACATTGTGTGTATATGAACTGTCTGCATAATGTTGAGGTACTCTCATGGCCAGAAAGACCTCTTAATATGTCGCTAGTAGGACATGTGTGGGACTAGCTCAGATGTCAAATCCATCTCTGTGCTGTATCCAGAATATCAAGGACCATTTCCAACAGTTGTCAGTCATCTTGCCTCCGGAACAGATACAATGATTTAATGCCACCCTTCGTAACCGAATTGGTGCATGCATCCAGGAGCATGTGCAACATTACTGATAAGTGGGTTCATACTCTTTGTATATTTGACTCTATTTTGTAATCACTGCAATAACATCACACAGATTCTCAACCCATGAAGTTTCATTTTGTTCCCTCCTCCTCTTCCTCCTCCTCCTCCTCCTCCTCCTCCTCTACTAGGTGTTTCATCTCTTCTTTTTGTCAGGCATGTTATTGTGTCCTGCTGACAAATATGCTTCCATGTTTTGCAGACATTCAGTTTTGCTCCTACAGGATAATTCACTGATTTAGTATAGGAAAATTAAGCATAGCACTTAATGTACTGAAGTGAGGATAAATGTAGTTTGTGTGTTTAATAATCATTCACCATGTGGAAAGTTTTTCAATGATCGAATGTATTTTTACATTCATAGTCCAGCAGACTTTCTCTTTGCTGGTGTGTCTGGTTCAGAATAGTGGAAATTTTATTTTTAAATTAACTTTTACTTGTCAATTAGGGCCAAGGGAGACATTCCCCACAATTCCGAGTGACATTTGTGTTTTGGCCAGGGAAAAATATCCATATTACACTTTGTGTAAGTGAAACATTGGGAATCCTGCCCAATTTATAAGTAAAATATTACCATTCTTTATTAGGTGTGCCTTTTATAACTTAATCCGGTCAATGGCTAGAGACTACAAAATGTAGCGGGACTTTGAATTTCGCCGCGCTACACTTGTTCCCTCAGATATAAATTATACCGTCGCAGCGGTATGAGCACTCAATGGCAGAGAAAATACTAAAATTGTAACTCTTTTTTTGTTTTCTATCCGTCTATTGTCTCTCGAGAGCGGAAGCTTAATGCAGATGTAAAAAACTTATTAGCTAGTCTTGATCTGATTAAGACGAGAAAACTCATTAATGTGTAGACATATTGTGAAAGTTGTTATGAAATTCGGAGGATGGAAGTAGCAATGTAAAATAAATTGCATTCAGTGTCCAATATTTCGGAGCAGACTTTTCATGCAGAAATGAAGTAGGAGATTTTTGAAGATATGGACGCCACACGCGAGAAGAAATGTTAACATGGTAAAGGATGAACTCTTATCTACGCCATTTCCCCCTATTAATCACATTTTGTTATTCTCTGTTCTTTTTTCAAATAATTTTTGTAGTGGAAATTGGTTCGACTTTTGCTCAGAAATGCCACAAGGACCACCCCAACAATAGCTTTTCCGAATCACGAAGTCTGATAACTTTTCTGTAATACGAACTCTGATTTACACTTCTTTCTTTCCCTTTTTCACGGTCATCAATGATTTTAAAACCCCTTTTTATTCACCATTTCTTCCCACATTTTCAACCTTTTCTTTTCTTTTCTTCTCTTTTTCTTTTTTTATTAACCACTACAAAAACCATGTTAATACTGAACAGAACAGTATCTCTAGCGAAACAGTAGTTAAAATACATGGATGATTTTTTTTATAAGCATTCTCTTACTTACATATTTGAGCATGAGTGCACAAACAGTAACTGAATTATATGTATTGAGAAGAAAGAGTGTTTTAAGACTATGGTGTCTTTTCCTACATTCTGGGTAAGATTTTAATTTAAAATTTTAAGTGTATGTGGAGGCGAATCAGATTCCTTTGCTACTATCTAAGCAGAACTTCCATTAATGCCATATACAAGTTCATATAATACCAGAAGCAGTTTCATTTAGCCGATCGTATTTCAGAACTTGTTACATGTCTCCAAAGCTTCTCCTTGATATTGGTATATGCATGGATCCTAGTACACATCATTCATAGTGAATGGTATGTTTCTCTCTCTTCTAATGATATCCAGTACTCTGAAACTATTGCTGTGCTTTCCTTATTTACAGCATACTTAAAAATATAAGCCATTGTAAAATGCGTGTTTAAGTTAAAATTAATTGAAGCAGAAGTATTTTTGCATGTACATATCAAAGAGTAAAAATGTCTGATTATTCTTTTATGGATTTTTAGGTATGCACAACAGCACCAGCCTTGCGACCTGCTCATTCAGCAGCAGTTACAGTGACAAGGCCTCCACCACCGTCACCATCTCAAGTTCATCGCGTTGTCCCAACTGAAATTAGCAAATCCGCTGTGAGAGGTATGTGCAGATGTGTTCTCAGTATCTGGGGTGGAGGTTGCTTTGTTCTTTAGTTTTATGTTTTATATTGTTGCATATGTACATTTTTGGCAATATAGCTGCATAAATGTTGGCTGTTTATAGAGTTGACAACTGCCTGTATGAAATAAATGTCTGGAGAGTGACATTGAATGTATCACACAGTGAAAATTAGGTCCACTACTCTCTTCTTTGCCTTGTGCACTGTCACATCCCAGGGAAGCAGCAAAACCAGCTACTGACTTTGTCAGTCACTGTGTGAGAATAATTCAACAGTCCAGAAAAGAAAAGCAAATGAAAGAAAAGTTGCTTTGCAGCCAAGAGCCTGTCACACTATTTTGACCACTTTGTATGAGGTTTTGACAGTTCTTTATCCTCATTAAAAATCTTGGGAGTCACTCAGCTTATCCATCATAAAAATGAATACAGTGTAATATTTATATTATTGTGTAGGTTGAGGGATCTTTAAGATCTGATAAATGATACAAGGCATGTAAATAATGTTTGCAATAAAAGGTGCCATGATAACTTTGTGACAGGTGGCACAACTATAGGAATATAAGATGTAACCATGGCCCTCACCCAAATAGACCCTGTGTTCTAACTAGAGTGCCTATCTGTGAGCATCTGGCACATTTGGGAGCAGGTGGGGAGCTGTGTGCAAACAGCTAACTTTTGATCAATCAGGAGGCCTGTTGTAGCATATACAAGCTTATGTCTCAGATGAGTGCATGTGAACAGGGGTAGGCAAATGGCTCACCTAGGTGACAGAACAAGATCAGAACAGGGTGGTGTATGTAACAGGTAGCCTATATACGACTACTACTACTACCTGCTTCGGCCCACAGGTGAGTTGACAAGCACTTACGGGTGTCCATGGTCCAGGAGGTGGTGTTGGCACAGCCTGATATAGACCGTTGCAAGTGTACTAAACATTCTTACAATGGCATATGTTTCATTGTGTTCTGCCGTAATTTAGTCTAACCTGTATAGTCATGATACAGTGTGTTTTTCATGTATCTAAAAAATCCCTTAACTTATGGACATGAATATACTTGTAAAACATTCATTGTGTCCTGTAACTTAATTTTTGTTCATTGGTTAGATACATAACATCCTTTAGAAATTTTGGTCACAATACAAAATTAATTGTTTCAAAGCAGAGAATAAGGCAGCCAGAAGTCTTCTGGGTGAGAAAGCTGTGGATAAGTAATGTAAATTGAGTAGATGGTAGATGTGACGTGGTCAACGAAAGAGTATTTTTCCTGTGTAGGGAAAGAAGACAAAATTCTTGTTGAATTCTTTATGATAAGAGAGTAGTAAGAATGTCTTAATGCAAAATGGGTAGATGGCATATACATAAAATTTGATATGTGGAAGTCAACTTATCGTGCGTGGATAAGTCTGAAAGAGGTTCTCATCAACTATTGAATGAAGAAATTGCATGGTCATCATACAGACACTGTACCTGATGACCGACTTTCTTTGGATGACTCTAGAACCGTCACAGCAGAACTGGGCAGCCAGTAAAATCATCCAACAATTAGCTTGGTTTCACCTACACCTGTTATACTTCACCTTTAAAAGAGAGAAAGTTTTTGACGACTGCAATGAACACTCCCTCTCCTATGGTCTCTAATCTGTCTTTCCAATATACGTTCCACAATTCACTAAATATCTCGGAGCATTCCACTTCGGGTTTCAGCCAGCTTGCGGTCCCAAGAATAATTTGAGCATGAGAACTTTCCTGGAGAGCAGTAAATACGGGAACTTCATTACTAATACTTCGACAGTTTACTGATAAAGTTATGACAGTTGAAGTGTCTTTACTCTGAATGCTGTTTGCTTCCCATCAACTGGCAAGTATTCATGAGAACACTTCAAACTACTGCCTAGTGTAGTGATTCGAGAATTTCTGTGTAAATTCTAGAACCACTCAGCCTTCTACCATCTCAAACGCGCGATATTCTGGATATGAGTGTGGGATGGTAAAATCCTACCTACTGCGTATCACATGTTTGTGTGTGCAGGTTTCAATTCAGTCACGGGAAGAAAGTAGATGCGGTGGATGAATGGCACCGACAAGTACCTGTCGAGCAATTCATAGATGTTTTAGCGAGTGTGTAAGGAAGAACCATGTAGTTTATTTGCAGCACTGTGCTTATTGGGTCATTGACTATTGTTATTAAAACAAAGACAGTTGAAAAATAACTCTTGAAAACTCTTGACGTAACCTTGCTATAGGCAACACTTATTTTCTGATTTATGTTAAAAAAAGTTATGGTATCAAAGCCAACTTTCTTTTAACTGTAATTTAATTTGTTTCTTACATTCAGCTGTACGAGGGACTTACCGGAAGTTATATATTTATGTTGAAAGTGAGAGCTTTATTGTGTATAAAAGTCAAATACATTTTTAATTGACGAAAAGAAAAGTTTGTATGTCTACTTATTTCATAAGTAGAAAGAGTCTAAAAATTCCTGTACCTAGCGTTATTCAATGGAGAAGAAGTCAAGAGGGTTTCCTGCAGCCAGCTATCCAGTAAAGAAGAGTGGCTGCAAATTCCAAGTAAGCCACTTCATAAAGAAGTGGAACGTGGTTCAGAGGAATAAACCGAAATAACCCAGATTCACACTCACACGTCAGAAACGTTAGACTAACCTAAAAAAAAAACCTCACGTGCACTCCACAAGTACTGTGCTACCCAAGTAGCTGCTTCTTTTGTGTAATACACCTCTGACCTATTAAGGGAAGTCTTACAAATCTCCAAAATATAATGCAGGTGTAGAAATCTGCAGCCAAGCTCGTCACAGAGTTGACAACACCTTTGGTCAAGACCCTATACTTGGGTCCAAAACCAAAGGACCCCAATCAACTCCAGGAACGATACTGCAAATTGTGACCTCTGCTTGTGCCCCACACATGAGGCCAGCAGTCTTCACCACCTCTGCCAGTTGTCTGTAACAACTGAGAATAGCCTCAGAACCCAAACGACAGGCGTCATCGGTGCAGATGTGAGCCCCAACTTGCAGACAACAGCACCCTGCATGCTCGATAGCTGCTGGCAATCCACATCTCAGATGAGGGCCCCCCAGCAGACATACCGAGTACACATTGGCTTTCTTTCCAGCCTTGAATGTTATCTGCCTAAGTGGCTCCATGACTTGCCTAGCATTCCATCTTGGAAATGTTGCCTTCCTAGGGGTTGAAAAAGTCACCCTCCAAGTTCCAAAGTCACTATGTTTATGTCTTCATAAACCTCCAATGGTAGCAGGTGTAACAAAAGACACATGACAGAACTCTCTCTTAAAAAACTTCCCCCTTCAAAATCCAAATAATGGCTGACAACTGTCAGGTCATAATTTAAAGTAGCATATTGTGTTATATTTGTTTTCAGTTGCTGAAGGGATGTTCACTTTTACTACATGGTTGCTGATCGGTACTAGTAGGAATTCACTGACAGTAGGACTACTGCAGACCTATGAGATCTAACAATAGGTGGCGGTCATTGAGTAATTGTTGTACAACAGCTGTCATTTCGTGATTTCATAGTCACTACTGGAAATAAGCAACGCATATAAGCATGAACATCTCTATAATTTGTTGTCACGAATTCAGCTGATCAGTACGGCATGAGAGTCTTGTCAGTAGTTAATGAAGTTATGTCTCAATTTTTCTATTGTCAGCAATGAGTTGTAAGTGAGCAGTGATGCATGAATGTGGTTTACTTAGAATTTTATGATTTGTGAGGCGTAAAAGAATAGTGATTAAAGTGAAAAAATTACTGGCGTTCACAAGTTATTTGTACCTCATAAAAGAATGAAAACAGGAAGAGAGGGAATCAAAAAATGTAAAATTAGTACCTACGATGACACTGAAAGAAAAGGGTGAGTCAGACTCAAATATCTGCTTTAAGAAAACATCAGTAAGTGTGTTGATGGGGAAAATACAGACTTAGCAAGTGTGTCTGCTTAATTCAAGTGCTTTGCTGAAAAGGATATTAGTCTCCTGGTTAATATCTCCAATGTAGAAATTACGTCAAAGAAGGGGGCAAAAAGAGAGAGATTGAAGATTCCCTAAAGTATAAAATTTTATTGAATCCATGACAACCAGACAAAAATTATAATTTCAGGAATGACATAGATGGCATAGAGAGAACATTTCAGTTGAACTGGTTGTTGTTATATCCATCACTGATTTATTCTAAATCAGTTAAAGACGCCTTTGTAAGTTGCATATTTTTATGGCCACATATAATGCATGGCAGTCAACATGGGCCATTAATGAGTGGTCCATTCACCAACTGCAAAAAGTATCGCAAATCTGCAAAAATAATATATTGTAGTGTAGAGTAGTTAGATGATGAACTACCAAGCGAGGCCGTAGTGATTACCACATTGGACTCGCATCCAAGAGGATCACGGTTCAAACCCCTATCCATCTATCCTGATTTAGGTGTTCCATGATTTCCCTAAATCGCTCCAGGCAAATGCCAAGATGGTTCCTTTGAAATGGCAGCCAGTTTCCTTCCCTGTCCATCCCCAATTCCACGGGACTGATAATCTCACTGTTTGGTCCCCTCCCCAAATCAACCAACCAACCAATGATGAAACATTGTAGAAACATTTTGAAAGTGCCCCTGAAAATGCCACTTATATTTATCATCGAACCCATAGTAATTTAGGTTCTGAAACATCAGTTTTATGTTGTGCATTATTTTACAGGTTGTGTGCAAGTGGGAATACAGTGTAGCTTCCACACTGATGGATTTGAGAATTGATATTGAAACATGTGGTAGTAGTTCAAAATTACAAAATGTGGGAAATGTTACCTATCCAAAAAAGTTAACGATAAGAAGGCACTTAATTGAGAGAACAGAACTTATGACAACACCAGCAGAAAATAACACAGATGGCAGGAATCCATCAAATCTGTGAATGTAAAAACAGATCTTACTATAATTACACTGTAAGCTTATTTATGTATATAACATTTACATGTACTAAATGTGCACTGCATAAACCAACAGGAGAAAATTATACAAGATAACAATGTACTCAAAATTCTAAATCACATTTATGGGGAAATGTTTTGCCTCCAGTGACATGAAAACCTGTGGGCAACTCTGCCTCAGTCCCAACAGATAAGATGACTTGTGCTAGCTCAAATGCGTTCTCAAAGCCGTCACTGCCTTCACCTTTTATTAAACTTTGTTTGCTGTTATTCCTCCCACACACATATGGATGACCTAGGCATGTATTCCCATTTGATGAGCACTGGAAACTGAGGGGTTGGGTCAGACACATTAAATGGCACAACAATATCAGAGATTGCAGGTGACCTCTTGAGTTGTCTAAGCCCTCTTGGCAGCAGGAAATCTTCTTCTGGCTGTTTGGAAATGTTAAGCTCTTCCTGAATCTACACACAAGCATTGTCACTTGGCATCTTTCATCTTGAAATACGATTAACAAAAAATGTGGACACAAATTACGCTAAGCTCGAAAATTTTAAAAACCTGATTTTGAGCAATGAAATGCTAAAAGCATCCCACTACAGCTAACCAGTCCATAGGAGATGTAACTAATGTAAATTGCATGAATCTCCACAGACAGCTACAATAAATCAAGTAAACAAAATACCCTAAAGCAACACTTGCAAAAGAAACTATGAAATATACTCTTGGTACACTCAGTCATACAGTTAAATTAATCTAAGACACTTCGCGTAAACAAGTGCTATACTTCAAACACTGGGACTAGTAACATTGCCCAGAGAAGCTACTAAATTATTAAAATGTGATTACCTATTTGTTGTGTCAATAATTCTCAAAAAATTTCCCTTTAGTCTTTGTCCTTCCTGGTGTGATTTGTGTAGTTGTTAAGAGTTGAAGATTTTTATTTAAAAAAAGGCAGTTTTCTATGAATGAAGAGCTTATGCAGTTATTGAAGAACATGCTCAACTGCTAGAAAACGCTTGCACAAAATTTTTTAGCTGTTTGATTTCAGAGGACAAAGAGATGCATTAAACCTATTGGACACCATTTTGTAAAAAACAAAGTAAATGGGTCTATATTGTAAAACTTTTCCAGTATGATAAATAAACCTAAATGTCTGACCACAAACACACTAAAAGTTCCCATACAATTTGTATAGTACCTCATAGCTGAAGTATGCACCTCTGCCTTGGACCCTTAAAAATCATTGATAATAATCTGTAAACTTAAGCAGGTTTCTAATTCACACATACTTTAATTTGTAGACAATTCTTGAACTGTCAAACAATTTTTCATTTAGAATCTGCAGATGTACATAAATTTGTTGCTGTTAGTGTGATGATGATATTCCATTGACAGATTTTGATGTGAACCTTAAGGTTCTACATCTAAACTCCAAAAGCTACTTATTGTTATGTGATGGAGTGTACTTCAGATGATATCACTGTCAGATCCCCTTTTGTCCTGCTCCACCCCCTCCCCCCTTTTTCTGTCCGTTTGTGACTGGTGAGTGGGAAGAATGACTTACCAGTAAACTTCTGTATTATATGTCATTTCTCGGATCATCTCTTTCTGATCATTTCACAATGCTACTGGAGATTGTTGAGCATATCCATAATGTTATTGCACCAACAATAGGATCCTGTGACAAAATGTACCACTCTTCATTGGATCTTGCCTATCTCTCATATTAATCCACCCCGGTAAGGTTCCCAGTCTGATTAGTAGTACTCAACACAGTTGAAAATGTGTTTTGTAATCTAGTTGTTTTGAGGATGAATTACATTTCCATAAGATTCTTCCCATAAATCTCAGCCTGGCATTTGGTTTTCCTATCACTTGGTTTATGTGGTCATTCCAGGTTGTTACTCCCAAAAATTTTATGGCATTTACTGTTTCCAGCGATTTATTACCAATAGTGCATTTGCATTGTAATGGATTTATTATACTATGTATGCACAATACATTACATTTATTAATGTCCAGAGTCACTTGCCAGTCCCTGCACCATTCATAAATATTCTGCATATCTTCCTGCAGTTTATTACAGTCTTCTGGTGTTTCTATCTTCTTATGGACAATGGCATCATCTACAAACAGCTTCATGGAGCTTCCGATGTTATCCAATAGATCATTTGTATATATTTTAAACAGTAGCAGTCCTATCATACTTCCTTAGGGTACTCCTGAAATTACCTTCATCTCTGTCAATTTTGTTTTGTTAAGAATGATATATTAAGTTCTGACTGCAAAGAAGTTGTTAATCCATTCACAAATCTGGTCCAATACTCAATAAGCTCTTCTTTCTTAATGAAACAACTGTTTTAGAATGCCTTCCTGAAGGCAAGAAACACAGCATCAACCGGAGCATCAAAGTATAGCACTCTGGATTTCATGGACAATCGGAGCAAGCTGAGGATGTCTGTCTGTGGAATCCAAATGATGTTTACAGAGATCTTTGCTGTACAAAAACATCATAATACATGAGCGTAAAACATGTTTCATAATTCTACAACAGAATTGACATCAGCGATACAGGCCTGTAATTATGTACGTCTATCCTATGATCATTTTTGAAAATGAGTCGCTAGGTTTATTTTGCCAGTGACCTACAACAAACTGCTGTTAGGAAGGGAGCAAATTCATTCACATAATCTCTGTAGAATCTTAAATGTATCTCCTCTGTGGAATCTTATGCATATCTTTTCTGGATGAATTGACTTTCCACTACTAAGCGATTGTAGTTTCTTTTTTAACCATTTCCACTGCAATAGTGAGCGATGCTTGACATTACAAATTTTGTTTTCCACTCCTACCTTGAGCCTCATTCAGCACAGAGCTTTGTAGCTGTCACATGCTCCATTCTCGAATATGGCTATGCTAGGCATCAGTGCTATATAGTACTGCAATCTAAGGAAGTCTGAGTTAACTCATTGTCGAACCGCAACATTTATGTTGAAAGGTTGTAATTATTACGTTCAAGTTAGTAGATGTGAAACAGTTGGTTCTTCATTAAGTCCTTTCTGAGGAAGGGGTTGTTGAGTTGTTAGAGATATGTTTTAGTGAAAACAAGAGTGGTGATCACTTTGATGAAATGATTTTGATGATGACAGTGATTTGTATGTAAACAATTAGAGTACAATGATGATGCAAGCAGTCTATCCTGAAGAGTTTCAATAAATGTCACACAAAGAAAAGTCTTGTAGAGTAATGCTTACATAAATATATTTGAGTGAAAGGGCACTTTTAGTTTTAACGTATACCCTAATTGTTGGTCAGTGGCCTCATTGTTTCCACAGAGAGATGATTTGTGGCACACTCACCAAATAAGAGTGCACATAGACGCCCTGTGTTTGCATTACAGAGTGCAAAGGGTTAATAGGTGGTTACTTATTTCAATATCTGCCATTTTGGTGTTTGTGCAGACATTGAAATGAGGAACCATATTATGATCTTTAGCTATGAAACAGATTCAGAAGATCAAATTCACTATTTTGCCATTCTTTCTGTCATCTTCCATTTCAGTGGCAGTGCAGGCACTGAGTTAACTATATATGTGGTTTCAATCTGCTTACTGATTTTACGTAAGACCAAAACTTCTTAAGGTTATTAATTGGAATTGATAGCAAAATTTTATTGTCTAATTTATTGAACCCTTCTCTCACTGCTCTCTTTATGTTCTTTTACTTGTTTCAGCTTTCGTTTGTCAGCTAAGTTTTGACATTACTTAAATCTATAATGAAGCTCTGCTTGTTTCAATTGCAACTTTGTAACATGACTGGTACACCACTGTGGATCTTTCCTGTCACTTCAGACCTTGTCAGGAATGTACTTGTCTAAGGCGTATTGAACAGCACTTTTGAATTTTTTCTTTTTTTGCTTCACATCTTCATCTTCAGAACTGGATAATTGAAGTTGATTACTGAGATACTGTGAAGTTTGTATCTTGTCTCTTTAGCTAAGCAAAAATGTTTTTCTACCTCTCTTAACATTTTTTACAACACCTGTAATCAAAGATATGACACAGGCTTACCATTAATGATAACTTCATCTTTGTTAACAGTTTCAAACAGTTCATGTCTGTTTGTTTCTTTGAGGCCCAAGATATTACCCTCATGAATTAGTTCTCTGACTATCTGCTCAAAATAGTTTTTGGATGAACCTTAAGAATAATGTCACACAAATCCCTGTGTCGGCCTCAAGTTTTGGTTGCATGACTTGCCCATTCTATTGGCTTCTATCATATTCTTGTGATATATATTCCATTCTTATGTAGAATTTTGTTGCTGTTTACTTCCAGTTTCGACCAACTTTCTGTTCCTAATAGTATCTGTAACCTAATGAGATATACTAATTCGAGAATGCTGCCATAAATGCTCCTGCAGTTTACCAGTATCATATGAACTTTTTGTATTTCTGATCTCTGATAATAATGTAGCTGACCTATCTTTGATTTCAGCATGCATTTCATCACTGATTTCTGGGATAGGGGAAGGGAGGGGGGGGGGGGGGGGGGGGGGTTCCTTAACCTAAAAAAAAAAAATTCACATGTGCATGCCACAGGTACCCTAATAGCCATTTCCTGCATGTAGTTCACACCTGACATGTCAAGGCGTACCCTACAGTTCTCCACTCCATAGTAGAGGCCGAGAAATTTTGCTTGCGTGCCTCAGTGATACAGATGGCCCTACCGTAGGTGCAACCACAATGGAGGGGTATCTGTTGAGAGGCCAGACAAACATGTGGTTCCTGAAGAGGGGCAGCTGCCTTTTCAGTAGTTGCAGGGGCAACAGTCTGGATGATTGACTGATCTGGCCTTGCAACACTAACCGAAACGGCCTTGCTGTTCTGGTACTGCGAACGGCTGAAAGCAAGGGGAAACTACGGCCGTAATTTTTCCCGAGGGCATGCAGCTTTACTATGTGGTTAAATGATGATGGCGTCCTCTTGGGTAAAATATTTCGGAGGTAAAATAGTCCCCCATTCGGATCTCCGGGCGGGGACTACTCAAGAGGGCGTCGTTATCAGGAGAAAGAAAACTGGCATTCTACGGATCGGAGCTTGGAATGTCAGATCCCTTAATTGGGCAGGTAGGTTAGAAAATTTAAAAAGGGAAATGGATAGGTTGAAGTTAGATATAGTGGGAATTAGTGAAGTTCGGTGGCAGGAAGAACAAGACTTTTGGTCAGGTGAATACAGGGTTATAAACACAAAATCAAATAGGGGTAATGCAGGAGTAGGTTTAATAATTAATAAAAAAATAGGAGTGTGGGTAAGCTACTACCAACAGCATAGTGAACGCATTATTCTGGCCAAGATAGACACGAAGCCCATGCCTACTACAGTAGTACAATTTTATATGCCAACTAGCTCTGCAGATGATGAAGAAATTGAAGAAATGTATGATGAGATAAAAAGAGATTTTTCAGGTAGTGAAGGGAGATGAAAATTTAATAGCCATGCGTGACTGGAATTCGAGAGTAGGAAAAGGGAGAGAAGGAAACATAGTGGATGAATATGGATTGGGGGAGAGAAATGAAAGAGGAAGCTGTCTGGTAGAATTTTGCACAGAGCATAACTTAATCATAGCTAACACTTGGTTCAAGAATCATAAAAGAAGGTTGTATACATGGAAGAATCCTGGAGATACTAGAAGGTATCAGATAGATTATATAATGGTAAGACAGAGATTTAGGAACCAGGTTTTAAATTGTGAGACATTTCCAGGGGCAGATGTGGACTCTGACCACAATCTATTGGTTATGAACTGTAGATTAAAACTGAAGAAACTGCAAAAAGGTGGGAATTTAAGGAGATGGGACCTGGATAAACTGACTAAACCAGACATTGCACAGAGTTTTGGGGAGAGTATAAGGGAACAATTGACAGGAATGGGGGAAAGAAATACAGTAGAAGAAGAATGGGTAGCTTTGAGGGATGAAGTAGTGAAGGCAGCAGAGGATCAAGTAGGTAAAAAGACAAGGGATAGTAGAAATCCTTGGGTAACACAAGGAATATTGAATTTAATTGATGAAAGGAGAAAATTTAAAAACGCAGAAAATGAAGCAGGCAAAAGGGAATACAAACGTCTCAAAAATGAGATCGACAGGAAGTGCAAAATGGCTAAGCAGGGATGGCTAGAGGACAAATGTAAGGATGTAGAGGCTTATCTCACTAAGGAGTAAGATAGATATTGCCTACAGGAAAATTAAAGAGTCCTTTGGAGAAAAGAGAGCCACTTGTATGAATATCAAGAGCTCAGATGGAAACCCAGTTGTAAGCAAAGAAGGGAAAGCAGAAAGGTGGAAGGAGTATATAGAGGGTCTATACAAGGGCGATGTACTTGAGGACATTATTATAGAAATGGAAGAGGATGTAGATGAAGATGAAATGGGAGATACGATACTGCGTGAAGAGTTTGACAGAGCACTGAAAGATCTGAGTCGAAACAAGGCCCTGGGAGTAGACAACATTCCATTGGAACTACTGATGGCCTTGGGAGAGCCAGTCCTGACAAAACTCTACCATCTGGTGAGCGAGATGTATGAGACAGGTGAAATACCCTCAGACTTCAAGAAGAATATAATAATTCCAATCCCAAAGAAAGCAGGTGTTGACAGATGTGAAAATTACCGAACTATCAGTTTGATAAGTCACTGCTGCAAAATACTAACGCGAATTCTTTACAGATGAATGGAAAAACTGGTAGAAGCCGACCTCGGCGAAGATCAGTTTGGATTCCACAGAAATGTTGGAACACGTGAGGCAATACTGACCCTACGGCTTATCTTAGAAAATAGATTAAGGAAAGGCAAACCTACATTTCTAGCATTTGTAGACTTAGAGAAAGCTTTTGACAATGTTGAGTGGAATACTCTCTTTCAAATTCTAAAGGTGGCAGGGGTAAAATACAGGGAGCGAAAGGCTATTATCAATTTGTACATGGCAGTTATAAGAGTCGAGGGGCATGAAAGGGAAGCAGCGGTTGGGAAGGGAGTGAGAGAGGGTTGTAGCCTGTCCCCGATGTTATTCAATCTGTATATTGAGCAAGCAGTAAAGGAAACAAAAGAAAAATTCGGAGTAGGTATTAAAGTCCATGGAGAAGAAATAAAAACGTTGAGGTTCACCGATGACATTGTAATTGCGTCAGAGACAGCAAAGGACTTGGAAGAGCAGTTGAACGGAATGGACAGTGTCTTGAAAAGAGGATATAAGATGAACATCAACAAAAGCAAAACAAGGATAATGGAATGTAGTCGAATTAAGTCGGGTGATGCTGAGGGAATTAGATTAGGAAATGAGACACTTAAAGTAGTAAGGGAGTTTTGCTATTTGTGGAGCAAAATAACTGATGATGGTCGAAGTAGAGAGGATATAAAATGTAGACTGGCAATGGCAAGGAAAGCGTTTCTGAAGAAGAGAAATTTGTTAACATCGAGCATAGATTTAAGTGTCAGGAAGTCGTTTCTGAAAGTATTTGTATGGAGTGTAGCCATGTATGGAAGTGAAACATGGATGATAAATAGTTTGGACAAGAGAATAGAAGCTTTCGTACAGAAGAATGCTGAAGATTAGATTGGTAGATCACATAACTAATGAGGAGGTATTGAATAGAATTGGAGAGAAGAGGAGTTTGTGGCACAACTTGACAAGAAGAAGGGACCGGTTGGTAGGACATGTTCTGAGGCATCAAGGGATCACAAATTTAGCATTGGAGGGCAGTGTGGAGGGTAAAAATCGTAGAGGGAGACCAAGAGATGAATACACTAAGCAGATTCAGAAGGATATAGGTTGCAATAAGCACTGGGAGATGAAGAAGCTCGCTCAGGATAGAGTAGCATGGAGAGCTGCATCAAACCAGTCTCAGGACTGAGGACAACGACAACAACAACAACATGATTATGTTAGTCTCTAGTTGCTTTTACACGTTTTTATGTTGACAGTGCTTCAGAATTTAATATCATCTGATATTTCTGCAGTTTGTTGTCAATGTTCAGTTCATTCTGCTAGCTTATAATACTTCCCAGGTAACTGAAGTGACTAACTCGTTCCATTGTTTTGTGTCCTATTATGATCTTAGTTCTCAACAGCTTTGTCCCTTTGAAAGCCATCACTTTTGTTTTTGGAATCGGTATTTTTATATTATATTCTTTAAACATTTGGTTCAGCCTGTAGATGGATCTCGGTAGTGATGTATCTCTATCCTGTATAACTGCAAGATCACCTGCAAAAAAGCACAGTATTAAAAAAATTCATGTGATAGTCTCAAGCCCGAATTAATTCGTTGTTTCCATGTTTCAATTCTATCACCTTTGTTATTTGCTGAGGATATCCTTTCTTGTGTAATATTTTCCTGTCTGCATGGTTGAAACTTTTCTCTTAGTCTATAAATGCAGTGTGTGGTTCCTTATTGAACTCTCTTTGTTTTCCTATAATTTGTCTAAGTATGAAAACATATCAGTACGGCATGTCACTTTCCTGAAACCATTTTGTTCTTCAAGATAACAGATTTCTGTCAGTGATTTGTAGACATTTCTAGACATTTCTAGACATCTTGGCGTAATGTTATACACTGTCTGCTATTGATATAGTATGATAATTATTGCATTTATTATTTTTTTTTACCTTTTTTTAGAACTGATATGACATCTGCAACTGTCCATAGTTTTGGGATTTAGCGTCTTTACCAATGTTGTTGTTGTGGTCTTCAGTCCTGAGACTGGTTTGATGCAGCTCTCCATGCTACTCTATCCTGTGCAAGCTTCATCTCCCAGTACTTACTGCAACCTACAGCCTTCTGAATCTGTTTAGTGTATTCATCTCTTGGTCTCCCTCTTCGATTTTTACCCTCCATGCTGCCCTCCAGACTTTACCGATATGTATTGTATTAATAAAGTAGTCTAAGCTTTAAGAATAATGCCCTGTATTTAAATAATTTTGTGTTTATGCCATTGGTGCCTGATGATTTCCAGTTTTATGTTTTATTCGGGGCCCGTTTAGATCTTTGATTGTTAAGAGATTGCCGTCATATGGTATATCCATTTCGGGGAGGGGGCGGTCCTCCTCCTCTAACGCTTGGCTATCATTACACCAGAGCTGTTTGTAATGTGCAGTCCATTTATATTCTGGTGTTATATTTAGGTTTGTTAACTCTCTCTTTGTTTTATTTAAATGCTTTATCACCTTGTAAGCTATGGACTGTCTTCCATAGATGTCATGTTCAATTCTGCTCACAAAGTTATATCTCGATTCTTCATCTGTTTTCCTAACAATGGTTTTTACTCTCTTTCTTTTCTCGTTATATTCTTGTTTCGTGGATTATGTTTTCACATGTAAATATATCTGATATGCTCATTCCTTTTCCTCAGCTCTTTCTGCGATATTTTCAGTCTATATTCAAAGTCCCTTCTTCTTTTCTTACTCCTTTTTCCTAATGACTCATTTGCGACCTGTTCAGTACATAGCTTTATATTTTGCCTGTCAGTTTCTAAACTATCGCTTATGTCTGAGTAGTCTAGACAAAGATTGTCTGTTTTGGTATAGATGTCTTATGCTCTCATCCTGTAATAGGTAGACTTTAAAACCATTGTGCCTTTTCGTCTGAGCCTTTTTTATCTTCTTCCATCTAATGAGCATAGCCATTTTTGCTGCTAGTAGGATAGTGGTCTGAGTAACTGTCCCTACCTCTGAAACCATGAACATCGTGAACTTACTTGCATATTTTACTGTTCACCATCACATAATCTATTATTGATCTCTGTTCCTTCATGTTCCAGGTGTATTAATCTATGTCTCTCTTGCATTAATGTAGACTCTATTGCTTGAGGCAAAATGTACAAGATAATGTCGATTATCACCTATGTGTTGTTCACCAAATGTTTCAACCGTTAGAGGCACTGGGTTATTACCTGTTCTGGAATTTAAATATCCACAGATTAACAGGTGATACATTTTGTTGTGTTTACCTACTTCTCTTTTTAGGGTTTCATAAAAAGCTTCAGTCTATCTTTTTTTTCATCTTCAGGAGCATACATCTGTCACTTTTAGATGACCTTCATCTGTTTTGAATATTGATGTTATGATTGCCATTTATATAAAAATAATCTTTGATTTTTAGATTTCATTTATTATATTCTAATATAGCCACACCACTACTTGCTTTTCTGTCACGTCCTGCACCACTGTAGATCATTAGGTATCTATCTAAATCTGCAGGTCCTCTCAGCTTTTTCTTTGTTTCTGAAAGAGTTGCAGTATTAATGCTCCTTTGCTTCAGTTCTTTACATAGCCCTGTGTCTTTTAAGAGCAGACTTCTCACATTCCAAGTTGCAATATGGAGCTTTTCCAATATTCCAAATTGTCTGTCATTTTTGTACTTGGGTCTTCTGTTTAATACAGCTATTCCCACACTGTCACTTCGGACTGTACGATGACCAGTCCCAGTTCACATAAAATGTTCACAGGCAAGCACTTAACCTTGCTACTCATTTGTATGCCAGGCACAGAATAATCACAGGACACAATCACTATTGCATTCTGAGACAACAATCACATTACAATAATGGCTTCATTTTATGAAAGTGATCAGTACAATAAACCTCCTGATGAAATGCACAGATAAATTAATGCCCACAATATTCACACAATACACAACCAGAGTCAGTATCACTTTCAGTTGACTCAGAGTTACATTACATAGAGTACAAGTCACTGTATGATATTAAGACATTATATGAGTCATAAGCTGCTACGTCTACATATGGGTCATTCCATGTTATAGAGACTTTGTGCAAAAAAAATTAAAATGACAATATTAAAAATATAACCTTAAAAATGCCAAGTTAAAAGTACATTTGTTCATTGCAAAATAATCATGAATATGAAAAAAATAAATTTCTACCTTCACTAAGTGTTTAAAGTGCACTACTCTATGACACCACAGAGAGGTATGTTTTATGCTATTTCCAGATGAATATTAGTTGTGTTATCTATGGCTGATTGTTCTATTATTGCAAAGAATATTGAAGTCAACATTGTTATAGCTCATAATAATTTGTTTTGTTGAAGTAAGCTAATTGCATTTCTTTATTTTGTTAGTTTTATAATATATATGCAGCTTGTAACACCCGTAACAAAAAAGATACAAAAGTTTAATTTGTAATCTAGTAAATTTGTTCTGTACAATACCTTTTTGTAAAAGTAAGGTTATGCACATGTTTTACAATATCATACCATTACATGGCATTTTGAAATCTTATTTAACACTCTTAGAGCTGTTACGGGTGTTACTAATTTTCGTTTCGGGTGTTACTTAACACAGGCGTAACAACCGTAACTTGAATTGGAAGGTTTAATGCCACCTTCATCTTTAGTAGGCCTAGGCCCTACATTTAAATTATAACCAAAGGGTATTATTATGAATGAAAAAAGTTTTTGAACTATGTTTATTACATATGAAAACAGTTTTAAGCATGAAAACTAAAATTTTTATTCCTCTGCATACATTTTTTAAGCACTACACCTACATTATAAAAGTTAATTAGAGCATTAACCTGACTCAACTGATGTTCTCCTAAAAATTTAATTAAGCCCAAAATTCTTTACATATAGTTTATGTTTTCCATTCTAACTTTTCCAAGAACAACAATATTTATAACCTCAGTTTTAAATTTTATATAGGCCCAGTAAACTGCTTATTGAGGCAAATTCTAGTCATTCATAAGAGCCTATGTTTAACAATGTACTGTGCTGGGCAGTTCAAAAATAAATATACTTTGTCCAATCTATGTTATTTTGAGAGAGACTTTGGATTGACAGTTGAGTGGAATTTTTTTGCCAGTTCACATGGTAAAGGAGCCATGGATGGCATTGGAGGTGCACTGAAGAGGAGCATGTGGACATGCTGTTAGATCTAGGAAAATTATTATTAACAACACAATTGAGTTTTATGACTACACTCTGAAGAATTTTTCTAAATTTAAGTTACTATGGGTTGATAAGATAGGAGCATAACATTCCTATTTTGGATGAAACGTGGAAAAATTTACAAGCGATTCCTCAAATCCAGGGCTGACATCACTTTTGGCCTTGTAACACAACTGATTTGCTGGTTTCAAAAACAGCAGAGTCATTAATGACAAGGGTGTCAGTATTTATTACTGAGGAGGCCAAAGTGAAAACATTACATGCAAAAATATGCATAAACTTCTATGAAGTGTGCAGTTCTGATGATTCTGATCAGGAGACTGCTTCACTATCTGAATCACAAGACAATATTGGAAATGCTTGTGAGTTAAGCCTAACTGATAAAATTGAAAAGTCTGATTAAAATTTGGGTTATTTGTCTTGGTTGACATTGCAAGTGATAAAAAGAAGCCAACCCTATCCAAAATTCAATACTGTTACTTGGGAATCTGCCAGAGTGAGGTTGATGAAGAGGAGGATGTGAAAATAATGTTTCTGAAGTCCGTAGGAAAAAGTAAAACACTTTTTAAACTAGATGAAACTGATGTTTGTTTTGTGAAATTCAGTCAAGTACTATCTAAGGTAACACCAGAAATCAAACAACAAGGTAACCGTTCGTACTGAGTTCAATTTTGAGTTGGATGTTGCTGAAAAAGATTATTAAATGAAGATTTTAAACCTATCAATAATAAGAAAACATTTTTGTCATAAATTTATTAGGCCTACAAAATTAGGTAAAAGTAAGTAATGATATCTTGGCCTAGTTGTACTATAAAATTGTAACAAAATTTTTTGTGTGATAAATAGCTTTATCCTTCAAATATGTTTTCTTAAGTACGTACTTTTATTCCAAATAAACTACAGTACTTCTTTTATTTTGATGCAGTTGTAAGAGGTAGATTTATTCCTTTAAGAATCAAATCTGATGCATCTATGTAACACCCGTAACATTTAATGTAACACCCGTAACAGAAAAAAAAATATATATACTGAGTTACGATGTCCAAAAAAATAAAAATTTATATTTCAAAATAAAATTTGGGGCAATACCTCTTAACAGTTGTTTTACAAGAATAAAAGCTTCATCAAGTTTGCAGAAATTAGAGAATTCCCTAACTCATAACAGGGGCCAGGTCTACTTTTGGTAACACCCGTAACACTACTTCTTTGATTAATAACCAGGAGAATAATAAAACAATTCCAGTATCAACATTTGTCACATGAAATATAATGCAAACCTTAAAAGTTTTCAATATTAAATTCAATAAATATTTTTCCTTACATTATTTTTCCTGATTTTAAGGTGTGTACGTGTAACACCCGTAACTATGGAATTGCCCATATGTAGATGATGCCAACACAGAAGGCAGTCTTTCACTGAGATGTACTTGCTGTATAGGCTTTAACACAATAATTTTTAGCCACGAACTCCTGCAGTAAAGTTAACACTGTGATCACTAACTGCAGATTCCAGCAGACTTGTTACGTTTATCTTATAGGTGTGATTGCTAGCTGCAGGTTGGAGTTTCTTGGTTGAGATCAGCTATTTAAAAACTAGCTTGTGAACATATTACAATTCCTGAAATGACATATCCATACATATTATAAAAATGAATGTACATACATATGAGGGGCATTCAGTAAGTAATGAAACACATTTTTTTTTTTTCTAAATACAGATTGGTTTTATTCAGGGTTCCAGTAAGCCTCATTATTCCTCACTCTTTTGGCTACAAAACCATGTCTTTCAACATAGTCTCCATTGAATGCAACAGCTTTATGCCACTTTACAGGGAGAGTCTGTATGCCCACATGAAACACTCTACTAGTTGATATAGGAGCTAGTGTCTCGCTGAATCAATAACCTCCCCATCATCCGTTTACTGCTTCCCATGGAATACATCCTCCGTTGAGCCAAACATGGAAGTAGGAAAATGCAAGATCAGGGTTGTAGGGTGAGTTAGGAAGAAGTGTCAAATGAAGTTTTATGAACTCCTCTTGGGTGTGCATACTTGTGTGAGGCCTTACATTGTCATGGAGGAGGAGGATTTAGATTGCATTTTTGTGGCAATGAAGGTGCCTTAATCGTTTCTTCCATTTCTTGAGGGTAACACAATAAAATTCAGACTTGATGGTTGCATCAAACAGAATAACTCCTTTAGAGTCCCAGAAGACTGTCGCCATGACTTTACCGGTTGAGGGTGCGGCTTTGAACATTTTCTTTGGATGAGAGGTGGTGTGGCACCATACCATGGGTTGCCATTGGAGAATGAGAGCACTTAGTGACTTGCAACAAACTTGACACACAATTTCAAACTTTTATGAAACTTATTCTCTCTGACAACCCCCACTAAATGATGAAAGGAAGAAAGTTTATTCTTGCTACATTTGTGCTGTTCCTTCAAATAAACTGCCATGTCAGACATAACATTTTAATTTATTATGCTTTTATTACTAACTGTATTCACAACACATTTTGCAGACAGTATTCTCATATATCACTGAATATACCTGCAAAATTATATCATTGCATGACACACAGTTAAGAAGACATGATGTTATAAAAACTGAAATGTGTGAAAAATTGCCGCATTATACATGAAATTTTAATTTTTATGTCTTTACTACCAGCTCTATTCACAGTACATTTAGCTGACAGTATAAAGGTATATCACTGAATGTACCAGCAAAATTATGTCACTGTATGACACATTGTTCAGAAGATATGTCATAGAGATTAAGCTGCATGAAATCAAAACTGCAGGACAAAATTTGGTACAGATACAGGTGAAATGTGTGTACAAATACACTGAAGAGCCAAAGAAACTGATACACCTGCCTAATAACATGTATGGCCCCCATGAGCATGCAGAAGTGCCACAACATGACATGTCGTGGACACAACTAATGTCTGAGGCAGTGCTGGATGGAATTGACACCATTAATCTTGCAGGACTGTCCATAAATCCTTAAGAGTATGAGAGGTTGAAGATCTCTCCTGAACAGTACGTTGCAAGCCATCCCAGATACACACAATAATGTTCATGTCTTGGGAGTTTGCTGGCCAAAGCAAGTGTTTAAACTCAAAAGAATGTTCCTGGAGCCACTCTGCAGCAATTTTGGATGTGTGGGCTGTTGCAAATCTGTAGGAATGCACAATGGACATGAATGGATGCAGGTGATCAGTCAGCTTGCTTACATATGTGTCACCTGTCAGGGGCATATCTAGATGTATCAGGGGTCCCATATCACTCCAACTGCACTTGTCCCACACCATTACGGGGCCTCCACCAGCTTGAACAGTCTCCTGCTGACATGCAGGAACCATGGATTCATGAGGTTTTCTCCATACCCATACACGTCCATCCACTAGTTACAATTTGAAACGAGACTCGTCCAACCAGGCAACATGTTCCCAGTCATCAACAGTCCAATGTCAGTGTTGAGGAGCCCATGCGAGGCATAAAGCTTTGTGTCATACTGTCATCAAGGGTACATGGTGCTTCGTTGAATGGTTCGCACGCTGACACTTGTTGATGGCCCAGCATTGAAATCTGCAGCAATTTGTGGATGGGTTGCAGTTCTGTCACATTGAATGGTTCTCTTCAGTAGTCGTTGCTCCCGTTCGTGCAGGATGTTTTTCCGGCTCAGCAATGTTGGAGATTTGATGGTTTACCAAATTACTGATGTTCACAGTACACTCGTGAAATGGTCATATCATCATTACCACAGAGATGCTATCCCCCATCACTCGTGCACTGATTATAACACCACTTTCTAACCCACTTAATTGTTGATAACCTACCATTGCAGCAGCAGTAACCAATCTATCAACTGTGCCAGGCACTTGTCGTCTTATATATATGTGCCATATTTGTTATCTGAGCATGTTGCCATTGTTGAAGCATTCATTCAACTGGCTCTTTTCTGAAAACAAAGAATTTGTTTCAGGAGAAATTTTCAGGACTTACTGTGCCAGCAAAGAGCACCGTTCAGGAATTGATTGGAAAATGGCAGCATAAAGGATCGCTTCAAAATGCTTCCAGGAACAGACCACCACCTGTCTGCACACCTGAATTAAAGAGGCAGGTGTGAGAGATAATGACAAGAAGTCCTTTTAAGTCAACCAAGAGACTGAGGCAACATGTGCATGCAAGTGAGAGGAGTGGCAGATGTGTTTTAAGGGGACTGAAGTTAAAACTGACTGGATAAGTGTTTTTCAAGAACTGAAGGAGCCTGATCTGCAGGCGAGAGTGCATTTCTGTTCATGGCTGTTGAGAAATGTTGCCAATTGTATCTTGGAGCCACTAAGACTCATCATGAGTGACAAGGTGTGGTTCCAACTGTCCAGGTACATAAATTCCCAAAACAAACCGATATTGCTGGATAGAAAACCCACACACAAACCGCCAGGTACCCCTGCATGATGAGAAGATTGGTGTTTGGTGTGCCATATCTGCCACACGCGTTATGGGTCCCATGTTTCCGACCACAGCACCGTATTTGGCTGTTTACATGTTTTTGTATTGAATACATATGCCTATACCAGTTTCTTTGTGCTTCAGTGTGTGTGTAAAAGGACATGTTAGTGGCTCAAAGACTTCTTAAATAATAGAACTATGGAAACAACTACATGAAAGTTGAAAAATGAGTAGGAAAAGCAAAAATTAATTATTGGCAGATGTGTGGTCACAGCTGGTAGTAGTGGTTCCCATTTTGCTTGTTTATAAAGTGTGTTTTATCAGTCCATCTTTATCGGTCTTATCTATCAATGCTGCTTTCTCTACTAATTTTCATTCTTCTGTGATTTTTGTTACAAAGTGCAATTTTTTTTCTATGTGTTTCTAAGCTCAAGTTTGTGGTGGTTTTTCTTCTTCATTCTAATAGCTGTACAAGTGATATATTCCTTTTCGCAAAGCACTGTAGCCTTACCTTCTGTGACAATGTTTCTGATAAATGTCTGTTATGTGTTTACAATTACAGTTTTTAAACTTAAAAAAATAAGAAACATGTAAAGGTGATACTGCTAAACGTGTTCCAGATTATTTTTACTTTTCACGTATATTTAGCAAAATATTTTATCATGCAATGAGACTGCAGAAAACAACAAAAGGATAACTGTAATTGTGTCAGGTGACATGTGACGCATGATGATGAAGATGATGATGATGATGATGATGATGATGATGATGTACATTAATAATAGGTATGACATTAATATGGTCTTCATAATGAATTTATTACTGTCCTCTTCTCTGATTCCAGTACAAGCATCTGTTATAGACACTTCAAAGGTTGCTCAGGAGCAACGGCAGCCACTGACAGTTGATACCATTGGCAAGCCAGGACGATCACAGACAGTAGTACCAATGTCACCACAGTTACCACATACTGCTGTTGAAAAGGTATGCAGATTATTATAATAACTGACTTGTTGTTGTTATCAAGTTGGAGTGAATTATCATAATTTACTTGCTGAGTACAACAGTTTAGGAAAATTGAGGTCTTTCGTGCAAGATTTTCACTATAGAAAACTTCTACAGGGTGCAGCACATAAAACTGGCCTGTTATATGCAACGATAATGTTCCAGTGTGTCAATAATAATAGAAAATGAGCATCGCCATCTAAATAATCACAGATGAACTAACCATTTCCTCAGACATACTGAACTGTGCAGATCTTGGTTGTTGTATAAGGCAACTGCAGCCACAGCCAGTAAAACTTTTTGAAACCAGTTGAGAAAAAGGCCTCATTGTATGAATCCGTCTTAGTGCGAGTGTGTGCCATATTTGTTATCTGAGCATGTTGTCATTGTTGAAGCATTCATTCACACTGGCTCTTTTCTGAAAACAAAGAATTTGTATCAGGAGAAATTTTCAGGACGTACTGTGCCAGCAAAGAGCACCATTCAGGAATTGATTGAAAAATGGTGGCATACTGGATCACTTCAAAATGCTTCTAGGAACGGGAGGGGTGGAGGTGGGGGGTGGGGGGACTGGTGTCTTATGAGGAGCTCTGTCTTCTTCACGACATGAGATTATGAAGTTGGTGTTTAACTTGAAACCTATGCAGCAAGCGTTGGGACTTAAATTGTTTCATAAGTCCATTTCACTCCGTGATGTGTAATTATTCTGTACATGAGGTCATAGAAGAACTTCAAAGCTTTTATAGGGAAATATGTTGATGTACATTGTGGACTTAACAGTCTGATCATTTATTTACGAATTGTGATGGATGCTTTGAATTAGAACTTGTGAATTTGGCTGCCAGCTAGCATTGGTTAGATAACCAGTGGTACTAAACAGAGTTGTTTTTTAATCAATCAACTATTGTAGTCAAAAGTAATTCCTTTACCTCCTAGCTCACTTGATAAAATCAATGCCAGCTACATTTATTTATTTATTTATATTGCAGTTACCAAGTCTACGAAGAATGTTATAACCTTGTCATTTTTTTTTTAAGTGTTTTTGCATTGGTGTGCAATGAATCTAGACAACAACTGATGGGTCAACACATTTCCAGTAAATCCAATCTTGCTTTTATGTTCTCCTCCTGTAATATATTTATTAACTTATTTTGTATAATAGGAAATCCAGGATGGAATAATGACAATATTATGAAAAGGATAATTGCTAATTATTATGTAGCAGAGATGTTGATGCACACAGACAGGCACAACAAAAAGTGCACCCACAGACTTTTTACCTCCCCCCCCCCCCCTTCCTATGCCCTCAATTTAACTTCCCGACTGCACCTAGCTGTCCTACCCTTTCTCCACCTTGTCCCTGTATGCTGCTGCAAGCAGCACTTTACTCCCCCCACCCCTGCCCCAGCCTCCCTCCTTATCCCCACCATCTGAATTGCTTCTCCAATCATGTGCAGTTACTCGGAGTCTGGCCTTGGCAGCCAGGGACTGTGTGTGTGTGTGTGTGTGTTTGTGTGTGTGTGTGTGTGTGTGTTTGTGTGTGTAATTCAGAAGAAGGCCCTCTGGCTGAAAGCTACTTGTTCAGTAGTCTCTTTGTTGTGCCTGCTTGTGACTCAACATCTTCACTATATGGTGAGTATCAATTTATCATTTTCATAATAAACTTACTTTATGTGTCAGATAGCTGATCCATTCACAGAAATATGGAAGAACGAACCCCATGAACCGCTTGAGGGGCATAAACACTATTAAGAATACATCTATTTCTTTAATTAGTTGTATGGTAAGAAGTTCTGAAATATTAGATACAATATTCCACAACAACATTTAATTCCACCCTGCTGTTTTATCTCAATCATGGTGGTGTGGTCTTCAGTCCAGAGACTGGTTTGATGCAGCTCTCCATGCTACTCTATCCTGTCCAAGCTTCGTCATCTCCAAGTACCTACTGCCACCTACATCCTTCTGAATCTGCTTAGTGTATTCATCTCTTGGTCTCCCTCTATGATTTTTACCCTCCACACTGCCCTCCAGTACAAAATTGGTGATCCCTCAATGCCTCAAACTTGTCCCTCCAACTGATCCCTTCTTCTAGTCAAGTTGTGCCACAAATTCCTCTTCTCCCCAATTCTACTCAGTATCTCCTCATTATTTACGTGATCTATCCATGTAATCTTCACATTCTTCTTTAGCACCACATTTTGAAAGCTTCTGTTCTCTTTTTATCTAAACTATTTATTGTCCACATTTCACTTCCATACATGGGTACATTCCATACAAATACTTTCAGGAAAGACTTGCTGAGGCTTAAAGCTAAACTCGGTATAAACAAATTTCTCTTCTTCAGAAATGCTTTCCTTGCCATAGCCAGTCTACATTTTATACCCTCTCTACTTCGACAATCCTCATTTATTCTGCTTCCCAGATAGCAAAACTCCCTTACTACTTTAAGTGTCTCATTTCCTAATCTAATTCCCTCAGCATCACCTGATTTAATTCTACTACATTCCATTATCCTTGCTTTGCTTTTGTTGCTGTTCATCTTACATCCTCCTTTCCGTTCAACTGCTCTTCCAGGTGCTTTGCTGTCTCTGACAGAATTATAATGTCATTGGCAAACCTCAGAGTTTTTATTTCTTCTCCACGTATTTTAATTCCTACTCCAAATTTTTCTTTTGTTTGCTTTACTGCTTACTCAGTATACAGGTTGAATAACATCGGGGCTAGGCTACAACCCTGTCTCACTCCCATCCCAACAACTGCTTCCCTTTTGTGCCCCGTGACTCTTATATCTGCCATTTGCTTTCTGTGCAAAATGGAAATAGCCTTTCGTTTCCTGTATTTGACCCTCACCATCTTGAGAATTTGAAAGAGAGTATTCCAGTCAACATTGTCAAAAGATTTCTCTAAGTCTTCAAATCCTAAAAATGCAGGTTTGCCTTTCCTTAATCTATCTTTTAAGATAAATCATAGGGTCACTGTTCCCTCATGTTTTCCAACATTTCTATGGAATCCAAACCGATCTTCCCCAAGGTCAGCTTCTACTGGTTTTTCCATTCGTCTGTAAAGAATTTGTGTTAGTATTTTGCTTCCATGACTTATTAAACTGATAGTTCAGTAATTTTCACACCTATCAACACCTGCTTTCCTTGTGATTTGAATTATTATATTCTTCTTGATGTCTGAGGTTATTTTGCCTGTCTCATACACCTTACTTACCAGATGGTAGAGTTTTGTCATGGCTAGCTTTCCCAAGGCTATCAGTCATCCTCATGGAATGTTGTCTACTCCTGGGGCCTTGTTTCAACTTAGCCATTTCAGTGCTCTTTCAAATTCTTCACGCAGTATCGTATCTCCCATTTCATCTTCATCTACATCCTCTTCCATTTCCACAATATTGCCTTCAAGTACATCACCATTGTATAGGTCCTCTATATATATACTCCTTCCACCTTTCTGCTTTCACTTATTTGCTTAGGACCGGTTTTCCACCTGAGCTCTTGGTACTGATACAAGTGGTTCTCTTTTCTCCAAAGGTCTCTCTAATTTTTTGTAGGCAGTATCTATCTTACCCCTAGTGATATATGCCTCTGCATCCTTTCATTTGTCCTCTAGCCATCCCTACTTAGCAGTTTTGCACTTCCTGTCAATTTCATTTTTGAGACGTTTGTATTCCTTTTTACCTACTTCATTTACTGCATTTTTATATTTTCTCCTTTCATCAATTAAATTCCATATCTCTTCTGGTCCCCAAGGATTTCTTCTAGCCCTCATCTTTTCACCTACTTGATCCTCTGCTGCCTTTACTATTTCATCTCTCAAAGCTACTCATTCTGCTTATTCTGTATTTCTTTCTGCCATTCTCGTCAGTCATTCCCTATTGCTCTCTGAAACTCTCTACAACCTTTGGTTCTTTCAGTTTATCCAGGTCCCATCTCCTTAAATTCCTACTTTTTTTCAGTTTCTTCAGTTTTGATCTACAGTTCATAGTCAATACATGTGGTCAGGGTTCACATCTGCCTCTGGAAATGTCTTACATTTAAAACTTGGTTCCTAAATCTCTGTCTTACCATTATATAATCTATCTGAAACCTTCCAGTGTCTTCAGGTTTCCTCCATGTATAAAACCTTTTGTGATTCTTAAATCAAGTGTTAGCTATGATTAAGTGCAAAATTCTACCAGACGGCTTCCTCTTTCATTCCTTACTCCCATTCCATATTCACCTATGCTTATTCTTCTCTTCCCTTTTCTACTATCAAATTCCAGTCCCCCATGACTATTAAATTTTCGCCTCCCTTCACTACCTGAATAATTCTTTTATCTCATCATAAGTTTCTTCAGTCTCTTCGTCATCTGCATAGCTAGTCGGCATATAAACTTGTACTACTATGGTAGGTGTGGGCTTCATGTCTATCTTGGCTACCATAATGCATTCACTGTGCTGTTTGTAGTAGCTTACCCGCACTCCTGTTTTTTTATTCATTATTAAACCTGCTCCTGCATTACCCCTATTTGATTTTGTATTTATAACCCTGTATTCACCCAGAAGCCTTGTTCCTCATGCCACCGAACTTCACTAATTCCCATTATATCTAACTTCAATCTATCCATTTCCCTTTTTAAATTTTCTAACCTTCCTGCCCAATTAAGGGATCTGACATTCCACACTCCAATCCATAGAACGCCAGTTTTGTTTCTCATGATAATGATGTCCTCCTGAATAGTCCCCACCTGTAGATCCAAATGGGGGACTATTTTACCTCAGGAATATTTTACCCAAGAGGACACCATCATAATTTAATCATACAGTAAAGCCGCATGCCCTCAGAAGAAATTACAGCTGTTGTTTCCCCTTGCTTTCAGCTGTTCACAGTATCAGCACAGAAAGGCCCTTTTTGGTTAATTTTACAATGCTAGACCAATCAATCATCCAGACTGTTGCCCCTGCTACTACTGAAAAGGCTGCTGCCCCTCTTCAAGAATGACATGTTTGTCTGGCCTCTAAACAGACACCCCCTCTGTTGCGGTTGCACCTATGGTACTGCTATCTGTATCGCAGAGGCATGCAAGCCTCCCCACCGACAGCAAGGTCCATGGTTCATCCCATAGTATTAAAATTACAAAAATACTACAAAATTGAAAAATTTTGTTAAATCCGATATTGTTATGATCAGATGGTTTACTTCCAGACTTTTGGTTGTAAATTTCTGGTTCTGTTTGTTGTTGTTGTTGTTGTTGTTGTTGTTGTTGGTGGTGGTGGTGGTGGTGGTGGTGGTGTTGGTGTTGGTGGTCATCATCATCATCTTCTTCTTCAGTATAAAGATTGTTTTGATGCAGCTTTCCTTTTCAGTCTGCCCTGTGCAAGCCTCTTCATATCTGCATAACTATTGCAACCTAAATCCACTTGACTCTGCTTACAGTCAAGCCTAGGTCTCTCCTGCCTGCTTCCTAATTTGAATTATTACATTCTTCTTAAAGTGTGACTATTTCTCCTATCTCATATCTTACATGCCAGTTGGAATAGTTTTGTCATGGTATGTTCTCCCAAGATCTCAACAATTCTGAGGGAAAATAATTTACTGTTTCAATCCATTGGCCTTGTTTTGACCTAGGTCTTTCAGTACTTTGTCAAACTTTCCTTGCATTATAATTGTCCCATTTGCTCTTCATTTACCACCTCTTTTTTCCCATAACATTGTCTTCAATTTTGTTTCATTTTTTTAGTGTTTCGTATATCTCTTTCACTTTGCACCTCCTAGCTTGCCATCTTGGTCTATTGATATTCATATTGCTGCTTCTCTTCTCTCAAAAGATTTCTTTAATTACCCTATATGTAGCATTTTTATTTCCTGTAGTCATGCATGCTCCTACAGTTTTGCATTTTTCATCTAGCGTTTCCTGCTTTTCCACTTTCTATCAGTCTCATTTTTTAGATATCTCTCCTCACTTTAGCCTGCTTAATTTGTTGCATTTTTTTCCTGTTGTCAGTTAAATTCAATATCTCATATGTTATACAATGATTTCTGGTGGACCTTGTGTTTCGGACCTTCTGCATCCTTCACTATTTCATCTTCCTATCACATTCGTTTCCCCATTTTAGTCAACAGTAACTTTATTTTTGAAGCTCTTGACAACTTTGGTTCTTTTAACTTATTCAGATCCCATCTCCCTTATTACGTAACTTTCTGAAATTATGCCAGGTTCAATCTGCTCATCATAACCAATAAAATACACTCCGAGACCACATCTGCTCTTCAAAATCTCGTTTTGAAATCTGTGACTACAACCATATAATCTATCTTAAACCTTCCACTGTCTTCAACTCTTCATTTTTTTACATCCATGTTCTCCATATATTTTCCCTTCTCTTCTTTTTCCTGCTATTGAATTCCAGTCCCTACCACCCCTAAAATTTTGTCTTCCTTAAGTAACTGATTAATTTCTTTTATTCCAGCATACATTTTACAATCTCTTCATCTGCCGAACTAGTAGGCGTATTCACTTGTACTACTGTGGTGAATCTTGGCTTTGTGTATATCTGGCTATAATAAGACATTGACTGTGCTGTTCACAGTAGATCTGCATTACATTTATTTGATTTTGTGTTGACAACCCTGTACTCTTATGACTAGACTTCCTGTTCTTCAAGCCACTCGACTCCATTAAGTCCCACTGCACACAGTTTCAGCCTGTCCACTTCGCTCTTCAAATTCTCGAACCTACCTAGCCAATTTTTCTGATAACATCATCTTGATTAGTCCCTGCCTGGAAATCGGAATGGTGGACTATTTCACCTCTTGAACATTTTACCCAAGAGCATGCCATTGTCATAAATCAATATACTGAGTGGTGCTGTATCCCCTCAGAAAATATGATGGCTATAATTTCCCCTTGCTTCCACTGTTTGCAGTGCCATCATTTCAGGGCCATTTTGGTTAATGTTAAAGAGCCAGATCAATCACCCAGACCATGTAAATTGGTTATTCTCTTCTACATCCAACATGAACCTGTTGTTTTGGTGCAAAAATGTAGGAAATGCTGTAACCCATGTGTCCAGAGATGAACTTATTATGTCTTGGAAGAAACTTTAAGTTTGTGGACCACTAATTCAAGGACTTCTTTTCAGATGCCTCCGTAAAAATATTGGCTTCCAGTGGTGATAACAGGGAGCCCATTGCTGTTGTATTGGTCTGCTTATAGTAATTTCTGCCAAACGGGAAGTAGGTTGATGTGAGAATGAATTCAAAGAATTTCATTAGTGATGGACTAAAGTTCTCTCCTATGAGATTGTTTGTCCCTTAGATACAATCTAATGGGAGAGGGGGGTAATTCTGGTATTCTTGGCCTATCAGAGGTTGTGTACCACACAAAAGGCACTGAATTCCTTATGTTGTGCTGCATTTGGCAGTAAAGGGGCTAAGCATTGCTATCGGGTGTTTTGCTCTCTCATATATTGGTGCATTGATGTTGGTGAAGTTGGCATCCCTTCTTTATGGTCTTCAGTCTTGGAAGTGCAGCTGCTGTTCATATGGTTGGTAGAACTGTTTTCTGTTCTGTAGGAATCATTCTCTAGTAGGCTCTACATTTTCTGTTTCTATGCTTCAAACTGTTGTAGGATTGTAGTATTTCCATTGTCTGCTGGGAGAGTGATTCTCCAAGTCTCCTTGGAGGCATGTTAAGTGCTCTCCTCTCCCCTGTGCAGAAGATTGGCTTCAGTGGAAAAACCATTGTAAATGTATAGCATGTTTCATGTTATCTCCATATGTGTCCCATGGAAGAGTAACAACAACCTATTCCACCTAACTGATAAAATCAGCTATCAGAAGTGTCATCAGTGTTGGTGTAATATTTAGGCTTTTTCTGATCGGAGATAAGGTTATAGTGTCAACTTAGAATCCATATGCATATCAGAAATTTCTATCCCCTACTTGTCTATAAAAAAGATTTTTCACTTATCAGAAGTAACCCCAAAAAATCTGTAAATCCCTACACTGTTTCTCTGTTCTTAAGCGTTATAAAAAAGTATGTCATGTTGCTGTCTGAATACAGATATAATTTTAATATCTTTATCCTTCATTACAATGTTTCACAGGTAGGACACACAAAGGAGGAACTATCAAGGCCTGATTCTTTGCCGCCTCTGAAACGGGATCGTGTGCACACAATTTCAGTTATGTCACCAGTTAGAAAGCCACGAAGCAACTGGGGAATGGCAGCAGTGCGTGATACATCACCACGAGGAAGAGAGGCACCACGCTCAGGAATCAGTCCCAGGTAAGAACAAACTTTAGTATAAGAGGTTTATGAATGTACATAATTGCAGTCTACAAGAAATCAGTGTAATTAAAGGAGAGTGTCAGCAAGACAGATAATGAGAGGGAACAAGGTATTTTTCCTATTATTGAATTCTAGTCCCTACCAGAACTAAAATTTTGTGTTCCTAAACTAACTGATTAATTTCTTTTATTCCAGCATACATTTTTGAATCTCTTCATCTGCAGAGCAAGTAGGCATATTCACTTCTACTACGAGGGTTGCCCAGTAAATAATGCCCCATATTTTTTTTCTCCAGAAGTATTTATTCCACAACAATCAAATTTACATATGTGAAAGACTGATGTTTTGTCTACTTGCTTTATTTTTCCACATAATCTCCTTCAAGTTCGACGGCCTTTTTCCAGCGAGACACAAGAGCGTGTATTCCCTGCCGGTAAAAATCTTTACTCTGCCTACGGAGCCAGGTTGTCACTTCGTGAATCACTTCTTCGTCATCGGCAAAACGTCTTCCACGAATGAAATTCTTCATTGGCCCAAACAAGTGAAAGTCTGAAGGAGCCAAATCGGGGCTGTAGGGTGGATGGGGTAACACTATCCAACCCAGTTTCGCGATGTGTTCACAAGTCCTCAAACTTGTGTGAGGACGAGCGTTATCATGCTGAATCAAAACATCCTGTGGGTTAACATGACGCCCAAGGCGCCGCAAGCGCTGCTTAAGTTTGTCTAATGTTTTGACATAAGCCTCTGAATTAATGGTACTGCCTTTTGGCATCACATCAATGAGAATTACGCCCTCGCAATCCCAAAACACAGTCGTCATGACTTTTCCGGCTGAAGGAACTGTTTTGAATTTTTTCTTCTGTGGAGAATAAGCATGACGCCATTCCATCGATTGTCTTTTTGTTTCGGGCTCAAAATTATGCACCCAAGTTTCATCACCTGTCACAATCCGTGACAAAAAGGCCTCCCCGTCAACGTGAAAGCGTCGCAACAAATCGAAAGAAATGTCTTTTCTTTGGGATTTGTGATCGACAGTAAGACACCGAGGAACCCATCTTGCACACACTTTTGAGTATCCAAGCTGATTGATAATCACATCCACACTTCCTTTGCTTACTGACAACTCCAGTGCCAATTGTCGAGTCGTAATGCGTCGATCCCGTCGAATGATAACATCAGCCCGCTGCAACACGTCAGGCGTGACAGCCGTGGGAGGCCTTCCCGACCGCGGCAAATCTTGGAGCTCCGCAGCACCGCCCTCTGATGCTTTCACCCTCTGTGCCCAGCGACCAACAGTACTCCTATCGACTGCAGATGTTCCGTAGACGTTGCACAAGCGTTTATGAATATTGCCCACGGTTTCTTCCTCTGCTACGAGAAATTCAATCACTGCACGTTGTTTCTGACGGATGTCACTTGCAGACGCCATTTTAGAACATTCCTACACCACCGCTCTCTGTCGGAGGAAATTTAAACTTTGCGTACACACGCGGGAAACTTCAAATAACTCGCACCTAAAGTGTCACATTTCTAATATTTTTTATTTCGGAGAAAAAAAATATGGGGCATTATTTACTGGGCAACCCTCGTACTTTGGTGAATCTTGACTTTTTGTATGTCTGGGTATGGTAAAGCATTAACTGTGCTGTTCATACTGAGTGTTAAGAGTGGTGCCTAACAGAATTTTACTCAAGTTTCAGAATGATGAGTATTGAATGACACGAAAATAATAGGTGGTCTGAAAGGAGAGATCAGCATTCCTTATTAACTAGCAAAATAATTAAACCACTTCTGGTTTAGCAGTCATTTTGGTTACAATGTTGTAGCATGCTGAATATTAGCTAGTGTACATGTCATTACTGTGTCCGAGATTTGAATATAAAACTGAAACCAACAATAGAAAAAAATGATCCAGAAATTGTAGTAAAGCTAGTTAAAATTACATAACTTTTGAATTGTTGAGTACCATTCTACATCTTCATCACTACCCTGCATTTCATAATTAAGTGCTTGTCACCTGATGTGTCTGTCCTGCGCAGTCGGTGGCTGCTCTACACTGCTTAACTCCTCCTTAGATTATGCATCACTTTGGCAGTCTCTGGAAGGTTCCGTACTCTGCTACTATACCTAAATAAGTGGAACACCGTGGAAACCCTGTCTGTCAGTGATTTTAGCTCATGGTGGTGGTGGAGAAAGCTATTGAAAGCATATGTGTAACATGTTGATTCTGCAGAATAACATGCTCCACTTCTAACCGCTGAGGTCAATGAAGGATAGTCATGGAAATTGGAAACATTGTTTAAGTAGTTGTCAAGTGTGGAACATCCCACTGTGTGCACTCTGGTGTGTCATATGTGCAGGGATGTTTGAAAGATGTCACAGAACATCGACAAGGTGTGATGGCAAGTGAGCATCTCCACCTGCTAGGAAGGGTCACTTACACTTACCCTTTGGTGTTGTGATTTGGCATTGCCTTGGAAGTCATGGAGCAGAGGGTGCGGCCAATAATCTCAATGCTACGACAGTTGAAGATTATATGAGAACTGTCTTTCTGTAATATCATATTAGCACATCAGTATATGTTGCGATCTAGTTTGAATTACAAGTTAAGAGAGACTTGTTTCGCTCAAAATGGGAAATAAGGCCGTACAGTGGAAACGATTCACTTATAATATAGAATATTTATCACAAAATGTCTGTCATTTTACTAGCTCGAATACATTGGAGCTATCTTTTGGCACCCTACATTTTGGGGAGGTGAAGAGGTCCATTGTCAAGAGGTCCACAACAGAGAATAACTTCAAGAATGGTGACTGCATAATGTTTGTAAGGTAAAAGTCAGGACATACATCAGCCAACTGACAGAGTATGTAGTGGACTACAAGTAGGGAGGCCTAACTCGCATAGCAAAACCCAGTATTGGTGTCATAATCACAGTTTAACTACGACATCTCTGCTCTGAACTCCAACTTCCCCCCTGTCGCCTCTTTTCGGGGAGCAATCATCTATGCCCCCATGGCATGTACTCTGACCACAGATCTGTCTCAATTTAGCCTTTGGACAAAAAGGTTCAGTTGGACGAACCGTTTTTGCATCCACACATGCAAGGTGTAGTGAACTACACTCCTTGCTGAATGGATGCAGTGTCTTCAATACTGAATTGGTGGCGATAGAACAAGCTCTTCGCCATGCTCGTTCTTGTACTGACAAGATGCTTCTAATCTGCAGAAACCTCCTGAGCAGCCTTCAGGCTATTAAACCAATGCTACCCTTTCACCCCTTAGGCACGACTATCCAGAATCTTCTGTCTGACCTCCATCAAGCTGGATGAACAGTCATCTTCATTTGGATTCCTGGGCAGGTCAGGGTCTCGGAGAATGAGCATGCCAACTACTTGGCAAAGTTGGCCAATTTTGGGAAAGGGGGTCTCAGAACTGGGCCTTCAGTTGACTCTATGCTATCAACTGTTGGCTGTCTGAAAATTGGAATGGTTCATCCTGAACTCCCCAAACAAACTGAGGGCAATAAAGGAGACCAGAACCACATGGCAGTCTTCCCTACACACTTTGTGCAGGGAATGTCCTCTGTCAGCTATGTAGTGCCCACACTTTGCTGACCCACAGGCACATCCTCTGACGTGAGGACCCACATTACTGCTGATGTGGTGGCCACCTAATGGTGGCCCACATCCTACTAGACTGCCCAAATTTGGTTGCTTTGCAACGATATCTTAACTTCTTGACACACCATCTCTGGTTCTAGCAAATGATGCCAAAGCAGCTGACCTGGTTTTACATTTCACCTGTGAAGGTGGTTTGTACTCATCTCTGTGAGATGAGGCACTGTGATCTCATTGACTGCCTGAGGCCTTGGAGCCACACCCCTCACCTACTCTGGCCCAGGGTCTCATGGCTACCCTCGCTCAGTGGTCTAACTTGGCCTGTACGCTACCTATTTTTTTGTCTCCTTTTTCTTTTGTGTTTGCTGTTTTCAATGTTTTATCTTTCCTCAACTTTCGTCACTGTCTGTGTTGCACATTTCCTTGGGGGTAACAGACTGTGAGCTGGTGCTGGTGGGATGCAAAGGGTGTGTCTCCCAGCACATACCACGCTCTGGGGACCACCAACTGCATTCTGAGTAAAGCAGCTTGCCCACCTACCCCCTCTCACTCCCCTCCTACTTCTCCTTTGTTTTATATCTGTCCTATTGCATCTTGCTTACAATTATTGGGCTTCTCAGGATTTGCCTTTTGTATGCTTCTTCTGAGGGTTATTGTTGGTTCGAAACATGTAGAATCAAAGGACTGATGACCTCACACGTTGGTCCCTTTAACTCCAGCCAACCAACCAGCCAGACACAGGTGTAGTCAACTTGCACAGCAGTAAGACTAATCCGATTCTTATCTGAAGAGTCCTTAAATATCACATTGTTGTCTAAGGAAATTTTCCTTGCAAGAGCATCCTTAATGGACATGACGTAATGACACTTGGGGATAGTTTCACTTCTTCCATCGATATATTCAGCAAGATGATAGGAGTCACATCCTGTGTTTCCAAATGCCAGTCCACTGGATCAGCCAGGCCTAATGGCCAGCCAAATCTTACAGTGGACTGTCTGTTTTGTCAGTAACAGACTGGTTATTGGTCACAGACGTATAAGAGAGTCTACCAGCATACAGTTGGTATGAGGCTTTACTCTCATATATTTGCAATTATCCAGTAATGCATTCTTGCTGAGCTGTAATGATATTTTATGTGCCAGTTGTGTTAGAATACTGGCAAGTTTTAGATCTCTGATCAGTTGACATGTATCCCTGGTGTTGCTGCTGTGCCCTCTTGTAATGTTTTGTGGTTCCTGGCTGGATAAGGAGGGGGTGGTATGATAGGTGTGTGGCTGGTTTCCTCTCATTACAACAAAAAATACACACGTGGTTAAAATACACTTCATTACAGGAACCAATTGAGTACTCAACTTCAGTGATGTCCAATCTGAAGTTGTGAGGTTAACAGCAATGAAGTAACATGTACTAATTCTTCAATCTTTTCTGTGTCCATATCACAGCTCTATACAGTAAATAACGTTCCCTCAAAGCTAGCTAAGGTGTGAGGCGACAACTATCACTGCGGAAACTTAGAGCGACATATTGAGGTGCAACGCTAACTGAGTCCCAATGCAATTTACTGAGGCACTGAAATTGAGAGATTGAGCCAGCTTGGTTGGCGGCAACAGCCTATATGCAGTCTGTGCTGTGGGCGTTATTGATGCATAGCCTGGGGGCATGTCTTGGTCTTCGCTTGTCGTAGGCGCACTTAGTTCAGCACTTGCTATACAAGGTTTCCTAGTGCGAACCCATGTGCTGGCATACACACCAGCCCTCCCCCCCCCCCCCCCCCCTAATGTCGCACTGTTGGTGTGTACTGGAGATGGGAACGACAATGGGGTAAGGGGGGGGGGGGGTTGCAGGAAGCTAGATGAAGAGATGAGCTGGGAGCCGTAGCCGTGTTGCAAGAGCAGAGGAACGTCCTCCCGAAAACACTGCCCAGGATACACGTCTACTCCTGAGGGTGTCCCCTGGGGTGATGACAGCGATGGTGGCTGGTCCAGCTCCATCAGGTCTGAGAGCAGCAATGGCGGAGGTGAGGGTGCAACATTAATTGGCTCATCCTGGGGTGTCGTGGCAGCACCAGCGGGCAGTTGTGAATGTCGCGTGGTCCCACGAGGCCGTGAATCAGGGGGGGAGGGGGGCGGGGGGAAGTAGCAAAATCAAGGGGCAAACAAAAAATGCTAATTCGATTGTGGTGACAGTGCTGCAAACCATTGGGACCTGCAATTAGATACAAATATCTGCCAGTGCATTTCTGGATCTTGCCTTGCTCCCAGCACTGATGTTGGCCAAAAATCCTGTAAAGAAGAAGACTACACAGTGCAAAATGATACTTGTGGACCACCGGTGGCGCTGAATGCTGCGGTGGGTGGATCAGCATCTGATGGCGGTGGCCCTGCAGAAGTTCTGCCAATGGTGGTCCGTCATGTGGGTGGGAGTGATAGGAGGCAAGAAAGACTTGCAGCGCCTGTTCCCTTGTGTGGGAGGTGGAAAGCTGGGCCATCTGTTGTTTGAATGTGCGTACATAGCATTCTGCTTTTCCATTGGACTAGGGGTGAAATGGAAGTCTTGTTAGATGATGAATGCCATTTCATTCACAAAACTGGTCAAAATCACGTGAACGGAACTGTGGTCCATTATCCGACACAAGCACTTCTGGCAAACCTTCTATGCAAAATTGTAGGACAACCCTTCAATGCTGTTGGGTGATGTAGTAGAAGCCATAGGCACTAAAAATTGGAACTTGCTAAAAGAGTCTACCACTATGAGCCAATGAGTGTTCAAAAATAGTCCTGCAAAGTCTATGTGCATTCGTTGCCACGGGGTTTGAGTCTTAGGCCAAGCTGTGAATGTCTGTGGCAGAGCTGATTGGTTGTCCATGCATGCGGGACACTGTGACGTCATCTGTTTAATGTGGGCATCCGTGCCATGCGAAGTACAGTGCTAGCACGCTAACTTTTTAGTGTGAACAATTCCCCTGTGTCCTCGGTGAAGCAGTCGTAACACATCCTTTTGTAATACTGTGGGAATGAGCACACACGATCGTCCACTGTCAGATTGTACTAAGATCACACCTTGTTGTACTGAAAGGTTATGCCAATGAGCAAAGTATTGGTGCATTGTTGAGTTGTGAATGCTGTTCAGTGAGTGAGGCCAAGACATGTGAACGTAATGCAACAAACTCTTGAGATTGGGGTCCGCTTCTGTGGCCTGTGCAATTTTTCCGTAATTCAATGGTAAAGATTGCAGCAATTCAGAGTCCTGCACATTGACCTGCGAACAAGATGCATCAGAGGAATCAAAATCAGAGTTGGGGCTGATCGGAAGGTGAGACAGGGCGTTAGCATTGCACTGCTATGTCGTAGGTCTGTACACAATTTAATACTGATACTGGAATAGAGGCAGTGCCCACCATTCCAGTTTTTGAGCAGTATGCGTAGGAACCAGCTTTGACGGATGAAACAAGGACTGCAAAGGCTTGTGGTCTGTCTCTAAATGGAACTTGTGACCAAACAGATAGTGATGGAATTTGGTCATACCATCCACAATAGCTAGAGCTTCTTTTTCAATCTGAGAATAATTGCACTGAGTTTGAGTTAGCAGCTTTGCGGAAGAAGCTATAGGTCTGTCTTGTGCACCAATTCTGTCTGAAAGCACAGTGCCTTTTCTGTAAGAGGAAGTGTCTACTTGCAAAATCACTGGTTTGGTAGGATCAAAATGTATGAAACATCTGTCACTGAGCAAGGCAGTTTTGGGGTTTTGAAATGCATCGTGACACTCTTTGTCCACCCAAAAGGCACATTTTTCCAATGCAAACTATGCAATGGGGCCACAATCTGTAAAGTGTTCAGAATGAAACGAATGTAGTATGTCAACTTGCCTAGAACTGACTACAGTTCAGATACATTGCGGGGAACAGGCAGGTCACGGATTGCGAGAAAATGAGATTGGAGGGGGTGCATGCCCTGTCTGTTTATTACATGACCTAAGTACTGTAGTTCCGTCTGAAAGAAATCACACATTTCGAGACAACACTTGAGTCATGCACCTGACCACACATGAAAAAAAGCATGCAAATTGGCAATGTGTTCCTCTGATGCATGACCTGAGATGACAAGATCGTCAAAGTAGTTTGGACAGAACGGCACTTGAGCAGTCAGCTATTCCAAGTAACATTGAAAAATGGCAGGTGCAGAGGCACTGCCAAAGGGGAAATGCAAATACCTGAACAGGCCTGAGTGTGTATTAACAACAAATACTTTCTGTGATTCTTCTTCTAGTAGTATTTGCAAATAAGCATCACGCAAATCTATTTTACAAAAGTAACGGCCTGCGCCAAGCCTGTCCATAAGTTACTCAGGGCGAGGCAATGGATAGAGTCAATTATTGTCTGTGGTTTGAGAATAGTTTTAAAGTCAACACAAATGTGAATGCAACCAGAAGGCTTGGGCATCAAAACCAGTGGACTTGCCCACAGTCTAGCTTGTACTGGAGCAATCACACCATTGTCTTGCAATTCTTTTAATTCACTGGCTACTTTGTCTCATAAAGCAATGGAAATGGTCTGAACCTGGAAAAACTTAGGCTGTGCATTGTCTTTCAAGGTAATGTGTGCTATGAAATTATTAGCTTTTCCAAGTCCATCAGAAAAAAGTTCCAGAAATTCCTTAAGCAAACTAGCTATACTGTCTTTTGGATTAAAAGCAGTCACTGGAAGCACATTGTCTTGGATGCTAAGGCCAAACAAGTCAAACAAATCTAAGCCAAAAATATTTTCACTGTCTCTTGATTGCAACACGATAAATTTGACTGTCCTAGTGTGAGATTTGTAAGTGGCAGGCAAATTACATTGTCCAAGTACTGGGATTTCCTGTCTGTTGTATGAAGTGATGTGCGTGCTAGATTGTGACAAGCATGATGAGCCAAACCATTTGTAAGTGGTGTGATTAAGCGAAGTTACAGAAGCACTTGTGTCCAATTGAAAGTCAGCACCATGGCCAGCAATTGTAGTGTTACAAATAGTTTGAATGAATGACATCACACTGCAGTGTGGAGATGAGGCACAACCTTGCGTGAATTACTGCTAGAATCTGTAGTCAGTTTTCAAAAGACTGCATTCACAGAATGTCCATAGACCTGTTGTTACGAGAGCAGGCAGAATTGGTGTTCTTTTGCCATCCAAGCAAACTACCTGGACAGCCTTTCTTTCCACAAGTGACATGTCGTGTTGCACGACAGGCAGTCTTGACACTTACGGCAAGCAAAACAGCGAGGGCAAGACTTCACTAGATGTACAGGCATGGCTACTTGTTTACTAGGCTGTCTGTGCATCTGCGTGCATGCTTGTTGTGGCGGCTGAGTGGAACATTTGAGGGTAAGAGGCGACTTGACCAAATTTATCGGCAGCTGTGGTGCCGGAATGGAGTTTTTCAGATATTTGCAATACTTGATGGAGTGAAGGATCTGAGTACTTGAGAATCTGTTCTCTAATTCTGTTATCAGGGACATTCTATGTGATCGCATCATATATCATCATGTCCCTATAGAAGTTGTCACAACTACATTTGAATTTACACTTACTAGTGAGACCTTGTAAGTCAATATACCACTGATAATATGTCTATTCTGGTTTTTTCTTAAGACAAAAGAACTGAAATCTGGCTGCCATGACCTGATTGTGCTGTTCGTAATACTGCCTTAATGCGCGTACTACTTCATCACAGGAGAGTACACAGGGAGATGATGTAGGGAAGAGTTTTTGAATTAAGAGAAACTCAGGGGTTCCCATGACAGACAGGAAATAATGAGATTTCACAGTACCTCGAATTCGATGGATGTGACAGTGGGCGTGGAACTGGGTGAGATATTTGAACCATTCCTCTTCTTTTTCATCGAAGTGTCAAAATGGTGGCACTTGTTGGATCGGTTAATTTGTCAGTTGGGCAGCCAATGTAGTGTGTGCAGCAAGCAACTGCTGTACAGTAGACAGCAATGTGGCAATTTGCTGGTTCTGAAACTGAAAAATCCATATAGTTCCAGAGCAGGAGCAGTCTGTGGGTTGGATGCAGGGGCAGGGAGTGGAGGGGCAGGGTATCCATTCTAATGCTAGCAAATTACAGCAAAATATGAAAAGACAAATAGAAAAGCAATGTGTAAAGCCTCCGAAAAGTGAAATAGATGAGTTCTGCTGCTCCCCTCTTATAATACATGCAACAACAAGAACAAATGAGCAAATAGAATCACTGCAACCTAGAACACATGAAAAGCAAACAAAACTTGTCGATAAGACTCGTCGCCACTTATAATGTTTTGTGGTTCCTAGCTGGATGAGGAGAGGATGGTATGATAGGTGGGTGGCCAGTTTCCTCTCACTACAACACAAAATGCACACTTGGTTAAAATACACTTTACTACAGGAACCAGTTGAGTACTTAACTTCAATTATGTCCAGTCTGAAGTTATGTGGTTAACAGATATCAAATAACATGTACTAATTCTTGAATCTTCTTCATGTCCATATCACAACCATATAAAATGACTAACGTTCCCTCACAGCTAACTAAGGTGCGAGGTGATGACTACCACTGTGAAAGACTAGAGCACATTGCAATGTATTGAGATGCAATGCAAACTGAGTCATGATGTGACATACTGAGATTGAGCTAGCTTGGTCGGCAGTGGCCTATATGCACATTGTCCCGGGGCATTATCAGTGCGTAGCCTTGGGGTGTCTCTTGGTCTTTTCGTCATAGGCGCTTTTAGTTCAGCACCTACTGTACAATGTTTCCTAGTGCCAACCGGTGTGCTGGTGAAGGTGCACACCAGCACACCTGGGGTTATCAGCTGTCTCTCACATGAGGCAGCCTGTGAGCAGATTGAAAATTGAAAAACTGTTCACTTCCTCCACTGTAGCTTCACAGTTACATGTAGAGTTTGGCCTTTACCGATCCCGTGCAAGTATACTCAATAAGGCCCGTGCCCAGTGAGAAAATGCACCAATCCGTGAGTCATTACTAAGTGCTAAATTCTAATCCTGTTCTTAATATTTGCCCACTAGAGGCCTGCCTGAACAAGCACTAAAGTACTCCATAATTTTCAGAATATACCCTGAGTTTCCTTCAAATCCCTTTCTTCGTTTCAAACCATCCTCACTTTTGTCCCTCACAGCCCACCTCTGTCCCATCCTTGATATAGGCTGTCTCTGTCCCAGGTGTGGTTTGTACATGCACTACGTCTGCTGTTCTAAGGCAGGGGAGGAATTTGTATCGCTGTTTATAAACAGCTGAAAACTGCCCTGACCACTGTCAAGTAATTGAAAGCTGCTGTGTTTGGGTGTGTTGGAAGGACTACTGAGAGTCATATAGCAGAGGTACCAAGGAACCTCATATATAATTCTCTCCTTGAATAGTCTTTCTAGAAGAAGTACAAAATCTATTACTACTCCACTGATTGTGAGTGGCACATCAATGATAAGTCTAGGCACCCTATCTGTGGGAGACAGGGACCGGGAGATGTTGGCATGTTAAATTTGTTCCCCTAATCAACAAATTTGAAAATCTGTCTTCCATGGAAACTGAAACAGTAGGACTCACTTCACCTGTTGGGAAATGTGCTACATTTCATGGGAAAGGGTGGCAAATGCGAACAGGTAGTGGTCTATTAATAATTGCCAATTTGAATGTGTGACAAATAATGGTACCCCTGAGAGAAATGGTTGCAAGAGATGAGGAGCAGCACCACGTGCACTCGTTTTGTAAGCCCGGGGGGTCCCTTTTAACACGTTGAAATGCTGTTCTCGCAGTCATTGAGGGAACAGCGTGCCGTTAACTGTAGATTGTGGTCCATGTTGGGATAAGCAATTTTTGTTGTCTGTGTTCTAAATTCATATTTAGATTATTCCAGTGACTGGTAGAGAATATTGAGAACACCAACCTTGCTCACAGAGTTTAAATGATGCTCACACTCTGAAGCAATATGCCCAGAACTGATTGTGGCCCCCTGATTCCATATTGCGTGGAAGGTTTGAACCAGAGATTGCTGTGAATTCCTAAACTGGGGCCATAGTGTTGAGAACTGCAGCCCCTGCCCCACCCCTAATAATAAAAAAAGTGTGTGGAAGGGGGGGGGGGGGGAGAGAGAGAGAGAGAGAGAGAGAGAGAGAGAGAGAGAGAGAGAGATATGTGCATTCACAGAGGGGCTGAAAATGAGGGTTTTTAGTTTTGTGACTCTCCATCCACTCCAGATAAAGGTGGCTGTAAAAGCCCTATGAGTATCGGTGCTAGATTCAAAGACATGCTCGCCGCAAGCAAGAGTATTAAATTCATTGCAGTAAATTGTTGAAGCATTTGCAACAAAGTCTGAGTTTGGAGTGCCCCTAGAAAGGTAGTGGAGCACACATAATATTAGATAAAGGAACTTGGTTAAAACCTGAAATTGACAGCAGTGAGATTTTTTGGGGGGAAAAAAGCACATATCAAAAGGATAGACTAGTTGGAAATTGAATTTATCTTATGCCACAGGAACAGATTGATTTGAACCCCACATGTGGTGGAATTATGTTGAATGTAATGGCAATAAATTGACCTGATCTCTTTGAGAATATCCCCACTGAAACTTGTATCAGTGACCATGAGACATTTTTGGCATCAGTGATTACCAAAGCACAAATGACAACTAAAAGAAAACTTTTGCTGGCTTAAATATATTTACTCACAAATTGAGATTTGTAAATAAGTATATTGTAAGACAGAACAGTGTGTATTGTGCATTTCTCCAAGCAACTAAAACAAATAGAAAGATTTTTGTGTTCAGTAAACCAAGTAAAGGGGCAGTAGTGTCACATCTCATTGAGGAAGTTAGAACTGTAAGCTCAGGACAGGGCATTTAGAGGGACTAAGGTTAAAACTTAAAAGAATAGTGGGCCATGCACTGGATAGATATACACCTAGTAGAACAGTTTATGATGGGAAGGACGTATGGTACACAGTCACTGTATAGAAGCTTCTATAAAAACAGACAACTGCATAATAGGTGTAAAACAAACAATAGGGCTGTAGAGAGAGATGCTGAACAAAATGCATTTGACCATGAAGAGGGCAATGCGCCAAGGTTTCAGTGAGTACCATAGTAGAAATGTGATTCTACTGGCATGTAAAAATGTTCAAATAACTTATTGCTATGAAGATGGGTGATGCCAACACCAACCACCAATATTTCAACAGGTTCACATCCTGTCATTTTCAAGGCACAAATGCAGTGTGATAGCATTGTGCAAGGAAATTAAAAACCTCAATATGCAGAGCGTATGTGGAAAGATAAAAACTGTGTGCGGTTACAGGTTACACGCGTGTGTGCGCGCGCACCTGCCCGGCCTCACACACACACACACACACACACACACACACACACACACACAGTAAACATGAGTGGCATCACATAAACAAAGTCAGAAGTTATCAGTAATGAATATTAATAACCAGTGAGTGAGTTTGCATTAACTCTGTCCCTCTGTTATTTGACCAGGTAGAGAGAATAATTCCCCACAGAATTTGAGGAAAAACCAACATCTCTATTAAATAAGGTCACTTGCTAATTTGAACTCGTCCACTTTCTTAATAACACTATCCTAGTAGCTGGAAGTGCATGCCAGACTCCCCATGTTGTTTGTATTCTGTAGGGTGACTGGTGCCAAGACAGTGTTCTGCAACAGAAAATTTGCTTGACCATTCTAAATGTAACACTTACAGTCAGTACACCGGTTCCTCTTGGTCCTGGTAGCCTGACCAATATACGCTGGTGTGCAAACAGTAAGGGCAAAAGTAACTTTCCACTGCTAATTAACACAGCTCAATGAAACTGGGACTTTACATAGAAAGAGATGCTACTATATGGTACAGAAGGTAACTGAAAGAAATATGCAGTGAGATGAACAGAAATGACACTTTTATTCAAAGACAATAATTACACTAAAATCTCTGCAATGTATGACAGTCATTTCCTTCGCAGTGCAGTTACAACTGCTGGATCGTCATTGGTGCATGTGGACACGCTGCAATATATGTGTCCAATGCATCCTACACATGCACAATGGAATGTAAGTTGGGGGAAAGGACAGACCAGTCCATTCAGTGAGTATCCTCTCATTCCAAGAGGTGCTCAACCTGTGCAGTTCAATGCAGTCATGCATTGTCACCCATAAAAATTAAGTCTGGACTGAATGTTATCCTCAAATGATGGAATGGGGAAGGAGTATAGTCTCATAGTAATACTGACTGGTGAGTGTACTATGTTCATCTAGTTGGAGGTCAGTATGCCCATGCAACATTATGCCTCCCCACATTATAACACATGGACTACCAGAACAGTTTTGTTTGACAATGTGTGTGTCCCTTCTTGCCATATGAGGGTATTTTTAAATGATCATCAAATGAAGCCAATACATTCCTTAAAAACAATATTCAGCTGTCTGAATGTGTAATGGATACTTTCACAAACAGGAGTTAAAACAGCACTTTGCTTTATGCAATTAGGGGCAGGAGAATTAATGTAATGTGCAAGTTTGGAACAATACTATGATCTTGATATTGTAACGAAACAAGAATGCACATTGCAATCTCACTCTACTATTGTGGAATTTACTCAGCCTCCACAAGCAATGGTACATTTTCTCCCCTTAGAGCCTGTAATAGGTCAGTGTGAGCATCACTTTAAGAACTCAACAGATTTCTTACATCAATCAGAAGGATCGGGTTTGATTGACTCTGGCATTTTAGTAATTTTTTTGGGGTTGCTCTCTTCTCTCTCTTTCGTCATGTTTCTCTGTCCAATTCATTACTGTTAATTGAGGTTAGGTCTGTTGTTGTATTAATAAACATATTTTGACATGTATTGACTTTCGCTGATCTACTATTCCATGACCAGTACTATGAAAAGACAGATGGAGATGCGATGGGGAGCACACTGTTGTCAGTTTGTTTGTGGAAGATTTTGAGGAACATGCACCGGAGTGAGCAACAATGCAACCTCTGTGTTTTTAAATGTGCAGATGATACTTCTGTTGTTTGGCCACAAGCTTGTGAAAATTTAAACAGCTTTTTAGAACATCTAAATTCAGTCCACATGAATATTGGTTTCACGATGGAGTTGAAAAGGATGGTTGTTTTCCCTTCTATGATGTGCTGGCGAGGAAGGGGGTTGATGGAATGTTGGGACATGCTGTTTGTAGGAAGCCTACTCACACCGACTTATATCTACGGGTTCATTTGATTTGATTTTATCGGGGAAGCAAAAACAGTATTGGCCAAGCCCACTGCTGCCTGCACCAAAACAGAGTTTATTGTGCAGTATCATTCCCTGTGTCTCTAGTAAAGCTGACCAGTGCCCTTGAACAGTGCAAGGAGATCCTTTACCAGTGCTTTCCTAGACACAATTTCTTCAGGTTTGGTTGATCCAAATATTTTGTGTCTTTTAATCTCCAGTGCCTCACATTCGAAGATCAAATGTGATGCAGTTTCCTCACCCACACTACAAATCCTACATTTGGGGTCTTCTTCTATTATCCCCATTGTATGTAGGTGTTTTTTGAAGTTTCCATGGCCTGTCAATAGTCCAAGCATGAGTTTCATCTCTCTCCTGTCCAAGCCCAGGATTGAGAGACTTCTCTTAGAACATGGCTTTGGCATCAATACCTTGCCATAATTGATAGTTGCCACCATCTGGGTATCATGAAGGGGTATTCCATACCTTGGTTCATGAGGCACATGTCATCTTAGACCCTGAAAGTTCATCAGCCAAGTTAGCCCATCTCAAAATCACCTTTCATCACAATGGTTATAATGAAAGACAGATCAGACACACTTTACACTATCAACCAACTGAGAATCAAGTGAATGGTGGTGATAACTGGGTGATTCCAAAGTCTAGGGCCTCTTTGCCTTATACAGGAGAATTTGCACCAGGATTGGTCACATTCTGCGGAAATGTGTTTCTCGACCACCGTCTAAGATTAGGGCCCTTTTAGGATCCCTAAAGGATGATTTTGGTTTGTGTAAGACAGGTGTCAATTGTATTCCTTGTGTTGTGGTATACTATATATTGGTCAGACAATGAGGACCATGGAGGACTGGTGTATTAAACAGAAGCATCAAATGCAACAGCCAAGCAAATATGCTTTAGCAGAAGTTTGCCTTAGCAGCAATCATCCTGTGGACTTTAAGAAAATGGAGATTCTGGCATGCACTTCCAGCTATTTTGTTTCTGATATTGTGGAAGCACTTGAGTTCAGATCAACACGTGATCTTATAAATAGAGGGGGAGGTTTTCACTTAAATTGTGTGTGAATTCTGATATATATCCAAACAACAGGAGATCAGAGTTAATGCTACCTCACCTATTGTATACTAATAATATTCAGTAATGATTAGCACTGACATTGGTCATCTTTGGTTGTGTGGTTCCACTAGTATTTATGATCACTCGCACTAATGGCAACGCAAAGACTGGTAGAACAAAGAAGAGGTTCCTGAGGTATATGATTGCAGAGTTAACGACTGGGTAACCAAAAACTAGTCCAGAACATAGGGAAGTCATCTTAAGCATATATCAACTGTTAAGGGAGCAATCTGAATCAGAAGTGTAGTACAGGCAAGATCAAAACTGTACTGGTCAGTGGCATTTACTTACTGCTTCAGTGAGCTAGTGGGACTGTATACCCAGGCTGGATGGGGAATGCGAATCAGTGTCAGATACTAAACACTTCCCCTCTCTTATTGGCACCTAGGGCTGGAAATGGCCCGGTCTGTATGCCAACTTCAGTCAAGGAAGGGAGATGGGGGAGGGCCAGAGCGGAGTTGCCAGAGTCCCACCAAAGTCTCCCATCAAAGGTCATTGACCCGATCAGCCAGTTTAGATGCCGCTGCTGCCAGTGGGATCGCTGACCAATCAATAGTTCCTGCAGCACAGCTCGGTCCTGTCTCCAGGGGAATGGGTGGTGGCCGTGTAGGAGATGTGGACAATGGTTCAACCTCCATGGGCACTTGAGTCTGAAAACGCACCACCTCCATCCATTGTGTGGTGTGGTAGTTGCTGATGTTGATGAGAGCCGAAAATCGCATAGTATGTCGAAGTGGTTCATTCACCATCAGCTCCCATCACTGGTCTTTGTTGTTGCCGAAGACAAGAGTGTTGGTTGTAGCAGTAGTAGGTAGGCTTTTGGCTGGCATGTCCTGAACATGATTGTGGAAACCTTGACCAGTCGGTAGCTGAGGAGAAGAGGGGCTGGCGTGACTCATAGCAGCCACAGCTGATTTTGATGCCTGACTAGATGCTCCTTGTTGGCGCAACCTTAAACTGTGCCACCATCTATTGCCAACTATGGTGCCTTCAGTCCATCCAGGATTCTGGTCAAAAGTATCGGCCCACATGTGGGAGCCCAGTTGGTAATATGCCTGTGTGTGCGGACAGGGCACCTGCTGAGCAGGGTGAAATAGTTGAAGAGCTTACAGGCCCTGCACCTTTGTAAAATTTCAGATCTGCTGTTTTCCATTTAAGAAGATGGACCACTAGGTGACAAGGAAACTGGTGAATGTGTCTCCTGGGTTGGCTGTCATTATTTTACACATTTGCATTTTGAACTTATTGTCTGCTCGAATTCTGAATTGGATATGGGATGTGAAGAGGCAGTCACTAGGTATTCAATCTCATTCCATTGACAAAAACCTTTTAATGCAGATACTGTTAACTGAGGGCCATTGTCAGAAACCTGGGTAGAAGGCACTCCCCCCTATTGTTAATATGATTGGTAAAGCATGGATGGTAGCTGTTGCGGTGGTGCCAGCTATCCCTGCCACATAAGGAAAGTTGGACAGGGAACTGACAACTAGCAACCTCATTGATCCTTTTAATAATCTAGCCAAGTCGAAATGTTCTCTTTGCGGAGGGTGGTCAGGACCCAAGAGAAGATTGCAGTGTTACAATGGGGCAGGATGAGTGTGGGTGCAAGCCTGGCAGTTCTGGTGAATGTGTTCTCTAATGGTGTCAACACCAGGCCAGTACACATGATGCCATGTTATTGCCTTCATTCTTATGTCCCCCGGTAGGGATGGGCAGATGTGGGAGGGGGGGGGTGCCAGTACATGGGGTAATTCAGAATTAACTACCCAACAATATGACACCATCAGTGATGTTAAGCTTGTGTTGTAATTAAAAATAGATATACCATGTCGATTTGGTGCCCTTGGGCTGATGTTCTAGCCAACCCCACCATATGGCATACTACACCCTACAGACTACCAGATCATGGCCTGTTTCTGTGGCTATTATGTGCACCACAACCCCTAATTGGTTTAGGGTGTGTCGCTGCATGGAAGAATGCAGAATTTCATGCTTGTCGAACTCTTAGATCTTGGCCACATGGCATGTGAGAAGTGCATCTGAGTTAAGAGTATGGCATGGTGGACCTTGTAGGTATAGTTACAAAGGAACATTTCCCAACATTACAGCCACTGGACTGTGTTATTGGGAAGTTTTGAATGGGGACCAAGTATGACAGCCAATGCCTCTTTCTCAGTTTAGGAATAATTTCTCTGTGCTGTGTTTAATGTTTCATATGCAAACACAATGGCCTGTTCTGTGTCGTCAGTGTGTTTCTGGGACAGCGTGGCTTCAATACCACACTCTAATGTGTCAGTGGCTAGTGTCAATTAGCAACATTGCTAAACAAAGAGCCGACCTAAGGCAGTTTTTAAATTGCATGAAAGCTTTGTGGCTGTAAGAATTTAACAGCTTTTATCTGCACGCTATCAAATGGGTTGAAAATGTGGGCCATTTTGGGAATAAATTTCACAAAATAATTGACTTTCAAATGGCTCCTGCCCAACTTTGCCAGTAATTCCTAGGAACTGGATACTGAGCAACACTTGCTTGAGCATTAACGATATACTTAAAAATCACCACAAATCGAAACTGATCTACTTGGTTTCCCACATGATGTATCAAGTTCTGTCAATGGTATTGTTGTTGAAACTAGAAAATTTGAAAACTAAAAATCCCTAAAGCACCTACGGCAAAAAGTTGGTTTTGTCAAAGAGCTGACTGCTAACAAGGTTAGTTTCTGAGCTACACTTTTATACTTAGATTAGCCTACAATCTTACCCCATATTGGGATCAACTGCCCATTGTATGTCACTGTTGTGTGCTGAGGGGCCTCAGCTGCAGGGAACTGATGCACCAATACACATCTTCATTAATCAGACATGTTGTTGTTGTTGTTGTGGTCTTCAGTACTGAGACTGGTTTGATGCAGCTCTCCATGCTACTCTATCCTGTGCAAGCCTCTTCATCTCCCAGTACCTACTGCAGCCTACATCCTTCTGAATCTGCTTAGTGTATTCATCTCTTGGTCTCCCTCTATGATTTGTACCCTCCACGCTACCCTCCAATACTAAATTGGTGATCCCTCGATGTCTCAGAACATGTCCTACCAACCGATCCCTTCTTCTAGTCAAGTTGTGCCACAAACTCCTCTTCTCCCCAATTCTATTCAATACCTCCTCTTTAGTTATGTGATCTACCCATCTAATGTTCAGCATTCTTCTGTAGCACCACATTTCAAAAGCTTCTATTCTCTTCTTGTCTAAACTATTTATCGTCCATGTTTCACTTCCATACATGGCTACACTCCATACAAATACTTTCAGAAACGACTTCCTGACACTTGAATCAATATTCGATGTTAACAAATTTCTCTTCTTCAGAAACGCTTTCCTTGCCATTGCCAGTCTACATTTTATGCCCTCTCTATTTCGACCATCATCACTTATTTTGCTCCCCAAATAGCAAAACTCCCTTACTACTTTAAGTGTCTCATTTCCTAATCTAATTCCCTCAGCATCACCCGACTTAATTTACTACATTCCATTATCCTCGTTTTGCTTTTGTTGATGTTCATCTTATATCCTCCTTTCAAGACACTGTCCATTCCATTCAACTGCTCTTCCAAGTCCTTTGCTGTCTCTGACAGAATTACAATGTCGGCGGCGAACCTCAATGTTTTTATTTCATCTCCATGGACTTTAATACCTACTCTGAACTTTTCTTTCATTTCCTTTACTGCTTGCTCAATATACAGATTGAATAGCATCGGGGAGAGGCTACAACCCTGTCTCACTCCCTTCCCGACCACTGCTTCCCTTTCATGTTCCTCGACTCTTATAACTGCCATCTGCTTTCTGTACAAATTGTAAATAGCCTTTCGCTCCCTGTATTTTACCTCTGCCACCTTCAGAATTTGAAAGAGAGTATTCCAGTCAACATTGACAAAAGCTTTCTCTATGTCTACAAATGCTAGAAACGTAGGTTTGCCTTTCCTTAATCTTTCTTCTAAGATAAGTCGTAGGGTCAGTATTGCCTCACGTGTTCCAACATTTCTATGGAATCCAAACTGATCTTCCCCGAGGTCGGCTTCTACCAGTTTTTCCATTTGTCTGGAAAGAATTCGCGTTAGTATTTTGCAGCTGTGACTTATTAAACTGATAGTTCGGTAATTTTCACATCTGTCAACACCTGCTTTCTTTGGGATTGGATAATCAGACATGTGGTCATGCATTCATCCAACTGGAAATCTGTTATTGCTCCGTTAATGTCCACTTGCAGCATGAGTGTCTCCATCCTCACTGTTGATGCTGCTGCTGCTGCGAACACCAGCAAGATACCATGCTGTGAGCTGATGGCCATAGTTGTTGTCTCTGCTGAATGAGCAGACACCTGCTAGATGCCCATTTGCAGCATGCAAAACAGATGATGTCATGGAAAGGGCAGTGATGCCATTGATGCTGTGGGCTGCTGGGTATAATTTGATGGCACAAAGTTTTTTGGGACCCTTTGATGACAGAGAGGAAACTGTTGAATCAGCCTCCACTCACTTTGGGTCATGCCAAAAGTGAACAAAGCACTTCAGTTTTTATATGAATACCATTGATGAGAATGGTGGATCACTAACCATTACATGAACTACTGGATCCATGTCACTGGACTGATGGATGCTCAGTAAATTGGATGATAACATTAATTGGAAGCCATCAGTTGATCATAGAGTGCAGTAGCATCTAATACTACTAACAACGTAGACACCAGAAGAATTGTGAAACATAACTGTTCCTGATGCAGTTACTTTGTTAGCTTTTGCAAGTTTCCACACATCACTCAGGGTTAGATCAGATGACTTTAAAGCCTTCCCACTAACTTCTCTGTCAGGAGAAAGATGTATAATAATATCATGGATTAATGAGTCTGTGTACGATTCGCTTACTGTTTGCAGAAAATATCACACTTGTGTGCTAAGCCTTGCAAGTCAGCAGCCCATGTATGTGCTTATTGGGGTATGTTGCCTGTAATAGTCAGTCATGAAACCACAAATATTAGGAAGCCTCAAACTAGTGGGATCTGAGAGTGGGTGTAGTTGTTGCACCACTTCATACTGTAGTTTTTGCACCACTTCTTACAGTTTATTGCTAGAAAATAGTAAGAGTGCTCTCTTGACAGTTTGGGTCACTTGTTTGACTTGTGTTGCAGTGAAGAATAAAATGGTGTGAATAGACCTTCCAACTTTTGTTAGCCTCATTGAAGTAAGCAACCAGATCGATACTATGCTCTGCATGACAAAGTTTTAAAGTTCCTTATAGCACAATCTTGTTATATTTGTGCCTTCAAAATGACAGGATGTACACCTCTCAAAATATTAGTAGTTGCCGAAGGCTTCACCCAGCAGCATTCCTATAAGTTATTTGACCATAGAATAGTATTATATCAAAAGATCCCTCAGAAAACCCAAAGAAACTCTGGTTGTAAATAAAGGCTGTTAGTTGTGCCAAAGTTAATATCTACATTGATCAGACAAGAACTGAAACTGAGCATAGCAAAGCAAAATCAGAAATGCTTGACTCCTTTTTCAAATGTTCCTTTACAAAACAAAACCCATGAGTATTGCCACAGTTCAATTCTTGTACCACTGCAAAGAGGAGATATTAGTTTCAGTAGCGTTTAGAAATTGCTGGTTCGATTAAAACTGGAAAATGCTCCAGGGCGTAATGGAATCATATCAGATTCTATAACTGATTTGTGGCTTAGTAGGCCCCTCTTTTAACCACAATATACCAAAGATCCCTCAAATAAAGAACTGTGCCCAGTGGTTTAGAAGAAAGTAAAGGTCACTCCCATCCACAAGAAGTGCAGCAGAAGTGAAACTTGAAACTACTTTCCAATGTCTTTGATATCTATTCGTTGTAGAATCTCATAACATATTCTGAGCTCAAATGTTATGAAGTATCTCAAACTGAATAACCACCTCCATGCCAATCAGCATGGATTTCAAAAACTCTGATCATGTGAAACATTACTACTACTTTTCTCACATGGTATACTTAAGGTTATGGATGGGAGCAATCAAGGAGCTGCATAGCTTCTTACTTCAGAAAAGCATTTTGTCCAATATCACATATTTGCTTATTATTGATAGTAGGATTGTATGGGATATCAAGTGATATTTGTGAGTGGATTCGAGATTTCTTGGTAGAGAGGACACAGCATGTTATCTCAAATGTCGAGTCTTCAACAGACGTAGAAGTAACTTCAGGCATGACCGAGGGAAGCGTGTTGTGAGACCCTTGCTGTTCCTGTTGTATATTAATGGCGTTGCACTACCATAGAGTTTTTGCAGGTGATACTGTTATCTATAATTGAATTCTATCTGGAAAACAGCTGCACATATATTAAATCAGAACTAGATAAGATTTCAAAGTGGTGCCAATACTGGTAACTCTCATTGAATGTTCAAAAATGTAAAGTTATGCACTTCACAAAACGAAAAAGCGTAGTATCCTTTGACTAAAATACCAATGACTCCCAACTGGAATCAGTCAAATCATACAAGTACGTGGATGTAACAATTTGTAGGAATATGAAATGGAGTGATCACATAGTCTGTTGTAGGTAAAGCAAGTGGCAGACTGTGGTTCAGTGATAGAATACTAGGGAAATGCTGTCAGGTGACAAAGAAGATCGCATATAAAACACTTGGGCTACACATCCAAGAATATTGTACAATTGTGTGGGATCATTTGCAAACATGGCTAACGGGTGATATTGAACTTAAGAAAAGAGTCAGCACCAGTCATCATAGATTCGTTAAACCCATGGGAGAGCACTAAGGAGATGCTGAAAAAACTGAACAAACACTTCGAGATATCACTCAGATTTTTCAGTTCTGTGGTAAGTCTATTGAAAACGTGCAGAATAGTACACACATTTTTGTACAGTGGTTAAAGAAGTTTTATCCAATTGCAGATCATTTTTCTGTCTAGTGTTTACTGACAGAATGTTACTCTTCATTTTGAATGAGTCCATATTGTTAACCAAAAGTAGTTCCATGATGAATGTATGGATGGGAATGGCAAAGTGAAAATTTTGAGGTACTTGAATAGCAGCCTTGTGCATGATGTCACAAACTGCACTGTACCACTGTACTTTCTGATTGGCCTTTTCTGGGCGCAGTTTGTTAGTGTATAGAGTTGTTCTAAAATATGATACCAGAGCATTTCGTAGAGTGAACGTACACAAAGTAAACAAGATTTTTTGTTTCAGTGAAAGATGGTGGAGATTATTCTTATAGCAAAGATACTGTCATTTAGTTTGTGCACAAGATCCTGAAAGAGTATTTCAAGAGCTTTTTTTTTTATCTCCAGCCTTAAAAATTTAAAATATTCCACTTCACTGATTATTTGATGGCCAAACCAACATCTGTTTGTGATTAAACAGTAAACATGTATAGTGTACACAACTTGTGGTGGCATAGCAAGGAGAAATTTCAGGAAAGGGCAGTAAATTTGTCTGTGCAGAGAATTTAGTTTACTAGAAAAATACAGTGCCATAATGAGACAAAGATAGAAACAGAGCACTGTGCTTCCTGGAAATGTTATCTTGAACACATGGAAATGGTCCATAAGTCTTAATACATAAATGTTACAGTTCTGACTTTTATTGTGTCATGAATTGATGAAAAAACTAGGGTTGAAAGTAATTTAGTTACTGAACACAAATGAGGCAGAGCTTCTTGTTATCTACACCTCTACCTCTGGCTCGGAAGGTGTGGCTCAGCACATCAGGTACCATTGTAGTTTTTCACCCAGAGCCTTTGTGTTGCAATATTACTTCCAGTGGCACCTTTCTATGGAGGAACATCTGTAGACCCTGTTGTTGGATCACTGCCCAAATCAGACAAGGATGCTATAATATGTGGCTTGCTGCTTGGCTAGTTATATGTTGGATAAATATGCAGATATATTGCCTGTACGACTAATTAAAAACATAATGCTATAGCAAGATGTTTCATGTCTACACAAGCTAGAAAATTTTCTGTCCTTTTTTATTTGCTTATCCATGTCTTAGTGCCTCCTCTGTTTGGTGAATAATGATCTGTCCTCAATTTTTTATATTTTCCATCATTCTGAAAGATGTAAATCATGCATATTTTTTTGTTAACTAAACTGCAGTTTTCGCATATGTCAATGTTTTCCTTAATCTTGTGGGCACCAAATGAGATCCAGATTTTTGTGATTTGAACCACAGGGTATCTGCAATGTGTGTCCTTGACCTGTTATTATGAGTGATTACATTAGTATCTGCTACTTTTCCGTCACATTGTTATCACTTTATACAGTAGCTGATACTTCCAAAAGACAGATTCGTCTTTGTGTATGTGTTGGCCGTACACGGTAAACAGGTAGTCAGTTTGTCTTCATTGTGGATAATTAACTTTTTGTGGCTGTTTGAGTTCGAGTTTAATGACATTGAACATAGTATTAATTAATATTTTTGCTATTCATGTTTAGCATTCTAAGCTTTCAAATTATACAATGTTTTTGCTATTGACTCATAGTCCAGAAATAAATAACTAAAACTTGTCTTTTTGCTTACAGCTACGTGTTTCTACAGCTATATCATGCTGCCAGTTTTGGTAGCACAGCAGAAAAGCCATTGTTGGTTCCACAAACACAGATTGTAGAGAGAGCAGTTAAGAATCTTGATAGGATTCCTCCATATGAAACCCATAAAATTGGGGTAGTTTATGTGGGGCCAGGGCAAGCAGGGCGAGAGACGGAAATTTTACGCAACCAGTTTGGCTCACTTCGCTACACAGAGTTCTTGCAGGTATGTTCAGTTTTATTACATATTCATATTAATCTACTTACATTGCAGCATAAGTACTTATCTCAAGGAGTATTTTGTGAGAACTATTCCCAAGTCCATTGATTTATTTTTTATTTTTTAAATTTGGTTCAGCCAAACAATTGCTTCATTGCTCATAATGCTATTACTGATCTTAGTCCATATGATTGATTTATCTTCTACTTGTGCCCAGAATTAATTTTTCACTTATTACACTTAACAGCTGTGCTAATAAATTATTCAAATACTAACAAAGAGATAGAGGGGCTGGCCAGTACTTACCTCAGCTCAGTACAGCCGATAGATACACAAAAAACAGAACCGAAAATTTACATTCCTAGCTATCGGAACAAATGTTCCTTCATCAGAGAGGAGAGGGGGGAAAGAAAGAGAAGAAGGGAAAGTGGATTCAGTTACAACCCAGGTTATGAAGCAACAGGGAAAGGAAAACAGGGAGGGTAGCAAGGATGGAGGCATGGTTGTCAGAGGGAAGCCAAAGATATTCTACTGTAAGTACTGTGCCAGCTTCAAACCAAAGAGGATGCATACAGAAGTAAAGAGGTATACAGTATAAAGATAAACACAACTATGTAGTATGAATAGATGCGTGAATGGCTAAAGAGGAAAGGGAAACAGGAGAAGACTGAAGAGTAAATGGGAGTGAGGTTGTTTAACGTAGGTTCAGTCCTGGGGGATGGCGGGATGAAAGGATGTGTTGGAGTGCAAGTTCCCATCTCCGCAGCTCAGAGGGACTGGTGTTGGGTGGGAGAAGCCAAATGGCACATACGGTGTAGCAGGTTCCTTGGTCCCTAGAATTACGTTGGAGGGCATGCTCCGCTACTGGGTATTGGACATCTCCTAGGCGGACAGTTCGTCTGTGTTCAATCATGCGCTCAGCCAGTTTAGTTGTTGTCATACCGATGTAAAAGGCTGTGCAGTGCAGGCATGTCAGCTGATAAATGACATTTGTAGTTTCACACGTGGCCCTGTCTTGAATTGTGTATGTTTTACCAGTAGTGGGGCTGGAGTAGGTGGTTGTCGGGGGATGCATGGGGCAGGTTTTGCAGTGGGGTCGGTTACAGGGGTAGGAACCGCTGGGTAGAGAAGGTAGTCTGGGAATATTGTAGGGTTTAACAAGGATGTTACGGAGGTTAGGGGGGCGACGAAAGGCAAGTCTGAGTGGTGTGGGGAGAATTTTGTCAAGGGATGATCTCATTTCAGGGGCTGACTTGAGAAAGTCATATCCCTGGCGGAGTAATTTGTTGATGTATTCGAGGCCAGGATAATATTGGGTGACAAGGGGGATGCTTCTGTGTGGTCTGGGGGTAGGAACATTGTTGTTGGACAGGGAAGAATGTATTGCTCAGGAGATCTGTCTGTGGACAAGGTCTGCAGGATAGTTGCGGGAGAGGAAAGCACTGGTCAGGTTATTGGTGTAATTGTTGAGGGATTCATCACTGGAGCAGATACGTTTGCCACGAATACCTAGGCTGTAGGGAAGGGAACATTTGATGTGGAATGGATGGCAGCTATCAAAGTGAAGGTACTGTTGTTTGTTTGTGGGTTTGATGTGGACAGAGGTGTGGATGTGAGCTTCAACAAGATGAAGGTCAACATCCAGGAAGGTGGCTTGGGTTTTGGAGAAGGACCAGGTGAAATTCAGATTCGAAAAGGAGTTGAGGTTATGGAGGAAATTAAGGAGTGTTTCTTCACCATGAGTCCAGACCTCAAAGATGTCGTCTAACCTATACCAGGCCAGGGGAAGCAGCTTTTGGGTCTTCAGGAAAGCCTCCTCCATGCAGCCCATGAAGAGGTTAGCATAGGACGGAGCCATCCTGGTTCCCATGGCCGTTCCCCTGATTTGTTTGTAGGTCTGGCCTTCAAAGGTGAAGTAATTATGGGTTAGGATGAAGTTGGTAAGTGTGATAAGGAACGAGGTTTTTGGAAGATCTTCGGGTGGGCGTTGGGAGAGATAGTGCTCAAGGGCAGAGAGACCATGGGTATGTGGGATGTTTGTGTAAAGGGATGTAGCATCTATGGTGACAAGAAAGGTTTCAGGTGGGAGAGGAGTGGGAATGCATTTGAGGCGTTCTAGGAAGTGGTTTGTGTCTTTGATGTAGGATGGGAGTCCCTACTACTACTTCATGTAACCACCACTCCCAACAGCTCCTATCTCTCTTCAAAGTCCTCCACCTCTCAAACCCTTGCTTGGAGAACACACTCATGAACATCATCCTAGAAGCCAGCTGCAAACTTGAGTTCCATGCCACACACCACCTGAAAAAACAATGCACAGTGCTAGTGCAACACCTAAAAAGTGGGGTCCCTCTCCCTATCCCTCACAAACAACAACCACAACAGAACCTTCAACAAACCCCCCTCATAGCCAACAAGCCTAGCCTAGCCACCGTACTCAATCTCCCCATCCCAGCACATACCCCACACAGACCAAATCTCAACTATAACCACAGTCAAATGCCACATATCACCAGTCCCAATTCAGTTCTAAACCTCTCATCCAGATCCCTCTCTCCTCCAGAGACATCTGTTCTATCAAAAGGGAGTATGTGGCAGAAGGACTGCGTCAACTCTCCGACACCTCCACCTACAAAGCTTTTACCCAGGATCCCATTCCCTCCATCCATACTGAGCTGCAGAAAATCCTAAAAATCCAAGGTCCCTCACAAGGCCTCACAACGGCTTCCATAGACTTACTCACTCCACCTGAGCCCCGTACTCCTACCTTCTACCTATTACCCAAAATCCACAAAGAGAACCATCCTGGCCGTCCCATTGTAGCAGGCTTCAAAGCCCCAACAGAACGTATCTCAGCTCTGGTAGACCAACACCTCCAACCTATCACCCGCACACTCCCATCCTACATCAAAGACACAAACCACTTCCTAGAATGCCTCAAATCCATTCCCACTCCTCTCCCACCTGAAACCTTTCTTGTCACCATAGATGCTACATCCCTTTACACAAACATCCCACATACCCATTGTCTCTCTGCCCTTGAGCACTATCTCTCCCAACGCCCACCCGAAGATCTTCCAAAAACCTCGTTCCTTATCACACTTACCAACTTCATCCTAACCCATAATTACTTCACCTTTGAAGGCCAGACCTACAAACAAATCAGGGGAACGGCCATGGGAACCAGGATGGCTCCGTCCTATGCTAACCTCTTCATGGGCCGCATGGAGGAGGCTTTCCTGAAGACCCAACAGCTGCTTCCCCTGGCCTGGTATAGGTTTATAGACGACATCTTTGTGGTCTGGACTCATGGTGAAGAAACACTCCTTAATTTCCTCCATAACCTCAACTCCTTTTCGAATCTGAATTTCACCTGGTCCTTCTCCAAAACCCAAGCCACCTTCCTGGATGTTGACCTTCATCTTGTTGAAGTGCACATCCACACCTCTGTCCATATCAAACCCACAAACAAACAACAGTACCTTCACTTTGATAGCTGCCATCCATTCCACATCAAACGTTCCCTTCCCTACAGCCTAGGTATTCGTGGCAAACGTATCTGCTCCAGTGATGAATCCCTCAACAATTACACCAATAACCTGACCAGTGCTTTCCTCTCCCGCAACTATCCTGCAGACCTTGTCCACAGACAGATCTCCCGAGCAATACATTCCTCGCCGTCCAACAACAATGTTCCTACCCCCAGACCACACAGAAGCATCCCCCTTGTCACCCAATATTATCCTGGCCTCGAATACATCATCAAATTACTCCGCCAGGGATATGACTTTCTCAAGTCAACCCCTGAAATGAGATCATCCCTTGACAAAATTGTCCCCACACCACCCAGAGTTGCCTTTCGTCGCCCCCCTAACCTCCGTAACATCCTTGTTAAACCCTACAATATTCCCAGACTACCTTCTCTACCCAGCGGTTCCTACCCCTGTAACCGACCCCGCTGCAAAACCTGCCCCATGCATCCCCCGACAACCACCTACTCCAGCCGCACTACTGGTAAGACATACACAATTCAAGGCAGGGCCACGTGTGAAACTACACATGTCATTTATCAGCTGACATGCCTGCACTGCACAGCCTTTTACATCGGTATGACAACAACTAAACTGGCTGAGCGCATGATTGGACACAGACGAACTGTCCGCCTAGGAATGTCCAATACCCAGTAGCGGAGCATGCCCTCCAGCATAATTCTAGGGACCAAGGCACCTGCTACACCGTATGTGCCATTTGGCTTCTCCCACCCAACACCAGTCCCTCTGAGCTGCGGAGATGGGAACTTGCACTCCAACACATCCTTTCATCCCGCCATCCCCCAGGACTGAACCTACGTTAAACAACCTCACTCCCATTTACTCTTCAGTCTTCTCCTGTTTCCCTTTCCTCTTTAGCCATTCACGCATCTATTCATCCTACATAGTTGTGTTTATCTTTATACTGTATACCTCTTTACTTCTGTATGCATCCTCTTTGGTTTGAAGCTGGCACAGTACTTACAGTAGAATATCTTTGGCTTCCCTCTGACAACCATGCCTCCATCCTTGCTACCCTCCCTGTTTTCCTTTCCCTGTTGCTTCATAACCTGGGTTGTAACTGAATCCACTTTCCCTTCTTCTCTTTCTTTCCCCCCTCTCCTCTCTGATGAAGGAACATTTGTTCCGATAGCTAGGAATGTAAATTTTCGGTTCTGTTTTTTGTGTATCTATCGGCTGTACTGAGCTGAGGTAAGTACTGGCCAGCCCCTCTATCTCTTTGTTAGTATTTGTTTCACATCTTTATATGAGATTTTCCATTAATCATTTAGATCACGTAATAAATTATTCAGAAGAAATACTTACCTCCTGTCATCTCACATGCTCCTGTCGTCTCACATGTTGTGGATATTATCTACATACAGCATTATTATGACTTGAGTAAAATAGAAAAATGGGAAAATACGAGACTTGTAGAGATAATGACAGTGATTTGTGTTCATACAACAATACTGATTTACATTTTTCATTGATCATTTCATGTGAATACTGGAATTCCTTCTAAGGCTGCACAAAACACTGCCTTGGTTATTCTCATATGTGGACCAGTGTGCTGCCTGTAGTGACAAATTGTCAAAGGATATCAAATAAAACTAAAATGCAAATGTAGTAGTGTAATAATGACATTTCTTTTATTTTATGCTACTAAAAACTGCATTGCTAAAGAATGGAATATGAGTATCTGAGCAAGTTTGTGTGTGTCGCTGCAATAGTCACTGCAGACTGTACCAACTAACATGAGAATCCATACCTGCAGAGTGAGACTGGAGCTTGTCAGCACACCATTGGAGAAATATGAATGATCAAAGGTGTTGTGGTGACATCACTTCAGTCTATTGTATTTTCTTCATCAGTCCCCATTACATCAAATTATCGTGCAGCAGGTTGGAGAGCGAGAAATCTGCACTCACATTCAGGAGGACTACAATTAAAATCCCAGTTTGGCAATCCCAGTTCAGATTTTGTGTGATTTCCCTAAATGGCTTAAGACAAAAACCATAACAGTCCCTTTGAAGAAAGACATGGCCACTTTTCTTCCCCAAGCTGAGCTTTTACTCAATTTCTAAAGATGTATTTGTCAATGGGACAGTTAATGCTAATCATTCTCTTAGATGCTTATCAGTGATGAGGATGCCACTGTATCATTCTCAGTTATGAGTAGTTCTTATATTTGAATGATTTGTGTTTTTGACATCTACAAACCACCTGATGTCTGCATTTTGTAGTATCTCATATGAGCATGCAGCTGCTTCTGTACATTTTATTTGTAGTTGTGGATACAGCATGTTACGCATGACAAAGACAGTGAGAAACTATACCATAATGGTAGATTTCCATGTAGTTCTGAGCAGTTACACTTCATCCTACTCAGAGGTAAAGAACTAGAGATAGAAAATAAGAGCAATGTCAAATGAAGTCAAATATGTGGTGTAAAAGACATAACATCAATCGTTATTCAGAAAAGAGAAATACAGCTTCCTTAGAGGGAGGCATATCTTCTTTTCTGGAGCAATTAGAGATGAGTGTGGAAAGAGAGGTGTGGAGAAGAGAGATTTTAATTTTTTCATATTTTTAATCATCTGTGTTCAGTCAGAAATCATCGTTTTTACTCAAAGGTACCATGTATTTTCATTCCGTGATGTATCATATTCAGGCACTTAATGTCAGTTGTCATTATTTATATATAACAGTTACCATGGGTCTTTTAAACAAAAGCACTTTAATAAGGAAATAATTGTTACAAAAATTACTTTATTCAATCATTGGTTGCACAGACTAAATACACGGATAGTTTAGATCTTGAGTAACAGATTTTGTGTGATAAAATGGATTTTGTTTCAAGAGTTAACATTTTGAATATCTGTGCACACTACAATAACCATATACAAAGATACTGCATTCTTTTTTACATCCTATTATGTGACTATAGGTAACATGATAGCTTTCTGCAGATTTCAGAGCTATATTGTATGCTGTACACAGTTATAGTTGTCAGATTTTAGCCTTTTTAGGAAAAAGAGTGTGTGTAAAATTACTATAGTAGCTGTGATTGTTGAAATTAGTTTGCTCATCTATAATATTATAAGAAAAGTTGTCATTGTGAAAAAATTTAATGTTGTCCTGACAGGTGGGTGTTGAGCTGTTCTGGATTTTTCATTGTGGTGAATTTTAGGGTGATATCATGATAGGGTATTGCTTTATAGTTGTCTATCTGAAATCCTGTATTGCTTTGCAATGGCAGTGACACACTGCATTGGTGGCATAGAGGTTTGATACTCTGTTAGTGACAAACATGATTGGTTCTAGTTGAGGTGCCTCTTGGCAATAGCAGAATGCTATAAAACTGTAAAATATCAGTATACTAAATATCCTGTCATGCGTTGTAATATATATGTTGTTGGTTTTGTGAAAAGAGACATAAACATGAAATATTCCATGGGTGAGGATCATCCATTTATTAAATTTCAATTTTCATTTTCTTACAGCGTCTTGGGACACTGATCCATCTTAAAGATGCCGATCCAAAAAATGTGTTTCTTGGAGGTTTAGACAGAAATGGAAATGATGGAAAATTTGCGTATATATGGCAGGATGATGTAATGCAGGTATGCAATCATAAGACAGTGTGTGTTTGGAAAAAAAAACCGTTGTCTACTCCTCTCCTTCCTTCCACTTAGTTATCCTATGCCTCTTCCCTTCTTTGTCCTGTTTTAACGCAAACAGCATCAGTATGGCCTCAGTTACCATATCTTTTGAACATTTCTTTACAGTATCCTGTTTTCACTTTCGAATTCTGACCTGTTCTTTCTAATTTTATGAGAACCTTCATCACAAAGCATAAAACAAGTGAAAAAATTCTTTTATGAGAACATAAGAAGATCCTGTTACAGAAATGTAATGGCTATTGTTTTCATGTTTGACGATTCACGGTGTTTTTGATAGTAAAATAATTATTAAGAGTGATAGCTAACACTGAGGAGGCAAAGTTGACTGTAGTGATATCATTCTTGATTTAACAATATTATGAAAAGGAAAGTTGCTGCTCACCGTATAGCAGAGGTGCTGAGTCACAGATAGGCACAACAAAAGGACTGTCACAAACAAGCTTGCAGCCAGTAAGGTACTCATCAAAAATAGATCACACACACACACACACACACACACACACACCTCTCTCTCTCTCTCTCTCTCTCTCTCTCTCTCTCTCTCTCTCTCATGTAAATACAACTCACACAGGCATGACTGCAATCTCTGGCAACTGAAGCCACACTGCGAGCAGCAGCACCAGTGCGTGGTGGAAGTGGCGAGTGGGTGGGTGTAAGGAGAAGGCTGGGGCAGGAGAGGGAGGAATAGTAGGGTAGGGGTGAATGACAGTGAAGTGCTGCTGGGAAGCATGCAGGGCAAGGACAAGGTGGAAAGAGGGGAGAGTAGCTGTGTGCAATCGAGAGGTTAGACAGATGGCTGGGGAGAGGTTGGGGGGGAGGGGGTTTTGCAGAAAAGGAGAGAAGTGAAAAGAGTGGGTATGGTTAAGTGAGGGTTTGTAGTGCTGGAATGGGAACAGGGAAGGAGCTGGATGGGTAAGGATAATGACTAGTAAAGGTCGAGGCCAGGAAGGTTACGGGAACGTAGGATATATTGCAGAGAAATTCAGAAAAGCTGGTGTTGGTGGGAAGGATCCATATGGTACAGGCTGTGAAGCAGTCATTAAAATGAGGATGTCATGTTGGGCAACATGCTCAGCAACAGGGTGGTACACTTGTTTCTTGGCCACAGTTTGTCGGTGGCCATTCATGCAGATAGACAGCTTGTTGGTTGTCCTGTCCACATAGAATGCAGCACAGTGGTTGCAGCTTAGTTTGTAGATCACATGACTATTTTCACAGGTAGCCCTGCCTCTCCTACATAAATTACTGCTTGACAGCCTGTGCCATATGGATCCTTCCCACCAACACCAGCTTTTCTGAATTGTGCAGGTGGGAACTTTCTCATAATATTCCTGGCCTCAACCTTAGCCTGTCATTGTCCTCACCCATCCAGCTCCTTTCATGTTCCCATTCCAGCACTACACAGCCCTCACTTCATTGTAACCAGTCTTTACTTCTCTCCTTTTCTACTAACCACCCCCTCCCCTCTCCCCAACCCTCTGTCTAACCTCTCGACTGCACATAGCTACCCTACCCTCTCTCCACCTCCTCCCTGCACGCTCCCTAGCAACACTGCACTGTCCGTCACCCCTACCCTACTATCCCTCCCCTCCTCACCCCAGCCTCCTACTTATCCTTACCCAGTCACCACTACCATCATGCACTGGTGCTGCTGCTTGCATGACTGCAGTCATGTGTGTGATTTGCATATGCTCGCGCACGCGCGCGCGCGCGTGTGTGTGTGTGTGTGTGTGTGTGTGTGTGTGTGTGTGTGGGGTCTATTTTTGATGAAGGCCTTACTGGCAGAAAGGTGACTTGTGATAGTCTTTTTGTTGTGCCTATCTCCACTATATGGTGAGTAGCAATTTTGTTTTTCATAATATTGTTACATTCCATCCTGGCTTTTCCATTGTTTGATTCATCCTTAATTTAAGCGCATCATGGAAACTGACCATACTTACTATTCGTAACTACTTTCATCATGTGTAAATACATGTCTAAATGTGCAGTCAAGTTAAACACAAACAGCTTAGAAGTTTTACATTCTTTATTCATTTTGTTTGGAAACTTTCAGTGGCCACATCTTGGAAACTTAACGGAATTGGGCCTGTCTCAGTACAAGGAGAGAGCATGAAATTAATAATATGTTTAATGCCACATTTCATCTATTGTTCGGCATAAATGTGAATGCTGTTATGAAACTTTTTGAATCATTTATTAACATCTTTTTATAAACATAGTTAAAAAGCGCATCCAACTCAAAACTTGGCTCTTTAGCAAAATATTTGTAGATTTTTTTATCCATCATGTAGGTTAAAACTTAAACCACTCCAATATTCAGACACACACATTTAAAAAAAAAAAAAAAAAAAATCTTAGTCTTTCACAGGCAGTTATGAGGCCTGTATCCAGGTTTTAGTCACAATCCAACATGTGAAGTAAAATATCTGATAGTGAAATTAACCTTAAAAACAACTATTTTTAAATTTAGATCCCTAATCACCATTTATAGGAGGCTTTGGGCAGTAAACTGCAATGTAGAAAAGACAGAAGATCACTTAGTTTTTGGTCAAACTCGTCTGGCATCTGTGACGGAGGAATTTATCATAAAGCTAAAGCTGTTGGCACATGGACCGTGTTGACGAACATCAATGTTGAGCATGCCGAGTTCAACATGCTGCTGAACACTCTGAAATGATGTGACTTGGCATACCGAACGTGGCCCCAACTTGGTATACATGATCACAGTGCATTCCAGTGGTAATTCCAGCTGTGTCTGATCACACTGTTTACGAAATGGATAAAATTCTTGTATTAGCTCTCTTAAAATATACTTTTCTGCCTTGTCCATATGCTAATCACGTTGTTCTGTCTGTAGTGTACATAAACAAAGACTCTAACATCTGTGAAAATATTATTGGGTAAAAAGGGATGTACCATGTCCAGTTAATAAGGACATCAGCTTATAAAATTTCCATTACTAATAGTATAATGATATAAATTTATAATTGTTCTCCAATAAGATAAAAATTATTTTATCATTCTCACTGTTTAGCAAAACCCTAGAGTCGTTCTTATTTGAGCACTGTTCATAATCAGTAGCAGAATCCCTACAACATGTGAATTACAAAACTTAAATGAAGAACAGATCAAAATATCTTACTGCAAGTAGTGCAAGCTGTCCTGGAGATTAAGCCAATTGTGCAAATTCACTCCTCAAAAAGAGTGCACCTATGTCTACATAACACCAAATGTTATACTATAAACTTATATTAAATGAATAAGAAACTGTCAGAACCTATTAAAAACATGAAGGTTAGAAAAAAACGTTTGGATATAGAGGGACGAGAACCACCAACAAACACATTATAAGTTTTTAGAAAAACCTATGACACTACCCATTCCACTAAAGTGACCACAAATCTTTTATCATCTTATCTACATTTTTACCATGTCCTGAAAGCTTTAATCATAGCTATATTACTAACCAAAATTTAATTATAACAAATTGTACCAAGGACAATGCATTTTTAATTGAACCTCAACATGCCCTTGGCTTCAAATGGTATACTTTCATAATATGCAAGTTACAATAATTCTTTTCCCATGAATATGACGTATCTCGTCATTTTATTACAACAAATCATACAATCAAGAGCAGGTTTCCAGGAGTTCCTCAGTTTTCTGATTCTCAGAAATGGCATATATACATAAGGGCTTCAGTTGAAAGCCAATATGGTGCCTCACAATTGTGCATTGAAGGGAGATGGCCTGCATTTGATGTAGGTGGTGTTCTGCCATCTCATTGGTCAACATTCAAATGCACATTCAGAATATCTGACATGCTAGATATTGCTTTGCATGTTCAGAAAGAATGCTCAACGTTCAGCTGCATGGTCTGCGTGCCGACGGCTTAAGCAATCTTTTGTCTTTCCTATATGTGTGTCTGCTTCCCAAAGTTTCTTTAACCATCGAGTGAGCACACCTATGTATAAATTGCGCTAAGCACAAGTAACATTGTCTTGTACTGTTCTGTGTTTGTTTTACAATCATGAGTCTGTACCTGTTCCTTCATTATTGCTTCAGCTAACACAATGATAAGTTGCGTTGTCATATGCCCAAGTGAGCAGGAGTAATATAAAATAAACAACAAGCTAGATGATAAAAACCATACAGTCTGTGCAAGAAAATGCCCCATATTCCGAACTAGCAGCACAACTCCACAGTGAGGCAGTTTCCTGCAAGATTAATAACTAAATCAAAGTTTGGCTGGGATCTGATGCAGCTGCACTGTTTTTAATGCTCTGAACTGGTCATTATTGTGGGGTAACACTTGTATGTAGCAAGAGAGTGGTACAATGAAAATTTATTTCATTAATGTTTAATTAAACAATGAATTAATTTATGTAATAAAAGTTTATTTTATCATTGTTTAATTAAACTAAGATTAAGCTGTGATTTTGCTCATACATTTTTTACCATGCCAACATAAAATGAACTATTCTTTAATGTGTACAAAGAACACCACGCACCTGCTCGTGTTATGAAAATCGGCACACCCGCTGGACGGTTAATCGGGTGATTTGCAGTCTATCATCTTTCACACATTATATTCAATCCTCGGTTTTCCAACAATGTGTGTTTTCAGATTTAATGCTGCAATGGGAATTCCAGGTATACATATTTTCCTGACAGTGCAGAGATGAATGATATGGGCTTACGTTCCACTGCTATTGGATATCAGTTCACATTACTTAATGGAAGCAGGTTCTGATGGTTGGTCAGAACTGTTACATACTAATTTTGTCATCAAATATCACTCTATATGAGTTGATTCTTAGGTAATCTAGTTATCATCATGAAATAGACTGTGCATTGTGGTGTTTCAAGATCAAAATTTAATTTGATGACTTCACAGTGTAACTTGTGACTAGAATGTACCATTATGTATTCTGAAAACTTCTTCAGATACTATTGCAGCTCATAAAATGGTTGTGTATGGACTTTCCATGTTCATTTATTTCTTATAATTATGTATTATTGCAGCATTTACATTAATGTCCATCCCCGCAGGTTATTTTTCATGTGGCTACTCTTATGCCTGTAAAGGAAAGTGAACCATTGTGCAACAGCAAAAAAATGCACATAGGCAATGATTATGTCACAATTGTATATAATGAAAGTGGTGAAGAATACAACATCCAGACATTGAAGGTGAGTTTACTTTTAAAACAGAAATTACAGTTCTAGTAGTCAACTTCTGGAATACTATTTGTAAATGAAAGAAACCTTACTTGTTGCAACATTATTTATCTCAGACTAATTCACCATTGCCATGAATCATTTTGAATTACATATGTAACCTAGGGACACAAAAAAATCAGTTTATATTAATATAAAAATGTATATTTTTTAAGGGTCAATTCAACTATGCTTGTGTTGTGATTGAGCCTTTGAGTCACGGTGCAAATCAAGTGACTGTGAAGACTAGAGAAGATCTTTCTGAGCATATAGGACACAGTGAACCAAAAATAGTGTCAGATCAGAATCTAGCAATATTGGCCCGTCAGCTTGCTTTACATGCAAATGTAAGTACAATTTCTTTTTGTGGTAGTTTATTTCCAAGTATTTTTGTTTCTTGTAAGTGCTATGAAAGACAAGTGTTACATAATATTAAAATGTTGACATAAAAGTAATTATATTGAAGAAATTGGTTGTGTCGTCACAGTTTGATCATAATGATATCTATTGCTCACTATCCTTCTCATAGACCAGAAACTGTCTTTTCTGTGCTACTATTTATAAAACTGTTTTTTCTTTTAATTTAAAGCATATAGGGTATGATATGATTAAAATATCTTTCCTACTTTCTCTACATGCAACCCACATTTCCTCTTAGCACCAGTGCCTGAATAAGGCTGTTTTGTGGAGTATAATTTTACATGAACATAATGAAGAAAATCAAAGTTAAAATTAACTAAACTGAGAATGTAACTCTTCAATTAAAGGATGTATAGATGACAGGTAAAATGCATAATTTTCCACTGAACTGATACAATATTTTCATCTAAAAAGAAACTGAATACGAGATAGCTCTTTGGAAAGTTGTGACATTACATTACTAGATTGGTGTCAAAAAATTTAAAACCCTCAATGCAAAAACTGTCATTTCGTGGCACTGACAGTATAAGCCATGTTCTGTACAATCAGTTTTTTGCTGTAGGAATGTAGTATACCAGTAGCAGGATATCAATACCCAGGTATTGTTAATACGAAATTCCTGTTAAGGCAGAAAGCGTTAAAGAGAAACACATATTCCAGTTTGTTTCACGTTTCTTGCTGACAATAAATAACATTTGAAGTGAAGCAAGGCTGTTCATGAAGAGACTGTTGAGCCGAAACATTATCACCACCATTAGCTAAGTCCCCTCAGGGGTCCCACACAGCTCTTTTGTTGGTACATGTGTGGCGCACTCAAGATCATGAACTATTACAAGCTTTCTTCTCTCCCAAGCTGCATTCCCTTCCCGGATGCAATCCTTCCTATCCTATCTCCTCCCCACTCTGTCAACTGACCCCCCCCCCCCCCCCCCCCCCCCCCCCCCCCCGTTACCTTCACCCTTGGTGCTCCACTGTATGATGACCTGCTTATCCCCTCAGTTCTGCAATTCCTTTCCGGGCTGCCACCCCCCCCCCCCCCCCCCTCCCCGCCCTCCTCCCAATTCCCATTTGTGTTTCACATTCCTTTCCAGATTGTTTCTGTAGTGTGAGCCATTGAGCCATTTGGAGAACAACTTCGTCCCTAGCATCTCCGGTGTGGGGGGGCTGTTGTGTACCTATCTGCTTGAGCCCCTTGACAACACAGGAATCACACCTCAATACCTGAGCTGTCACTGCCATGTGTATGCCTAGGAGTGGTTGCTATCTTTATGAGGCATGGGAACTCAAGTCAATGACCACCGTACCATATGGCTCTTGCTGTGGCTGGGTGGCACCCATGGGTGAACCATTGGAGTGGGTGGTACCAGAGCAGCTGCTCTGCACGTGAAGCGTGGTAAGCTCCATACTTCTAGCTGTTCCTCCACAGCCTAATCTTCAGACAGGAATAGATCCCTCCCTGCTCCTACTTTTGCTTCCTTGGACTTCCCCTCCCCGGCTAGCTTGGGATGAAACACTTTCCCCCTTTCTTTGTTTATTCCAAGATAGACAGGGAGACTTTCATCGTTACCAAACCACTTTCCACCTTAATTAATTAATTAATCCCCCCCCCACCGAACATATTGAAGGTAGGTTTGGTGAAGTTGACTCCAGGTGATATCCAGGTGAGTATCAGTTCTCACATGACAAAGGGCATTATCTTCCAAAGGGATGTCCTCCTTCAATCTGACAGGAGCTCAAGACTAATCTGGCACAGCGTGGCATTCATTCATCCAGTGAGTCCAGAGAGGTCCTAAGGATAATTGCATTGATACTAGCACTTTTACCCCAGATTTTGAGAGAGCACCCTTCCAGCAAAAGTCAAAGTTATGGTTTACCATTGTAACTTAAAGCTGTATATCCCACTTCCTGTGTGCTGTTCTGTTTTGGTCACATGTCATTTCGATGTGAGGCGAATTCTGTTTGCAGCGACTGTGACCATCCCCTCCATGTGTGGAGTCCTTGCATCCCACCGCTTAAATGCAAGAACTGTTCTGGTCCACATTCCCCTTGCTCACTGGATTGCTCAATCAATAAAAAGGAAAGGAAGATTCAGGAATTCAAAACTTTTGACCTTCTCTTCTCCTACGAGGCCTGACAGAAATTCGACCATCTCCGCCCGGTATCTTTAACACCTATCTTTGCTTCTGTTGCAACCTTTCGTCCTTCTCCTTACCCCTGCTCTGTCTCACTTCTGTTTCCTCCTTCTTGGTGGTTCCTGTTTTTATCCTTATGGAATCACTCCTTCTCCTCAGCTGTAGAAGAAACCCAATTCTCTGGCACCTGCCAGGGCTTGGAGCTCTCTCCAGGAACACCCCTCCCCAGCATCTCCGGGACAAGAAGCCTGTTACTTTGAGTTGTACATGGGACCCACGTTCTGTGGGCCTCAAGGTCTCTTATTCTCTTCCAGAACCTGATATTGTTGTGACTTTCTCTCTTCTCGACCCCACCTTTTCTCATCCTGAGGAGGAGGAGAAGAAGGTGATGAAGCGTAAGTTCCAGGACAAGCTGCCTTCCCCCCCCCCCCCCCCCCCTCCTCCCCACCTCCAACATCCCAGTGGGGCGTCGCTCCCTCCCTCTCAGTCAGGATCTTACATTCATGGATGTCACTCTGCCCTTACTAGTGATGGACGTTGACTCAGCGTAATGACCGATTCTGGTCCATTCGACCTCCACCTAGCCTCTTGTACTACTCTCCTCCTATGAACTGGAATGGTTATTATCAGCACCTTCCAGAGTTTCAGTTTCTTCTTCCTCTCTACTCTGTAGCTTGTGTTATATTGCAGGCATCTCGTATTGTGGATACTCATTGCCGATTCTCTGTGGTTTCCATGCTTTCCATGCTTTCTGCCCTTTGCGAGCCTCTGGTGGTGTCTGTATATTGGTCTGCACGGACATTGTTAGTACCTGGGTTCCTTTCATACTGCACTGGAAGTGGTGGCTGTTCGGATCCATTTAGATACTGCAGTATCAGTATGCAATCTTTATTCGCAATCTTTACCACCTCCTACACTTCCTACTCTTCTTACCCTACTTAGACAGCTCCCTCCCCCCCCCCCCCCTTCCTTTACATTTGAGATTTTAATGCTCATAACCCTCTATGGGCTGGTACTGCTACCACTAACTAGGAAGGACTGCTGTTGACCTGCTGGGAGGACGTGATCTCTGTATTCTCAACACAGGAACCCCCACACACTTTAGTTTGGCACATGACCATTTAGCCATTGATCTTTCCATCTGTTGCCCTGGATTCCTCCCTCTGTTCAATGGGAAGTTCATGAGGACTTGTGCAACAATGATCATTTTCTGATTATCTTATCTTTTCTCCAGCATCACTCACCTGGAAGCCCTCAGAGTTGGGCCTGTACTAATGCAGGTTTCTCCACTACACGATGGCATTGATAAGTCCATATAGAGTGTAATTGGGACCATCCTTTCGGCAACGACTTCAGGATTCTTTCTTCCTTGGGTTCTCCCTGATGGAAGACTGGCTCTTGGTGGATGCCCAAAATTGCTGCCGCTATTAAAGACTGCCGTCGTGCCCTCCAATGCTACAAATGGCATCCATGACTTGACTGCCTCATGGCCTTTAAACGACTTAATACCCAGGCCTGTTATCATTAAATGCCAGAAACAGGTTTATGGAAGTAACATGTCGCTGTCATAGGGCTGCCCACTCCATCTTCACAGCTATGGCCAAAGGTCAGGTGCATTTTTGTTTTGGTCACCATCCTCCTTCAGGTGTCCCTGAAATTTCCCTGAATGATGTCATTTTCACCATTCTGGACTCTACCATTGAGCGTTTTGCATGGCATTACACACAGACCTCAGCATCAGTTCACTATTCACCCGCCTTCTACTTTCTCAGACACCATCTGAAATGCTTAAACACCATCTGAAACGACTCCCATTATCTTTCATTCTCTGGTGCCTTATAATGCCCCAATTAGCAAGTAGGAATTCATCAGCACCTTCCTCTCTGCCCCAATATGGTTCATGGACCAGACTGTGTGCACAACCAAATGCTTCAACACTTATCGGTGGCCAGCTGACATCATATACGAGGGTTATTCCAAAAGTAAGGTCCGGTTATAAAAAAAAAATCAAAACTAAAATGTTTTTTCAAAACAATTGTTATATTTACATTCCTTACATCTTTATCTATTTTTCTACATAACTTCCATACTTATTTAAACATTTGTCACATCGTTCAACAAGCTTTTGAATGCCCATGTTATAGAAATCGGCCGCCTGTGACGATAACCAGTCCTTAACTGCTTCTTTCACTTCATCATCTGTGTCGAAGCGCTTGCCGCCGAGAAACTCCTTTAAGTAACGGAACAGGTGGAAATCACTTGGCGCCAGGTCCGGACTGTAAGGAGGATGGTCCATCTGTTCCCATCCAAATTTCTTGATCAGAGCTTGCGTTTCATTTGCAGTGTGGGGTCTGGCATTGTCATGCAACAACAAGATTCCAGACGACAAAAGACCACGTCGCTTATTCTGGATTGCACGTCGAAGTTTAGTCAGGGTAGCGCAGTAGGCGGCTTTATTAATCGTTGTTCCTCTCTCCATAAAGTCGACTAACAATACTCCACGTCTATCCCAGAACACAGTCGCCATAACCTTACGTGTTGAGATTGTCTGCTTTGCCTTGACCTTGACTGGCGATGACGTGTGACGCCATTGCATTGACTGACGTTTAGACTCTGGAGTGATGTGAGAAACCCATGTCTCATCCCCTGTGACAACATTGTCTAAAAGACTGTCACCTTCCTTATGATATCGCTCCAAAAAATCAAGAGCAAAAGCCATTCTTTTCATTCGTTGGGGCTCAGTAAGCAGCCTGGGAACCCAACGGGCACACAATTTGTGAAACTTCAAATGTTCAGACACAATTCTGTACAAAGTTGTTCTACTCACATTCGGAAAATGCATGTCTACGTCTGTAATAGTGAATCGGCAATCTTCACGAATTTTTTTGTCAACCGCATTGACCAAATCATCTGAAATAACTGATGGTCGGCCACACCGTGGTTCATCGTGCACATTATCCCGTCCTTCATTAAAAGCTCGCACCCACTTGCGCACTTTACTGTCGCTCATTATGTTAGGACCGTACACTTCAGTAATCTGCCGATGGATTTCCGCTGCTGAATTGTTTCTTGCAGACAAAAACCGTATCACTGCCCTTACTTCACAATCGGCGGGCTGATCAATTGTCTTAAACATTGTAAAGTGACACTGTGAACTACACTCAGCAACAGTAACAAAGCGAATGGCGGCGTTTGACGCGCAAGGCTTGCCGGGAGTCGGCGCGCATGCGTGTTTTGTCATTGGCGCCAAATTTCAATAGTTACGGCGAATCGGACCTTACTTTTGGAATAACCCTCGTACTTACCCTTTTTCACCATCTCTGAAGTGAGCGGGAATTCCCTTCTCAGTGGCGAGAAAGTGTCATTATTCCTGTTTTGAAACTGGGTAAATTGTCTCTTCAGATGGACAGCTGTTGTCTGATCAGTTTAAACAATGTGTTACTTAAAAGTATGGTGAATCAGAGGCTGTTTTGGATCCTTGAGTCTTGGGACCTTTTGGCTTCAACCCAGGATGGTTTTCACTGAGGCCACTCTACTGCTGATAATTTAGTCCACGTGGAATTTGCTACCCAAATGGTTTTTGCCTGGTGTCAGCACTTCATTGCAATCTTCTTCAATCTGCATAAAGCTGATAGTACCACATGGTGCCACCACATCCTTGCAGCCTTAACATGAGTTTTTATTCATAACTTTTTCTCATGTTGGACTTTTCAGGTACAGATTGGTGTCTCCTGTAGCACCTCCCATATGCAGGAGAATGGGGTTCCACAGTGTTCTATTTTGAGTGTCCGGCCTCTTTTTAGTGGCCATCAATGGTCTGATGGCAGCTGCAGGTCGTATGGTGTGCCCCTCTTCGTATTCTGATGATGATGATTTTTGATGTGCATCACTGAACACAGATGGCAGGGAGCAATACACCAAATGCAACCTTGGGCTCTCACTCATGGCTCCCATTTTCCAACTGACAAGACCTGCTTTATACATGTCTGTCGTTGCTGTACCATCCATCCCAATCTGGATCTGTATCTCCATGGCCACTCCCTCAAGTGTTGTGGCTTCCCCATCTTCATCAACTAAAACAGACATAGTGGTTGAACCTCAATGCTCTTCAATGTCTCAGCAACACCAACTGTGGCATGGATCACTCTGCTAAAAATATACTTACCTCAGCAAATTAAAGATATCAAAGATAGTGCATTGGTAAGCATGATGCCTTCTTCATTTCATAAACAAGAAGAGGATAGAGTGAAAAGTAAAGGTGGATTAATAGAAAGAGAAATGACAAGTGAAATTAATTGAGCAATTAATAACTTGAAGGAATGAAGAAAACAAGGGAAACACAAAATAGAGGGAGAGGGAACAATGAAGGTGAAATTTTAAGAAAAACTGAAGCTTTAAATCCAAGAGAGTACTGGAATGGGAGAACATGTTTTAAATAAAATTCCTATCTGTAGAGTTCAGAGAAACTAGTTGTAGGTGAGTGGACCCAGTTCTCCCATGTAGCGTAACAGGCATTTAGGTCCCTGAAGTTACACTGTAGAACATGCTCAGAACTGGGCACTAGGTGTTCCAAAGGCAGGCAGTTCTTGTGGCCATGCACTAGTGCACCATTCCACGAGTAATGCCACGTAATCACAATGTCTCAGTTCAAAAGACCATGTCGCAGACAGGCAGTTGATATTTCACTTATTCCATACTAATTTATTACAAAGTATTTTTCTCAGCAATACTATTATGGGCGTTTAAGGTTGGAACTGTTAAATCATCATATGATGCGTTTTGTCTGGGAAAGCTTGACAGAAATCATGAATTAATTTTTTCTCCTTTCATTTGCTACCTGTTTTAATATATTGATTGTATTCATTCATACATGGGAGACTGTAATAATTTATATTATAATGATCAGTTGTGAAAGTTTATTTCATTATATTATAAGCAATATTCTGGGTGTAAACATATTTTAAGGAATAATTGTCTGTTGTAGCTTGCTTCAATGATCTCATGTAGCCTGAAAACTCAGGGCCGAGATCCATATGCATCCAACTGGTTAGAACGCCTGCGACAAATCAAACGCCTTCGTACCAAGGTTCTACAAGAGTCAACACAAAATGGTTCAGAGAGCAGTGAAAATGAACGCATTTCAACTTCTCCTCGAACAGGCAAACGTGTTCATGTGGATGATTTCACGGAATATACATAGAAAATGGCATAATTATTCCGCTTGCTACTTATGTGTACATATGTTAATACTGTTATCACTTTAAATGATGGATGCTGGAACGCTGGAATTTTATTTAATATTTTACATAATGTGTGCATGTGTGTGATCAAGATTATTTGGTGAAAATGAGAGAAGTATTAAAAAAATAAACATCAAACATAATATTTTTGTGTAGTGACTAACATCCTTTCATGTTTATACAATGCAGATCATTTGTTGAATATTGTACCAGTGCCAAGAACTTAAACACACATGGAAAATGTTTTCATTTACCTCTTCAACATATGCTTCATTTGCCTTCTAACCCAATATTTTTAAATATTAGTTTTGATATAGGTTGTAAATATTGTGTGCCTAGTCACATCTTGTCCAAAAGATTTTACACCTTCTTGTAGAAATAGTAAACAGCCAGTCAGTTGCAAATCAGAAACCCCTTTATCATGGTTTCAACATTTATGAAAACATCATTTTCAGAAGGGAAATGTGGACAAGACTTTTTATAAAAACATTGAAACTATGGTAAAGAGATTTTAATAAACCTTGCAGTTTGCAACTGATTGGCTGTCTACTATTTCTACAAGATGATTTCATTCTGCAGTTTCTGCTCCAGCCAAGTACAAAATTTTAAGGTTTTACATCTCTAGTACATGTATTTCCATAGAAGATCTGTTCAGAAATGATGCTGCAATACAGTTTATAATACGTGTATGAAAAATGTGAAGGAGAAGTGATGCATTACACACACTTTTCCATAAAATTTCCAAAAAATGATCAGTAGTAACCTAAGACCCAACTTTAAATGTTCTTAGTGAAAGATAGAGAGAATAACTATCCAACTATATTTTGCTTTAGAAGAACAGCAGTAAGTGGCAATCTTCTAGTATGAAAAGGAATAGTATCACTGTTAGTTCATAAGCCTGTACACTTGTTTTGATAAGGAAATGTGCAAGTAAGTGATGTAGAATTTCATTTTGTTTGTTTTTCTTTTTCTTCCTCTCTGCATCTACATACTACATACATATTCTGCAAGCAACTGTATGGTGCATGACTAGAGTGTAATACTAGTTATTCCCTTTGTTCTAGCTGCAAATGGAGTGACGGAAAAGCCGCTGTCTATATGCCTCCATGCAAAACATAATTCCTCTTATCTTGTCTTAGTATTCTGTAGGTGAAGTGTACACTGGGGGAAGTAAAATTGTCCTGCAGTCAGCCTTGTATGCCAGTTTTCTACATTTTCTCAATTTTTTTTTTTTTTCACTAAACAAATTAGATATTTAATCAACATGACATTTAGCATACCACCAGTACTGTATTTGAACATTACAGGACTGTTTTTCCTACTCATCTATAAGGTGATTATTATTAAAGATAATTTTTCAAACCTCTTTAGAAATAACACCACTGGTCAGAATTACGTCAAATTGCAACAAAATATTATCTGAGAAGGGGGAAAATGTATGACAGAAGAAAAATAAATAGTTACAAAATGTAGCAATAGATGGCACAGTAAGCATCATAATTTAATAGTGGTCAACTACAAATGACGAATGAATCATACAACAATGCCTAAGGTGTACGTTTGACATTAAACAAACTCTACTACTCAGTGTACATTGGTGTACAGGAGTGATACTGTTAGTTGCATAAGCCCATCCACCACGGCAAGGTCACATCACATTGGATGGGAAAAATCAGTTTTTAACTGTCCTGAGGCCAAAACTGCATAAAAAGCATCAATCAAAATAAAATTGGATTATTAATTTCTGTGTGACTGGCGCAAAACTATGATGTCCACCGTTTTCTGCAACAAGTTGAAATCGAAAAGCAGCATGTTCCACAACTGATCGAAATGTTTCTGGGGTCACATTCAGAATGTGTTATGCAATGTGTGCCTTCAATGCAGCTAAGTTTGCAGTTGGAACACTGAACACATCATCTTTCAGTTAGCCCCACAGCCAGAGGTCAAACGGATTAAGATCAGGTGATAGGGACAGCCAGGCTGTAGGAAAATGGCGGCTGACAATTCTAGCATTTCCAAAATGGCGCTTCAGCAGCTACTTAACTGGATTTGCAATGTGTGGAGGTGGGCCATCTTGCATAAAAATGATCCTATCCAAACTATTGGAGAGCTGGAATGACGTGGTTGCCCAAAAGACACTCATAGCGCTTACCAGTGACGGTACAGGTAACAGGACTGGAAGCACCTCTCTCTTCAAAAAAATTTGGCCCCATGATAAATAATGCCATAAACCCGCACCACACAGTAAACTTTTCAGGATGAAGTGGTACTGGTTGATTTGTATGTGGTTTTTCCATTGCCCATATTCAATAATTCTGTGTATTGACATATCCTGTCGGATGGAAGTGGACTTTGTCTGTCCACAAAATCTTCCACGGCCAATAATCGTCCACTTCCATGTGAACAAGAAATTCTAAAGCAAAGGTCTCTCTTGCTCGCAGGTCAACAGGAAGCAACTTGTACGCATGGATAATTTTGAATGTGTAATAGAATTTTACGCACCATGCTCATGGGTATGTACAGTGTTCGGGCAATTCTCTGTGCCCTACATGTTTACACACCACTACTCATCTCCTCCTGAATTGCTGTGGCCACTGCTTCCACTGACGAATCAATTCGATTCCTCCCTCTACCAGGTTGCGCACCAAAAGAACCCGTCTTTATGAATTTCCGATTCATTTTCTCCAGATCCACGGCAGTCATCGGACCAACGCCTTTTTTCAAACACTTCAGTGTCTGGAACTTCTGCAGAGCAGCATGTGCACAGTCACCATTCTTGTAATACAGCTTTACAAGCAGAGAGCGATCTTTCATTGAGACAGTCATAGCGAACGTCGCAGACACAGAAGGAGGAAAAACCATGTACCCTGCGTGTTTATACCAACTTCAATAGGTCATGCACAACACGTGTTTTCATTTACGTATTCTGAGACATACAGCGCCATCTATTGATCAATTTTCACACTATTTTTCTTCTTCTGCCATACGTTTTCCCCCTTCTCCAATAATATACCGTTGCAATTTGACGTCATTCTGACCAGTGGTGTTATTTCTACAGCATTTTGAAAGTTTAATTTTAATTATAACCATCCTGTATATTAACTTACATTTTTCTAAATTTAGAGTAAGCTGCCATTCATCACACCAAATAAAATTTCTGTCCAAGTTAACTTGTATCATCCTACAGTCACTAAAAGACAACCCTTTCCCATACAGTCACAGATGGCTGTTCACTGTCTTTTAGATTGTTTTATCACACTTCCCCAAGGCACTGCTGACAATACTCTTGTCTCTGATGAACACCCATAATCCAGGACAGCATACTGAGTTCTTTTTCTTAAGGAATCTTTAAGCCACTCACAATATGGTAACTTATTACATATGCTAGGGGCTTCGTTAAGTCTGAAATGGAACACAGTGGCAAACACTTTCTGGAATGTAGGAATATGGAATCTGCCTGTTGCCTTTCATCCATGTTTTGCGGGATACCATGTGAGAAAAGAGCAAACTGAGTTCTGCATGAGTGAAGCTTGTTGATTTGTGGACAGTAGCTTTTCTGTCTCATGGAAAATTATTATAAATTTGTTATTGGATGGAATCTGTCTTGAGCAAACACAATTTTTTGTCTGTTACCCAGCCATGTTTCACTGAAGGTATGGCATCATCAGGGAGTATTTTTATTTTCCTTCAGTTAAATAACAGGGAAATTGTGCTTTACTATCTGTACATATAAATTTGAGTTTTTAACAAAGTTTTCACAAATTTGCAAAACAGATATTTTTGTAATAATAAATGAAAAGCACCAGTTTGCTTTTGTTCTACAATATTGTAGAACATACAATATTGTAGAACAAAAGCAAACTGGTGCTTTTCATTTATTATTATAATGTCGTTCTACCAAGAACCAACGGAAGATTCTGTTAATAAGACATTTTTGTATATATCTTTGTGGTTATCACATAGGATCGGTTGAAGATAACACACAATAAGTATCGAATACACATTTATTAATCACAAATACATAATAAGCATGGCAGTAGTACATGTTATGCACCGAAAGTGGAGACTAGAACAAAGCAGTCCAACAAAGCACCCCACCCTTCCCCGGTAGTGCGGAGCACGGCCGAGGGAAGCTCCATTACATGAATTCGTTATCTTGATGCCAGCACAGTGGTTGTAGGTGGCGGCTGGCGCGGGACATGGGGGTGTCAGTGTCAATGGTGCAGGAGTCCCCGTGGTTCTAACTGCTGTACAGACGGAGACGCATCAGCTGAAGGCAGGTCGGCAGCATCGTGAGGAAGATCGGTGAGCGACCACGCCGGTTTCAGTCGATTAACAGACTCTTTACATGTAGGTGGATGATGAATGTGTTAGTACCGAATAAGGCGGCTGCAGGGCTGCTTGCACAGTGTCGTCCCGCAGCATCAAGTCACATGAAGCAAGGTCCCTGTGGACAAACACAGGCGGGGTGGTGTGAGGGTAGGGAAGGGTGGTGCAGAGGTGTGCAACGTGTGCACGAACCTGCTCGACCAGAGCAGAAAGATCCTCAATTGCAGCTGACGGTGAATCCTCGACAAACTCGGCGAGGAGGAGGAGGGTCACCATATAGAATCTCAGCAAATGAGGCATTGAAGTCTTCTTTATGGGCCGAGCGAATACCCAGCAGGACCCATGGGAGGGCCTCCAACCATAGGCTGCCGTGGCATATTAATGCAGCCTTGAGTGTGCGGTGCCACCAATCGACCAGGCCACTTGCCTGCAGGTGGCAAGCCTTGGTGTGAAATCTGGTTATGCCACACAGTTCGCAGAGTCAGGCAAAGAGGGCGGACTCAAACTGGCGTCCCTTGTCAGTACCGAGCGGGGTGGCGCAATGGTTAGACACTGGACTCGCATTCGGGAGGACGACGGTTCAATCCCGCGTCCGGCCATCCTGATTTAGGTTTTCCGTGATTTCCCTAAATCACTCCAGGCAAATGCCGGGATGGTTCCTCTAAAAGGGCACGGCCGACTTCCTTCCCAATCCTTCCCTAATCCGATGAGACCGATGACCACGTTGTCTGGTCTCCTTCCCCAAACCAACCAACCATCCCTTGTCGGTCTTGAGAGACGGGGGACAGCCGAAGCGAGCCATCCACTCTGAGACGAAAGAACAGGTAACGGTCTCAGCCGTGATGTCAAGAAGTGGGACCGCCTTGACCCAGCGGGTCGCATGCTCGATGATCAGTAACTGGTCGATGATCTGTAACCCTCAGAATGGGGGAGGGAACCAACGACGTCGATATGGACATGACAAAAATGCCCCCTTGGAATGTCAGACTTGTTCAATGGAGGCTGAGCGTGCCTTGCTGCACTGGCATGGGACACACGCACGGCTCCAAGTGCAACAGTCATGCTTCACGCCAGGCCAGATGAAGTGCGCTGTAACGAGCCATGTCATGGCTCGCGTCCCAGGGTGATCTAAGCCTTGCAAGGCAATAAAGATCCTATGATGGAGGGCGGTATGGACCAGGGGGTGGAATGTGCCCATAGAGGTGTCACAAAGGACAGGGATCATTGACCCAGGTAGTATATGGGGCTGAACAGAGAGTGAAGATTCATTGTCTAATATAATTCGCTTTATACCATCATCGTCGGCATGTAGTCAGGCGAGCTCCTCCAGATTCAGCGCCCCCCCCCTGTGGGCCTGGGTATAGAATAGGCCCGAGGTATGCCTGCCTGTTGTAAGAGGCGACTAAAAGGAGTCTCACACCTTTTGGCCTTTATGTGATGGTCCCTTGTAGGGTTTGACTTCCATTTTTCAAAATTTTCCTGAAGAGCGAGCCAATTGGAGAAGCGGCCTCCCATGGTGCATAGTGTCCATCATGCATTGAGATCTTTAGCCCTCTTTCTCGTCAAGGCATTGCAGTCCTGCTCATCCTCCATCTCTTGGGTGAGGACGCCTTCCTGGGTGCATTTTCCTCCACCCACTATGCCGTGTCGTTTACTGCTCTGACGATAACCATGGAATTCCTTGCACCTCATAACCAGCACAGTACCCAGTCCATTGTGTTAGGGCCCCCATGTACCCTGTTGGTTGTAGCCCCCTGACTACACAGGGTTCGCTCTGCTGATGCCTGCACCGTTAACTCTCCACATATGCCAAGGAGTGGATCCCGCCGCTCTGGTGCATCAGGACTCCCAGCAACGGCCATCCTGCCAGGTGGCCTTTGCTGCAGCTGGGTGGCGCCTGTGGGGAGGCCCCCTGGTTGGAGTGGATGGCATGTGGGCAGATGACGCGTGATGAAGCATACCATGTAATCACTTGCCGGTGATCAAGTGTCAGCAGTCTCTAAGCATTCCAAGTCTCAGTACAATGCAAGGAAGTATGATCGTAAATCATTCCCCTCCCTGGCCACACCATGGGAGGAACGCCAGGCTATGGATGGCAGCGAACCTTATTCGCCCCAGTACCTCATATGTAAGAGAGGTAATGGGGACTACTTTGTCTCAATGAAGCATCAATGTTTTGTGGAGCATTTAGAGGACAAGTTTGGGGAGGTGGAGGTCTTGTCCAAAATGCGGTCAGGGTCAGTCTTGATAAAAACGGCATCCTCTGCCCAGTCATGGGCATTACTCGCTTGTGACAAGCTGGGGGATGTTTCCGTTACAATCACGCATCAGTAAGAGCTTAAATGTGGTCCAGGGTATTATATTCCAGAGGGACCTTTTTTTGCAGTCTGACAACAAGCGGTGCGCCAACTTAGAGCGATGAGGAGTTCGATTTGTCTGATGCTTCCATTGGGGTCTGAGAGATAATCAGGTCGTCACCAGTGCCTTCTCAGGTTGCCACCAGTGCCTTCATCGTGGCCTTCGAGGTGACACATTGCCCGAGACGGTCAAGGTGATGGTCTACTGCTGTGATGTCAAGCCATATATCCCTCCCCCCAAAGTGATGCTTTAAGTGCTGGAAGTTCGGCCATATGTCTTCCCACTGTACTTCCAGCATCACATGTCGAGATTGTGGATGTCCATCCCATCCCAATGCTCCATGTGCCCTGCCTGCCATCTGTGTCAACTGTGGAGAGCATCATTCGCCTTGCTCACCAGACTGAAAGATTTTTCATCAAGAAAGGAAAATCATGCAATATAAGACCCTGGACCGACTGACCTACACTGAGGCCAAAAGGAAATTTGAGCACCTTCGTCCTGTGGCTGTGACCTCTTACGCTCCGCTAAAAGCACGGTTGTTCCCCCATCAGTTCCATGAGATCCAGTCGGATCTCAGAGCCGGAAGACTACACCTGCCCCTTGATGGTGGGGGGGAGGGCACTTCCCTCCCTCTTGCTCCCACGCGACCGACCTCGGGAGCACTGTCCCCCCAACCATCAGGGATACCAATCCCCACTTCTCAGCCGGAGAAGTGTAAGTCTTCTTCAGCTGCTCTCACTAGGAAGGGGTCCCTTGGATCAACCCCTTCCCAGGTTTCTGCTTGTGGGAAAGATGACACCCACCAGTGGCTGAAGTGCACAAAAGCACCTGGTCGTAGGGCTTCACAATCATCCTCAGTCCCGGAAACTGAATCAGTGAAGTCCTCCCAGTCAGAGAAACCCAAGGATTGGTGAGAGAAATCCTGAAAGAAGAACCCCAAGACCAAAGGAATTTCGGTGTCACTCACACCACTGCTGCCTACAAGCTCTGTGTCTGAGAATGAGGTGAAGATTCTTGCATCCGCTGAGAACCAAGATCTTGCCAGACCCTCAGACACAATGGATATAGCCTGTTCAGGAAATCAGTCGGTGGCAGTAGGTGGCCCTGAGGCGTAGACTGCCTCATTACGTGTTTCATGCCTTCTTTGTCTCATGATCGTGTCATCCTCCAATGGAATTGCAGCGGTTTCTCCACCATCTGGCTGAGCTATGGCAACTATTAAGTTTTACATCTGCTTTCTGCATTGCCCTCCATGAAACCTGATTTCTGACATTGTGGACCCCTGCACTTCGAGGCTACAGCGGATATTTCAAGAACCGTAGTGAATATAATAGTGTGTCAGGTGGAGTTTGTGTTTATGTCCTGCACCCGGTATGTAGTGAACCTGTGCCCCTTCAAACTCCTCTTGAAGCTGTGGCTGTCAGGAAACGGACAGTGCAGGAAATAACTGTCTGCAACATATATATCCCTCCAGATGGTGGAGTACCCCTGAATGTATTGGCTGCACTGATTGATCAACTCCCTAAATATTTCCTCCTTTTGGGAGATTTTAACGTCCATAACCTCTCGTGCGGTAGCACCATGCTTACTGGCCGTGGCAGAGATGTCGAAAATTTACTGTCCCAACTCGACCTCTGCCTCTTAAATACTGGGGCCCCCATACATTTTAGTGTGGCTCATGGTAGTTACTTGGCCATTGATTTATCAATCTGCAGCCCAGGACTTCTCCCATCTATCCACTGGAGAGCAAATATCGACCTGTGTGGTAGTTACCACTTCCCCGTCTTTCTGTCGCTCCCCCAGTGTCATGCCCACAGTCGCCTACCCCGATGGGCTTTAAACAAGGCAGACTGGGTAGCCTTCACCTCTGCTGTCACCGTTGAGTCTCCCCCATGTGGTGTCATCGATGTTGTGATTGAGCAGGTGACTGCAACGATAATTTCTGCGGTGGAAAATGCAATTCTCATGCTCTAGGGTGCCCCCGGCGAAAGACAGTCTCTTTGTGGTCGCCGGAAGTCATTGAGGCAATTAAAGAGCTTCAGTGAACTTTACAGTGACATAAGCAGCACCCTTCCCTACAGCACCTAATAGCATTTAAGTGGCTCCATGCCCCTATTCGCCTGCTTGTTAAATGATGGAAACAGAAGTTTTGGGAGAAGTACATGTCAACACCATTGGGTGCTGGAATGTATGGTGGTCTGTAGTTGGGTTGGGTCCTGGAGTCACGTGGCCAACTGGCTCCATGTCAGGGTGGCTTCCACCAGGGTTGCTCTACCACTGATAATCTTGTGTTGCTTGAGTCTGCCATCTGAACAGCCTTTTCCAGATGACAACATTTGGTTGCCGTCTTTTTTTACTTGCATAAAGCATACGACACGAGCTGGCGACATCATATCCTTGCCACATTGTATGAGTGGGGTCTCCAGGGCCCGCTCCCGATTTTTATCCAAAACTTCCTGTCCCTCCGTACTTTCCTTGTCGAAGTCGGTGCCTCTCATAGTCCCCCCCCCCCCCCCCCCCCCCATCCCACCGTATTCAGGAGAATGGCATTCCACAGGGCTCTGTATTGAGTGTCTCTCTCTTTTTAGTGGCCATTAATGGCCTAGCAGCAGCTATTGCTGAGCAGTGCCTACAGGGAGCCATTCACAAGGCGCAGTCAAGGGCTCTAGCCCACAGCTTCCAGTTTTCAGCCACGAAGTCGCATGTCATGCACTTCTGCCAGCGTCGTACCGTTCATCCAGAATCTGAACTTTATCTTAACGATGATCCACTCAATGTTGTGGAGACGTATTGATTTCTAGGACTGGTTTTGACACCTAATTGACTTGCCTGCCTCACTTTCATCAGCTTAAGTGGGAGTGCTGGCAACACCTCAATGCTCTCCGCTGCCTGAGCAACACCAACTGGGGTGCAGATCGCTCTACACTGCTGCAGCTCTACGGAGCCCTTGTTCAATCCCGCCTTGACTATGGGAGTCTGGTTTATGGTTCAGCGGCACCCTCAGTGTTGTGTTTACTCGACCCAGTGCCCCACGGTGGTGTTCGCCCTAGTGATGGGAGCTTTTAGAAAGAGTCTGGTGACCAGTGTCCTGGTGGAGGTCGGAGTCCCTCCATTGAAGGTTAGGCATGCACAACTGCTCGCCAGTTACATTGCACACATTTGTAGTTCTCCTGTGCATCCGAATTACCGTCTCCTTTTCACAACCATGGCTGTTCACCTCCCGCTTCTGCGGCCCAGGTCAGGCCTTAAGAATGTGGTTCGCATCTGGTCCCTTCTGTCAGAACTGCAGTCCTTCCCATTACCACCTCTCCTCAAGGTCCATTTATGTACACCTCCATGGCGTACACTTAGGCCGCAGATTCTTCTGGACCTTTTGCATGGCCCTAAAGACTCCTTTGACCTTGCAGCTCTCTGTTGTCACTTCCTCTCAATTCTTGACATGTACCAGGGCCATGAAGTGGTTTACACGAACGGCTTGATAGCTGATGGTCACGTAAGCTTTGCATATGTTCAGGTAGGCTTTGCATATGTTCAGGGAGGATTTATTGAACAGCACTTCTTGCCAGATGGCTGCAGTGTTTTCATTGCAGAGCTGGCGGCCATCTCTCATGCCCTTGAGCACATCTGCTCATGCCCTGGCGAGTCATTTCTCCTGTGTACTGACTCCTTGAGCAGCCTACAAACTATCGACCAATGCTACCCTCACCATCCTTTGGTAGCGACCATCCAGGAGTCCATCTATGCTCTGGAACGGTCCCGTCATTCACTGGTGTTTGTGTGGACCCCAGGACACGTCGGAATTCCGTGCAACAAACTGGCTACGCAGAAACTGCTTCTGCAGATGGGCATCTCTAAAACTGACCTGTGTTCTGTCTTACACCGCAGGGTTTTTCAGCTTCGAGAGATGGAATTGCATAACAGTATGTACAACAAACTGTGTGTCATTAAGGAGTATACGAATGTGTGGAAGTCTTCCATGCGGTCCTCTCACAGGGAATCAGCCGACCTCTGTCAGCTACGCATTGTCTATACGTGGCTAACACATGGTTAGCTCCTCCATCGCAAGGACCCACCTCGGTGTCACTGTGGCTCACAAATGACAGTCTTCCACCTCTTGCTGGACTGCTCACTTTTAGCCGCTCTGCGGCAGACTTTTAACTTTTCCAGCATCTTAACTTTAGTGTTGAGTGACAGTGCCTCAACAGTACCTTTAGTTTTACATTTTATTTGTGAGGGTAGGTTTTATCATTTGATCTAAGTTTAAGCACATGTCCTGTGTCCCTCTGTGTTTTCCACCCTAGTGCTTTTAGGGTGGACGTTTTAATGTGTTGCAGAGTGGCTGGTTTCCCCATTTTATTTTCATTGTCATCCAGCCATGGTAGTCTGATCTCTTGTTTTGATCTCTTCTACATGTTTCTTGCATCTCTCTGCAATTTTCTTGTCTTGTTTTGTCCATTGTAGTGTTTGTTGTCCATCTGTCATTCTTGTGGTTTTCTCCTTTCTTCCAGATGTGTTTTGTATGTCTCAATTATTTTACTCCCAAACTTGTGGAATTATTTTAATCGGAATGAATGACTGATGACCTAGCAGTTTGGTCCCTTCCCCCTTCCCCCTCTTTTAAACCAACCAACTAGATTCAGCAGTGTGGTTAGCATGCAGATGCGGGAAAGATAGTCTGCCGCAACGTTCTCCGCACCGCGGATATAGACGCATCGGAAGAGTGCTGACAGATGTAGTCCATATGATGGAAACGCCTTGGCGGTAGGTCCTTACCCGGATTACAAATGGCGGCCATGAGTGGCTTGTGATCTATATAGAGCATGAAAGGTCACCCCTCGAGGTCATTGCGGAAATGTTTAATCACCTTGTACAAAGCGAGAATCTCACGGTCGAAAGCCAACCACTTGCACTGACTCTTAGTCAATTTCTTGGAAAAGAAGCAGAGGGGTTGGATGGAGTCGGCGGTGTACTGTTGTAAAACATTGCCCACAGCTGAGTCACTGGCATCAGTCGTGATCGAGACATGGGCCTCAGGGTCAGGGTGGGTGAATGTGACAGTTTTGGCGAGGGCAGTTTTAAGGTTAGCAAAAGTTTCGAGCATGGGTTTGGTCCACTCCAACTTCTGTTTCCCAGTGGTGTTTTTGCCGGAGAGAGCGTCAGTGAGGGGCATTTTGATGGAGGCAGCTTGAGAAATATAGTAGCAGTAAAAGTTTGCCATACCCAAAAAATGACAGAGCTGAGCATAATCCTCAGGGAGAGGAAGATCAAGTATGATTTTGACACAAGAATTTGTCGGTCAGAGGCCGTCAGCAGAGACAGTATGGCGTAGGAAGGTAACTGATGTGGAACACAGTTGAGCTTTATCATGGTTGATCACCAAACCGTTGGCATCAAGGTGAACTTGATGTCATCTAAGTAAGTATAAGCAAATGGCAGAGGGAGCAAAATGGAACCAATGAACTGTTGCCATGTCTGTGCAGCATATTTGAATCCATAAGGCATGTAACAGTATTCAAATAGGCTGAAGGGTGTGATGATGGCCGTCTTCGGAATATCTGGTGGATGCATAGGGATCTGATGATGTGCCTTGGAACAATCTAAAACAGAGAAAAAGTTAGAACCATGGAGTAATTGCGTGAAATCCTGGATATGTAGAATGGGGGGGGGGGGGGGGGGGTCCAATTTGTGCAAGTCCAACGAAGAGTACGGTGCAGGTATAACGGCCGGTGCCATTGCAACAGCGGATGGGAGGTGGTTGCAGTGAAGCCACAGGGGGGCTGACCCAGTAACCGGCGTGGGTGGAATGGCCAGTGCTGTTACGAAAGCAAGTGGAAGGCGGTTGTGGTGCAACCATGGTGCGATGGTTGCGGAAGCCGGCGTGGTCGAGGCAACTGGCATCGTCAAGACGGCGTGCGGTGGGGGTGCTGCGACACAATGCATGTTAGAATGTGCTACCTCATGTATAGAAATTCACAGTTCTGGAACTTTGTCGGCATGTCAAACCATCCCAAAGGTAATGACGTAGGTGAAGGTTAAACCACAGTGTCATTAACGGGAAGGTCATCCACGTCGTCGATAGACGTCGTGCACTGTGCATGTTGTGGCTGTTGTTGTGCTGCCATGCTAGGCAATGGCTATGTTGTGCCAGGTAAGGTTAGGTGGCTGCCAGAATGGCTGGGCGAAAATAATTGTTCACTTTTAACCAAATTCAAAGTAGGTACATTTGTCCACTTGCAAGCATAGTTAATGGGGCCTATTACTCTTGCACCGAAAGACACTGGTAGATCCATTGTGGTGGAAACAATGTGGGCTGGCACACGAAGTTCGTAAATGACAAAAAGAAGCACAAAATAACTCGCTGTGAGACAACGAAGGTGTCGGTGTCATCATTGCGGTTATCACGTGGGATCGGTTGGAGATAACACACACTTAGTATCAAATACGCATTTATTAATCACAGATACATAACAAACATGGCAGTAGTAAAAGTTGTGCCGAAAGTGCAGACTAGAACAAAGCAGTCAAAATAATCAAAGTCACAAAGATAGGGCACTCAGTGCCAGAGACACCACATTTTGTTACCACATGTGGTTTTCTGTTTTTCTATGTTTCGTGTTAAAGTTGTTTTTCTTTAATAGTTTTTATCTGCAACACAGAGAATTTAATGTAGGAAGTCTTTTACCTCAAAATTTTATGACTGGGAGTGTTATGGGTATCATTATTTTATTCTCTGTGGAATGAAGAAGAGTGTGTAATATGCTTCACTTACTGTTATTTAATTGGAAGAAAATAAAAAATGTCTGAGTAAAAGAAGATCAAAAATTGAATTTAGAATTCTGCAGAAAACCAATGTTAAGGATATTGGTCTGTAATTTTTTGAGTCCATTCTTTTATCCTTCTTATTTACAGTGGTCACCTGCACTTTTTTTCAGTCACTTGGAACTTCATGCTGGGCGAGAGATTTGTGATAAAAGCAACTAACTAAAGGGTCAGTGCTGACATGCACACTCTTTAAAACCAAAACAAGATTCCAACACAGACTTGGTGACATATTTGTTTTCAACTCTTTGTTTTACTTATGAGGGTCATGGATGCTTATTGCTATGACCTCCATAAAGGAGCCTGTGCAATGGTCAAATGATGATACGTTTCTATAGTAGTCCTGCATAAACAATTCCTTAAATGCGAAATTTAAAACTTCAGCTTTTCTTTTGCTATCTCATATTGCCACACTGGAGTGCTCAATGAGTAAGTGGATAGAAGCCCTAGCCTCTCGTAGTGATTCTATGTAAAAAATGAGAATTTTTTTGGGTTCTTGGCAAGTTCTCTTGCTAAAGTGTGATGGTGCAAGTTGTTGTATGCCCCATGCATCAATATTTTTAAAGACAGTTGGTGAGGATGGATAAAATGCTAAACTAATTAATTTCCTCAAACTTTTGCATTTCAGCTTATCTCCATTATATTTTTAACTGAGAGCGCAACAGTTGGAGCCACCTCAGAATTTTCTAAACTTTGTTATAAGACCTTATTGGTTTTTTTCCATCCTTAATCAACTTACTTGATCCATACATCTCCAGAGTCTAATTTATAATCAGTTTAAACTTTGCCCATAAGTCCTCTGTGTCCATCATATTGAAACTAAGTGATATCCATTCATTGTCTAAGTAGGAGGCTAACAACTGCTTATCTGCTCTTTCCAGCATAAAAACTCTCCTAGGCTTCGTGATGGAGTTGTTAACTTTAGGAATCATTGTTGCTATGGTGACGTCAAGATCACTAATCCCTCTCTCTATACTGACATGGTCAATAAGATCAGGCCTGTTTGTAGCTACAAGGTGTAAAATATTTCTCTGGTATGTGGATTGTCAGAGTGGCTGTTCAAGGCAGTTTTCAGAAAATGTGTCCAGATCTGCTTTGCGAAACTGTGTAGCCGTAACACCTGCAGAGAATCCATAGAAGTCCCAGTCTATACTCAAAATACTAATATTACATAAATGGGGTATTTCTGCACTACTGAGTGCAAAAAACTGTTGCAGAGGAATCGGGTGGCTGGCAAAATCATCCAACAAGTAACTTGAGCTCCCCTAGGCCAGTTACTCACATTGAGATAACTTCGCAGTGGAACTCTATTTCAGTCTGTATGTATACAATATTTTTTATATATTTCATGCCTTATTAAATATTTTGGGACTTTTTACTTTGGGTTTTATCCAGCTCATGTCCTGAGGATAATTTGAGCACTATAGCTTTTGTAGAGTTTTCTAAATTCGGGAATTTTGTTATGAATGTTTCAGAAATTTACTGTTAAAATTTTGTCATGCAATGTGTCTTTACTTTCTGTGCTATTTGATTTTGATCTGGATATATCAACTGTTGAGTGTTCAGCGGAAGACCTCAAACCAACACCTAGGTAAAAAAACGGTGGGGGGAGGGGGGGGAGCGGCACTCCACAACTCCTCTGCTACTCGAATAGCTGCTTTCTCTGTGTTGTTCAGTCCTGACAAATGAAGGGGAGTACTTCAGTTCTCCATCCCATAAAACAGATCCAGAAATCTGCAGCCAAGACCATCACAGAATGCAAGAGGTTTTCCACTTGGCTGCAAATCAAAGGACCCCGATCAGTTCTGGGTGTGATACTGCAGATTATAAGCTAAGCTGGTACCCTCTGAACTGAAGTGCATGGCAGAACAAAAAGAGTCTTGCCGTTCATGATAGATCATAGATGAGATGCAGTCGAGGATCTTTGCAGTAATTGACAAGATTGCCTGATGATTGAATTGTAGAGCACATTTTCCATTTCTGCATTCCATATCAGTCAATTTCTTAGGCCTACCAGAGTGGTGGTTTGTTGATATGTCATTGTCACTATAACATTTTTAATGGCGAATATGGGCATATGTAACTACTGTCTCTGTTTTATTACCCAACCATCACGCTTACTCAATCCTCAAGCCTAGTAAAGATGTAATAGTAGAATGAAAACTAAATGAAGTATTCAGTAAAAATATTGATTAGTTATCAGTAAATTACCTGTCAGTTGAATCTGAAAGAACACATATCTATCAGATCCATACAAGAGAGCCTATATCATCATTAATAATAATTGAGAAAATGGGAAATTAAATATACGAAACTGAATGTTCAAAATTCGTGAGTGTAGAGATTGATCAGGACTTGAATTGGCAATCGTACATCATAAATCTTCTCAAATTAATTCAGGAATGTATAGTTTACCTATCAAAAATTCTGGTAGACATCAAAAACATATTTAGAAACGTTACTGAAGTTGCAGCCGCAGAAGGATGGCCACATATGCTAACAATAGCATTATGATCTTCATTGTATTTAGAAGCAGTGACAGAACTGCAATAATCATTGCATTTATTGTGTCTTGCTCTTAGTTGCTACTGTTATTCCAAATGACCTTGGACATATCCAAACTTCGTTTCAAACCAGCTCTTTTATTTCTATTAATTCTTTTATCATTAGTTTAAGCAAACTGTTATGGAGAAAACATTGTACCCATAAAATAATGGTCCATTGTAGGAGATTAGAATAAAGAAATGAATAAAGAAAGTAAGTTGCAGTAGCGTAAAAGGAAAATGCAGTTCGCATGCTGCACATTCATTTCTTATATTTTTCTTATTCACCCTGATGTGTTTTGCCTTATTTAGAAGTCATCTCCAGTGGGTGTTCTGAAATATTAAATGAGTTTTTCATTTGTGCATGTGGATTATAGATTTAAAACCATTCATGGAAGTTTTTAAGTAGCTTTCGCTCACATTTCCATGTTGCTGTGTAGACAATTATTCATTTTTGTTAGTGTTGCCAATGAAAATGACTGTTGGAGTGCTATGTTCCATAAACAGAGAAATCAAAAAAACAAAAAAATCCTTCAACCAGTTTCCCACATGAGATCAAGCTGTTTGGTCTACAAAAAAAATAATGAATTAGATGGTAATCTGTAAGTACCATTTCATTTTATTATAAAAACTTCCATGAATTGTTTATCTATAATCTATATGTGCAAATTCAAAAATCGTGTAACATTTCAGGGCACCAACTGAAGATGCCTTGAAAATAAGAAAAAACGTGTCAGGGTGTATAATAAAAACAAAAACAAAAATAATGTGCAGCATGAAAAACGTGTTTTTCTGTTATAGTACTGCAATTTATTTACAGCTGCTGTGAAAATGACACCACAAGAAACATGTTAAAGAAAATAAGGTTTACAAATGAAGTAGAGTATACATGCCAAATATCAGTGATGCACCAGAATGTGTAATAACTGACCACAGGAATATGGGAAAAGCCAAAAAGTCTAAGTGCCTGGATAAACTATTCCAACAGAATGGCTAGAACATTAAGTGATTGGTAATCAGATCTGGAAATTAGATCGGGTATACCAACTGATTAAAAATTTCTTTAATAAGATGATGTTGAGTGTAGGTGGCATAGTAAGTCATTACTGATGATGTAACATCACAAGGTTTGTATGCTTCAGAGATGCAGTACATGAATCTGAAAAGACAAGCCAGACCCGTTACTTAACACTTCCTGTCACAGTCCATGTGCTGCATCGCCTCAGACAGCAGGCAGTGAGGTTACATGGTCCACACTTCAGCGGTATAACACTTGAGCAGCTCGAAGGCAGTCAGTTAGTTCTCCGTTATGATTTGCTCCATAAAATCAGTTGCATTAGCTGGATAGGTGCACGACTAAGTATAGGCTGTGCTAAGGCGAAACGTTGACCTAGTGCAGACAGAAACATCAGTGCTGGCAGCCAACTGATATTCCCTTATAGAGCAATGAATAGCAGCACAATTTGCCCACACAGAGCATGGCAGCCAATTGCTCAAGGCATGAACCACAGATCTCCAAGGTAGGTGATCTGCAGAGGATGGATGTTAGCTAGCAGATGGCCTGCCAGCTGGAAGGCAAGTCAGCAGCATTCTGACTTAGGTACAGGTAACAGACCAGTAGCTCATGAGTGTAGTCAGTGTTAGTGATGGCTGCTTGATGATCCAATTTTTAACTATGTCTGGTGTAGTCTTCCTCTCATTGCTGGCTGCAGACAATGACTGATACTACACTCCTGGAAATGGAAAAAAGAACACATTGACACCGGTGTGTCAGACCCACCATACTTGCTCCGGACACTGCGAGAGGGCTGTACAAGCAATGATCACACGCACGGCACAGCGGACACACCAGGAACCGCGGTGTTGGCCGTCGAATGGCGCTAGCTGCGCAGCATTTGTGCACCGCCGCCGTCAGTGTCAGCCAGTTTGCCGTGGCATACGGAGCTCCATCGCAGTCTTTAACACTGGTAGCATGCCGCGACAGCGTGGACGTGAACCGTATGTGCAGTTGACGGACTTTGAGCGAGGGCGTATAGTGGCCATGCGGGAGGCCGGGTGGACGTACCTCCAAATTGCTCAACACGTGGGGCGTGAGGTCTCCACAGTACATCGATGTTGTCGCCAGTGGTCGGCGGAAGGTGCACGTGCCCGTCGACCTGGGACCGGACCGCAGCGACGCACGGATGCACGCCAAGACCGTAGGATCCTACACAGTGCCGTAGGGGACCGCACCGCCACTTCCCAGCAAATTAGGGACACTGTTGCTCCTGGGGTATCGGCGAGGACCATTCGCAACCGTCTCCATGAAGCTGGGCTACGGTCCCGCACACCGTTAGGCCGTCTTCCGCTCACGCCCCAACATCGTGCAGCCCGCCTCCAGTGGTGTCGCGACAGGCGTGAATGGAGGGACGAATGGAGACGTGTCGTCTTCAGCGATGAGAGTCGCTTCTGTCTTGGTGCCAATGATGGTCGTATGCGTGTTTGGCGCCGTGCAGATGAGCGCCACAATCAGGACTGCATACGACCGAGGCACACAGGGCCAACACCCAGCATCATGGTGTGGGGAGCGATCTCCTACACTGGCTGTACACCACTGGTGATCGTCGAGGGGACACTGAATAGTGCACGGTACATCCAAACCGTCATCGAACCCATCGTTCTACCATTCCTAGACCGGCAAGGGAACTTGCTGTTCCAACAGGACAATGCACGTCCGCATGTATCCCGTGCCACCCAACGTGCTCTAGAAGGTGTAAGTCAACTACCCTGGCCAGCAAGATCTCCGGATCTGTCCCCCATTGAGCATGTTTGGGACTGGATGAAGCGTCGTCTCACGCGGTCTGCACGTCCAGCACGAACGCTGGTCTAACTGAGGCGCCAGGTGGAAATGACATGGCAAGCCGTTCCACAGGACTACATCCAGCATCTCTACGATCGTCTCCATGGGAGAATAGCAGCCTGCATTGCTGCGAAAGGTGGATATACACTGTACTAGTGCTGACATTGTGCATGCTCTGTTGCCTGTGTCTATGTGCCTGTGGTTCTGTCAGTGTGATCATGTGATGTATCTGACCCCAGGAATGTGTCAATAAAGTTTCCCCTTCCTGGGACAATGAATTCACGATGTTCTTATTTCAATTTCCAGGAGTGTATTTGTCTTAAATAGGCAGTAAGTGTGGTTCACCACTTTCCGAAACAGCAGTGCTTTTCCTGCTGCAGAATTGGGGCACAATGCATAGTCACTGAGCAATCATGATACCACCATCTCATTGGCCAATACTTTCCACTGCTGTGAGTGCAGTACTGCAAACCCTGGTGTACTGCAATGGTGATGCAGCTACTGAAGCTTATTGTGGCATTGTGCTATGTTGTCTGTCTGCTTATTCGGTCTCAGGTCTCTTCCAGTAGGTTAAGCAGAGCTGTGGGAAACAGTATTTTCTGAGGTTATTTTATAAGGATTGTTCTAGTGTTTTAGTGCCTCTTGAAATTTCCCATGCACAGCATTCCCAAGTTCAGATGGGGCCTTTTGTTTCTTCACTTTCGTGTATAACTTTTAACAAATCTTCAGAATTTCGATTCTTTCCAAAGTACTTTAAAAGAGTGCTTGTGCTCAAACATTTTTTTATCATCGGTTTCAGTGGGGAACTAGTAATTTTTCTCTCTTCACTTTTACTAGCCCACATTTGAAGAACACGTTTATTACAGATGAGCCTACACATTTCTACTTTTGAAAATACAGCTTCATTGAGACAGCTTTATTCTAAAAATATAACATTTTTTTTTATTGAACATTTAAATTTATTGAAGATGTGATGAGCAAAAAGTCTAACTCCGTCATTCACTACAATAAAAGATTGATTGATGTTCACTGTCACACAACATAAAGAGTGACAACCAGCAAATATTTTTTCACCCTTAAACACTGTTACATATCACTATGTGCATTTCTATTAATCTTAGTTTTTACATAAAACAGTTGATTTTACAGATTATTTATAATATTTAGTCATGCAGTATACCCCAGTGATCTTTATTGGATTTGTGGGCTTTATCATTTGCTCCAGTAATGTTAGTTTTTCTCTCTAAGTGGCCTTACATACCAATTTTCTCTAAACTGCTGAAAATGTTACAACATTTCTTGCTATGGTGGCTGAAAATGTTCCCCAAAAGGTGCTTACTTTGTTGTCACTACCATGTGACTGTTCTTGATATGATCTTGTTGTGCAGCATCAAACTGAAATCCTTACCACCAGTACAGGATGGACCACACTATGTTGATAAATATGTGTTGTAGTGATGCCATTAGCACTAAGACTGGAGGACATACTCACCAGAGTGGCACTCCAAACATAGCTTTTCATTAATCTTTTTCTTTTTTTTGGTCGTGCGGTTTGTATTTTTGGATGTTAGCAATTGTTTCTTTTTACCTATAAAAAGAAGTCCTTTTGCCTTGTGCAACATTTGCTACACTGCCTCTCTTGTTGCTTCCTTTTTTTATCCATCCTACTTCTGAGGTAGCAAAATTTGTTCACCTATTCAAGAGCTCTGATGAAAGTTTAACATTTAGCCCTCCAGCCAACTACCTGCTGTGAACTCCACAACCTTACTCTTATTTATCTTTATGTCCATATTATAGCCATCAACTAGCACACTTTTCCCATTTCATTAAGCACCCAACTTGTTCCTGCTTACTTTTGATGACTACTGCAGTATCACAGTCAAATTACACTTTGTGCCTGCTTTCTGTCTATGACTGACAACTTCCACATTGAAGCTTTCCTTTTTCTGGCCTTTTGTACTATTGTCAATGGCAACACATTGCTGGTGATTAAAGTAGCAACACCATTAAGATGGGAGTAACAAATGTCAAAATAGCGTAAAGTGTATGTTTATACAGGGTGTTACAAAAAGGTACGGCCAAACTTTCAGGAAACATTCCTCACACACAAAGAAAGAAAATATGTTATGTGGACATGTGTCCGGAAACGCTTACTTTCCATGTTAGAGCTCATTTTATTACTTCTCTTCAAATCACATTAATCATGGAATGGAAACACACAGCAACAGAACGTACCAGCGTGACTTCAAACACTTTGTTACAGGAAATGTTCAAAATGTCCTCCGTTAGCGAGGATACATGCATCCACCCTCCGTCACATGGAATCCCTGATGCACTGATGCAGCCCTGGAGAATAGCGTATTGTATCACAGCTGTCCACAATACGAGCACGAAGAGTCTCTACATTTGGTACCGGGGTTGCGTAGACAAGAGCTTTCAAATGCCCCCAGAAATGAAAGTCAAGAGGGTTGAGGTCAAAGAAGAGCGTGGAGGCCATGGAATTGGTCCGCCTCTACCAATCCATCGGTCACCGAATCTGTTGTTGAGAAGCGTACGAACACTTCGACTGAACTGTGCAGGAGCTCCATCGTGCATGAACCACATGTTGTGTCGTACTTGTAAAGACACATGTTCTAGCAGCACAGGTAGAGTATCCCGTATGAAATCATGATAACGTGCTCTATTGAGCGTAGGCGGAAGAAACTAAAATGAGCTCTAACATGGAAATTAAGCGTTTCTGGACACATGTCCACATAACATCTTTTCTTTATTTGTGTGTGAGGAATGTTTCCTGAAAGTTTGGCCGTACCTTTTTGTAACACCCTATATATGCAAATAATTAGAATTTCTGTATGGGTAATGCCATCTACATTCTGTGTATATGGTGAGTTTACACAGTGGTTCCTCATTCAGAAGCAGCATTTGAATGTTGGTTGCTTGTGAGAAGATGGTGTCATATCTTGCAGTGTTGTTGTTGTGGTCCTCAGTCCAAAGACTGGTTATATGCAGCTCTCCATGCTAGTCAATTGTGTGAAAGCCTTATCATATTTGCATAACTACTGTGACTTACAGCCATGTGAATCTGTTTACGGCATTCATCTCTTGATCTCCCTCTACAATTTTTACTCCCCCGACTTTCATTGTATAGAAAACTGTTGATTCATTGATATCTCAGAGTGTGACCAATCCCTTCTTTTTGTCAAGCTGTGCCACAAATTTCTTCTCTCCCCAATTCGATTCAGTACCTTCTCATTTGTTGTTCAATCAACCCATCTACATTTCAGAAGCTTGTATCTCTTCTGGTCTAAGCTAATATTGACCGTGGTTCAGTTCCACCCTGGTGCAATTAGGACTCATGAATTTAAGAAAACAGTGAATTTACAAACTGTTAACAGTGACTGTGAACTATTTATGAATATTGGTGAAGTGATTATTGGACAGTGTTAATATTTTAGTTGTACAGATGAACTGCAGATAGATTGGGAATGAATCAGTTTGATTACAGGAGCAACAGAGACACTTGAAAACCAATTTTAGCACTGCAATTAATAACAGAATGTGCGAGAACACAGATTTTTTGGGGAATTAAAATCAGAATTTTCCCCTTATGCAACCGATGTGCGAAGTTTCTGCACCCTCTTAATCCTTTATAAATGAGTAAGTGTGTCTCAAATTAATTTTATTTAAATCTCATAATCATTATAACAATACACTGGCACATCATTTAAACATTTTTCACTCTTATGTCGCAGAAAGTGCAGCATGGAGTTACTAACACCACATCGACTGCTCGAGGTGGTGCCCTGAATCTTACAAAACAAGAGTCACTAGCAAATATATAAACCTGTCACTGGTTCTGTCATAAATGTTCATGGCTATATGGACTACTTGGAATTCGTTTGAAGATTAGAGAGTGATGACTGGATAGTATGTACTTATCTGGATCAAATCTATACCAAAATTTTTTACAGTTCTGAAGAGAAACAAAGAAACAAATTAAATGGTCTTTGATAATGTGGATTGAAAAAAAAAAAAGAAATTTCTTTTTTTAAGCAGTGTAGTGTCAACTACAGAGATAGAAAGGTCATTTATACTCTTTATGTGAAGCAGACTGGAGACACACTGCCACACCAGGAAAGATAGCATATAATGAAATTTTATTTATTGAGTGTACAAATATAGTAGGGAGACTATGTATGAAAGTGATTTACTGCTGTACTGGGTGCAAAATTCAACACACAAGGTTGCCATCTTTAATAGCAGAAAGAGATACAACCCAGCTGAGCATCAAGTCAAACTGAGTTTGGATTACAGGTAAGGGTAAGTCGTTCCATGCTGGGTTCATCAACTGCAGCGGCTGGTGAGTGATGGTGTGCCAGTCTCTTGGTAACCCATGACCAGATTTTCGGCACGTGAGAGATCTGGAGAACCTGCTGGCGAGGGCAACAGTTGAGTACCCCTGTATTTAGGCAGGTCAGGACAGCACAAAGTCTTGCATTATCTTGTAGAAGATAATGTCACAGAATCCTCGACATAAGACAGAGCTATAAGCCTTAGCACATCAGAAACATAATGCCTTCTGTCCAAATTACCAGCCATGTGAAACGGAGGCGATTTTGTCATGTACCCAATAGCACCCCATACCATCATGCCACGTATGACCCTATGTGATGCTGAAGAATACATTCTGGCAATGTCAGTTCTCATCTGTACATTGTTACATATTATAATGTGATGTTACATGCAGCACCAAGACACTTCTGAAAGACAACATTGTGCTACTCCTGTGTCCCCAGTATTGTTCTTGGGTGCACCATTGTCGGGTTATCCTAACTGTTGCCGCATCAAGGGAAACTACAACAATAGTCACCATGCTGACAGTCCATGGTGCTCCAAACATTGTTGCACTGTCTGTTTGTATACTTGTCTTGTTCGAAACAAATCCATTTCCTGAGTCAAGATACTTGATATTGCTGTACAACACTGTACAATTGAGCAAATGAAGTTTGTGCTAGTACTCTGGGGTCACTGAGTAGGGGGCTCCAGAATCAAAGCTGAGATTTTGAGATTAAAAAAAAAAAAAAGTTTATTTATGCGAGCAGAAAAACGTAAGAGATGAGAAGAGTCCTCCTGTTTTGTCACATAGCCCCCATATTGGGTTATACAGGCAGACATTTCCAAAGAAGTGAATATGTAATCCATTGTCTAGACAATTAGTTTCAAATTCCACATACATCATGTACAAAAGGAAATGTACAAGTTTCATACATCATGAATTTACAGTACTATGTATGCAAACGAAATGTATACTAAAACTGGCCACAGATAGGTAAGAGCTTACAAAATCATACATACTATGCAAATAATAACAAAAATTCACAATACATATCCAAATACTTCACTCTGTGTTGAACAACGTGAACAATCAATTTTTGAAAGAATAATTTAATTCTATAGATAAAAAATCTACTCACCAAGCAGTGGCAGAAGACACACACAAAAGAAAGTTATTATTAGGTAAGCTTTTGGAGCCTGTGGCTCCTCCTTCAAGCAAAAGGGCTAAAGGGGAAGAAAGAGGGGTGAATGGAAAGAACTGGAGAGGTCTAGAAAAAGGGGTAGATTTTGGGAAAGCCACCTCTCTCATGAGTGTCAAATCCTGTCAGATTATGAATATTACTGTTTACGTACGGCAATCAATTAACAAAGTATTGTTTCTTCAGTGTATCAGTACTCAAAATAATGAAGACCATACGCAATCATTACCAAGAAGACAAAAAGCAGTTTTCAACACCAAGAAAATTGTGCACCCAGCAGTATATAATTAGTACTTTATCATGATGACATTCTTTCAGTTAACCTTCCATTTTTGGTGTCATACTTTGCATACCATGTACTAACAAATTGCCTAATTCACAAAAATGTTCCATTACACAAAATTTATATTTACCTGTATATAGTTAGCATTACATTACTCATTCATACTTGTGAGTTCCATCACATCCTTTCAATTACAACCTTGTTGTCTAGAGGAGTGCATTCATTTAAATTATCCTAATGCAAAGTCATACTCCCTACCATTTCTACTATACCTGTTTCCCATTAATTCTCATTATTACTTCATTCCACTGATGCATCATTACTACCCTATATCCTTGCTTCATTACCCCATTAACTAAGAAATAAACACACACACACACACAGGGGTGTGCAGTCTCAGGTAACTGAAACCACACCAAAGGCTTCTTAATGGCCAAAAGCTTAAATTGTGAGAGTCTTTTTGCTGTGCCTATCTGTGACTCAGCATCTCCGCTATATTGTGAGTAGCAACTTTCCTTCTCATAACATTGTTAGATTCCGTGCTGGATTTTCCATTGTTTGAAATAAACACCTGCTTTGCACTTCAAATACAAAAAATGAATCTACAGGATAACACTTCCAAAGTAACATATCCTATTATTATATGCAAACTTTACTCTCATTACACAACACGCAAAATATCATTTGCTAACTGCAGTGCTTTACTTTATACCATCTTACTACTTTAAACCTGGGATTTAAGGGCAAGACACGTAAAAACTTTTATTTACTACTTCAAATATTACTACAGGTAACTGTGTGTTAATTTTGTTCCATTTTAGAAATACCTGATGGGCTACAGCATGGCATATTTCACCATAGATTAACTTTATCATACATAATTGAACTCTACTCTACTGTAAATTGATTAAAAAGAAAATTTTGGGAGTCTGCACAACTGTATTAAAACCTGTATTTGCTCAGAAGTTATCTCTCTACCCCTGCTGCTACACTAAGTCTTACTGATTCCAGCTATTAGCCATTTACTTTAGATCTTAACTATGATTTTCACATTTACATTACCTTTTGACTGCAAGAAATTTATTATTGCTGAAACAAAATCATCATCATTATGACATTCAAAACGAAAAATGAATACATCATCTTATCAATTTTACCAAAATTGTACATATTGTGTATGCTTTCATCCTCTTGTGTTGTTATTGTTGATCACTATCCAAAATTTATGCTTGACACCCTACAAATTCCAATCATTACCTAAAATTGTGCAAAGTAGAAGTTGATTACTGTCCATTTACGAGTTATTGACAAGATACTAAAAGTGGTTAAGTGATTCAGGAAAGAGGATGAATGAAATCACCCATCTCGGGAAAGCATTATCACCCTGTAATTAATTCACTGCAGTTAAGTGAACCCCATATTTACTATTCAGAATGTTTACAGTGAATTCTATCTTTCAGAATACTTGCTAGACCAATGCAAAACACAGCAGAAGTTTCAAGCTTTTCACTTAACTGCAGACGCCATTTGGCATCCAGTAAACACAAAAGCAATGAACATTATTATCACACTAACAAAATAATGTTCGTACATTCACACTGAACATTACTTTTTGCATACTTGGATTAAAAATTACTTTCCAAAAACTGTCCACTTTATTGTCAATATCAAAAATTCTTCATACTGTCTTCACACTGTTTACCTCCTCATTAACTTCAACAGTTAACATGTATCTTATCTTGGCAACATATCAAGAGATTACTTTCTTTTGACAACTTTAACTTTCTTTTCAACAGTACTGCACTTGTGTTACACTCCATTTCCACATCATCAAATACCCCAGTATTTACATCAACAATAGCCTCTTCTACTGTATCATAAATTAGTTAATTGCCATCATCATCATCATCATGATATTCCGCATTTGTATCGGTAACTGTTTGCACTACCCCAGATAATAAACAATAACAATAAATTTGTAAACCATCCAATACAATACCATGTCACATTCATTTTCAGTCTCATTTACTTTAGGTTCAATTAGTGGCAGATAACCTATATTACTGTTTATCATCACAGTTTCATCTTTTTTCTCAATCCAGCAGCCATTCACATCGTTACCTATTTCATCACGCACTACTTGCAAAATTGCCGCAACAAGCACAAAGGTATCAACAACTTTCTGCTCAACAGAGCCATCCATACTAAAATCACATTTATTCGCTGTTTCACAATGTCTTGTGTGCTTCAATCATTGGTAACTCATTTGTATTACAGCTAACTGTCAAAGTTTCTTGCACCTCTTCCTTAATAAGGCCATCAGCTTTGCTGACCTGTTTATTTACCATTAGCAAATATTTTGTTTCCATTACATCTACCTGAGTCTAAGCTAACTGCTCCTCATTTGCATCACTACTAATGACTTACTTTCTCCTTTGGCTTTACCTTCCTGCTCATTTATTTTTCCAACAGTTTCACTCACTATCTGAAACCATGCTATCTCAATCTCACTCAGTTCGTATGTATTTGCTTGCACCTCACTTATATCCATGTCACTTACTATTGACTTACTCTGTGTTGCACTCTGACGTTAATTCTCATCATTACCCATTATGCCCTCTATATCTGCTGAAACTGGTCATAATACTGCTTTTCTGGATCATCTAATTTATCCATATTATGTTTCTCCCCACATGACTTTTTACCCTGTTTATACATCATCCTTCTCAATATTCTATCAGGATATTTATTCCTCAACTTCTCATATTCTGCTTCCCACTCTTCCATCTTACTATCCATATCTTCACTCCCATTCTTCAAATTTACTTCCAGATCCCTATCAACAACATCAGAAACATCCATTTGCTTAGTCCTGAATATCAGTTCATTACTATTATCAGAAGTTGAAACTACTTCAGTAAAATCATCCTGACAAAAATTAACATCTTCCATGTGCTTATTACACAGGTTTTCAGTTACCTTTTCACTAGACTGCATATTCTGAATCCAAGTATCTAATCTGTTGTTTATATTTTGTAGCCTTGATCTTGCCTCTCACAAACCAACCGTAAGTTCACTATAGCATTCATTGCTGCCTTCCTTCACATTATCAATGTCACTTTTAAGCCCATCACAACTTTGATCTGATTCAGAATACAGACTGTCAAATTTTTCTCCAAACCCTTTTTTTAATGTCATCTCATAACTTGGGAATCTCGCTTTTCGAATATGTCCTATATATTTCCTTCACCAAATCCAATATCACATTGCCCTTACCCTCAAGAGTTGACTGTTGTAAATAAACTCCAATATGAATCATGATTACTATTATTCATTGTATTGTTTCATACTTTATTGTTACCTGTTTTATCAGTTACTACATATCACTTCATAACGAACACTTTTCCTCTAAAATTATTTATGCTTCAGTCATTACTTTCACTGGAATCTATTGTCATTGCATCTCCTATCTTCCATTCCAGGCTGTAATGTTTTCATTCTGCGACTCCGCTCTGCTGGTTCCTCGCTGGCTGCTGTCCAAGACAGCATCAGTGATGACGCAAGACAATCTTGCTCCTGCTCCTCCTGGGCAAAGCTTTTTCAGTGTATTGGCATCTACTTGATGTCTACATCTACATCTACATTGATACTCCGCAAGCCACCCAACGGTGTGTGGCGGAGGGCACTTTACGTGCCACTGTCATTACCTCCCTTTCCTGTTTCAGTCGCGTATGGTTCGCGGGAAGAACGACTGTCTGAAAGCCTCCGTGCGCGCTCTAATCTCTCTAATTTTACATTCGTGATCTCCTCGGGAGGTATAAGTAGGGGGAAGCAATATATTCGGTACCTCATCCAGAAATGCACCCTCTCGAAACCTGGCGAGCAAGCTACACCGCAGTGCAGAGCGCCTCTCTTGCAGAGTCTGCCACTTGAGTTTATTAAACATCTCCGTAACGCTATCATGGTTACCAAATAACCCTGTGACGAAACGCGCCGCTCTTCTTTGGATCTTCTCTATCTCCTTCGTAAAACCGATCTGGTACGGATCCCACACTGATGAGCAATACTCAAGTATAGGTCGAACGAGTGTTTTGTAAGCCACCTCCTTTGTTGATGGACTACATTTTCTAAGCACTCTCCCAATGAATCTCAACCTGGTACCCGCCTTACCAACAATTAATTTTATATGATCATTCCACTTCAAATCGTTCCGCACGCATACTCCCAGATATTTTACAGAAGTAACTGCTACCAGTGTTTGTTCCGCTATCATATAATCATACAATAAAGGATCCTTCTTTCTATGTATTCGCAATACATTACATTTGTCTATGTTAAGGGTCAGTTGCCACTCCCTGCACCAAGTGCCTATCCGCTGCAGATCTTCCTGCATTTCACTACAATTTTCTAATGCTGCAACTTCTCTGTATACTACAGCATCATCCGCGAAAAGCCGCATGGAACTTCCGACACTATCTACTAAGTCATTTATATATATTGTGAAAAGCAATGGTCCCATAACACTCCCCTGTGGCATGCCAGAGGTTACTTTAACGTCTGTAGACGTCTCTCCATTGATAACAACATGCTGTGTTCTGTTTGCTAAAAACTCTTCAATCCAGCCACACAGCTGGTCTGATATTCCGTAGGCTCTTACTTTGTTTATCAGGCGACAGTGCGGAACTGTATCGAACGCCTTCCGGAAGTCAAGAAAAATAGCATCTACCTGGGAGCCTGTATCTAATATTTTCTGGGTCTCATGAACAAATAAGGCGAGTTGGGTCTCATACGATCGCTGTTTCTGGAATCCATGTTGATTCCTACATAGTAGATTCTGGGTTTCCAGAAATGGCATGATACGCGAGCAAAAAACATGTTCTAAAATTCTACAAGAGATCGACGTAAGAGATATAGGTCTATAGTTTTGCGCATCTGCTCGACGACCCTTCTTGAAGACTGGGACTATCTGTGCTCTTTTCCAATCATTTGGAACCCTCCGTTCCTCTAGAGACTTGCGGTACACGGCTGTTAGAAGGGGGGCAAGTTCTTTCGCGTACTCTGTGTAGAATCGAATTGGTATCCCGTCAGGTCCTGTGGACTTTGCTCTATTGAGTGATTCCAGTTGCTTTTCTATTCCTTGGACACTTATTTCGATGTCAGCCATTTTTTCGTTGGTGCGAGGATTTAGAGAAGGAACTGCAGTGCGGTCTTCCTCTGTGAAACAGCTTTGGAAAAAGGTGTTTAGTATTTCAGCTTTACGCGTGTCATCCTCTGTTTCAATGCCATCATCATCCCGTAGTGTCTGGATATGCTGTTTCGAGCCACTTACTGATTTAACGTAAGACCAGAACTTCCTAGGATTTTCTATCAAGTCGGTACATAGAATTTCACTTTCGAATTCAATGAACGCTTCACGCATAGCCCTCCTTACGCTAACTTTGACATCGTTTAGCTTCTGTTTGTCTGAGAGGTTTTGGCTGCGTTTAAACTTGGAGTGGAGCTCTCTTTGCTTTCGCAGTAGTTTCCTAACTTTGTTGTTGTACCACGGTGGGTTTTTCCCGTCCCTCACAGTATTTCAAACAATAAAATTTACACTGCTCCATTAGCTGTCTGTTCACTGTCCCATTTACTATTCACATTAAGTTCAATTTGTCTATTCTACTGTAAAATATTTACATTGTATAATAATTGCATCACCATGATTCATAAATAGTTCACTGTCACTTTAAATTGTTCATAAATTTACTGTTTGTTAAGTTCATGAGTTCTAATTGAGCCAGGGTGCAACAATCCTCCTCCAAAAGGGCATCATAAGCAATAGAACTGTCCTGTATATTTCGTAGTCTTGTCCTCAGTAGCACCAATCTTGATCACCTCAAAGCTGAAAGTTTAAATGAGTGTCGTATTGTGTTGTTTAAAGATGTACACAACACCATATTTTAGATGACGTTAACACACACATTTTGTTACCTTCAAAGCTCATTTATTAATTACAGTGCCCAGAATTAAGAATAAAAACAACAATTAAGGCAACTTTCCAGGCCACAATCCTGAATAGTCACCACTCGGTGATGAAGTCGAAAGTTCAATAGTGACACAGAAACAACGTCCCCATTTATAGGAAAATGTGACAATTCTCATTTAGCACAATTCCTGTTAAAGACAATTACACTCCAGTGGTTCATTTAAATGAGTCCAACACACAAATCACCGAGTCCAATAATAGTTCACTCCAATGACAATTGCAATTCGCACTCTTGGTAACTATAACACTGTTCATTTAAAATTTTCATTAATTTAAGTGACAGAATTCTTGACTTTCACAGTGACTGGAGTGCATCTTTTCACATATAGAAGATACCTAATAGTGGCATAATCAGCAATGAAAGCACGTTCCACATTTACTTCCAAACTGTAGATTGACAATTTTGTGTGACATCCAACTACTTGCAGAAGGGCATAAGAAGAAACTTATTTTGAAAACAACATAATGCTTTTAAAAATGGCTGGTTTGGAATTTATTATTGTTGATGAATTTCAGGAATCAATGGAATTCTGGATTTCAGGAAATGTTGCTAGTTACAAATTTAGAAAAATACATAAGAGACTATTTTTCTTGTGCAGTTTAAATCCTCTTGTTTAAATGGATGAGCAACATACTGTAAATCATTGTGAATAACATGAGATTATTAATTAATGCATTAATCAATAAATGCTGTATGTCAGATGATACAGAAAAATTAAGGAAACAAGAGTATGTAATCAAAGTTTGGAACCTAACGGTGGTTTTTACACAATATGCGACAAATTCTACAGCCTGTGAAATTTGATGATAATTATTCCAGAAGATTATTAGTTTGAGGTAAGTTAAAATTCTTAACAGAAATGTTGCAATGCTCAAATTTTGAATCGTGTAGGTCCCTTTTCCCAAATGGTAAGTATTAGCTCATTTGTTTTTTTGCATGTGGCGAACTATAATGCTAACGTCAATTAATTGCAGCTTTTAATTAAAAGTACCCTAAAGAGATCTAATCGCAAATTGGAATCAGAACACTTGAAATGAGAATCCGATTTATAAAATTAAGTGAAATTAAGTATAAATAAGAACTTAAAGCTTATAAGTAAGTGCTACATGTCACTAAGTAAATGTATCAAGAATAAGATCAACATCAGGGAAAAAACTGGTTAACTCTGGGATTAGAGAAACATGATGGACGGAAAAAATTGGCCTGCTTTGTCACACACTATTTGATCGAATACTTTTTTGTGAATATGATAGTGATTTGATGAAGCAGTTTTCACATCTACCCAATCTTGCGTTCTGTGGAATTGTAATAATTCCATTCTTTTCAAAATCTGATACAACTTTCAGAGTTACATAAATTTTCTGCTTGCATTGTGCAATTGCATTTTTCAACTCTGACCTGTGTGCTACTTGTTCTGTGCAGCTTAAGGTGACTGTTTATTACTGTGTGTGTGTGTGTGTGTGTGTGTGTGTGTGTGTGTGTGTGTGTGTGTGTGCGCTGCAACATATCTCATGACATGTTTCCTTCGTCCATTCTTCTTCAGATTTTCTGCATTTCTAGATTATTTCATTTCTGTTCAATCTATTTTGATGCTGCTCACTTTCAACATTTTTATATTTATGTTGCATTTGTTACCCGTGCTTCTATTTTCTGCCGTTTGGATCCTGGCCTCCTACTACATTTTCTGCTGGATATCTATTCATTTTCAGCATTAACATTCTTTTCATTGGCCACTGATTACCATTTACTCTATTGGCAGTTTCATTATTCATTATTCCTACTCCTGCTCTAATAATATCTAACATAGTATAATTAATTGGTTAATATCCCTCTCCTGGTCATTGAAGCTCACATATTCCTAAAATATCTATTTGCTTAGTTTCAATTGCTGTGTTGTATATTATATAGTACCCAAAACTGTAATAACATTCTAACATTTTATGTGCTGCCCTAATAAGCATTATCTTTTTGTCTGATAGCTCCTCCCCACCCTGAGATCCAAATGAAAAACTATTTTGTCTCCAGAAGATTTCACCTAGAAGGAAGTTGTCATGACATTTTTAGGGGGTAACTGCATGTGCTACGAAAATAAACTGTGGTGCTTTTCCTATGAACACAGCACTGCAGCCAATCACAACGAAAAGACGCTACACATTTAAGAAGGCCATTTGGCCAACAGCTTAAATGTATATCAGTATTTTCGTTGTGCCTGTCTGGGACTGAACATCTCCTCTACATGGTAAGTAGCACTTTATCCCTTTTATAATATTGTCATTATTCCTTCCTGCCTTTCCATTGTTTGAGTTTCACTGACTGTCACTGCTGGCAGGAAGAAGCTTCTCTAAAACTAATCTCCACAGACAATACTGCTGCTTCTGATCCACAACCTATATACACTCCTGGAAATTGAAATAAGAACACCGTGAATTCATTGTCCCAGGAAGGGGAAACTTTATTGACACATTCCTGGGGTCAGATACATCACATGATCACACTGACAGAACCACAGGCACATAGACACAGGCAACAGAGCATGCACAATGTCGGCACTAGTACAGTGTATATCCACCTTTCGCAGCAATGCAGGCTGCTATTCTCCCATGGAGACGATCGTAGAGATGCTGGATGTAGTCCTGTGGAACGGCTTGCCATGCCATTTCCACCTGGCACCTCAGTTGGACCAGCGTTCGTGCTGGACGTGCAGACCGCGTGAGACGACGCTTCATCCAGTCCCAAACATGCTCAATGGGGGACAGATCCGGAGATCTTGCTGGCCAGGGTAGTTGACTTACACCTTCTAGAGCACGTTGGGTGGCACGGGATACATGCGGACGTGCATTGTCCTGTTGGAACAGCAAGTTCCCTTGCCGGTCTAGGAATGGTAGAACGATGGGTTCGATGACGGTTTGGATGTACCGTGTACTATTCAGTGCCCCCTCGACGATCACCAGTGGTGTACGGCCAGTGTAGGAGATCGCTCCCCACACCATGATGCCGGGTGTTGGCCCCGTGTGCCTCGGTCGTATGCAGTCCTGATTGTGGCGCTCACCTGCACGGCGCCAAACACGCATACGACCAGCATTGGCACCAAGGCAGAAGTGACTCTCATCGCTGAAGACGACACGTCTCCATTCGTCCCTCCATTCACGCCTGTCGCGACACCACTGGAGGCGGGCTGCACGATGTTGGGGCGTGAGCGGAAGACGGCCTAACGGTGTGCGGGACCGTAGCCCAGCTTCATGGAGACGGTTGCGAATGGTCCTCGCCGATACCCCAGGAGCAACAGTGTCCCTAATTTGCTGGGAAGTGGCGGTGCGGTCCCCTACGGCACTGCGTAGGATCCTACGGTCTTGGCGTGCATCCGTGCGTCGCTGCGGTCTGGTCCCAGGTCGACGGGCACGTGCACCTTCCGCCGACCACTGGCGACAACATCGATGTACTGTGGAGACCTCACGCCCCACGTGTTGAGCAATTCGGCGGTACGTCCACCCGGCCTCCCGCATGGCCACTATACGCCCTCGCTCAAAGTCCGTCAACTGCACATTCGGTTCACGTCCACGCTGTCGCGGCATGCTACCAGTGTTAAAGACTGCGATGGAGCTCCGTATGCCACGGCAAACTGGCTGACACTGACGGCGGCGGTGCACAAATGCTGCGCAGCTAGCGCCATTCGACGGCCAACACCGCGGTTCCTGGTGTGTCCGCTGTGCCGTGCGTGTGATCATTGCTTGTACAGCCCTCTCGCAGTGTCCGGAGCAAGTATGGTGGGTCTGACACACCGGTGTCAATGTGTTCTTTTTTCCATTTCCAGGAGTGTAGTTGATAGCCTGATTCCAATTACCCCACAAATCATCACAATTTTCACCATAACTCTGCTAAGAAACCTTTACAAATTCACACTTTTCAGGCATGTTAGATTAATTTTTTTTAAGTCGGTGCCACTCATCATCATTACTCCTTTATCCTGGGTTGTGATAAGAAAAGTCTCATCTATCAAGAGATAAGTCAGGTTGCTGGGTTAGATAAATGCTTATGCATTAACATGTCCTCATTACTCAGTAACATTCACTCAAAAATTCTCCACATCCAGGATGTACGAAAATTAATTTGCTGAAATCAGAATCCTCCTGCACTTAGCTCACAAAAGTCAGTGTCTAAATCTGCTACTGTCAAAAATAATTACAAGTTCTATTTCTCAATATATAACAAAATGTCTAATTACAAGACTTGGTGCAAGAATTTGCATGTCTCACATGGGATCATATTGCTGAGATGCCCCAACACACTGAAAATAATCAGAGTATGAAACTGATAACATCCAATGAGGCTGTATGCTACAAACTGCCATGGAGACAACTTTCTTTGTGGGCATCTACTATCTTATATAAACTTGCAAACAGAGGAATTACACAGTCAATTGGTCGCAAATAACTGTTTGTTACAATTGACCTAGATTTCGACATCTACAAGGGAGTGTTCATCAGGATGAAATTTTTAGAAACCATAAAATTACATTGCAAGAAAGCAATGGTCAGAATTTGAAGCAGTTATGTTCAAGTCAAAAATAAAATACCTCCCAGCCTTGTCAGGTATGACTTGTCACTAGCTAGGAATAACATCTAACAGATTCTGCTGCCTACATGTCAGCCTATCAGAAATTGTATTATTCTTTGTGGTCTATATTGGCACACTACTAATGCTGTCCTGTGATTAGTGTAACCACAAAATCACTAATAGCTTTCCCAATTAGGAAACTACTATAATTGTACATTTAAATGTACAATGGAAAATCCAGTTTGAGACATCAACAATTATGGAAAAGATAGATTGCTACGCACCATAAAGATGACATGCTGAGTTGCAGACAGGCCCAACAACAAGACTGTTACACATAAGCTTTCAGTAAAAGCCATCATCAGAAAAGAGAAACACTCCTGCAATCACACAAGTGAGCACACTTCACACAAAATGATCACTATCTCTGGCTGCTCAGGCCAGACTGAAAACTGAAATGCATCGAATGGGAGCAACAATCGATTGTTGAGTGGGGAAGGGGGAGGGGGAGGAATAGCAGGCTACAAGTGGGGGAAGAGAAAACAGTTGCTGCTTGGCTGCTGCAGTGTCAGGAGGCTGTGGGGGAGGGGGGGGGGGGAGATGGAAAAAAAAGGAAAGGAGCAGAGAAGGGGAAAAAGGAAAAGATTGGTGGGTGCATTGGCAGAGAGCAGTACACAATGAGGGTGGGGCCGTGAGTTGGGAGAAGGTGATATGACAGAGAGACCGTAAACTGTTAGGTGGAGTATGTGGGGCAGTAGGTTACCATAGATTGAGGTTGGGATGAGTTTGGGAGTTGAGAATGTGCACAGTTCAGAATAGCTGGTGACGGAGGAGAGAATACAGATGGCCTGGCTTGTGAAGCAACCATTGATATCAAACTTGTTATGTTCAGCTGCATGTGTTGCAATGGGGTGGTACACTTTGCTATTGGCCACAGTTTGCCAATGGCCATTCATCCTGGTAGATATCTGGTTGGTAGTCATAGCAATGTAAAAAGCTGAGCAATTATTGCAACAGAGGTGTACATGACAGGGCTGCTTCCACAAGTGGCCCCACCTCTTACGGGGTAGGATAAGCCTATGAAAGTACTGGAATAGGAAGTGCTGGGTAGGTGGATTGGGCACGTCTTGTACCTGGCTCTTCAACAGGGATATGATCTCTGTGGCAAGGTGTTGGAATTGGGAGTAGTGTAGGGATGGACTATAACATTGTGGAGGTTTGGAACACCAATTTAGGAAGGGTGGGAAGCATCCTGGGTAGGATGTCCCTCATATCAGGGCATGATGACAGATAAAGCCCTGATGAGCTATGTGGTTCAGTTGCTCTAGTTCAGGGTGGTACTGGGTGACTAGGGGCATGCTCCTTTGTAGCTGTTTCTTTGGGTTGGTGAGAGAGGATATGGCCTATGTCTGGGGGGTAATACCTGTCTGTGAAGGCCTTTGTGAGACCTTCAGCATACTTGACACAAGGACTGCCATCACTGCAGACACACTGTCCATAGGTGGCTACGCTGTATGAGAGCGATTTCTTGGTGGGAAAGGGATAGCAACTATCAGAATGCAACTACTATTGGTAGTCCATGGTTTTAACGTTGACAGAGGTGTGGATGGAGCCAATAGAGAGGAGCAGGTCAGTGTCCAGGAAGGTAACATGCTAGTTGGGGACGACTAGGTGAAATGAATGGGAGAGAAGGTGTTGAGATTGTGAAGGAATGAAGCTAGAGTGTCTTGGTCCTGAGTCCAGATCATGAAGATATTATGAGCAAATCTGAAACAGACAGGGGTTTTAGGTTTTGGGAGGCTAGGAAGGTTTCTGTTGTCCTGACACCATTCTTACTAGAACATAAGTGGGCACACACTGCTGCAACCTAGCAGGAACCACGTAAAACTCGAGAGTTTGCTCTTTCCAACAGTACACTGTTCACACACATATCTCAAATAACATAATAGTTATAATTTTAAAAAAATTGGATGATTTTTTTTATACACACTTTGCTCCCCCCCCCCCCCCCCCCCCACTTCCAATGGTATTTTTCCACCCACCGAACCTACACATTATCCTCATCCATCCCTCCCTGGCTTCAAATCCATTGCCTCGTGGCTCACAGCCCTGTAACAGACCTAGATGCAAGACCTGTCCTATACATTCTTCCACCACCACCTACTCCAATCTGGTCCCTAGAACACCTATTCAATCTAAAGCAGTGATACTTGTGAAACTAGTCATGTGATCAATAAGTAAAGCTGCAACCACTGTGCTGCTTACTATGTGAACATGACAACCAACAAGCTGTTTGTCTGCATGAAGGGGCACAGACACACTCTGGTCAAGAAACAGTCGGGCCACAAAGTTTCTGAGCAGGCTGCCCAACACAATGTTCTTCATTTCAGTGACTGTTTCACAGCCTGTGCTATCTGGATCCTTCCTACCAACACCAGCTTTTCTGATTTGGGCAGGTGGGAACTCTCCCTGCAATATAGCCTATGTTCCCGAAACCCTCCTGGCCTCAACCTTCATTAATCACTGTCCTTCACCTATCTATCCCATTCCCTGTTTCAACTCCAGCACTACACAGCCTACTATTCTACCAACATACTCACAGTCTTTTTACTTCTCTCCTCTTCCACTTCCCGCCATCTGTCTAACCTCCTGGCTGCACCTGTCTGCCCTACCCTCTCCCGATCTTATCCGTGTGTACCTCCACAAGCAGCACTTTATGTCCCCCATTCCTAGTCTGTTATCCCTCTGTTGTCTAATTCAGAAGAAGGTTGAAAGCTTACTTGTTTAGCACTCTTTTTGTTGTGTCTGTCTGTGACTGTTCAACTCCACTACATGGTGAGTAGCAATAAGTTCTTTTCATAATATTGTCAATTGTAAAATAAAAGTCCTAGTCCTGAATTCTGTCTTCAAATGTTGTTGGACAAAAGGGAATATCCCCATCATTCACGTGATGTTAGGACCCTATCATTCAGTTGATGTTAGTACTGTGTTGAAAAGCAGCTGAAATTGTAAAAACTTGACAAAGACCTGAAGCTGAAATTGTAAAAACTTGACAAAGACCTGAAGCTTGATTTTGATAAACTCAAGTCTTGATAAAATAACAGCCTATGTAGAGATTGCTAAGTAACTGTCAATGTACACAAATTTAATGTTGAACAGTTCACAAGACATAATATGTACTTCAGCAATACATTAACTCACAACTGAAATCAGTGATGTCTTTCTAACACCGGAGTTGAATGTGTGCGTCTTATTTGAGAGCCTTGTGAAAAATAGTTATATCCTCAAGAATCTCATAGAGCATCTTGAGAAAAAATGAGTAGTGCTGGACTGTCTTGAGCACATACGTAAATCACAATATGCTGTTAGTGTAATAATTACTTTCTTGACGTGTGGCAGTCAAGTTATCTTTAAATGAGTGTATTTTCCATTAAAACTCTGTGATGTACTTGGAACACCTGCTTTGACCATATGAAGAAAATTATTTATTTATAAAAAAGAAGGAACTGATTCAGTTTGCAATGCAGCATTTTATTTTAGGGAATATCTGTCATTAAATATTCTAAGAGTTATGATTCCCTCTTATTCATCAGCAATATGCACTAAAAATATAGTATTTACTAAAGTAAATAAATATTTGGTTCCCACCTGGCAAAATGCTTCCACTTTGTTGACAGTTCGGCTAGTTACATGACATTTTAGCTGCTTGTTCCCTTTAGCAGTTTCACATTTGATCACAAGGAGTTGAAATCACAATTTATCAACCAGTTACTATGAAGTGACTCATCATACTTAACACAAATCTTTCCTTTTTTCATTTGAATCAACATGTTCAAAGGAAGTGACATTTTTTTCACTATGCATTGTGTAGTGTTGTTCTTCTGCCAGCTTACACATAGTATTTACTGCAAATAGAAAAGTAAAATTTCATTAATGATTCAGTTACTGCTGCTCTCATTTTCCATTTCTTAATGGAAGTAATAATGTTTGAAAGTATGAAGTGGAACAATAGGGTACTGTTGAAGGCAATGCAAATAAGTGGTGCTTTATTTGAAAGCTGTTGGAAATCAGCAATTTCTTTTACAAAAGGAATGACACACTTTTATTTACTGGCGGGATATTGTGGGGGAAAAAAAAAAAAAGAGAGAGAGAGAGACAATTCTTTCGAAATACTTTTATAGCCTGCAGCGGCATAATGCTCAGGTTTGATAAAGCATTATGAACTGGATTAATACGGGAAAATGAGTGTATGCAAAATAGATCAGCATGAATAGTCAGAGGCTTGTATATCCTGCTGAAGAGTGTAAGTGAAACTCTAAAATTTTAATCAGCAGGCATTTGAATAAAGCTGTCCACAACTCATGAAATTATACTTACAAAAGTCTAAAAACTGGTTTCCGTAATGAACATTATGATTATTATTCAGTGTGCTACATATCAAATTTGCGGAGAACACAGTAAGATTAATGATTAATTAATGTTTTTAATTATGTGGCTCTTTGTTTTTTTTTTTTTATTTTTGTAAAAATAAGATGAAACTGATAACATTTCATAATGAGAGTTACAAGCAATAATCATTCTTCCCACATTCATCCGTGAACGGAATGAGAAAAAACTTAGTATATGATGTACTGAAAGGTATAAGTGTTGAATTAAAAGCAATGCCTCCACCTTAGTTAATTAGGTTTGGATGGGAATATTTTAATAAATCAAATGCAGAAATAATCCTTAGAATGTGATCTTTAATTACCAATATTCACTTTTCCACATAATCACCAGCCACTTGGATACATTTCTGCAAAGGATGAACAAGTTTTCTGAAGTTGTCATTGAAGAAGTCGACACTCTTTTTCCACAACCACAGTCTCACAGTTCTCTCAACGTCTTCATCAGAAGCATAATGATGCCCCCACAAATTGTCTTTCATTTTCGGGAACAGATGGAAGTCAGACAGTGTTAAATCTGGACTGTATGGAGGATGCCATACGGTGGTGAGATAGTCTCTGAAGTTCTGCTATGGTGGCACGTGAAGAGTGTGGTGCATTGTCATGCTGCAGGAAAACGTTTTGCTTCTCCTTTTGGACCCTTGCTAGCCGTCCTTTCATAGGTCGCAGCATTGTGATGTAACGCTCTGAATTTATTGGTGTTCCATGGTCAAGGAAATAAACATGGATAACACCATCTGCGACTCAGAACACTGTGGTCATGGTTTTTCCATCTGAGGGCTGCGTCTTTAATTTCTTTTCCTGGGGCGAGTCTTTGTGTCGACATTCCATTGACTGAAGTTTCGTCTCTGGGTCGTAATGGTGTACCCACATTTCGTCTTCTGTCACAATTGAATGGAGAAAGGTGTCACCTTCATTCTTGTAACGCAAGAGGAGTTCCTGACAAATTTCAAGTCTGTGCCTTTCATTTCAGGAGTCAGCATCCAGGGTACCCATCGTACACAGATCTTTCGATACCCAAACAAAGCAATAATGTGACACACGTTCTAGTGAAAAGCCAATTGTGCAATTGTGCCTGCAGTTTCTCTCTGAGTGATACGACAATTGTCCTGAATCATCCTGTCGTCAACATTTTGCTTGTGAAACTTGGTGGTTGCTGTCACAATATGTCCAACTCTTCGTTTGTCACGCAGGTCAGGTGTTCCCGCCCAATGACGCACAGTTCTTACATCAACACAATCACCATAAACTACTTTCATTATCTGATGAATCTCCTTTGGGGTGGCACCTTCTGCTGTCAAGAATTCAATGACTGAACGTTGCTTAAATCGCATTGACCGACCGTCTGCGCAGGGTTCCATACTTTACACTGTAACAACACAACCATTCAATGCTAAGGCTTCCCGCTAACTGGAGCTGCAGAGAAGAGGCTACAGAACAAGCCAGTACCTGCCGCATACCAGTGCTGCCAACTGTTGAAGAGTTACAAAGGTGGAGGCATTACTTTTCAGTCAAACCTCATATCTACTGCCATACACTTTGTAGTAATTTGTCTGGTATAGATGTAGATGAGCCACATTATTTAATCTCAAAGCCAAAATTTCCTCCCATGGAACTGTGACTTCAATAGTTTTATCATCTTATCTAACACACCACACTGTTTCCAATTGTGTTGACTACATTGTCAATTTGGAGTTTTCTGCATCACCAGGAGACAAAACAACTTGCACGGTTAGAAGTCTTTAGTTTAGAAAGTGGGAAAATAGGACAAATTTGAGGTTGGTAATATTCCACTAATTATTCTTCATTTCTTTGTGTATAATGAAGTTAACTACAATCACAACCACAGTTCACCAAACAGTCTTTTCTATGTAGTATTAAAGATATTAGAAGTTGAAACAGTATTAAGCTGCTGCACTGAAAGAAACTTTGCTGAATATCATCAAATCCAATCATAGATTCTGGGTGACAATCAGAGCTATTGACTACATCTCTGGTAGTAGGATTTTCAGGAACAAGTAAAGTGTTTTTAAGGAAGATATTACGAAGAATAATTTGTCTGCTATCTTACAACTTCCAATCAGAGTTTAGTTTAATTTACATACTTCATACCTTGTTTTTACCAGAAGTAAGGCTGGAGATATAATTGAATTTCACAGAGCAACTAGAGCAGTACTATAATCAGTTCAGAAAACGCGCGTGTGTGTGTGTCAGAAGTGCAGTGATGCCAAAAGTGCTAAAGAGCAGTTCAATAGGTATCAAAGTGGTTTGCTCACTTAGTAACTACTATGTTTGGGATCTCTGGCATTGTTAATGTATAACTGAGCTCCTGATACCACCGCCAGCACCATTTATCCACTCTCGAAACAGCTGTACAGCATGTGTCTTCTTGCTCCTTGAGCAGTCTTGGCGATGTCTGGGTACATGTGCCACACAATACAGTAATTTTCTCATCCCCTACTATACACTTATATGGGAAGTTCTTCAATGGAAACTGTCCAGAGTCACATATCTTTCAATATGAGTGCCAACCCACTAAATTCTGAAACTGAAACAAATATTTAGTGATTTCAGGTTAATCTGGCTACTGTTTTAATAATCTTAAGCTATATGTAGTAAAATCTCAGTGAATGAATCATACACCAGTTCACTGAGGAAAGAGAATCTGTGTGATCAAGGCTATCTGCATATAGATCCCTATCTGCTCATCATAGTTAAAACTTTGGATTTATGAATTACTTCAAGGATAACCTTATGTGGTTGTGAACAAAGATGCCCATGTGTAAACAAAGGTGCTCTCACACTCTGTGTTGGCTGGCTTATTGGTCTGATGGGGAGATGGCTGCCTCAGTTGTCTGTCGGTCATCAGTTAGTGAAGTTGGAGAATATTGTTATTGTCACTTCCTTGCTATACATCAAAGTATCACATTCCCCAAGCACAGCCCATGCAGGCAAAGTTCTTCATAGTAAGGAATACTATATTTGCATGCAGTGTCATTAAATTTACCAACAGAAGGTGCAAATGGGTAAGTTCAGATTTTTGCACCTGCATGCAATGGACATCCTGCCCCTAATCACTATCATTGTCCCCTAGCCTACCCATCCTTCTGCATTACCATGGGCAAAATTATAATGTGTACACTTCTTCAAAATGTAAATCCCTTATTCGATGACAAGCTATCACACACATAAGGACAAGGAAAACTATTGCACATTATGAAGTACTACACAATATTTTCAAGATTGAAACATAGGAGCAAAAATAAAGTGAAAATGGGCAATGCAGTACTTCACTTGTAATTTTCATAATGTCTCCAAGAAAATGCCAAAGTGGTTTCCACAAAGGACAATCCTCTATTTCACTTTTCAAAGGGACTTTGTATTGATTCTATTTTTATGGTGCTGTATACAGTATACTACATATCAACAAGAGAAAAAGAAAATGAATTGCTAGATACTTTATGTTGAAAGTGCCATAAGGTGAGCAAAAATAATCGTCTGATAATTACATTTTCAAACAAAATTAAGTACGCTTGTTGGTATACCAGTAAATGAAGGGCAGGGCATTTTAAATGGAAGTAATTAGTGTGAACCCTCCACCACCCATTCTCTCAAATTTCAACAATTTCTCTCAAGTTGTCACTTACAAGAATGAAACAGATAGAACAATAAAAACAGGTAGGGGTGGGAGTAGGACAGAGAGATAGAGAAAGAGGGGGGGAGGGGGGGGGGGTAAACCGTTTACTGTTATATTACAAAACTGAGAGAAAAAGTAAAATAAACAATCTTCATTAGTCTTTTTAATATAAAAATATATTCCAATCTTTAATATCCAGTTTCATTCTAGACATTTACATATATTTATATACAAAAACACACACACACACACACACACACACACACACACACACACACACACACACACACACACACACACACACACAAATTATGGACATACAACCAAGTGGACCAACTTACATTAATTTACAATTTCTGTATTGTTACACACCTGAAAACAGACTGCACAAATTAAGTTATTTTTTTATAAAATTAACTTCTGCAAAGCTGTACTGGGAAAACATCTACTTACCACACACACACACACACACACACACACACACACATACACACACACACACACACACACTAGTCCATTGTACACAGGTTTGTGACTACACATACTAAACTTCTGTTGCCTGAACACACATTTTTACAAAGGGATTCTTTTGTTTTGCAGTAAACAGAAGAAAAGTCACCTGCAAGTCTGAGCAGATATACAATGTTGCAGTTTTTTCTTTTTTTTACATTTACAGTATGAATGCAATTTGTCTTCGAAACATAGAAGATATTTCCTGTGCACAGTACACATTTTAGTTATTTGCTGATAATGTTTCTGTGTTCACTTTCCTCTGGTACAAATCCTTTCAACGAGCTCATTAACAACAAGACACTGTTGTCAAATTTTTAAATAGTTTTAGCACCACTTAACTATAATTGAAAAATAATTGCAATTAATCTGCATTCACAGTTTCTCATTCACTTAGACAAGAAATCACTTATTTACAAAATTTGATTGTGTAACTTTCGGCTGTTTTTTGCTTCCAGCCTGTGAGTATGTAGCTGGGTATATCAATGTTGCTGGAGTGCTGCTCGCTGCATTAACCCTGTTTAGGGGAGGTGGTGCTGAAAGTCTTGCTGTTGTGAAGTACAAATTACCAGATGACGTTGCCACAGGCAAAATAGTTGCAGATTGTTGAGGCTTACTGGCAACAACCTGTAACAGACATGCAGCTAGTTACAAAAGAAAGATTTATTGACAAGGATATCTATTTTAAAGAGTAAAGAAAAGCTCTCTATATGCCACTAAAATTACCCGGAGTACAACTGTGTAGTTACGGAAAAAGTCTTGTAAATCAAAACACACTGCAATGAAATCCATGTGCATTTGTACATTACAAACAAATCCAAATGTAGGTACCCATGGGTAGAATAATACATGCATGCATCATAAATTTTCTAAAAAAATACAAACATTATTTATTATATAAACACTATTTACAACTGCAGAGTCAGTAATTAATTTCTTGAGCTTTTACAACATGACTGACAATAAATTAACGGCACATGTGGTAGTCAGGTTATGAAAACCATCTCTGCAGGACACTGCAACCAACTACAAACTTAATGATGTTCATCAAGTTTCTGAAGTACTGTGTCATCATTAGAAAAGCAGTCCTCAGAATCTCTCCACAGAATCCAAAGGGTGGGTACACTAAAGAGTGCATTTTGATCCATCTACTTTGTTGGGCAAGTTGATTCTTGAGTTACATTATTGTACAGTGTTTACTAACATAACAAAACAAAATATCATAGCTATCAACTTTGTTTCTGTTCCACACCAAAGACTTTTCTCATGGGAAAACACCATCAACAGCAAAGAACTTAGCTATTGTAGTGACCACTCATTTGTCGTCAGTGGCATGTGTCATCATGGATTGATGAGTGCCTGTGTAAATGTGCAGATATCGACCCTGTACTTGAGGGATCGAATCTAGCCTAATGCACCTTTGCTACAGTGCAGCAGCATCACTGATTGGGGCACCAAATAATTTTAGAAGGGATAGATTGGTGCCTGGAGATCGTTTGGTGTGACGGAGTGAGTCAGTCATGCCAGAGTCATCAAGCAAGTAGGAATCATATGTGTGTGAGAGAAGAAATCATGGTCAAAGTAATAATTTTGAAGCTCAGGATTAATTTTGTATCAGGGGAGTTGTTATATAATTAAAAGGCAATTGACAGTAAAAAATGGGCATGGTAAACTCATACAAATTAGTGATAGGTGAATGACTGTAGTGTGAGTGTGATTGGGAAGCACAGACATAATATATGAATTTAAAGTGAAGTAAATTAACTGTGTTGTACAAAAGTGTTCACATACTGCAACCTCTTAATTATTACTAGAATTTCTGGAAGGGAATGATTTATAGAAAAGTGTGGGACAATGGATAGGGCATCTGTCATAGGCTCGCTGTCAGAACTTTAACCAGTGCATGTACCGGCTACTTTTGAATGTTCGATGCCTAATTTCCCAACCACACAGATTATAGCAAGTAACAATACTCTATAAATCAATAAAGAGCACAGAGTGGCAGCTTACAAGTGCTTTTGCCATGTGCAACCTGTCTCTATGTGCATTTTCCCTTTCTATCCTTAATAACTAATAGTTGTATGTGAAAGCTACCAAGCAAGGGGTGGTGCAGCGCCTTCTAGATCAGTTTGCACAGTTGTGAGTGGATAATTGTTGTTTGAGTGAGGATAGCAAAAAGGGCAGAAAACCATCACCACCTAGTACATATATGACAGGATTGGGCATAGCTAAATACACTTTGGTCATACTGTTTGTGGAGAAATCCAGATGAAGAAATTGGAGTTTCTCTTGAGAATTTGAGGGCTGCAGCAGCCTCAAGTTAGTTTTCAGAAGAACAATTTATGAGTGTAGCATAGCAGCCAACCCTGAGAACAGGCTGCAGTTCTGATGTGGTATATTTGGTGTGGGGCCTTATTTAGGCCTTTAAACACTATATTCCAGAAGCTCTCCAACCCTTAATTTATTGTTAATCTTATTTACTTTCATTTTTTCAAGTTTCTTTCTCACGACAATTGACATGATTAAGTAAATCCATGACTACTGGTACTTGGACATCTACAGCAGCCTCCACCTTAATATTTTTTTCACTTTCACTGGAGATATCATTTGAACTGTTTAATTTTGCATTGTCAGTTATATTAATAGTTGCTGAAGGAATAAAAATACGCCTGATTCCTTGCATTTTTGACAAAACAATTAAAAAAATCCTTAGCAGCTAACACATTACACCTACATTTCTGAATTTTAAAATGATGAATAAAACCACTGAGAACAAATAATGTCACAAAAGTACTGAAAATTTAATCACTCTATAACACATTACTCCTGGCACAATTTAAAACAAAAGGAAACATCCACTACTATAATAGGGTCAGTATTAGAAAAACCACAACAGCTTACAGACGAATGTCTTGAACCTTGAGAACTTGGTTCAGAAGCAGTTTTGTTCTTATCCTTTAGATTCATGTGCGTCGAATGAAAAATTTTCTTTGTCGCTCAGTGTTGCCGATTTTAATAAGCCATGGTGATGAAGACATTCATAGACAGGTTTACTATATATTCAGGAGGGAAATAATTACAATCTACAAAATATTTTAGTAGCATATCATTAGCAAATTTCCAACTGTCTCAAAACACCAAAGTGTATAAAATGTCTATCTCAGTAACTTTTTAGTAACATTCTGTATATAAAGTGATAAATTCATAACAATTACAAACAATCTATAATAGCTGCCAGTTGTCACGTAGCATGTTTAAAATGGACAGACTGTGTGTTTATGTATAACGTGTCACAAAAACTAAGTGAGGTGGAAACTTTCACGGATTTAGGTGCTGGATTGCATGAACATTTTATACTAAAATGTACCAGTAGGCACCACAAAGCATTCATTAGGAACATCTTGGGGGAGGATATGAGGTATTTGTCGACTGTATTTGCAAAGGCAGTAAGAAAAAGTACACCCTATCAGGGAGCACAGAAGTAGATCTGGTAGTGATCCAAGACACTGAGCAGGACACACTGGACACATTTCTGTGCAGACTACTGGCTGAGATGCGAGCAAGGTATGACAGAGATTCCCTGCTACCTTGCAAGGAGCTGTAACTGTCACCACTACTCTGCAAGAAATAGAATCTGATATGCAGCCACAAGAGTGGCTACTGTTGCCACTGCCTGAGACATATGTATAGTGATTGCAAAGTGCAACAGTGTGATAAAGGTAGTCAAATGGGCCACTGAGAGATAAAGTGTAGATAACAGAGGAGGTCCACATGTGGTAGATCACATGGTGCCACACATGTGTGAAATGGACACACAAGAGCTGGAACCAATGGGCAATGCTTTCGGTAAATACAGTCACTGGTCAGCAGTGTACAGTGTTAGTGGCAGACTTCCGTGTACCAGGCAGAAGGAGAAATTTTTGCTAGGCACAGGAGTGTCAGTTGTTTCTTGGTTCTCGGTGTCTGCCAGTATGGGTCCACCTCACTGTAAATTAAGAGGTGTAGCTAAAAATGTTGTAAGATCACTGGGATCAGCAATTGTTATCTTTACCTTGATCCACTGTAACTTCAGGTTTTGGATGGAAGTACATACTCTGGTAAGCAGCAGTTATAGTGCTCTTTATGGGTTAGATATCTTGGCTTTGCATCGTAGTAACTATCTACCCATTCTAGTACCGTACATCTAGCCAATGCCAGGTAGGGACTGGTATAATGTTTCTCTATTTTCTCAGAGAATGATATCTGCATGTAGGCTATTATCATGAGGTTATCACTCTCAAAGGCATTTTAAATCTACTGCCAGTTCTCACTGGGACGAATCAATGTACCCCTTCTCTCTGTGTCTAATGTATATCTCATGATCAAATGTGACATTGTTTTCCAAAGTGTTTGTGATAAATTCATAACAATTACAATCTATAATAGCTGGCAGTTCTCATGTAGCACCTTTAAAATGGGCACACACACACACACTCAATGGTGTCCTGCTCCTTGTTGATGCCATCATTAAGGACACCAAACTGGTGTGGGAGGGTGCTAAAGGTCTTAACACCATTCCTAAACTGTGATCATACTCACTCAAGCTCAACTTCCAGGTCAGTATTCAAGAAGAAACAGGCAAGATAATATGGATCGATGTTGGAACCAATCTATCAACTGAAACATTGCTTGTTGAGGAGCCACTGGGGGATAATAACGTAATGAATAGGGCACAATGCTTGTTATGGCATAGTATGCACATAAGCAAGATAACTGTAGTGTTATGCTTACCAATGTGGCTAATTTCGGAGAAATGGGAATTGAGTTACTCTGCTGCTAGAAGATTATGCAGAATTATTCAGTCCTAATGGATCACTTCTGGCAATGCCCTGTTACCCAGTATCCCACTGTGGATGCACAATCTGTTTACAGGAAGCTATATCTAATTCCACACCATTTTAAATCGGTAGCGAAGAATTGGTGAAGCAGCAACTCAACCTGGTGTTGCAGAAATGTCATTTCATTCTGCAGGAGGTACGCTAGATGTGTCATATTACTAGCCAGAAATGAATCAAATCTAACTTACAATACATAGGAACTGTGCATTCCAGCACCTTCTACTGTAAGATGTATGCTATCCTTTCTTGGTCTGTCAAATTATTATTTGAAATCTGTATCTGACCATCCAAAAACAAGGCCCATCACACAATTGCAAAAAAATGGTGCCAACTTCCACTGAACTGTGGAACGTGAAGAGGCTTTGGCGTACTGACTGTGCTCCTAAGGTCTAATCCTCTTCTCGCATATGTTAACTATGAAAAACCCTTTATCTTATGATGCAATGCCAGCAGTTTCACAGTGGGGTGTGTTTAGTTTAGATTAGATTAGATTAGATTTACTTTCATTCCAATTGATCTGTAGTGAGGAGGTCCTCCAGGGGGTAGAACATGTCAGAAAAATAACAATACATGACAAGTATTTACAACTGTAACAAATAAGCTAATGTACCTTCCACAGGTCCCAAGTGGAATGATCGTCAATTTTTTTAATGAACACTATATGAAAGAATCATTTTACAAACACTCATTTACTAAGATCAAATTAATGCACTGAATTTAAAATTAAAAAAGTTTTTTTATTTATAAGGTAATACACATTGTTAAGCTTTTTATGGCTGCTGGCAAGTTACTGAAAATGTGTGTTCCTGAATAATGTACACCTTTTTGTACAAGACTAAGTGACTTTAAATCCTTGTGAAGATTATTCTTATTTCTAGTATTGATTCCGTGGATTGAACTGTTGGTTTGAAAAAGTGATATATTTTTAATGACAAATTTCATTAAGGAATAAATATATTTGGAAGCAATACTTAGTATCCTTAGTTCCCTAAACAGGCTTCTACAGGATGTTCTTGAGTTCACACCACATATAACTATTATTGCATGTTTTGTGCCCGGGAAACTTTAGCTTGGCTTGCTGATTTACCCAAAAAAAATAATCCCATATGACATTATGGAATGAAAGTAAGCATAGTATGCCAGCTTTTTCATTTTTATATCCCCTATGTCTGACACAATTCGCATTGCAAATCGAGATTTGTTAAGACGCTTCAGCAGTTCTGTGGTGTGCTCCTCCCAGTTGAATTTATTATCAAGCTGTAATCCCAAGAATTTAACACTGTCCACTTCTGTCTGCTTGTCATCGTATGTTAGTCATATACTTGTGGGTATAGATAGCCTTCTCAATATCAGAACCCTTTAGAAAGCCGAACTGCAACTTTGACAGTATGTTATTTGTGACAAGATGGTTATGAAGCTAATTGCACATTACCTTTTTTAAAATGTTTGAGAATGCTGGAAAAGTGAAATTGGACAGAAATTTGAAGCTATTTCTTTATCCCCCTTCTTAAACAGTGGCTTAACTTCAGCATATTTCAACCATTCAAGAAATATTCCACTGCTAAACGACTGGTTACACAGATAGCTACTTAAATCAGAATCACATTCTTTAATTAACTTTGTTGATATTTCACCACCGGCCGTTGTGGCCAAGCGGTTCTAAGCACTTCAGTCTGGAACCACGCTGCTGCTGCGGTCGCAGGTTTGAATCCTGCCTCGGGCGTGGATGTGAGTGATGTCCTTAGGTTAGTTAGGTGTAAGTAGTTCAACGTTTAGGGGACTGATGACCTCAGATGTTAAGTCCCATAGCACAGAGCTCAGAGCCATTTGATATTTCATCATACCCACTAGATGTTTTTGATTTTAAAGATTTTATGATGGACATTACTTCTGCTGGGGTAGTGAGGGTCAAATTCATATTATGGAAATTACTTGAAATGTCTAGTCTGGGTATTCCATAGCAGCATCTACAGAACCTGACAACCCTATCTTTTCAGTAACAGTAATAAAATGTTTGTTAAAAAGTTCTGCAACACTATACACATCTGTCACCAATGTATCATTTACTTTTAATGCTATCTGTCCCTCTCCATGTCTGGTTCTATCGGTCTCCTCCTTCACTATGTCCCATATTGTCTTTATTTTGTTATCTGATATGACTATCTTTTCTTTGTAATATATTTGCTTTGATGTCCATGTTACAGTCTTTAATATTATGCAGTATTTATTGTAATGTGCTATAGCATCAACATCAGAACTGTTTCGGATTGACAGATACAGTTTTCTTTTTGTTTTACAAGACACCTCCATTCCTTGAGTAATCCATGGCTTCTTTGTAGACTTTGCTCTAACCTTGGTTAGTTTTGGGGGAAAACAATGTTCAAATAAGGTAAGCATTTTATTAGCAAAAGTGTTATATTTTTCATTCATGCCATGAGAACTGTAAACATCACTCCAGTGAATGTCTCTGAGGGGTCTCCTAAAATAATCAATTTTTGGCTTATTGACTGCCCTCTTGAGCTGTGTGACTTTGCAGGAAGTAGATGCAATGAAACACCCATTGCATAAGCATCCCATCATTGCATAAGCATCCCATCAACTGAAAAGAGCCAAAAACAATTACCACATGACAGAGGAGCAAATATAGAGCTTAATATATTGTAATATATGGAGTAATGTACTTCTGCTGCTATCTTCAAGACGTGTCTTCCTGAAGAATCACTTACCATTCAGTCTTGAGATGCATAGTCTAACAAGGTAGGCATGTGCACTGCAACAAATGAGAGTGAGTGAAGAACAGTGGAAGCATACACTGCACACAACAATGCACAGAGTCAATGATTGTGACACACACAACTGAGCACACGTGACAGAAGCCAGTGAATTGCTGCCCCAGTGTGCTTGTGTGGTGAAGTCCTATGACAAGCACATGAAGCAGTACTTGTGGGACATGTAGGGAGGTGTGCAATTATCTGCTGCACTGCAGAACCAAACTTGTTCAAAAACAAAAATTGGAAAGTTGAACAGTACATAAAAAATGTGTGTCTTGCACTCAGTATTTTGAACACGAGACAAATAGCATCTTTACAATGGTTAGTAGAGGGATACAAACCATTTCAGATACATGGACTAGACATCTATCTATGGTCCACACACAGAAATTCCCGCTTCCAATAAATATGTCCTAACTGCACTTCCTGACAAAAAAATGGAGCACCCAGAATGTCATGAGGTGAGATGGTATTGCAATGATGATAAAAATTACCCAGAACTGTGGATCAAAAGGAATTTGGTGTGCAGAACAGAAGTAACTTCAATTGATAAAGCCAACAACGTGGTAAATGTGCCAAAAGGCTACTAAATAAACATCTAAACATCCAACAATAATCCACAATCAAATGTAGATCTGAAGACGGGTCTTGAGACAGTCAATATATGTAACTATGAAATATCAAAAACCACAAACACAAACAAGAATATTTTCAAATTAACTATTTTCTTGTTTTAATGGGAATACTTCACAAAGAGCGAAATTTGAACACAATTAAGAACTTTCTTGCTTTTCAGACAAGGTTAAAAGCATTTTAACCACAATAAACCAGAGCCAGAATAGTAACATAGAAAAACTGTGACAACAGTTCCCACAAACACAGTTTAAAAAGTCCAGTATGTTACAAATGTTTTCCCTTGTTTTACTCCATTGAAAAGTGCATAATTGTCAAGGTTGGTTGGTTGGTTGGTTTAAAAGAGGGGGGGGGGGGGGGGGGGGGGGGACCAAGATGCTAGAACATCGGTCCCAACGCAAGGGATCAGAATTATGTCAACACACTGCAGTACAATTTAGGGAACTTAAGCAGTACAGGTACAGTATAAGCCCATTAATTTACTGAGAAAGATTTCATGACTGTTCCTGCTGACCTTTTGATAATATAAATACAAAATTACTGGAAATATGTTGCTCTACGCACATTAGAAACTGAAATACAAGAAGTATCACGTACAATATTTTAGTTCCATGCTGACAGGTGTCTTGTACAAATATTTGATCCCACCAATGCACTATACTTGACATTAATAGATATGACAGTGGGCTAAACTGTAGTCACGAGTATTGTGGTTTTAGATTGTCATTCAGATATGAAAAATCGTACAACAAAGGGAGTACAATTAGGTTGCAAATGGACTTCCAATGTTGTTGCACAACTGATTTTCAGGATAATTTTGCTTTATCATTATCTCACATAGATTGAAAATTATGAAAGTTTCACTGAATTAATATTTCAAGGAAAGTGGCATGTGCAAACCAAAGTGAATTCGGTTATCTAAGGTAACTTAAGAGTACAAGTATGGTAAAAATAATCTTTGTTCATACAATACCTGAACAGCAGTTCCCAGAATTGTAGGGGAGCGGCTGTTGACAGTAGTATATGATGCATAACGCACGCCTGGTTGTCTGCTTATTGTTGGCAAAGGTACACTGGGAACAAGGAGATGAGCTGACTTCTGTAAATTTAAATATTGCAATTATAAAATTTCCAGTTTGGAGGATATTCTTTGGCTTTGTGCAATGTATGACCAAATAAATGAGCATACACAATAAATATGTATATGGAAGAATAAGCATGCACGAGTGCTTTCAATGCCATTATTAACTGCACAGAAGTTCAACAAAAAGAATGGTTGCTAGTACATTGGGGACATGAAGAAAAAACAGAAATTCTACAATGAGTTAGAGGTTTTGTTTGTTTTGTTTTAAGGCACAAAAACAACTAGGGTCATACGCACCCAAAAGTTAGAGCTGTCACAATAATAACTACCTAGGAAGTTAGACATGACCACAGCTTTTTTCTGTCTACATAAGAGTAACTTGGTCCACCTTTGACATGCAAAATGGCTCCAGTGTGATATCGTGAATATTCTGGAAGGCTTGGTCAGTGATCAGGGATATATTGCACCAGACATTACCTGTAGATTGTGAAGAAATATTTCAGAACAACTCAACTGGTTCTTCATGATGTGCCAAATGTATTATTTAACTTGTCCAGTGTGACTGACAGCCCATTTGGCTGATTGCTATGAGAGTTACTGTGACCCACAGTTTTGTGCAGCCGATATTTTCCAGATTTTTTGGATTTAACACTACACTTGGGATAAAAAATTATAATAGCTGTCAATATCATGCAAGTATACAACACGAACATCAATATTTTGCATAAATATGGTTTCAGCTCCTTGTCGCATGTGCTTATTAATTGTGCGAATCTGATTCATGGATAATTTGTTAAAAGGTTTAATATTCATCAAATCTGGGAAGAGCAATTAGAACACAACATTGTGGCTGTCGTGTCACATTCTGCACTTCTGGTGTGGGCAACAGGAAGATTCCAAGTCCAATGGGAAGAACCCACCCTTTCAGTGATAAAAAATAATACTAACTGAGTCTAAAGCCTTTGTGGAAAGGAGAGGGGGGAGTGTTTCTGCAAAACATAAAGGCTCCCTGTGAACCTTAGATGCTTGGGCCCCATATGATCCAATACTGTCTTTTATATCTCCAGTGCTGGTCTTCTAGAAAAATGACAGTTCTTGTCACAAACCTCCATGTGGTGCAAAAGAAAGCCTTTATTCCTCAACTTGATCACAGCAACCTTGCTCTCAATCTAAATGGAACTCGTTGGTCAAGTTTGTCTGCTGCAGAGCTCTATTTGCAATAATGTGTAATGAACAGTGTGCTCTGAAATGTGTGTTTGCCTCCACACTGCAATCTGTAGGCAGCAGGAACAAAATTTGCTGCCTATACTCTTTTCTAGATGGCCAGCCTTCAACATACATGTTCTTGAATACTACATGGACATAAAATGTCTACTGGTATACTAATACTTTCAGTATCGTTTTTCAACTTCCAATACATATTAATGATGCAGGAAATTAGTATTCAATGAGCCTGATAAAACTCATTGCCATTGGAGGGTCATTAGAATAAATCCTTTGTATCTCCATCTTCCTTCATTCTCTATATATAAAGCTGACCATAGAAGTTTTCTGTATCAGTGGTGTATGCTATCAACTTAGATATTATGTCATTTTTGCTACACTCACTATAGGTATACAGGTTGCCACAAACGAGAGGTGGTTATAATATTTAACTCATCAATTATACACATACATCTGGTACATGGTAGCCACAAAAGTGTAAGTAGTTGGTAAATGCTTAACAGTTTCCCCCAATGTTCTGTGAGTGTTGACTGAAACTAGTATGTCATCACGATCATTTCATGAGTCACTGTTCTCTCTTAATGCATCATCCAAATGTCTGTATACACACACACACACACACACACACACACACACACACACACACACACACACACACACACACACCTCTCTCTCTAAGCAAAATAATTATAAAATACTGTCCCGTAAAATATACTGTTGTTCACTGTGAATATTATTGTACCCTTCATCTCACACTACTGCAAGCCTTCACACACTCTGGATGTGCTACAAGCAAATAACAAAAAATAATCAACAAATTGTGTTATAATTAAACCATTTCTTTTTTTTTAATTGTGTGAAAAATATACTTTTCTTCTTTGCTCACCATAAAACTTCTCTATGTATGTGTAACTATGGCTTCTAATTAAGGTGCATGTGTTAGCACAGCAATTGTATGTGTGCTTTATTACAGGAAGCCAGACTATGCTTCATTTTTAGTATTTATACAGGAGTAACCAAGTTAAGAGAGAAGTGGATAATGGATTTTCTGTAAAAAAAAGTTGTTCTCTTTGAAGATTTACCAGTTACAAGATTTCAAACACTGGTTTCTTTGAGTAATCAACATAGTATAATTTGATTAGCATGGTTAAAAAACAAAGAATTTTTACCATCTGAATCATTAATAATTTGTTTCATATACAGGAAAGTTTGCTCATTGCCAACGATTGAGCTAATAAAATTACACGAAGTATAACAAGGTCATGTTTGGCTGTCAGTTTACACAGCACATTCAAATATGACATAAAAGATATTACTGTACCATTTACAAACACACACACACACACACACACACACACACACACACACTGACAGTATTGTCCAGGAAGTCACCAGGACAATATAAACATAAGTGCACATGCCATACAAAATAGTTTCATAAACTAAGCTACTACGTTCAAGTGCCTATGCACCACTCATTTCCTCTGTTGTATGCTGAGTGTTGCCTTTGCTGATTAAATTTTGTGTATTCCTACAACAACTGTTTCCCACTGACTTTAATAAAAAAAATTAAATTTTAATTATGGTGTTATTTATAAATATGCCATGGCTTAAAGTTACCATATGCCTTACCACCAGGCCCACAGTTCTGAGTTTAATTATGGTTGGCCCAGACACTTACAATCTTCTGCCTGAATCTAAGAAATATTTGAGGGACTAATTTTCAACGAACTTCTAATATTTTTTGTTAGCTAATTTGCTTAAGTGAAAAGCACCTAAACAATGTTCAGTTACTTCAGTATTACTTTCAAAAGTAAACCTCAATTGGGTACATCAGTATACACCCCAACAGATAATGTGAAATGGAGCCTCTGAGAAGTATAGTTCACAAACAGACATTTCCAAGTAACTGTGTGCTTCATGCTGATTTACTTTTAGAGGTATAAAAAAGTGTTCAATAAACGAAGAGCATGCCACTTTTTATAAAAAAAAATTATATTAAAATGGAGATGGAATTTAGAAACCTGCCTATTCTTTAACTGGCACAGAGATACTGCTGCAAAATTTAAAATAATCATTTAAAACAACCAAATACGGCCAGTGACAAGTGATCTTAGTCAGAGACTTAATAGCTTCATCCTTCCAATCAAGACATCATAGTACTGACAAAAACCAAGCACAGTGGATGAACTCCAAGAATAGATTGAACATAACTGTACAAATGTTCAAATGCACATGTTGCAGTCAGTTGTTCATGCAACATCTCAGTGGCATCACCCACATATGGATGTTAATAGTAACCACTTCGAACACTAGACTGATTTTAACAAATTAAACTTTAAGCTATACTTTTACCAAAAATGAGATCTTCTTGTCAGTTAGTTTTGAAGTAATGAACAACTAAACATTGTATACATTCTTTGGGCCACTATGTAGAAGGCTGAAACAAACTAGTCCGAAGTAATGGGTAACTGTTGGTTGATGGGAAGTATATAAGAGAGAGAGAGAGAGAAGCATTTGAACAGATGTGGAGATGGGTGTGGGACACACAAAAGATAATGAAGATGGATGCCATGAGAATTATGGGGTTGAAGATACATCGTACAGACAATTCCAATCTATGCAATTCAGGGAAGTTGAGCTGCTCTTTGGAGAGCACGGGGGCATATTCACATATTACAACAGTTGCTTCTCTTGACCATAGCTTGACAGCAGCCATTCGTGTGGGAGAACAGCAGGTATGTGATTAAGTCCACATAAAAGTCTGTGCAGGAGTTGACTCAGAATTGCTACAGAACATACTTGTTGTAACAAGTCAACCTCTTTCTTATGAGGTAGAATACATCTGTGATGGGACTGGGATATAATGTTGCTGGGAATTGGTATGGTACAGGTCACTCATCTGGAACTTTCACACAGATATGACCCAAATGGCAAAGGGCTGAGGGTGGGTATGGTGAAAGACAGACTAGGATATTTTATGCCTTGGATGGAAGAAGAAATATGGCTCCTGGAAATATAGGAAGATATTTGGGTGAGGATGTTTCCAATTTCAGTACACAATGAAAGATAGCTTAAGCCCAGAGGAGGACATGGTTAAGCTGCCCCAGTCAAGGTGATTTTTTTGTAATAGGGGGTTACCTTTTTTCGGCTGGTTAATGGGTGTGGTTGAAGTGTTAGAGAATATGGAGGTACAGCATGGGAGATCTGTTGGTGGAATAGGTTCGATGGATGAAGGACTTAGCAAGACCTTAAGCATAACTGGCAAGGAAGTACTCATCACTGCAATTGAGTCATCCATTGATGGCTGTGAGAAAGTCTTCTTCATGTGGAAAAGATGTCAGCTATTAAAGTAGAGGTACTGGTGATAATTAGTAGGTTCTATCTGGATAGATAAGTACTATCAGCAGAAGCAGAAGATTGCAATAGACTACTTGGCATGAAAGGGAAGCAGTGGTTGGGAAGGGAGTGAGACAGGGTTGTAGCCTCTCCCCGATGTTACTCAATCAGTGTATTGAGCAAAGCAGTAAAGGAAACAAATGAAAAATTTGGAGTAGGTATTAAAATCCAGGGAGAAGAAATAAAAACTTTGAGGTTCGCCGATGACATTGTAATTCTGTCAGAGACAGCAAAGAACTTGGAAGAGCAGTTGAACGGAATGGACAGTGTCTTGAAAGGAGGATATAAGATGAACATCAACAAAAGCAAAACGAGGATAATGGAATGTAGTCGAATTAAGTCGGGTGATGTTGAGGGATTAGATTAGGAAATGAGACACTTAAAGTAGTAAAGGAGTTTTGCTATTTGGGGAGCAAAATAACTGATGATGGTCGAAGTAGAGAGGATATAAAACGTAGATTGGCAATGGCAAGAAAAGCGTTTCTGAAGAAGAGAAATTTGTTAACATCGAGTATAGATTTAAGTGTCAGGAAGTCGTTTCTGAAAGCATTTGTATGGACTGTAGCCATGTATGGAAGTGAAACATGGACGATAAATAGTTTGGACAAGAAGAGAATAGAAGCTTTCGAAATGTGGTGCTACCTAATCGGTGGGTAGATCACGTAACTAATGAGGAGGTATTGAATAGGATTGGGAAGAAGAGAAGTTTGTGGCCCAACTTGACTAGAAGAAGGGATCGGTTGGAAGGACATGTCCTGAGGCATCAAGGGATCACAAATTTAGCATTGGAGGGCAGTGTGGAGGGTAAAAATCGTAGAGGGAGACCACGAGATGAATACACTAAGCAGATTCAGAAGGATGTATGTTGCAGTAGGTATTGGGAGATGAAGGAGCTTGCACAGGATAGAGTAGCATGGAGAGCTGCATCAAACCACAACAACAACTTGGCCTAATGTCTCAAGAAAGAAGAAGGTTTGTATGAGTCCACCATAGAGGTGACATGCTGAAGAGTACTGAGTGTAACAGCTACGAGAAAAGGTGAGCAATGAATCTACATTACAAAGACCTGCTCAATGTAAAGAATTATCATACTGCCGGAAGCTACCAGTAGAGAAACAGGTCATGTCAGGATGTTTTAAGATTGTGGGCAGATGCTCTTTCCTCTATAAAACGTTAGTGTTATTGAGCAGAGTCTGAAGAAAGGAGATGAGAAAAAATTGGAGGTGAGAAATTCCTGGATGGTAGCCACAGTCAGGACGTGGTTGGATAAGTGCAGAAAGAGGTGGTATCACTGTTGGACTGGGGCACTGACTGGAAGACTGAAGGTTAAATGTCAGTTTTCAGTTGGTTGAGGTCAGAAATGATAGTAGTGAAACTGTGGCACCACTGTTTGGGGAACAGGTGATGGAGAGTAGATATTTGACTAGTGCAAAATAATAGCATGACTGGATCTGGAGGTGCAGCTGAAGGCGAGGCATTTGGAAAGAAAACTTGTATAATTAAGATTCACAGCAGATATATTGACAATGGTTTTATGGGTTTACTCGGGTTCTGTAGGGTGTTTGGCCAGAGGTTCTGAGAATGTAACAGACAGAAGAAGACACTAAGTTTATACAATACTATTTCTTGTGTCCTGCCGACTCCAAAGCCACCACCTCATTCCGTACACAGGTAACTAAATTTCCTACTTCTTTAAAACATCTTCTCAACTTCCAACATATATAAGTTAAAACATTTCGACAAGAAGTTTTCATATCTTTATCTTAAATCCTTTTTTAACAAATTTTGAATCACTCCTTTTGTCTCCCAACCACCCAAATACGGATCCCTGCTCATTCTATGTTCGCATGTTCTGAAAACTCTTCTTTGCCCTTGCAAAACTCCAATCACACATCCTCTTTCCAAAATCTTCTCTGGCACATGGTATCCTGCCTAATGGGCTTACCATTAAATTTGGCATTCAGGCTGTCACCCATCCAACTGCAAGAACCTTAATCTTTTTCTGGTCTTTCATAATCATACAACCCAAACTCAAATGATACTTGACAGCCTCTACTCCTTTGGCAACATCCTTTTACTGTCATCTCCTTCCTGAGTGTCATCACTGCAAAAGGAAAATTTGGCCTTCAACAGTTGGAATAAAATTCCCATCACCAACTGAGAAACCTGCCCCAGCTACTCCCATCTTATGCCCATATGAGACTTCCTATACCCAAGAGAAAGCCTACTAGTCTGAACCAAACACCCCGTCAAACCCATATAGCTCCATGACCATGCCTTGCTGACTTACTCTGCCTTTCAAATCCCCAAAAACTTCCTCCACCCTCCAAGAAACTTACAACTCTTGAACATCCATCCTGAAACACTGTCATCAATTTTTCTGCCAAACTTTGACCCCTGCTGTTTCTAGAGGCCTCTAACTGCAAACATGCTGGCCTTGCATAGGGCATTCTTTCTTTTACTCATTCCTTGCAGTGGGAATATTTCTACACCACACACCCCACTGATAACAGCCAACCTAAACTTCATTTACAACCTTGTTTATAACAATTCCAACCTCCTTCCAGCTGTGATCCTCCTCTTCTTCCATGCAGTCATCCCTGGTAATCTTCCATAAATTCCTCACTTCCAACATGTCCCCACCTTCCTTTCCTAAATCCCTTCCTGGTGAGCCCACTATCACTGCTATGAAACACACTACTATCCACACTCTAAAAAACAATCCAGACCTTATCATTGTTCCCACAGACAAAGGCTCCACCACAGTGATAATGAATGATAATGTTTACATGGCTGAGTGTCTTTGCCAACTTTACCACACCTCTGCATACTAACCCTACTGCCATGAGCCCATCCCAGAAGTCCAATATGACCTTAAGCAGTTTCCCAAGGACTTAGGTCCAATCCAAAACCTGTACCTGACTCCTCGCACTGGTAACCCCATGCACTTCTACCTTTTACCTACTCCTCTCTCCACAAACCCAACCACACACATCTGCCTACTGGCCTTCCCATAGTGGCTGGGTACAATGCTCCCACAGAACAAACTCTGACTTGTTGACCAACACTTCCATACTATTGTCTGTACCCTCCCATTCTACATTCAAGACACTATTCACTTCCCTCTCCATAGTTCCTATCCTGTTACTAACAGACTCCTTCCGAGTCATTTTGAATGCAATGTCTTTGTAGACCAATATCCTGCATGCCAATGGCCTTGTGGCCATGGAACATTACCTTTCCCAATGTCCTCCTTGTACCAAACCAACCACCTCTTTCCTAATCCTCCTAGCCAGCCACACCCTGGTACACAATTATTTCACTTTAAAAGGTCAGATCTACAAACAGATCTGTGGTGCTGTCATGGGTACTTGCATGGCACCATCTTATGCCAACTTATTTACGGGCCACCTGGAGGAATCTTTCCTATCCCGTCAACACCTAAAATCTCTTGTCTGGTTCAATTTCAATGATGATGTTTTCATGATCTGGACTTATGGCAACGACAACCTTCACTCTTCCCTCCATAGCTTCAACACCTATTCCCAAATTTGCTTCATTTGTTCCTTCTCAGATTATCAAATCACCTTCCTAGATGTTGATCCCTGCCTCTCACGTTGCTCCGTAAATACGCCTGTCTATAAAAAGAGCATCAAACACCAGCAGTACCTCCACTTTGACAGCTATCACCCATTACATGGCAAAAGTCTCTTCTTTACAGCATTGTCATCTATGGATGCATCATCTGCAGTGGAAAGCAGAAGTTATTGAAACATACTGATAACCTTATCAGAGCCTTTACTGACAAGACAATATCCTACCCAGCTCATCCATAAACAAATCTCCCATGCCATCTGCTCCTCTGACACCAGTAAACCTGACAACCAACCACGGACTAGCATTCCTTTGATCACCCAGTATCACAACAGCCATGAAATGTTCAGTCACGTCCTCCACCAGGGCTGCCTCTTGCCATGCACTGAGATGAGGGATATACAACCTCAAATCCTACCCACATCCACCAACGTATTGTTCTGCTACCTACCCACACTACAGAATATCTCTTAAAATCCTGCTCTTAATCCCGCACTCCATGGGTCATTCCCATGGGGTCGGACCAGGTGCACGATCTGTCCCATACAGCCACCGACCATCTCCTAACACTGTCCAGGCATTTTCTTCCCAATAAAAGGCTACCCACACGTGAAAGCAGCCACATTATATATCAGTTATGCAATTAGATGAGAGGTTGCCTATTGCCCATTCAAGAGGAAGATATACAGACTCATAAAAACACTGTAGGCATCTGCATGTCGCATTCTGCTCCACTGTGTTTCGTGGACCACGCACAAGAATTATTGCTGCCACTAAATGCATTAAACTGCTTGCTTAGTTCAATTTCATTTGTGATATTTTCGTAATCTGGATGTAGGGCCAAGACACATTATCCTCATTCCTCCACACCCTTGACATCTTTTCTTTATTCTCTGTTGACCCATTGTGGATGTGGGACAATGGCTGGTCAAATATTTAACAAAGAAATTTGCCAAATGGCCATGCAAATTGAGAAGTTATTTTAATTTATTTTCACTACCAGTTTTGGTATTCAATTTGCCATCTTCAGGCCCCCTATGCACCTCTAAAAATTATCAATATTGGCCTACTGGGGCCATGTTTCTAGATGCCATGAATTCTCAAGTGCTTCCTTTGAAAACTTGACTGCAACTTCAAGTCTTCAAGTCCAATAAGTCTTCGAAGGAAGCACTTGAGAATTCATGGTATCCAGAAATAGATGGCCCCAGTACGTCAATATCAATAATTTTTGTGAGGCGCATATGAGGTCTGAAGATGGCATACTGAGCTGCCGAAACTGGTAGCAAAAATAAAATAAAATGACTTCACATTCTGCATGGGTGTTCTTTGTTTTTTTTTAAAAAAAAAAAAAAAAAAAACATATCTCCTTCATCAATATAAAACCTTTCATCCACCAATAGTACCCTTCTTCCTCTCACCCTAACAAAGCCTGTGATTCCAGCTGAACTGCGGTGCTGTGACTATATATCTGAGTGTGTATTTTGTTACTAGCTTGGAAGAATGACAGTGACCCAAAGCTTTTGCAACATTTACTGTAAATGTGCTTTTTTATCACTTAACATCTCAGTCAGTGAGTATAATCAATACTTCTTCTATTATAAATATGAGTGTAGATATGTCTGAATAAATACTATGTTATCACCTGTATAATTAGTGTCTTTTACACTGTGATTGACATCTGTTGTGGAATGTTATTCAAGGATTTTTAATGGGCATTTTCTTTTTAATGCCTTAACTATTTCACTTCAGCTATTTCATTCAGTCACTGCCTTGTAATCACTATGAATCTCTCAATATCTTCTGGTAGTTTCAGCTTAATCAGATCCGACCTCCTTAAATTCCTATCTTCCTGCATTTCATAATTAATAAATTATTGTCACAATACGCATCTGGTCCAGGAAATGTTTTTCCAGTTTAAAATGTGGTTCTAAAATCTCTCTTGTACCATTATATAATCTAACTTAAACCTCTCACTGGGTCTTGGTCTCTCCCATGTCTTCTTTTGTGATTCTTAAACTAAGTCTTTATAATTACTGAATTTTGCTCTGAGCAAAATTCTACCAGGTAGCTTCCCCTTTCACTGCTTTCCTCAGACCATGTTCTCCTCTTTGCCCCCTCTTCCTTTCCCAACTACTGAACTCAAGTCCCCCATTACAATGACATATCAGTCCCCCCTTAACTGAATAATTTCTTATATCTCATCATACACACTTCCATCTTCTACCAAAGGTATCACTTGGATGTGGTTGCTGTCGACTTTCTTGACCTCGGAGCCACTACTTCTCGATCGAGTAAATCCTCAAGTGGCCTCATAAGACTGATTGAATCCCGTTCCAGTCCTCCCATCAAGGAAACCTCTGACAGTACTGGGTGCTGAACTCGGGTTCTCAGCATAGCAGCCAAAAGTGCTGAACACTGAGGTATGGAAGGTATGCAGTACACGATGCTGTAAAATGTGTTCATATCCTTTTGCATTTTCTTAAGCCCAATGCGAGAACCACACCTAACCATGAAAAACACCCCTGTTCTGTAACACCATCTCCTCCGTACTTCACTGTTGGCACAACACACGATGACACGTACAGTTCTCCACACATTCACCAACCCCAAACCCCTCCATCAGAATGCTACAGGGTGTATTATGATTCATGACTCAACATCAAGGGTTTCTAGTCATCCACTGTGCAGTGGTGTTGCTCATTACATCACATCAAGCAATACTGAACACAGAAAAAGGTGACTTACAAGGGGCTGCTTGACCATTGTAGCCCTTTCTTTTTCACTGCCTTTGCATAGGCATGGTGCTATATTGGCTGCTGGTCATGTTTTGTGAATGATTCCTTCAGCTGATTTCATGTGATTTTTAAACAACCCTCTGCAATGCTTGATGGTCCCTGCCTATCAGTATACGAGGTCAATCTGCTCGATATAGCTGTGATTGTTCCTACATGTTTCCAATTCGGAATCACATCACCAACAGTAGACTTGGGCAGTTTTAGATGATTTGAAAAGTTTGATGGACTTGTTACTTAGGTGACATCCAGTGACTAGTCTATGTTCAAAGGCTCTTGAGCTCTCCTGGCCAAAGTATTCTGCTGTCAGTGATTCTCTACTGACAACACACTACTGCCCACCTCCTTTTATACTGGCGGGTCCACTTCTCATGACATCTAGTGGTCAATTCCACATTACGTAGGGGTGGCCAGCTACTTCTTATCAGATAGTATACTTGGTATTTTGTTCATTATTAGAACGACCTTGACATTACCTTTTTCGATTCTGTGTTTTTAAAACTGTATCGTGTGAACAGATGTCCTCTTTTTCCTGTGCTACAGTTTTTCAGTAATTCAGACTGTATCCAACTTTACCCTATCCATTCCTCTTCTCAAATACTCTAAGGGATTATTGTACAATCAGGTAGAGAACCAGTTTCTTTGCCTCTCTCTCTCTTTTTAATGCTATTGTCATCCTCCATAGTCTCTAGGAGACTGTTCTGTCTCTGGAATATTGTACCCAGAAGGATGCCATTGGCATTAGACAGTAGAGATACACGTCTATGTAAAATTTAACAGCTATAATTTCCTCTCTGCCTCTATCTATGCCGCAGTACATAGCAAAACCACACTGATTAATGCCAAAAGGCCAGATCAGTCAGTCATCCAGGCTGTTGTCCCTGTAACTACTGGAAAGTTTGCACCCCTATTCAGCAACAATAGGTTAGTCTGATCTCCAGTGGACAAGCGCGCGTGTGTGTGTGTGTGTGTGTGTGTGTGTGTGTGTGTGTGTGTGTGTGTGTTTTTGCAGTCTTCTTTTCCCTCCATCTGCAACTCAATGCTTCCTTTATCTCTATGTGAAGAGTAGCAATCTATCCTTTTCACCTTAGCGGTTTTTTTATGTGGCTTAGTGAGTGTATATTTACTTATCTATAACAACTACTATATTAACAATACCAGAGAAGGGAACTTGCTACTCACCATATAGCAGAGATGCTGAGTCGCGATAGGCACAATAAAAAGATTCACACAATCATAGCTTTCGGCCTTTAAGGCCTTTGTCAGCAGTAGACACATATACACACATGCACACACACATACTCACACTCACACAAACGCAACTTGCACACACGTCTGCAGTCTCAGAGAGCTCAAACTACACTGCGAGCAGCAGTACCAGTGCATGATGGGAGTGGTGACTGGGTGGGGGTAAGGAGGAGGCTGGGGCGGGGAGGGGAAGGGATAGTATGGTGGGAGTGGCGGACAGTGAAGTGTTGCAGTTTGGACGGAGGGCAGGAGAGATGGTATGGAGGGGGGAAGGGGTAAGTAGCGGAAAGGAGAGAAATAAAAAGAAATTAAAAGACTGGGTGTGGCAGTGAAATGATGGCTGTGTAGTGCTGGTATGGGAACAGGGAGAGGGCTGGATGGGTGAGGACAGTGACACCAGCTTTTCTGAACTGCGCAGGTGGGAACTTTCCCTGCAGTACATCCTACGTTCCCGTAACCCTCCTGGCCTCAACCTTCATTAGTCACTGTTAGTTTCAGCTCTCTGAGACTGCAGATGTGTGTGCAAGTTGCATTTGTGTGTGTGTGTGTGTGTGTGTGTGTGTGTGTGTGTGTGTACTGCTGACAAAGGCCTTAATGGCCGAAAGCTATGATTGTGTTAATCTTTTCATTGTGCCTATCGCGACTCAGCATCTCCTCTATATGGTGAGTAGCAACTTTCCTTCTCTGGTATTGTTACATTCCATCTGGGTTTTTCCATTGTTTAACTACTATATTTATTTGTTCATGGAAATGAGTTTTAATTTTTTTAAGTTGTTTCACTTCCCTGAGTGCAAATTCACTGAAGAACTGTTGGATGAACACAATATCAAAGCATATTAGTTTCCACATGGAATATACATAATGTATTATGGTTGTCTGATATGTTCCACATTCATGAAGCTTTCCTCATTACGGCTGTATTGTTCAAACAGTGTATCTAATCTAATCTAAACGAAAAAGTTTTCAGTTTTTGGAATTTTTACTAAAAAATAAATAAATAAAAAATAAATCAATTGAAACAGATGATGAAGACAGGAGGAGGGTAAGATACTTTCACCAGAATGCTGAGATGAAGGGAATGGACAGGACGGACACTAAACATGAAAAAAATCTTGAGCTCCGTAAATGACTGAAATTAGAATAGCATGACAGAGATTTGAAACATGACGTTTGCAAATGCAGCTTCTATACATTACCAATTTATCACTCGAGAGTCATATTTTACAAGTGCTAGGCAAGTCTGGCAGGAAACTAATAATCTAGCTTCTGATTTTCTGCTATGAAATACGGCACATTTTTTCAGGAAAGATTTATTGCTATCTACAAGCCAGTTCCACAGTATTTGCCAATCTAAATTTCCCAAAATGAAGAAACCAGTGAATTTTAACACATACCACATACTAAAATCAGTATTTATTAAGTAGCCTAAGCTATTAGATATGCACTGGTCAGTAAGAACATTATGATCCAGCTCTGTCAAGGACATGACCATTCCAAAGTCAAATGGAGAGCACTTGACATAGTGAGAAGCTCAATACAGGTACCTGGGATAAAGGAAAGTCATTCAATCACTCCATGAGCAGAATGTGATGAAATCCATTAATTGATTTGGCAAAGTATGGACTGGTACACCTTTGTTGTTTGGAATGAGCATCATGGAAAATGACAAGCTTGTCAGATCCCTTTTTTCAAAATTATACCTTTTGAAGTATAGAGGATATAAAATGTAGACTGGCCACAGCAAGGAAAGCATTTCTGAAGAAGAGAAATTCATGAACATCGAGTATAGATATAAGTGTCCAGAAGTCTTTTCTGAAAGTATTTGCATGGAGCGTACTCATGTATGGAACTGAAACATGGACGATAAATAGTTTGGACAAGAAGATAATAGAAGCTTTTGAAATGTGGTGCTACAAAAGAATGTTGAAGATTAAACAGGTAGATCAAGTAAATAATGAGGAAGTACTGAATAGAATTGGGGAGACGAGGAGTTTATGGCACAACATGACTAGAAGAAGGGATCGGTTGGCAGGAAATGTTCTGAGGCATCAAGGGATCACCAGTTTAGTATTGGAGGGCAGTGTGGAGGGTAAAAATCGTAGAGGGAGACCAAGAGATGAACAGACTAAGCAGATTCAGATCTGTGGGTTGCAGTAGTTACTTGGAGATGAAGAAGCTTGCGCAGGATGGAGTAGCATGGAGAGCTGCACCAAACCAGAGTTTGGACTAAAGACCACAACAACAACAACCTTCTGAAGCTGAATAAATGACATTAGAAATGGCATTAAATGTGCCACTCTTATCCATGGACGTAGTTATCATAGAGCTACCTGTTCTGTAAAATTTGGCACATACCAACCTCATAAAGCACATCTAGATCAATGAACTCAAAAACTACTATCTCGAATTCTTTGTGAATTGTGTAATGTGCACATGGACACCTGGTGCTGTTTACTTCCCATCAAATACCACTGACATGTTGAATCTGTGCTGAGATAAAGTGCAGAGTCCGTCATGCAAAATTAAATGTGTACTGTCAAAATATTCCTTTTGATCCATGTATAAAAATATTTACATTTAAAGAAAACTGTTTATTTGTAAACATGCAGATTTGTCTCATTTTGCTTCTATCAACTAAGAGACTGGATTTTTGTTCTGAAGACAGCCATTCAGATTTACGTTTTCTACGATTTCCCAAAATCACTTACAGTGTTTCCAGGATAGTTCCTTTGAAAGAGAATGGTCAATTTCTTTCCCAAATGAGAAACTGTATTTCATCTCTGATGACCTCATCATTGATGGGACATTTACGCTTATCTTCCATTTTCCTTTCTGCACAGGTCACTCAGCATAAATAAATCCACAGTAAAATTTGTGGTGTGCTATAGTATGGTTAATATAGTACACCTTTAATTAATTAAAATATCTTAGGGTGTTTATTTCCTTGTCTTATACATATTTACACATTTTCAACGTTTTTTGACATTTATTTCTGAATAAAGGACTACATTTTGATTTTTCCACAGTAACAGGAAGTTTTGTGAATACTTCTCATATACTGGGTTTGTATTTTTATTGTGTGCTGGAATTCTGCCTTTATTCAAGAGCACCAAGATTCTTTCAAAGAGCTCCAATAATATTTAGACTCCTCCAGCTACTGAGTAGTTAGTGCAACAGTTGTATCAAAGGTAAAATTAACTTGAGAAAACTATTAAGATTATGAGAAGACAGAATGGCTGACCAGCTCTTGCTTTCAGGAACCGAAATTCAAAATACGACTAACACATGCAAATGAAACTAGAAAGAAACTATCTTAGCTTTGAGACCTAACCTCCTGAAAGCAAATACTGACCATCCTTTACCTTTTTCAGTAATTGAACAATTACTGAAGCAGACTGGACTCTTAATTCTGTACATGAAGACATCCTCATCGGTAAATTTTCTGTAAGTGGAATACACCTTCATTCAGAGCTCCAGGTGAACATTACTGAGAAGGACGATACTATAAAAAACAAAACTTGGCATCCTAAACATCAGACAGTAGGGTGCTAGAGCCTTTAATTGTAGAGGTAGAATAGAGAACCCGAAAAGTGAATGGATAGGTTGAAAGATGTAGAATTACAGGAAGATACAGAAGATGGATTCCCCACATGGAAAAATTCAAGAACCCTATAGAGGAAAGAGAAATAGCTGTATGAACTTCCAAGAGGTCTGGTGGCAAGTCAGTGCTATTCAAGGGATGCTGAAGAGTGAAGGAATATGTAACAGTACTAAACAAAGGATAAAAGCTTAGAAGACCGTGTTATGGAAAGGGAATAGGAAGTGGATGAAACTGAGTTGAGGGTGTGATAGAGCAAGAATAATTTGACAAAATGCTGAAAGAACTGAGTCGAAACAAGCTGCTCAGAGTAGATGACATTTCCTCTGACTATTAACATCCTTGGAAGGGCTAATCATGACAAAACTGGTATTCACGATATATGAGGCAAAATAATATCAAACACAGAGAATCATCTATTGAAAAAATGGTCATTCCATTCAACTGATCTTCCAAGACCTATGCCATCTCTGACAGAATAAAAATATTATCTGTGAACCTCGAAGTTATTATTTGCTGTGCTTTTCCACATTAGCTTAATAAGTCATGACTGCAAAATATCAACACTAATTATCTGCGGAAGAATAGTATAACTGACTGAGGCTGATCTGAGTAATTCGATTTGGGTTTCATAAATCTAAATTCATAGCATTTGTAGAACTAGAAATAGTATTAGAGAATATTGATAAGAATATACTCCGAATATGGAAGGTAGCAGGGATCAAATGCAAAGAATAAAATGTTACCAGTAAGTTGTATGGAAACCAGATTGCAGTCATACGAGTCAAAAGGCGCGAAATGGAGGCAGTAGTTAACAAAGAAGTGGTACTGGATCATTCGTGTTATACAATCTGTACACTGACAAGCAGTAAAGGAAACTAAGGAGGAATGTGGAAAAGCACAACAAATAATAACTTCGAGGTTCACAGATAATATTTTTATTCTGTCAGAGATGGCATAGGTCTTGGAAGATCAGTTGAATGGAATGACCATTTTTTCAGTAGATGATGTAAGATGGATATCAACAAAGGAAAATAAGAGTAAGGGAATGTAGTTGAATTAATTTGTGTGATGCTGACAAAATTAGATCAGGAAATGAGACATTAAGAGTAGACAATGAATGAAATATAGAGGATATAAAATGCAGACAGGAAATAGGATGAAAAGCCTTCCTGAAAAAGAGAAATTTATTCATACTGAATAAAAATTTAGTGGATAAGAAGCTGCTTCTTTATGTAATTGTCTGGAGTGCAATCTTGTATGAAAGAGAAACATGGATGGTAACTAGTACAGACAGACAAAGAAAATAAAGATTTTGAACTGTTGTATTACAGAAGAATGCTGAAGATAAGATCCTGAGGCATCAAGGAATAGTTAATTTGGTAATTAATCCAATCAATGAAGAAATATTAGGGGAAAAAATTCATGCAGCTGCAAATTTTTGTACCGTGGTAGGGGGAAGTGTCACAAACAAGATACCAAAAATCCCCATATGTGAGATGTGAGCATTGGGGAGGGGAGGGGGGCACTTAAAGGTCACTTTTTAAAATTTTTCTTGAATAACTCGAAACTGCAGCTTCTAGAGGGAAAAAGTTCCCAGTACACAACTAAACTACATTAAAATTCGTACCAAAAAGGTTCTATTACTTTCTGGCCAGGGCTAGTAGTTTCCATGTTGCAGGGGATGGAAAAGTCAGAGATTATTAAAAATAGTGTCTTAATGGTGTATAATTAATGTGTGTTGTTAAATGAAATCAGTTAAGAACAGATATTAAATGTGAATGTCCCCTTCTTCATATGTTTGCATACTGAAGAGGGAGCAGGTGATACACCACTCTATCTGCCCCACAAATGACTGGGTGTTTCACAAAATTACACCAAATCTCTGCAGCATACCTTCCAAATCACTAGTGATGCAGTATGCAGATACCAGGGGTTTGGTGATGGGGGGGGGGGGGGGGGGGGGATTTCCCACAAAATGCGTTAACACATCATGGAATATTCAGATATGAATTAGTAATAAAATTAAGGCAAGAAATACATAGGAACAGAACCTACATAAATCTTTGGGCTCTGTTCTTCACTGCTAGAACAGAAATTGATTCTTAGTCATCATGCATGGCAGCTGTAGCACTCTTCGGGGAAAGGCTACCTTCTCCACTATGAGCACTGCTCATTTTCTGAGCTATAGACAGACTATATCTTCCCAGCATTTCCTGTTTGGTTCGTTGGTTGGTTGGGCGGAGGGAATCAAACAGCAAGTTCATCGGTCCCATTGGATTATGGAAGGACGAGGAAGGAAGGAAGGAAGTTGGCTGTTCCCTTTCAAAGGAACCATTCCAGCATTTGCCTGAAGCTATTGAAGGAAATTCACAGAAAACCTAAATCAGGGTGGCCAGACGTGGGTTTGAACTGCCGTCCTCCTGAATGCGAGTCCAGTGTGCTAACCACTGCACCACCTCACTCAGTAGCATTTCCTGTCCAGTTCTCTTATCTGAGCAGACAAAGTTACTTCACTGAGTTTGAGTTTATATAGTGAAGTTATTTTTAGTTTATTAAATGTGTACTTATTTGCAGTTGTTAAGTGAGCTATTATGTAAAAAGCTCAACAGGTAGAGCTCTCAGCTGTTTACCACACTGTAGAGCCTGTTCCAAGTTCAATATGTATTCAACAATGGCAATTTCATTGTCTGCACTACCACTGGCTGTAAAGCATGAGGCGTATCAAATGCATTACCCCAGCCTCAGCTCCCAACATCTGAAGAGGCCCAGAGGCTTAATTTGTCTCGCAGTGCAAAAGAATTAGGTCACTGAAGTTACAGAACTACATATATTTCAGCATAAGTCAAGCAGTGCATTACAGCAGATTACTGTTCTTGATCTGAACATGATCACTCCCATTTCAGCAGACATACACACACTCTTTGGAAGATATACTGTGGGTGTGTGATAAGCAGTTCCAGTAAAGTAAAGTCATATGGCACAAATGGCTGGGAGAACCCAAAGTGTAGGTCAGCTGCCTAATTGGAAAGGTTTTCCCTATCCTCCATACCTACAGGCACATTTGCTTCATGAAGTATGAGAAGTGTGTGTGTATGTGTATTTGTTAAGATCCTTGTACTGGTGTGTGTGTGTGTGTGTGTGTGTGTGTGTGTGTGTGTGTGTGTGTGTGTGTGTGTGTGTGTGGTGTGTCGTGTTTGTGTTGGAGATGGTGGTTAGAGAAGGGAGAAGGTGAAACCCAGTGCCAGCATATAGCCTCATCTCTCGAATAGCACCGGAGGGTCCAGAAAGCTTATAACCCCATCCGACAGATAGTCATTAACAGTCTCACATGCCGTCAAGTCACGAGATGCTGTGGACAGGTCGGGAGTTGAATTCGGGACATTGGCGCAATGACTAGTGATTAAAGGCTTTGCCATAAAGGCAAAGGGAAATTTGTGAATGGCATGCAGCATACTTGGATTGTCACTCATCCAAGTACTGGCCATTCCTGATGGTGTGTATTCACTTTGATGCGACTGGTAACTGGTGTTTCCACCTCGGCATGGTCATTGACAGAGGCAGCACTTAATGTAGACTACACTACAAGTAACAGTAATTCCTGACTGGAAGAAGCTTATACAGTTTACCAGTAACAGAATTAATGCTGAGAGAAGTTCAGTAGCCTTCTGGTCATTCATTAATTCACCACCAAGTTACTACAACACAATTGGCTTTACAATATACTGTCAATGACAGACAGCACAAATGTTCTAGATTTATCAGTCCAATCACATTGCCATCAACTCTACAAAGGTCACTGATATTATCAGCTTTACAAATTATATGCTTCTGTGTTTATAGGAATGTATTTTGCATAAAAGCTCACTTAACAACAGCAAATTAATACTCATTTAATAAATTGAAAATAAATCCACTATATAAACATGACTTCGGTGAAGTTATTTTGTTTACTCACATAAGAGTAATGGACAAAAATGCTGGGGAGATATAGTCTGTCTGCAGAATGAAAACTGAGTACCACTCATGGTGGCAGAAGTTGCATTGCCCAGAAGACTAGACTAATTTTAAATGCTGTGTCACACCAGTCTTTGGAATCAAGACCACAGTCAAATTTGTATTGTTAAGGAATTTATATCAATTGAGAAAAATGAATTTTCCAAATTTCTCTTCTTCAGAAACGCTTTCCTTGCCTTAGCCAGTCTACATTTTACATCCTCTCCAATTTGACCATAGTCAGTTATTTTGCTCCCCAAAGAGCAAAACTCATCTAGTACTTTAAAAGTGCCCCTTTTCCTAATCTAATTCCCTCAGTATCGCCTGATTTAATTCTATTATATTCCATTATCCTTGTTTTGCTTTTGATTATCTTCATCTTATATGTTCCTTTCAAAACACTGTCCATTCCATTTGACTGCTCTTCCAGGCCCATTGCTGTCTCTGACAGAATTACAATGTTGTTGGCAAACCTCAAAGTTTTTGTTTCTTTTCCATGGATTTTAATTCCCTACTCCAAGTTTTTCTTTTGTTTCCTTTACTGCTTGCTCAATATACAGATTGAATAACATCAGGGATAGGCTACAACCCTGTCTCACTCCCTTCTCAAACGCTGCTTCCCTTTCATGCCCCTTGACTCTTAGACCTGCCTTCCGGTTTCTGTACAAACTGTAAATAGCCTTTCGCTCCCTGTATTTTACCCCTGCCACCTTCAGAATTTGAAAAACAGTATTCCAGTCAACATTGTCAAATGTTAGAAACATAGGTTTGTCTTTCGTTAACCTATATTCTAAGATAAGTCGTAGAGTCAGTATTACCTTGCGTGTTCCAACATTTCTACGGAATCCAAACTGATCTTCCCGGAGGTTGACTTCTACCAGTTATTTCACTCATCTGTAAAGAATTCATGTTAGTATTTTGCAATTGTGATTTATTAAACTGATAGCTCGATAATTTTTACACCTGTCAACACCGGCTTGCTTTGGGATTGGAATTATAATATTATTCTTGAAATCTGAGGGTATTTCACCTGTCTCACACATCTTGCTCACCAGATGGAAGAGTTTTGTCATGGCTGGCTCTCCCAAGGCTATCAGTAGTCGTAATGGAATGTTTTTTACTCCCGGGATCTTATTTTGACTTACATCTTTCAGTGCTCTGTCATATTCTGCACGCAGTATCGTGTCTCCCATTTCATCTTCATCTACATCCTCTTCCATTTCCATAATATTGCCCTCAAGTACATTGCCCTTGCAATAGACCCTCTATATACTCCTTCCACTTTTCTGCTTTCCCTTATTTGCTTAGGACTGGTTTTCTATTTGAGCTCTTGATATTCATACAGGTGGTTCTCTTTTCTCCAAAGGTATCTTTAATTTTCCTGTAGGCAGTATCTATCTTACCCCTAGTGATATGAGCTTCTACATCTTTACATTTGTCCTCTAGCCATCCCCACTCAACCATTTTACACTTCCTGTCTATCTCATTTTTGAGACGTTTGTATTCCTTTTTGCATGCTTCATCTACTGCATTTTTATATTTTCTCCTATCATAAATTCAATTCAATATCTCTTCTGTTACCCATGGAATTTTACATACTTGATCCTCTGCTGTCTTGACTACTTCATCTGTTAAAGCAACCCATTCTTTTTCTACTGTATTTCTTTCCCCTGTTCTTGTCAATCATTCACTAATGCTCTCTCTGAAACTCTCTATAACCACTGGTTCTTTCAGTTTATCCAGGTCCCATGTCCTCAAATTCCTACCTTTCTTCAGTTTTATTCTACAGTTCATAGCCAATAATTGTGGTCAGAGTCCACATCTGCCCCTGTAAATGCGTTACAATTTAAAACCTGGTTCCTAATTCTATGTCTTACCATTATATAATCAATTTCAAACCTTCCAGTGTCTTCAGGCCTCTTCCACATATACAACCTACTTTCACAATTCTTAAATAAAATGTTAGCTATGATTAAGTTATGCTCTGTGTAAAGTTCTACCAGGCGGCTTCCTCTTTCATTTCTTACCCCCAATCCACATTCACCTACTTATCCTCTCTTTCTTTTCCTACTACTGAATTCCAGTACCCCATGACTATTAAATTTTCATCTCCCTTAACTCTCTGAATAATTTCTTTTATTGCATCATACATTTTTTTTCAATCTCTTCATAATCTGTGGAGCTAGGTGGCATATAATCTTGTACTTCTGTGGTAGGCGTGGGCTTCATGTCTATCTTGGCTACAATAACGCGTTCACTATGCTGTTCCTAGTAGCTTATCCACATTCCTATTTTTTTTATTCATTATTAAACATACTCCTGCATTACCCCTATTTGATTTTGTATTTATAACCCTGTATTCACCCAGAAGCCTTGTTCCTCCTGCCACCGAACTTCACTAATTCCCATTATATCTAACTTCAATCTATCCATTTCCCTTTTTAAATTTTCTAACCATCCTGCCCAATTAAGGGATCTCACATTCCACACTCCAATCCATAGAACGCCAGTTTTGTTTCTCATGATAATGATGTCCCCCTGAATAGTCCCCGTCAATATATCCGAATGGGGGACTATTTTACCTCCGGAATATTTTACCTAAGAGGACACCATCATCATTTAATCATACAGTAAAGCTGCGTGCCCTCGGGAAAAATTATGGCTGTAGTTTCCCCTTGCTTTCAGTCATTCACAGTACTAGCACAGCAAGGTCTTTTTGGTTTATCTTACAATGCCAGATCAGTCAATTATCCAGACTGTTACACCTGCAACTACTGAAAAGGCTGCTGCCCCTCTTCAGGAACAACATGTTTGTCTGGCCTCTCAACAGGTAACCCTCCATTGTGGTTGCACCTATGGTACAGCTCTCTGTATCGCTGAGGCACGCGAGCCTCCCCAGCAATGGTGAGGTCCATGGTTCATGGGGGTGGGGCACCGTATGATATTTTAATCCTACACTGTATCATATTGGATTAAAATAAGCAAACTGAGCTAGCTTTATTTCTTTTTTTATGTTATCTATGCAACTCCCATGTTGCACATTTATGTAGGTGTTCAAGATGTTCTGTGGACGTTCCTCTCCACTGAATCTCTTACCAAAATATTTTAATTTAGTTGAAATATACAGTCAAACACCTTTCGTAAGTCTCAGAAAAGACTAGTGGCCTGTAATTTATTAACTCTATCCTTGCTGTATGTATAACTAGTCTCCTAAATATAATAAATCTTCAGAAACTCAAACTGAGGACTTTGGGGATGTATCAGTCATGGTAAGACGGTGGAGAAATTCATATACTGTAAATATAATTCTGGAACATTCACGCCAATGCTGTGCTGGATTGAAAGGCAGTTTGTATTCCTGCACACAACTCTGTTTAATGTGTAGCTGCTGGAAGTTTCATTATTGTATGTCTGTTAGTTATTGTGCGGGGCTGTATTGAGTAGAATGTTGTGTTACACAATTTGCGAATTTTGAGATGACAAAGTTAGAGGAGCAACGCATCTACATTAAATTTTGTGTGAAACTCAAGAAAACCTTTACAGAGACACACCAAATGATGCAGGAAGCCTACAGTGATGAATGCTTAGGTCGTACTCGGTGTTATGAATAGATCACATGGTTTAAAAATGGCCTGATGGAAGATAAAGATGACCCTCATTCAGAACACCCTTCAACGTCTACCGACGACGCTCATGTCAGGAATGTCAACGAAATTGTGCATGCTAATCAAAGACTGACTGTCCGAGAGATTGCAGAGGAATGCAACATTTCAGTTGGATTGTGTCATAAAATCCTGACACAGCATCTTGGAATGCATTGTGTCACCACCAAGTTCGACCCACAGCCTCGAAACCTGTGAAGAGCCTATGGATCGCACAAATGAGAATGAGATGTTTTTTATGACAATCATAACAGGTGATGAGACGTGGGTCTATGGTTATGATGTTGAGAGCAAGGTTCAGTCTGCACAATGTGTCAGGAAAGATTCTCCAAGACCAACAAAAGCTCGTCAGGCGGGGTCAAATGTCAAAGCCATGCCGATAGTTTTCTTTAACTCTCAAGGATTTGTCCATCATAACTTTGTGCTAGAGGGACACACTGTTAATCGATGGTACTAGGTGGGACTTGTTGCGACTCCTGCACAAAAGTGTGAGAAAGAAACGGCCTGAAATGTGGTGAGATAATTCATGGCTCTCGCATCATGATAACGCACCAACGCATTCATCCCCATTGATGCGTGACTACTGCACAAAAAATGAAATCACTATGCTGCCTCATTCTCCGTACTCTCCAGATGTGGTCCCTGCAGACTTTTTTTTTTACTTCCAAACTTGAGAATCCCATTGAAAGGATGAAGATTTGCAACAATAGACCAGATAAAAGAAAATCTGCAGACAGCACTTTGTGCGATTCAGCAAGAGGCATCCCAATATTGCTTCTGGAAGTGGAAATGGTGTTGGGACTGGTGTATCAATTGTGGTGGGGAGTATTTTGATTGAGACCATGCACAATAAGTAAGGTAAGTGTAGAAAAATTTTGTAGGCAAAGTTCCAGAAATTTTTTGAACAGAGCTCATATACATTCGATGTAGCTTTCATTCATTTCCACCATTTGCAACTGATAACTGTATGTATTTGGAAATATCTTTTTATGAATTTTATTATTATTGTTATTGGCAAAATACTGGCTTCAAACTTTTGTCTTTTTCTTTACTCCTCATCTTGCCACATATTCCTTCCATTTAACCGGCATTCAGTGCAATGTGACCCATAACTGGTAGACATCTGACCCTCTAATATTTTGAAGTGTTTGTTAGCTACTATTGATTTTGCTCTGCTTAATGTACACATTACATATTTTGCTATGTCAATAACCTCAATAATTTTCATCATCATCATTACTATTATTATGAAACTTGATACGGCTACTGAAAAAAAGGAGCAACTAAAAAGTATCTTTAATGACCTGAAGTTAATATACAGTTAACATAAACAGCTAGACGTTAGTATAGCGTATCTTACTGTACGTTTCTGGACATAATGCCCCAGAGAAAAAAAGATAAATGAACTGAATCAAGAATATGATACTGTTTCGTAGTACAACCGGTTGTTTGTTATATTGTATAAACGAACTAAACAACTGTTATAACAAAATATAATAAAATATGCAGTAAACAAATTTTTGTATAAAAAAGAAACTCGTGCAATTTAGTTTAAAAAATGAACCATGCAAAACATAAAAATAAATGATTATGTGCAATTAGTAGCTTTACATGATTTTATGAGTTTGTTTCAGAAATGTGAAAGTCAAAATCATTTGATTATTTCTGAATGGGATGTGTAGGATGCACATCAAAGGCCAGTTATGAACAGGAGCTTTGATCTTTTAATGCCATGTATTTTCCATGCTTCAGACTTTTCCCAAGTAAATGAAATTATTAAAAAATTGATGTTAGCAAACATGATTAATAAAAGGGAAATGAATGTAGTTTTTATAGAATAACCAGCATTGCCAGACAGCTGCAAGTTGGGAAAACTGAAGACCTCACACAATGAACTCACTAAGAGGTTGCCTCTACAGTTTTGTTTGTGTAAATGGCTTTTTAAGTCAAATGATGCTTCCATATTTCTTGGCTCCATCTTTCAATCTGAACACACAAATTTAAGAAAAATGCTTTTCAAACAACTGAATTATTTAGTTGTGCACTTCATACTTTGTTTGATCTTACACAGTTAGAAAAAAAAAAAAACAAAGCAAAAATATGTCTATTCATACAAATGAATAAAAAAGGTTTTCTTTAATTATTCATTTCATTTAAATAAATTTACATCTATTTTATTTACATATTTACAACTTGTCTTGTATCACATATCTCCAGTACTCCACATAACAATATTTACAGTCAGTTTGAATTATTTTATAGTTTACAATAAAACTGCACTGTGCACAAATGTCTTTTTGGATTCACATGTGTATGAAAATGAATAAGCTGGCTGGAATTCATCTTTTCCCCATTTGGGAGGAGAAACAATATACTTAATAACATGGACTGGTAAACATCTACTTCCAAATATCTGATATGTAATGGCTCAAAAAGCATTGAGTTAGATTGAACCAATTAAGAAACTGATAATCATAACTGTTACAATGAGAAAGGACAAAAAGAGGAATTTTAACAATTTCCCAAAACAGAAAGAGTTTTATTACTTTTTTCGATCATTTCAGCCTAGGAATGTCTGTTGAGACTTTAAACAACACAATAGATCTACTAAATTCAATGCTATGTAAGTAATCACCATCTTCTAGACAGCAAAACACAAAGTACAATAAATACAAAAAATAAGTATGGGCAGACAGAGAAAAGTGAAAGCAAACTTTTCTTTTCTTTGCTTTTTACAATAAAGTAATTTGCTTACTGCTTACAGCAGTATAATGAAAAAGTACTGGAACACTAATATTTATTATTTTTAAATGACATTTGTTAACAGTAGGTATCATATATATTTATACTTTTGTTAATGACAATGCTGGAAAGCCAAAATAATTAAGGGTTCATACCATATAATAAATATGACCTCCTGTTAAAATTAATTCTTGTATTCACTAAAATATATTGTGACATTTTGGACATACTGCTAAGAAATAAAAACACATATTTTAATAAGTTCTGGAAATGTTTATTTTTTTATAAGTTCTACACTCAAATCAATTGTAATTTGACGCTGTTATCTCAAGTGCTTTGGAATCATTCTCCATGCCAGTTTCCTGATCAGTAATCTTCCTTGTTTAACATCCGATCAGAATTTCTCTCTGTAGAGTGTCCTGTTGCAATATACACAAATGGTAACACTCTGTGCGTATTTTACAAAGTAAATACGCATTTTAATAAATTCCAAAAATGTTTATTTCTTTCTCATATCCACCACTGAATCAGTTGTAGTTTGACACAGTTTCTTCAAGTGCTCTGTGATCCTTCTCCATGCCAGTTACCAAATCAGCCATATTTCTTGTTTATTACCTGATCAGAAAATATTCTCTGTAGTTTGTGTGTTGCAATATACACACTTGATAAGAAAATTCAATACTAATTCTTGTTGTGAGATATTTCTGCATCAGTCTGTTTTTTCATTAAATGTTTGTCCACTTCCTTTTATAAAATTATCAATTATCTATATTCCCACTCATATCACTTGCATTCTTAGAACTTTCAAATTAAAAATAAACTAATAAATCAAGACTGTTTTGCATATGTATGTGAGCACTATGTGATACCTATAAAATACAAGTCTCAAAACATGCAAAGAGAACTATTTATTCTTTCTACTTTATGCAGATTTAAGTCTCAACAATCATTATTTATTTTTGTATTAAGGGATAGTTATCTGCTTTTGTTTATTTTTGTTCATTCTTTCAGGCTACAGGTTACCTCTGTGCCACCAGTTGATGCAAAACAGTCTCCACAATTTATTGCAGTAAATGTTATGCAAGATGTTCTGAGTTTAACTTAACTTTTTAGTAGCTTGAGTCATTTTATATACTCAGTACTGTACACTACACTTCTCAACAGTTATATTCTGCTAAAATCAAATTCAACAAACACTTGCCTTGGAGTGTCATTTTTCCTTTATGGATCTAAAACATAGTGTTGATTCCAAATGACAGTAGTTTTACTACATTAATGCATGTTTGTATTTATTTCTATTTATATTGTGCAAGTGTATTTCATCTAACAGTATACAACATACAAAAATCTTCAGAACATTATCAGACTTTACTTTTGTTTTAAAACAAACAAGCCATTTGGTTGTTCCTGTTTCAGAAAAAAAAATTCTTGGTCTATCTGTAACATAATTTTTAGTAGTGGTGGTTTTAAATAGCCAGTGTTTATACTTCCTCAATTTTACAGCAACAAGAAAAAGTTTTGAAACAATTAATTCTGGCTGCTGATTAGGTAATAAATTTCTGATAGTACTGGATATTTTGGAAAAACATCAAATAATTTATAATTTAGACGAGGTACAGAGCAATAAAGGAAGACAATGTAACTTGTCTTGAGCTCTGCATAACACAGCAGGACTCATTCTGTGTGTTTAGTAGCTAATAACAAATGACTGTTACTTTCAAGAAGCACCTGTACCAAAAGCCATATACTTACTACTTTTCCCCATTAATATTTTTGAAAATTCTTGTTTACCTTCCTTCTTTCTGTTAGCACTTTGGAGTCCTTCAGCATACACATACAAATAAAATACACTCTACAAATTCTCCTCATATTACAGCATTTTTCCAGTCTTTGCAGCTGCTATTCATGTTATAGATGTATCAGTATGAATTCTCATAAGATGTCTGTGTAGCTACATTCCCTTAGTAGTTATTGAAATCTGCATTTTCTTATTTTCTTGCATGTTCTTCATGAACTTGTACTCTGTTGATCAGCTTTTAAATTCTTGTGATGTGAATGCCATATTCCATTCAAAATTCTTCCGCTGCTAGTTATTTTTCTTCACATATCAAACACCTACCATTCAAATCATGCCTTGTTCACATTTTCTTAGCACTATAGTCTTGCATACCATTATAAAAAATGCAGTGTTCATCCTCTCTTTCTCTGTCTTTTTTTACTATTATCCATTTCAATTCGGCTTTAACTTCTATTCATAATGAGACTTGAAAACTTCATGAATTTTTCCTTTGGTTCATTATTATATGTGTATTACAAAACAACAAATTTATAACACAGGTTTTCTTCTGCCTTACAATAGATCCTTTATGTGCTGTTTATTTTTTACTTGTTTCACAATACTACATTTAATTTATTATCAGTTGATTTTCGAGTTACTGAGGTCACAAAATTTGTTGTTAATGATGGTATGAAGAAGCAGACATTTGAGAACACTTTTAACAATAATTATAAAAAGTGGCAACAACAAAGAGGGGAAATTTAAAATCTGATATAAGTAATTCTGTGCACAATCAAGATCAAATTACTTCAATAGTAGCCCGTAAAAAGTGCATTACTGTCCTCGATGGAACTCTCTGTGGCAGAACCAACCTGATCAGAATTTTCTTCCAGTCCGTCTATATCCATAACCACTTTACTTTTATATGGCTGAAGGTTCAAACAGCGCCTTTGTCTGCATACTTGATGTGTCCTGAGATTTAGACATGGAGGGCATTTGCCACATTTTTCATTCTTGCATCCTTTGCACTGACCACACCTTTGCTTGCGGCCCTTAAATGTTAATGTTTTTCCTGATTTAGAGGTGCCCCTCTTAGATGAGCATTCATTGAATGAGGACTCTAATACCTCATTTTGCAGTTTCTTTCCTGGCGGCCTCCGGTTATTTTTATATGGTACTGATTCCAAGGGCTGAATTTGTAAAGGAAGGAAAACAAAAACAAAAAAATAAAGAAAAGCCTACTAAAAGAAATAAATCTGCCATAAGATTAACATGCTTTATAACACTACTGTACAGTGTTAACAAATAAATAAAAGAGAAAGAAGAGGTCTAAAGCACATTCACAAAAGTAAGTGAGCTACATCTTACAATTTGGAAAGTGACTAAGGTAAAACTCCAAAATTATTATGGAATGAAATTCCTCTACTGGGGTACGTATAGGAATATTATTTCTCCTTAATTATAACTTGCATCTAACCAAGCACATATTATTCAAATTATATCATATAAACTCATCTATTGTAGTATAAAACCTTCTGCTCAACATGCATGTTCCGTTTCCAAATACAGAATATATCTGCTGTAAACCCTCATTACTAAATATGTAATGCTATCTACTTTCAATACAAAAATAGTGACTCACATATCAAGCACAGGGGATTTAAACATGACCCCAGCAATTTGGGTTTGCAGGGATGTATTTCTTTTCTATGAAATAAATTTCCAGATCTAATGAAATTCAAAGCATGCAGTAGAAATCAGAAGACTGGCTATAATGTCTGTTTCCATTTACTGAACGAAGACTTACGAAGACAGGTGCAGAATTAACTCCCATAATACTTTTTTTTTTAAGTCTCTTTAATTCTACAGTAATCCGAAGTTTACCCAAATCCGCACTAACAATATCTCAAGGGCATCCTTCAAAGTACTCCATCAGCCTTGTGTAAACCTTTGAATTTTATGATACTTGGTCATTTTACACAGCTATTTTACTGCATATTTGTTCAAATGTCCTCAAGGGGCTGAGTGAAGTTGTTTCAGATCTATCCACTACAGAAAAAATATATGATGCAGTCAATGGAAATCAAAGTACTCAGAGAGGGGGGGGGGGGGGGGGGAGAGAGAGAGAGAGAGAGAGAGAGAGAGAGAGAGAGAGAGGAGAAGGAGGAGGAGGAGGAGAAGAAGAATGGAAAATCCATGATAAAATGAAATCCCATATATGAGAATATATCATTACCACCAACTAGAAGAGATATGAGCAGCAAACAGGCAGGATAAAGGAGATATATAAGCCCCCCCCCCCCTTCTCTCTCTCTCTCTCTCTCTCTCTCTCTCTCTCTCTCTCTCTCTCTCTCTGTGTGTGTGTGTGTGTGTGTGTGTGTGTGTGTGTGTGTGTTTTTTTGTTTGTTTTACCAGTAGTGCAGTGTATGGCTTGGTGCAAAAGCAGAACAATTTCTCATTCTTTTATATGTACTCATTTGCTGCTCAGTGACTCTTACTTCTGGTAAGGTGATCTGTTCCAAATTAACTAAAGGTTATTACAGTGGACACCTCCTAAACCTAATTTGACAACTGCAATAGAATTTCAGTCTAACGTAAATTTATTTCCAGCCATAGCTGTGATTTATTAAGTTATATGTAAGTAAATACACTTAAGGCTGCAATCAATGCTTCAGAATAAATTAAATGAAAATATAAATTGTGCACAACTAATCATCATTATTTCATTACAAAGTATTCACTGAAATGAGCTACGATGAAAGGTCAAGTCATTTACAGCATGTTAGTGTGATTCTCTCTGCTGGTGCAGTGACTGGTCTAGAAAGAGCAAAAGGAGCCCAACCAATTGCTAACTGGGTAAAATAAAGTCTGTTCCAAGAAATATGTTAGTTTTAAACATTATCATCATGTATTTATTTATCAGCATTATATCTTAAGAATCATATTTCTAGTTTTAAAATAAATATGGGGTATTTGGTTACTGTACTTAAGTATGACCAACTGTCTACCAATTCTGAAGCATCTCGGAGCATAAGGTAGGCACTGAATTTATGTCATGCTTCACTGTCATGTCTTCAGACACATAACTGTTCTACTTTATGGGCCTCAGAGCAAATAATTATTTATGATAGAGGAATCCATGTATCCATTTAAAGTGGAAATGGACTTGAGAAAAATAACCCCTAATCCCACAGTACAGTAACAGTGAATGCACACCCAACATCTGATACTGGTTATCCTCTTTCCATTTCCTCTTTTCCATTCCATCCCCCCCCCCCCCCCCCCCCCCGCCCTCCCCCCCTCCTCCTCTTCTTCCAACTGCTAACTGGCATTTCATTGCTAAATTCTTCTTAGTTTAGTTTATGTAATTGGTACATAAAAAATCTACTTACCAAGTGGCAGCAGAACACACACATAAAAGACTGTTGTGACTGGCAAGCTTTCGGAGCTAGTGGCTCCTTCTTCAGGCAGAAGGGATGAAGAGGAAGGAATAAGGGTGAAGAAAAAGGACTGGAGAGGTCTAGGAAAAGGGGTAGATTTTGGGAAAGTCGCCCAGAACTGTGGGTCAGGGGAGACTTACCGTATGGGACATACCCGTATGTTAAGTCTCCCCATAACAGCTGTTCTGGATGACTTTCCCAAAATCTACCCCTTTTCCTAGACCTCTCCAGTCCTTTTCCTTCACCGTTCTTCCTGAAGGAGGAGCCACTGGCTCTGAAAGCTTGCCAATCACAACAGTCTTTTATGTGTGTGTTCTGCCACCACTTAGTGAGTAGATTTTTTATCTACCCAATTACATAATTTTATCAATAATGGATTGTTTTCATTGTTATTTGGATATCCAGTGGATCAAGTGTATGACGACTCACTATCATGGTAGATTCACACGCAAGATACTACATTCTGTGGAAACAAGATTATATGTTTGTCATTTATGTACCTGGATTTTTAAAGTGTTTTAACTCTACAACAAAATTTGGGAATTGTAACCCAAATATATATATTCAGCAATTTATCTGTGGACTGGGAGTAATTGTCAGGTGGAAATTATTTTAATTTGTTTTTAAAACTTTCACTATCTGAGAGCACCATTCATTCAAAAGGGAGATGGTCAAATATTTTTATGGCTTTGTACTTCACTACCTTCTGTGCTATAGTAGGGTTATGTTGTAGTCAGTGGATGCTGTGCTTGTTCCTAATGTTACATTTATAATTTTAAGGTCTGATTTTTCACAACCCCCATTGTAACACAGTGATGACATTGTGATGTTGGTGTTAGTAGGCTTAACTTTCTAACAGCTATCTCCATGACATTTAAGAATGAACATATTCAACAAGTTTCTGTGTGATTAATACTTTGTGTGTGTCTGTGAAACTGTCCCAGAAAATTATTCCATATAACATTAATGAATGGAAGTATGCAAAGTAAGCTAATTAATGGTTTCAACATGAAATCAGCAGTTACTCATAGATGAGATAATGCTGAACCCAAGTGCTTGAGAAGATCTACAATATGTGATTTACAATTCGAGTTCTGGTTGATATCTCAGTACTGCACTAGCTAAGGAAGGGAGACAGGAAGGGTAGGGGAGGGGAGGGAGAGGGCGAGAGAGAGAGAGAGAGAGAGAGAGAGAGAGAGAGAGAGAGAGAGAGAGAGAGAGAGAGAGAGTTTATGTTCATATGTATTGGTTTCAATTTGAACACTACCCTGCAGCAATGTGAGATTGAACTACATCCATTTTAATGGTTTGCAAAATTTTATGATGAAATTGTTTCTGGTTCTCTGACAAGAAGTTGCAATGACACATATTCCATTACATTTTTAACTGTCATGGAACTGGAAGGAAATCAGATAACAGAAACTGATCATTGTTGCACAACTTTCTTTAGCAAAAATTTGCACCATTTATCAACAGACAAGAACAATGCTTTACTTTATTTTCAGATATAATGTTAAGAGATTTCATATAATACCTGTGGTTGTAGAGAAATGACTTGCTTTCCAAATACTTGAGTCTGCTGCGTAACACTGCCAGTAGCTGAAGGTTCTTCTTGTGCTGTGTTTCCACTGATATGTCGGCATGCTCCTACATGCTGAGGCCAATGTTTTCTCTGCAAAATATTTTCCTAATGTAAACCATGGGCATATGTTACCAGGGAACTATCTATATACATTTGGTAAAATTGACATACCAATGCTGGTAACATGAAAAAGCTAGTGCAAATGATACACCAAACTGTAACATGTTCTATAGAAAACTTACTGTTCTCTGCAAACATAACAGTTGCAAAAGCAACAAGAATCTAAGTTCATCATTTATAATGTGTGATAATTTAACTGTTCAAGACACACTAAGGAAACACATAATATCCCAAAACATGATCAGACATTTAAGAATCACTAAGTAACTTCCACTTTTGAAAAATGTTTTACAAGACAAAGTGCAGATTCTATAATTACCTCAAAAGTGAACGGGTAAACTGGTTAAAGGTCCAAGTACAGCACAAATATATAAACTTCATTTTAACAAAACCAAGTGAAAAAATGGCAAATAGCATGTTTTTCATGGGCCACCAGAATAGTGTAGACAAACATAATGGAAGGTAGCCCACTGAGCTGATGAGGACTGAGTGAAGTTGATTTGAGAATAGATTCTGAACATGGCAGGTGATGTCGCTGTCATGGATGCTGATAACCAGTATATCATCACTGAATCTGAACTAGACGCGGTGTTTAAGATGTTGGGTGGATAGGAAGGATTCCTCTAGATAAGTCCATAAATAGGAGAATACATTGCCGGAAAAAAAAAAAAAAAATTGCAACACCAAGAAGGAGTTGTAAGACATAAACCAAAGATTTTAGGCATGTTTCTACAGCTGAAAGATGATATCTATTCCAATTTCATCCCAGCTGCACAAGAGTGGCGATAGCAGCACTACTATGAGGATGCAAATCACGTTTCCTTGAAATATGTGATGTAACGGATGTGATCATTAGCTATCTTTGAAATTGGTGAGTTGATACTAGTCAAGAATGCCTTTAAGGTGACAAAGACGCCATTATCAATGCCTCACTGAGTTTGAACAAGATTGCGTTATCGGGCTATGGGAAGCTGGATGTTCCTTCTGCAATATTTCATGAAGACTTTGCAGGAATGTGGCCACTGTACATGACTGCTAGCAGCAGTCACAAGAACGTACGGTCTCAAAAAGACTGGGGTCCGGACAGCCATGTGGCACTGCCACGGGGGGAAGACCTTTGTGTCCAGCGTATGGCTCTGGTACATTGTACTGAATCTGCAGCAGCAATTCGAGCATCAGTTGCCACCACAGTGACTCAATGAATTGTTACAAATCAGTTACTTCAGGACAGCTCTGAGCCAGATACCCTGTAGCATGCATTCCACTGACCCCAAACTGCCACCATTTGTGACTTCACACATGTCAAGCGAAAGCTCACTGGAGGGCACAGTTGAGGTCTGTTGGGTTTTCTGATGAAAGCTGGTCCTGCCTGAATGCCAGTAACAGCTGTGTGTTGGTTAGGGTGAAGGCACTTGAGGCCCCACAACCAACCTGTTTGTATACAAACACACTGGACCTACATCTGGAGTAATGGTCTGGGGTGCAGTTTTGTATGAGAGCAGGAGCACTCTCATGGTTATTCCATTCAGCCTGACTAAAAATCTGTATGTCAATATGGTGACTCGACCTGCTGTGCTGCCATTCATGAACAGTATTCCAGAGGTGTTTCTCAACAGATTAATGCTTGCCCACATACTGATGTTGTAACCCAACACGCCCTACAGTCTGTTGATATGTTGCCTTGGTCTGTTCAGTTAACAAATCTGTCTCTAATTGAGCACATATGGGACATCATCTGACTAGCTTCATCCACGAACAGCACTATCCATCCCTGTTTGACTGATCAAGTGCAACAGGCATGGAACTCCATCCCACACACTGATAACTGACACCTGTACAACACAATGTGTGAACGTTTGCATGCTGGCATTCAACATTCTTGTGGTTACACCTTTTGTGAACGTATCAGCATTTCACATTTGCAACGCCTTGTCTCACAGTTACATTAATCTGTGATCTCACAACATTAATCACTAAATATGTTACCAAGACAAATGTGTAATATCCTGGCTACTGAGATGATGTTTTAATTAATATCTGTTTAGGATCAGCTGTCTGTCTATTGATTTGATTATAAATTCTGAAATACAGCTATGTATTGCATTTCACCTGCAAGAGAGATGCTTTTACTCTTTGAAAAATGATACACACTGTTACAGTATCCGATTAGAACAGATGTGTACAAATCCTAAAGATAATTGTAACTTATTGTTGTCCGTCATTAAAGGTAATTTTATCTTACTTTGCTACTGTGACAAATTTGTTAAATAAATGTAAACATGGTCAATAGTAGTCAAAATTAGCTAATCGCATGATAAAATAAAAATCACTTTACAGCCAACTATGGACCAGGTTTCCGTATATTAAACATCTGGAGGCTGTCGATCTCCACAAACATAAAATTTTAAGAATTTATTAAAGGTGTGGAAGAGAAGATACTATAAATTTTCCTACAGGATAATACGATACGGTGTTGAATACGTATTTAAAACAAGTTTCATTTTATAAATGGTGCATTTCCAAGAGCGAATGTACATGCAAGGCTTCTGTAGGACCTTCGGACATTTGGTTCATGATGTTTGCTGATGAATCTCCATCATGGTCTTAGGATACATCAGGAGGCCTTTTTACTGATAATTGAAGTAATCTGCTGTCCAGCTACACATTATTGAACCAAATGATAACTTACACTAGATCAGTTTCTGAAGCTTCTATTCAAAGCCCTAAATACTAAAAGCAATTTACAGGGGACCAGTAGAGATCTGCAGTTGCTACTACACAACGAGCACGTTGAGCATCATTGATTACTGTCCTACAATTCTCAACAGGGACTACCAAACTTTCAATGACATACAGGAAGTAGTCTAATCAAGAGTATTCAAGACAGTGAAGGGAATGTGTATTTCATTTATATAGGTAACGTCGAGTGAATTTAACTCAATTAGACTTTATTGAGAACCTTCCCTGCCACAAAATAATTTCATTTCAAGGAGCTTGCATTACTTACTTCAGTAGATTATTTCCTTCAGCTGTAGGAATAGTAACTTAAGTAACAACAGTTACTTATTTAACTAATCCCCTGCCCACATCTGAATTAAAACTAAAGGCAATGTTATATGACAGAGAGTCGTCGTTAAATATTTTGGAGCAGTTTAGCTTGGAATGGAAAACTCGAAACATCATCAAGGAGACGCTCACGAATACGTCCTCTAAAGTCAGATTCATGGGTGAATTATTGGAACCTTTTGAGATCAGAACAGGGGTCCGACAAGGGGATAGTGCACTCGAAAAGGTTGTGAGGGAATGGAAAGCAAGAACAAGAGGGGGAATAAGACTTTGAACAAAAACCAAAGGAACCACGATTTAAGTGTTTGGCATTTGCTTATGACATGGCGTTGCTTGCGGAAACATGAGAGAAGGCTAAAGAACAAATCGGCGAGTTAAAAGAGCAAGCAAGGAGATAGAACTTAAGATTTCTTACGAAAAAATGAAGATTATGACAAATATACTAGATACTTCTAAAAGAATTAAAGTAGGAGCTCAAAAAATAGAGGTGGTTAGGAGTTTCAAGTACCTAGGGGAATGGATTGAATGGAACAACCTTGAAGGGAAAGCAATGGAAGCAAGAAGGAGCGAAATGGAACTAGCTTTCCAGAAAACCAAAAACACATACAATAAGAAAGCCATGTCTTGGAACACCAAAATAAGGCATTATAACACCAGCAGAAACACTACTCATGGGGAGGAAAGGGCAAATGGAGAAATTGGAAATCAAGGTGAGGAAAATTTTGAGGAAGATCATGGGTCCCAAATTCCAAAATAACAAACAAGGTTTCTATAGAGGCAAAGCCCTCTATGCAAAGTTGGAGAGACTCTCGGAAACCATGAGGAAAAAGAAAGATTGGTTTCTATGGACACACACTCCAAATGAATCCTGACAGACTAACTAAATCTGACTTATTTTTAAGAGAGAGAGAGAGAGAGAGAGAGAGAGAGAGAGAGAGGACCAAGCCCAATTGGTTTAAGGAAATGGAAAAGGATTTGAGAGAACTCCAGATTACTGAAGTCATGTAAAAGAATTGTTACTAGCCTATTACTATATTACTGTGATTGTTGTATTGTACTGCATGTGTATTAATACTGGTGTTTGTACTGTTCCACATACATCTTTTGGAGAGAGTGCATTTATGTAAACCACAACAACGCAGAGCAGCCAGCCACAACAATGTGTGTCCATCACAAATGAATTTCAATCTAACTACCTTCGGTGTCAAAGCAAACAGCAGGAGACCAAAAAAATGTACAGCAGATATCCACAACGGTGGAGGAACTGGCTTCACGAAGTGAAGTGGTTATGGAACAACAATTCCTAATGAAACGAGAACAATTTGCCAAACAGATAGATAACTAAGCAGTGGGTAAAGAACAACAAGTTTTGCTATGTATCAAGAAAGGCATAAGGAAGCAGTTGAGAACATAACTAATGTTGGTTTACCCTCAAGGAATAAGGTGGATCAATAACTAAAGGAAGTACAAGATCAGCTTGGAATAGAATTCACTAAATGGAAACATGCATGAAGGGTTTAGAAGATATGCAAGACGCAATCAAAGATGGTAGGAATGGTTGTATAGGAGACTGAAGACAAGAAACACTATGTTATGAGTCACTATACAATTACACATGTGGATCAGTACAAGTACACCAGTCCAAGTGAACAGGCTTACAAGAACCATCATCTAATATTTGCGCAAATGTGCTGATGGAGGAGAACGACAACTTCAAATGTTCTCTTCTGGTAAAAGAACCATGATTCCTAGTGTGTTTATCCATGGTTTTTGAGGAGTACTACAACAAGCACGGACAGGAAAAAAAAAGAAAAAAAAACAGTTATGCATCTGGATATATGGAAGGAGAGGGTAGTTTATGGGCTACAGTCATAATGGATGTCTACAAAACACACAAGAAATTTGAAGATACACTGTAAAACTACTATTGGTCAAGAGGTACACAAGAAAGACTTACAAAGAAGGTCAATAATCCCAAACCATTTTCATATAGGAATGGAAACTTAAGAAGATACCTTGAGAAATATTTGAATAAAGCACATTATTGTGACTAAACAGTCGAACATAAGGGTATTTTAAGAATACTGAAGGCCAAGCTACCTGATAATAGGCAATCAAGTTACAATGACAATCAGAATAGAAACAACAGAAAGGAGATAAGTAATGTTGGTGTCCCAAGCAATAATAACATACAGCACACAGGACAAAGACTGTAGAATGAGAATAACAATTTTAGACAAAACAGGAATAAACAATGAAGATATGGTAGAAGATACAATCCAGTCTACACCACAATAATAATCAGAAATGCTTGAACCAGAATTTACCATAAACAAGACTTACAGATAATCAAGGATGGAGAAAACAAGTGCCAATAATCTCAGAGGTAGAAGAGACCAATAATTCAACAGGGCATAGTTCACTGCTTTAGGCACAAAGATAGAATGCGTATAGTTGAAGAAATAACAGGAGATATAAATCCACGTGCCCAAGTATATCCAACAGCACAAATTTCAGCTACAAGCGTCAAAATATTAGATGTCCCTGTAAAGTAGTACCTGATACTGTAGTGTCCATGAATGTGACATCAAACAATTTGTTTAAGAAATTATCCCACAAGGCAGAGCTTCTAACATCAGTACCAGGTCGCAAAACGTCTGGATAAAGACCATGCTGAAGGTTAAAATAGGAAATGCAGCTTTGGTAAATGTGCTCCTTGTAGTTCATAAATTAATTGAGGACTGTATCATCGGACTAAGTATAAGAAAGAAGGACTTAAAAGCAGACTTCTCGACTGGTAACGTTAGTTTTTGCGGCAATGGAACTATAACCCAAATAGATTTCATTAGGGAGGAAAAGAGTCATGTAAGATACTGTCATGGGAATGGAAAACAACTTATATGAAAGAAAAGGCAAGAGAAGCACCCACATGAAGAAGAAAGTATGAAGCTGCTCGGGATATCAGAACAGGTGCAAGACAAATCTAATCTAATGTTTTTTGTGTGTCATGTCATTTTTTCCTGTTTTGTTTTTCTATTATTTCAATAAACTTTTCCTTAACTAAGTTTCAGATCTTAGAAAACTTTTCTGTAACAGAAAAAGAACATAGATAAAAAAAGACATGACGTATTAAAAAACAACAGGTAACCTTAAGCTTTGTATTACTACAAATTTACAATTTCTGAAACTCAAATACCATCCCTGAACTTCCAAAAAGCGACTTACTCTGTAGACATACGGCATCGCTGGAGTGAAAACTGTCAAATAACTGTAAAAAAGTGCTATCTATAATCACTAAAAGTCACATACAAAATAAAGTGCATAATTCATAGTAATGACATATTACTACACAGAAAACTCGCTCCACAATGCACTATGGATGTCATTCCACCTAGATGTAAGAACAATATAATGTAATATTACATAGAAAATGCATAGACATAAGTAAACTATGAAAATTATAACAGCTCAACAGCAACACTTGGAAAGTGTCATAATTTGACAAAATTTATACCTGAGGGACAGATGGGAGTTTGAACCTCACTTCTCCTGAATGGAAGTCCAGTGTCTAAACTATTGCAACAACATTCTCAGTGTTCTATAATAGAGAATATTTGCCCTTACATATTACGCACACTACTACTGACATATTTATGCTGCAAATCTTCCTTAAAATTCTTAAGTAGAAAAAAGAAAAATCTGTTATGTACCAACAAATATTTTAATGTGGGAATTCTACTGTCCTCCGATGATGCATTTCCTTCTAGGTGAGGTAAGAAGCTGATAAATGAACAAACTACAATGACATTCTTTCTCCAGATGACAAGCAAATAAAACAATAACAAAGCAGCACAGATGACAAGCAAATAAAACAATAACAAAGCAGCACTTCTATTTCTAACTCCATCTTGGAAATTTTATCATTTTTTTTATGTCATTATTTCATTAAGTGTCATATTTATAGCAAAATATATATTTTAAACTATTTGGAATATGTCTGTATATGTGTGGATGGATATGTGTGTGTGTGTGTGTGTGTGTGTGTGTGTGTGTGCGCGCGCGCGAGTGTATACCCGTCCTTTTTTCCCCCTAAGGTAAGTCTCTCCGCTCCCGGGATTGGAATGACTCCTTACCCTCTCCCTTAAAACCCACATCCTTTCGTCTTTCCCTCTCCTTCCCTCTTTCCTGACGAGGCAACCGTTGGTTGCGAAAGCTAGAATTTTGTGTGTATGTTTGTGTGTCTATCGACCTGCCAGCGCTTTCATTTGGTAAGTCACATCATCTTTGTTTTTACATATATAAACTATTACATTAGTATGAGAATACTACTGTTATGGTCCATTCAGTTGAAAGATCTTAAAAATGTTTACTGAAAAAATAAGCTTACCTGACAATTAGTGTCACAATAAGAAGTATTCCAGCAGCAGTAAAAGATTGCCTCCTTGCCACAATAAGAGCACCACTGCTTCTTTTTTGTTTCTTCAACTGCCCTCTTTTTCTCCATTTCCCATCGATGCTTGGCTTCATTCATTAGGCGCCGATGCTCTGTTAGCAGATTTGCCCGAAGCTCCGATGCAATCAGATCTTCAGAAACAAAAATATAGACACTAATATAGATACTAACAAATCAAAACAAAATCAACTTAAGGTACATTGTGCAAATCATCCTCACTGCATGTGTCTTTACAAAGTAAAAATTTACTTTAATTCAAACACCGTATACTATATTGTAAAACAAAACACTATTTTTGAAGCAACCAATAATGTGAAGAAACAAATTTTAGAATATGCACACAGATAACATGACTGATAAAAGCAACAGAAGTGACTGAAATAGAAAATGTATGGAGGAAGCAATTATGTCTTGTGTCTAATATGCCCTGTTGATCAGCTAATAATAAGCGGGTCATCGTTCTATCTGTCAAAATCTTCTGTTTTCCATTTAAAAAAAGAGTGAAGGAGAAACTTTTGTAAAAAGGAGACAGAGAGAGAAAGAGAAAGAGAAAGAGAGAAAGAGAGAGAGAGAGAGAGAGAGAGAGAGAGAACATCTATTTGTGGGTGTTGTGAACAGAGCTAATAAATACTTCTCTTTTCCTTAATTTTCTCATACCTGTCTCCCTCTTTCTCCAGTGAAGGAAATGTACAAAGACCATTACAAAAGGAGGCTCAGGGCTACCTACATTGAATTTTCAATCAGCAAAGTAGGGAATACTCTTTGGCACCCAGTCAAAAGGCTGGTTACATATAGATCCCCATGTTAGTCTATCCAAGTCCCCTCACCCTCACATAACAACTAAAATCTACATCTTCTCAAACCCATTTATTGTAATCAAACATTGGTTTTGCCCCCACCCTTCTTTCCACTAATTAACTACTTCAAATGCCTCTGGAAGTGTTCTGTCAAACTGATCGATCCTTCTTTTAATCAACACAGAGTTCTCAACCCCCCCACCATTTCAATTCATAACCTTTTCATTAGTTATTCGATCCATCCTTCTAATTGCATTCTTCCATAATGCCATATTTCAAAATTTTGTATACTCCTTTTGTCAGTATTGCTTATCACCCATATCTATACTAATAGTAAAACTGTAAAACTGGCATATCTGTTTGAACACATTAATCTCCAAACTACTCGATGAATTTTCATGGGGTTTTTACAGATAACTTGAGTGTCGCTTGGGGGCAACATACAGGCTTTATTTCCTCACAATTGGATCACAAAAAAAAGAAAATAAATAAATAAATAAAAATAAAATCATTATTTAAGCTAACTATTGCGTATGTTTGCTCAAACATGCTAATCTCCAAAATGACTACTCAAATTTTCATGCAGTTTTCACATGTGACTTGAGCAAAGGGTAGGGCAACATTTAGGCTTTATTTCATCAAAATATGAACATGGGAAAAATTTTATTGTAATTTAAAGTTTCATCCAACATTGTCTGCATAGCTTAGTGGTTCGGATGGTTAACCATCACGGTGTAGCACGCCAAAGAACCAATGACTGGCGCTGTTAGTTTTTTTAACTCAGTGACAGACATATTTTCGGAAGCACGTATCAGTAGCAAAGTTAAGCACCACAATCTTATCTTTATGAATACAAACTGATACTGAATTTACTTGGCTAGGATACACAGATTTACTGATTTCACTTTGTGTATTATACACTCAACGACATTGCTTTGCCTTAAGCGTCAAACCAGCCGTCTAAATTTCCCATTGTTATTTTATTTAAGCAACCACTTTCGGTGCTCAAATAAAATAACAATTCAAAACTTAGACAGCTGAAAGGGGTTTTTGATTCGACAGTCTATATTGAACTGCCGAGTTCCCGCAACCATTTTTATAAGGACGGACTTACAGAGACTTCCTTTGCTTCCTTTGATAGGTTTTATTTATATTTGACTTCCTTACTAGGGAATTTTTTTATCTCAGTGACAGAAGTATTTTTAATCTTTACAAATACAAACTAACATGGAATTTACTTAGCCACTATATCCAGGTTTACTGATTTTGCTTTTTTTATTAAAACTTAACAACATTGCTTTGCTGTTTTTGATAGGCTTTATTTATATTCCTTGTTATGAAACAAAATTATTAAGTTTACTGTATGATTCAGTAGCCTACTCATTAAATTTTTATTTTGTTTTATTTATGAATAAAACTTCCTATGAAGCGGTCAAGTCTTTATGAATACATGAGAATGGTTAGAAGACTGAGAGCTACATGGTGTTAAGAATCCAATGAAGATCATGAGGTGAGACTTGATGTGGCTGGAGAGCATCAGGCTTTAACTCACTCTTTGGGAACTCTTGCAAAAGTGAGATATTATGTAACACTGATCAAGAGTGTCATGCATTACCTCGCGACTCAGAACCCTTCACAGGCCAGACGCTGCATGCTGAAGGCACGGGCCTTAGTGTCAGTTACTTTTAGCATGGCCAACTCTATGTGGCTTACGCTTGTGTTAATGAAACAAACAAGCTTATGATTCATGTCCTCAATCATACTACTTCATACACTGTATAGCAAGAAGCTTTGTAAGTTAAAAATAAACTCCACACATATGAAGTCTCGGGCACAGCTGTAAATAAATACCTGAGCAACGCAGAGTTCTGCAGCTAGTTTTAAATATAAGGCTACACTGCTGAAATCCAGCAGAGACTTCCTGGAGTTAACTTTATATTAATAATTAACACGGCTGATCCCGGCAGAGGTTCGAATTCTCCCTCGGGCATGGGTGTGTGTGTGTGTCTGTCCTTAAGATAATCTAGGTTAAGTAGTGTGTCAGCTTAGGGACTGATGACCTTAGCAGTTAAGACCCATAAGATTTCACACACATTTCGAACAATAATTAACATATTTCACTTTTGTACAAAAGCATTTATCACACTTGCAAGTCCGCATTTTATATCCTGATTGGTAGAGCCATCATTGGTTATTTTGCTGCCAAATAACAGAACTCAACTAGTACTCAGTGTCCTGTTTTTCTAATTGTATTCTCCCACCTCTGCCTGATATAGTTTGGCTACACTGCATTACCCTGGTTTTGCTTTCATCGACATGCCACACAATGTAGTCCTGTGAGCTGCCGCCCTGACAGACACCTGCAGCCAATACAGCTCCAGTTCACCGCGACATCCACTGCAATAACAAGAGCGCCACGATCACCAGACATCACTGGCACTAGCTTGCATTCACAAACCACGTGACACTGGCTAACTTCCTGGTATTCATATATTAGGCAGCCTTAATAGTACCACCACTTGCAACTCTTGACCAGTGGAAATCTGGTTTCTACTTCGATGAGTCTCCGAGTACAGTGCATTATGTCCCTAGGAACGATAGTGCAACTGATTTTGAACTTGCCTACAGCAGTGACATCAATTGTCATAGTCTGAGTGCTCTTTCTTGCACCTTCATGGAACTATAATGTGTATGTGACATTTCTTCTTCCTTATGTTCCTTTTGCTGAGAAATTGTTTTTGTTGTTCATGTTCTTGTTTGCTTCTTTATAGAAATAAAGTTCTATTGTTTGTTGCTAACTGGGTACCTTATTACTTTCTATGTGTACCATCCCACAATAGGATACTTTAGCTTCCTTTACTGTCTATTCCATTTACCAGACTGAATGACATGAGAGACTCCGACTTGAGCCCTTCTCAGCTACCACCTCCTATTCATATTCATGTCCTTAGACTCTTAAAACTGCAGATAGTTTTTGTACAAGCTGTAGGGAGTCTTCTGCTCCCTGCATTTTGCCCGTGCTACATTCAAAATTTCAAAGGGTACGTCTCAGTCAACACTGCCGACAGCTTTTTCTAAATCTGCAAATTCTATATCTGTAGGTTTATCTTTCTTCAGTTTATCTTATAAGTCAGAAGATCAGTATTGCCTTCTGTGTTTCTATATTTCTCCAGAATCCAAATTAATTCCCCAGGTCAGCTTTTATAAGTAGATTCATTTTTCTGCAGATAATCAGGTTTTGCACCCATGACTTGTTAAACTGATGGTTTCATAATATTCACACTTGTTGATACCTGTGCAATTTGGTGGTATAATTATTACATGCTTCTTGAGGTCTGCGAACTTTGCTTGTCTCAAACACTTCATACCTTCTGCAACAGTTTTGTAATGATGTAATCGTCTTCTATTCTAGGTGACTGGATTCAAATAAGGTCTCTCAGTGCTCTGTCAAATCCTTCTCATAATAGTGAGATGGCGGGGACAGCTACATTCACTTTCCCTTCCCTTTCCATAATACTATATTGAACTTTCTTTTGTTTTACAGCCCTTTATACAATGAAGTGCCAAAGAAACTGGTACAGGCATGCATATTCAAATACGGAGATATGTAAACAGGCACAATATGCTGCTGCGATCGGCAATGTCTATATAAGACAACAAGTCTCTTCTGCAATTGTTAGATTGGTTAATGCTGCTACAATGGCAGGTTATCATGATTTAAGTGAGTTTGAACATGGTGTTACTGTCAGCGCATGAGCGAGTATACCATGAATATCAGGAATCCGGTAAAACATCAAATCTCCAACATCGCTGTGGCCGGAAAAAGATCCTGCAAGAACAGGACCAATGATGACTGAAGAGAATCATTCAACATGACAGAAGTGCAACCCTTTCGCAAACTGCTGCAGACTTCAATGCTGGGCCATCAACAAGTGTCAGAATGCGGCATGCGAACCATTCAATGAAACATCATCAATATGGGTTCTCAGAGCTGAAGGCCCACTCATGTACCCTTGACAACTGCAAGACACAAAGGTTTATGCCTTGCCAGGGACCATCAATACCAACATAGGACAGTTGATGACTGGAAACACGTTGCCTGGTCGGATGAGTTACTGTTTCAAATTGCGTCGGGCAGATGGACGTGTATGGGTATGCAGACAACCTCATGAATCCATGGGACCTGCATGTCAACAGGGAACTGTTCAAGATGGTGGAGGCTCTGTAATAGTGTGGTGCATGAACAGTTGGAGTGATATGAGACCCCTGATACACCTAGATACGACTCTGACAGGTGACACATATGTAAGCATCCTGTCTGATCACTTACATCCATTTATGTACATTGTGCATTACCAAGGACTTGCGACACTCCGTACGTCCAGAATTGCTAAAGAGCAGTTCCAGGAACACTCTTCTGAGTTTAAACACTTCCGCTGGCTATACTCCCCAGACACGAACATTATTGAGTGTATCTGGGATGCCTTGCAACATGCTGTTCACAAGAGATCTCCATCCCCTCGTACCCTTACGGATTTATGGACAGCCCTGCAGGATTCATGGTGTCAGTTACCTCCAGCACTACTTCAGACGGTTGAGTCCATGCCACGTCGTTTAGCAGCACTTCTGCATGCTTGCGTGGGCCCAACAAGATATTAGGCAGGTGTACTAGTTTCTTTGGCTTTTCAGTGTATATTTTCTAAACCTTTCAGCCTTCCATTCTTTGCTTAGTACTATCTTGTCTTCAGAGCTTTTGACATTAATATAGCTGCTTCTCTTTTCTCCCAAGATTTATTTAATTTTCCTATATGTGGCCTCTACACATATTCCATCGTCAACCAACCTTCAACAGTTTTGTATTTCTCCACTAGCCATTCATGCTTTGCCATTTTGTAGTTCATCTCAACCTCAGTTTCTAGACATCTGTATTTCCTTTTGACCGCTGTGTTTCCTCCATTTTATATTTTCATCTTTTTGCCTTGTGGTTCCTGTGCTGTTTTCACTATATCATCTCTCAAAGGTACCCACATATCTTCTACTGTATTTCTCTTTACACCAAATTCAGCCAGCTATTCATTGCCTAACGCTCCCTCTGATACTGTCAACCACCTCGAGATACCATCTCCTTATTTTCCTACCTTTGTGCAATTGCTACACACTAGAACCAAAGTTTGTTTCTTCTGATTGACAACATATTTTGAGTAGTCCCCACCTGTAGAAATGAATGGAGGAATATTCTTCCTCTGGAATATTTTACCCTCTGGGATGTCACATCCTCATTAAACCAAACAGTTGAACAGCATGCCTTCGAGAAACATAATGGCTGGAGTTTTCCCTTGCCTTCATCTGTGCACACCACTAGGTATCAAGCACAGCAAAGAATTGTTCATTAAGGTTAGAAGGCCAAATCAGTTATTCATCTACATTGTTTCACCAATAATTATTGAAAATGTTGATGCTGACCTTCAGGAATCATATGTTCATCTGGCCCCTCCATGGCTAGACTTCAGATATGTTGTACCTACAATACGGCTATCTGCATGACTAGGCTTACAAGATACCCCACCACTACAGGGTCAGTGGTGTGAGGATTATAATCCTGAGTTCCTGGATGAATGACCCTACAATTTGGAATAACTGTTAGTGATCTCAAAAGAATAATTCACTGGAGAAAGTGATAAAATTACAAGGAGACGCAAGGCTAGCCACCTCTTAGATCTTGAACTATATAATGTGATCTCTGATCACAGTGCTTGCTCAAGTCCATTTCTTTGTTCTTAAAGGTTGGCCACCTTAGTTGCATGTGGCCTGCTGAGGTGTGCACTTTTGTTTGCTAGTCAGCTGTCAACTGTGTGTCGTATGCAGACCACTGTACTTCATGTGTCCTTGCCATCTCTCTTCTGTTCAACGTCGCATGCAGTCTCCATGAACTATGGGTGAAGAGAAAGTGCTTTGTTGTCAGGCATGGAAGATTGTGTGCCACATTACAAAATTTATGTTGGGTAAGGCAGATAAGGGTGTAAAAATACCAGTAAAATGTCTAATATGTTTAAATAAGGGAAAGACAACCAATCACCTATAGCAGATCTATGCATGGACCCAGTAAAACATAACAGCATACACCCTATGTTTCGAGCACTAGCTTTTTTCTATCATGGGAGAGTGCATTTGGATGTCTCTGTGGTTGTGTGTTGGTTGGTTTAAAAGGGGGGAAAGGGATCAAACTACTTGGATACCAGTCCCTTCTTCATTTTAGTGTTGGTATCACCTATGCTATGTTACCCACTAAATTTGTTTGGCGAGATTTCCTTCTTACTGTGCGTGTTAGGACTTATATATTCCTTTCATCTTCATTTATGTGATGATTTCTTATTTTCAGTGCTCTAGTCACATAGTACAGATTTTGAACTTTTGTATTTGGCAAATTACTCATCATACAAATACAACCTTTTAATATTATCATTTGCAGGCTCACTAACTGTAGCTTGGAAGTTCTGTGAGACATGCATTTGTGTGAAGGCTTCAGCTCTGCTACTGCATGGAGGCCATCTGCCCTACTGTGCCATCTGAGCAGCTGTGGTCAATTTATTTTGTACGCACTGTGCCTTCACAAGGCAAAATTCCATTAACACTGAGAGACACATTTAAAAGAGAGAATATTACACTTCTAGCTTTCAGACCCATTAGTTCTTTCCTCACAGAGGGAAAAGAGGGATAACAGGTATGTGAGAAAAGTAATAGACTGACAACACTGTGAGAAATCTGGCAATGCTATGTTGTTCTATTGCTTAGACCAGTGTGATCATCTCTTACAGACATTCAGCCCGAGTTTTAGCTCTGTGCATCTATCACGTGATTTTTGAGAGTGCCATGAATGAAGTGCTTTTGTTGTGTGTTACGAAAATGGAACAGCCGAGTTTAGAGCAACATTGTGCAACCAAGTTTTGTGTTATACTTGAGGAATCCACGAATTTGACTTTTGAAAAGTTGAAACAGATCTATGGGGAACATTCCTTATCAAAAGTGCAAGTTTTTCACTGGCACAAATCATTCTTGGAAGCCTGAGAACACGTTGAACATGAACTTCACTCAGGGAGACCTTCAACTTCAAAAACTGATGAAAATGTTGAATGTGTGCATGCTCTTTTAAGATCAGACAGACATTTAACATGAAGGATGACGGGTGACTTGTTGAACATTTTCACTGTACATCAAATTTTGACTGAAGATTTGCACATGCCAAAGGTTTGTGCAGAAATGGCACCGAAAAATCTCACAACTGACCAGAAGGACAATCGAAGAAACGTGTACTGATCTTCTTGAGGGGACTGCCAATGACTATGAATGGTTTAGTCATGTGATCACAGGTCATGTGTCCTGGGTTTTTGAGCACTAACCTGAGACAAAGCAGCAAAGTGAGGGGTAGCAAAATGAGACATCATCTCAGCTGAAAAAAGCTTGAATGAGCAAATCAAAGTCCAAAACGAGGCTGATTTGCTTTTTTGACAGTAAGGGTATTGTGCATAAAGAATTTTTTCCTCCAGGACAAACTGCCAACCACGTGTTTCACAAAGGTGTCTTTGAAAGTCTTACGGAAAGGGTGAACGGAGTGAGACCAGTCACTGCAGACAAGTGGATGCTGCATCATGGCAATACCACATGTCAAATGGTTAATTCCATCATGTAATTTTTTTTATCTCACAAGACATTCCTGTTGTTCCACAGCCCCCCTATTCACCTGCTCCGAGTCTTGTAACTCTTTTCTTTTCCCAAAATAAAAAATGTCTTAAAAGGAAATCATTTTGGGACTCTGTAGAACATTCAAAAGAATGTGACCAACATGTTAAAGGCTCTACCAGTTAAAGCATTTCAGAGTGGCTACCAAGACTGGGAACAACAGATTTGCTATTCAATTATTTTTTTCCCAGAAGTAAGGTACTGAAATAATGATATCATACACCTTTCAGGACTGAAGTAATGTTAAAACAGACATTTATCATCTGTTCATGGATTTTATGAGCTAGGTCACTTTTATGAATGTAATAGTTGTATTATGACATCGTAGCAAGCCTAATACATATTTGTCATACATGTTATTAGCATTAAGGTAAATCGACAGCTAATCATGAACGTTAATAATTCTTGGGTGCAGGTACTATTAAACTTTGTTTCCACTCAGTAGGATACATACCATTAATTAGAGAGAAATAGTAGATGCCTAGAAGAATTGGAATAATAATTCTGACATTTTTAAATCTTGGTCGTACTCAATCCATTGACAATGATAAAGGTATTCTGGCTAGTGAAATTACAGGTCATGCAAGCACCATAGTGGATGTAGATTTCTGAGATCATACTCTTTAAAATGGAGATGTGTTCAACCTTAGAAACATTTGCAATACATGATCACAAGCCTTGATCACTAAATCTTATTACTGTGTTACTATATTTTACTTTTACTTTACATAATTAGGCACAGAAGACTGTGAGCACCTACAAGGCTCTTCTTCCACTGGATTCTGTTTTGTGCCTTCTTTCTGCCGCCAATCAACCTTTATGCCAATCTGCAGCAGGCCCTCATGGATTCTGCCTCTCCACCTTTTCTTTGGTCTTCTTAGTGGTCTCCCTTATCAGGGAGCAAAATCTGTGGATTTTAAATGCCATCGGCATTTATCCATCTGAGCAACATATCCCAACCATACAAGCTGCCTGCCTACAATGTTAGATCTATAGTGCATTTCATCCAGCTCACAATTATGCCAGATCCTCCATTCTCCAGTGATCTCATCTTGTATTGGACTATAGATCTTCCTTAAGACTCATCACTCAAAAATGATAAGATTATTTAAGTCTTTCTTCCGTACACTCTTAAGTTTCACAACCGTATAGCCCTCCTGTTTGGATCAGTGTTTTGTACAGCTGCAGTTTGAAATTCCTTGAGAGACTTCACAATTTAAAAAGCTGACTCAGGCTGAAGTGTGATTGGTTTGTGGCTTGGATCCTTGCTTTGATTTCTGCCTCACAAGATGTGTTCTCTGAACGGATTACCCCCAGATATTTAAAATTGTGAACCCTTCCGCATGATCACATTCCCACTACCAGAGGCCGAAATGGGTCTCTTGAACAGGCATGTGTCCTGTTCATTATCAAATACCCAGTCTTTGATTCATTCACAAGGATACCGATTCTGCTCGCTGCCATCTCCACCTGCCACTCATCTGCATCAGTTCTTCCTTAGATCTGGACAACAAGACCACATCATCGGCAAATGCGAACTGTGTGATTTTCTCATCCTCTACCTTGATCCCCTTGACATTCTTATGGAAAGCTTTCCTCATTATCTTTTCAAGTGCCAAGATGAACAATATTGGTGACACATCCATCTCCTTGTCTCAACCCTGTGTTTGTGTATGAGCTCTCCGCGACTTGATTCCAGAGCTTCACTTTGCCTTTGGAATCAGTCAGATGAACAGTTATCTAAGGATGATGAGTTTCTTGGATATTCCAAACTTGGTAAGGCAATTCATCAGGATCTCCCAGTGGATGCACTCATAAGACTTCTTAAAATCTTTAAAATCTTTGCAGATCTTTGCCATAATCTCACTTCTTCTCAGTGAGCTGTCACTGCACACAGAAGCTGTAGACAGGTGAACGCCGCCCCCCCCCCCCCCCCCAACCCGATATTCACTGATAACTACTTCTGCAAATGGCTGGATTTTATCCAGAATGCAGCAGTTGGACACATTCAGGAGGGCATGTCCTCTGTAGTTGGTGTAGTCCATTTTGTCACCTTTCTTGTATATACAGCTGATTACTGCTATATTTCTGTCCTCTGGAATCTCCTACAAAATCCAGATCCTCTCGACTAGATGGTGATTTTTCTACTGAAAAGTCTCTCCTCTCCTCTCTGCCTGGAATCTATATTCTCCTGCACATTTGTTGTTCTTCAGCTTGACTGTATGATTTCTTACATCCTTCAGTGTAGGTACTGGATACTCTAAATATACAATGTCACGAGGTTGAAATTCAACAGATCTTTAGGTTCATCACAGCTTAGGAATCCCTGAAGCATTGTTTCCATCTCTCACCAATGTTGGAGTCAAATATGGTCCCATTATTGTCCTTTTGACAGCTCTGGTATCCCTTACTAAGGGAGATAACTTTATGGTACATCTTTTGCAACACTTTCCCCAAGAAAACTTGTTGAACATCCTCTATCATTCCTTTGATATACATTCTCTTTGTTCTCCTCAAGGTTGCTTGGGTAGTTCTCCATACCTCTTTAAAATGTCCTTTCCCTTGTGCAAAATCTGCACCTTGTAGCTTCTCTTCTCTTGGCTAATGCCTTAACGCACTTGTCCCCAAATCAAATATTCTTGCCCCTGATCCTCTTCTTGATGACCACATCTGCAACCTCTTTTACTCCATCCTTGATTTCTTTCCACACTTCTTCTGGGTTCTTTTGTAAATCCTCTTTCTACACAATTTCAAAGCACCTGCTGAGCTGGAGCTGAAATACATGTTTCTTTGTAGTATCTTTGAGTGCATTGACATGGTGGCCGATTGCTTTCTTAAGAATGTTACTAACTCTGGTTGTGGGCTGTACTTGTAGCCAACTTCTTACTAGGAAGAGGTTCCTCCCAGTCTCTGCACTCTGTGCAGTCTTTACATCCATCACCCAGTTCTTTGCTTTGATGTCAGTTGCAATGTCATCTGTCTGATTAACTGTTTTCCCATCTGGTGACACTGAAGTTCTTTTATGCATACTCATCTGTAGGAAATTTGTGCTGTTGATGAACATTCCCTACAGCATTGCAAAAGTTATGAGCCTAATGCCATTGTTGTTGCAGAGTTCACATAAACTGTGTCTCCCATTTGTTAAATGGAATAAGTCATCTCTTTACACTTCAGCGTTTATATCACTCAGTAGGACTTTACAACTGCTACTGCTGAAGGTGTCTGTGACTACATCCAGTTTCACACAGAATTCATCTAACACTTGGAATGTGCTTTCTTCTGTGGGTGCATGGCAGTTCACAAATGACATTTTTGCATATTTTTATGTCTTTGTTCACTGATGAAAATCCAGATACATCAGCAGCTAGAGCCTTACTTGCACAAAATCGAATGCCCAACTAGTGTCCAATCTCACTTCTTCCGTTAAAGACCAGATGGCGGATACCAATATCCTCCGAATGAACTTCTGTATAGCAACTAAATCTATCTTATATCTTACCATACCCTTGACTAGACTGACTCAGGCACCTGTTTATACAAACACCAAATATTCCATGTTCCAAATCGTGTACCTTGTTCTTACATTTTTCATCTATTTTGTAGTCTGTTTACTGTTAACAAGTCATTTGTTACAAGGCAGTAACCCATTGCCAACCACCAACCTGGAGAACTACAGTTCTCGATTTTGGGATAAACGTCCCCAAGATGAATTGCTTTCTCTACAGCTGTCAAGGTTCATTTCCCCTTTTCTTAAAAGGGGTCAAGAACAGGAAGTGGGAAGACAGGGTGTTGTGAGACACACTCCATCTGGTTCACTGATTAAGACCAGTCTGACTTGGGAGCACTGCCAGTAGCTATGCTACTGCTGGCATAGCCATTAGTGTTATATGAACATGCAAATCTCTCTGTCCACAAGGACAATGCTATTTTAAGACTGTATCTCCTGGAGAGTTTGTGTTAATATATTGTATACCAGAAGTGTGAGGTTTTGTATGTAAGCAATTTAGACAAGAAGAGAAGAATGTCAAAAATTAGATGGGCATAACAAATAACTAAAGAGGCGGTACTGAATCAAACTGAAGAATGATGAGCTTTGTGGCACAACTCGACTGAAAAAAGGTAACAGTTGACAGGACACATACTGAATAATCATGGAATCATCTATTTGGTAATGAAGGGAAGTGTGTGGGGGGATAAAAATTGTAAAGGGAAACCAATGCTTGAATACAGTAAACAGAATCAAATGGGATGTACATTGTAGTAGATATGCAGAGATGTAGAGGCTTTCACAGGATAGACTAGGATGGAGAGCTGCATCAAATCATTCTTCAAATCAAACACCACTACCACTACCACAACAACAACCAACAACATAAAAGGGAACTCAAGTCTGATGTGATATTCTCTGTCTAGCAAGTGTGGTGGTATATGTTACTATTCCAGGTAGCAACCTGCCCCGCTTCATTTCTACTATGCCAATGAAAGATGGTTGTGTAGAAACCTTGATTTGTGGTAATAGTTATAGAGAAAAGTTCGCATACTGTGCATGCAATCTGATTTATGCACAGATACAAAATGCAAATATAAGCACAAAACAGCTATAAGGCGCGACAGAGGGTAAGTGTTCTGCTGGTGAGAAGGAGCCATTTACACTTTGACATTGTGACTTGGAGGTGCCATGGGCCTCAAAGATGAAGTAGTCATGATGACAAGGGCTGTGGCTGGAGAGAGGGGGCGGGGGGGGGGGGGGGGGGGGGGATTAGAATACTGTGTGGAATTAATTCGTTAAGTACTTACTTACTTTTTGATTTTGTGATACAAATGATCCGTCTGGTGATAAGTTTGGTTATTAAGAGCTTAAATGTGAATCTATAATTGATGCAGTGGAAGTGTTATGGGGAGTGTTAACTACAGAAGGATTTTAACAAGATGATGTTACATGATTTCGTAGCTAGTGAGTAGCAAACGTAATTTTCCTTTATCACAGCGCCTTCCTTCAGACAGTGAAGAAGTTCGATTTAGCTATGAGTGGCACTACGTAGCAGGATCATAACTTCAAGGAGTGTCAAGTGCAGAAAGAAAAGATTTAAAGGTAAAGGTAATTATGAACATATGATTGACAGAACACATTCAAAGAATCTGCACCCTTTTTTAAGTACTCTCCAGGCGTGCATATCAGCAGTAAAATTCCATAAGAATGAACTAATTATGTTTTTAGCAAAGAATTAATAATTTTGAGTATTAGCAAATCTAGTTGATTTTGTGTTTCTGATTGTAAGATTATGCAAATTTATTCTGAATAAGATCTGTTTTTATAATGTAGAAGCACCTACATCAAATGGTGAATGGAGGTGAAAGTTGTCATATCCTGACAGTGTCTCCAACAACAAAAGCACCAACAACAACAAATCTAACAATAATCACACTTATTACCATGCAACTGCAGCTTCTCTCACAAAATCATTAAAGTAAAAACAACAAACAGTTTTGAAATTGCACCATACTGTAGGCCTCCCTGTGAAAAGAAATTATTTAAAACTTCAAGTCATTCCTGAAGCAGAATTTACTGCCATGCCCTTCACAGGCAGTATGCAGAGTAAGGATGCAGCCATAGACCAACGAATTTCACAACAATAGTATGATTACAATACAGTTTGTTACCTGCATTATGCCGAAGTTCTGCAATTTCTTGTTTGTGCTGCCAATTTATTTTTTCTATTTCCAATTGCAGTGCTTTTATGGTTGCCTTTTCATCTCCTGCATTGCTAAATTCACGCAATATCTCTTGAAGTGTATTACAGCAGAAGTTCGCTATCTAAAACAGTAAAAATGATAACTGCTAGAAACCAATGCAAATTCAAAAACATTTTTAATATATTACAAATTTCTGACATCACTGATACTGGTGTGAAATGATAATATTTCATAAGAAATGTACCATATTTACTAAGAACAAGCAAAACTCTGAATATAACAAAGTTCACTCTTCACTGAAAGAATGTTTTGCTACAAAGGATTAAAAATTAGTGGGAAGTCAGCAACAACTGACAGTGATCTATGTGACAATTGAAACAATTTAGCTGCAATTTGCATGAAAGGGGTATGAGATGAAGCAGCCATCTGGATGCACTTTATTAACTTTTATGATGTCTTGACCACATTTTTTTTTATTATTATTATTCCCAAAATCAACTTATGTGTTTTGACATTTCACCTTTTTCAAAGAGAATGAAATACAACACAAAACATGTATAGGAAGATACAAAAATATGTTACATTTCACTATTGCTTAGAGACATTGCATAATGAGTACAATATGGCTTTCCAGTATAGCTGACAAATTCAAACGTTTACTGTAATGCTGAAAGAATTTTATACACTCCACAGGAGTCAACTGTTCCAATTTGTTGAGGAAGTCAGTGACAGCTTTTCTTCACTTTTCATCTCTAACAGTTTTTATAGGTGAGGAAAGCAAGGTCAAGACTGCATTGTGCATGCTCAAACACTTAGTGGCCCAAATACAAAGCAAAAGTTGAATTTTTCCAACCGAGGATTGTGATGGATGAGAACAATTATCCTACTGGAAAGTGGAACAGTAAGTTTCTGATTTCAGTTCTTGGGACATGTAGCATTCAATCCCAAAATACTTTCCATGGGCTGTTAATTGGTTTTATTATTATTATTATTATTATTATTATTATTGATGTTGTTGTTGTTATATAAGAGAGTTTGGAATTAATATTCGATAGACCAGTATTAGCTTTCTGTGAGGCCCTTGTCTCATCACTAGTTACGATATTATCCAAACACTACTCGCATGGCTCCAAAAATGAGTAAGAAAATTTAGGGCAGTTCTTATAATATTTTTGTAATCATTTAAGTCACCTATATGATTCATAACATTACCAGTAGAGAAGATTGATACTAAAAAATCCATTTTTTAGGAAACGAGATAGTTGATCACAAACTTCTGCTCCATAATGAAATTTGATCTACCTTTGTTGAACATTGCTTGCTGTTAGGTGCTTGATTGTGTAATTGATACAAGAAACAAAGTGAGAGACAATACATGAATATCAGTGAGTGCATATATTTTGTGTGTTATTTTTCAACATGAATGGGGTGACATCACTAAACTGCTTGAAGTACTTAAACTTCAAAATTTCAGTTTTTGAAGAAATGATCAACAAAGTATCCTAAACTGTTAACTTACAAATATACACTCTAATTCAAAAAATTTCCAATTTTTTTTTTTTTTCCCCCAGACTGTAAGGATTAATATAATTTCATTAGAAAATCATGCACCCCATATTTGTCTTCAGTTGAATATAACATTTTCTGATGTAAATTTCGACTAGCTAGATATCTATTTGTTGAAACAATGCACAAACCATTCAATTATGTTACTGTACTAGAGGGCAAGCGCGTGCAATCTGTGTTTACAATAATCACATACAATACGTACATTTTTGGACATGTTATGACATTATGTTCTGCCTAGAAGACATTGAATGTGCTAAAACAATACAAAACTTCTGAAGATCAATTTATTTGTTGAAATTGGTAAAGCAAAACAAATATATCTGTGCAACTGACAACTGAATCTTATTTTGAAAATATACACTACAGTTGCTGCAAAAATAGCAGCTATGAAAAATATAAAATCCCTTCCTGCATTGTTCAGTTATGTCAAATACATCTCACTGATTTTCTTGATGCTTTCTGCATTTTGCACATAGTCAGTATGAGTACTTGTAGTTGAAAGTCCTAGTGTCATGGTACAATAATTTATTTATCATTAGGATGAGATTATTTTATAAATGGCAACATGCCAAACAAAATGTCATCTTTATGGCAGCTACATTCTTGAGGTAGTAGAGTACAAATGCTAATTTCATCTGAATGGTTTAAAATGATTTGTTGAATTAGAATATTTCAATATGTTCAAACTGAAATCCTCTTGAGATGGAAGGAGTTTGTGTGTATTAAATGCATACAAAATAGTAATTTTTTATGGGGGTGACACTAAACTATTGGACCATAATTTGAGGCATAAAGCTACTATTTCAGTAACGAATTTATAGTATATGGCAGATGTTCAGTTACTAGAAAAATAAAGCTATTTAGCTCAGCAACAAATGCTCCACATATAATTGGTGATGAAAGCATCAGAAAATCAGCTTACTTTACGTATTTCCATTCTTTGGGGCAATTCCACAGACACACAAAAGTATTCATTGAACAGAAGCCTGCTGTAAGGATAATACCTGGTGTCCATTCTCAAACTTCATGCAGGCAGCTGTTTGAAAAATATAAATACTTATAACAACCTCACAATACCTTTACTCTCTCTTATGAAGTATGCTGTGAAGAATTATGCATTACTTGAAAATAATAGTAGTATTCGTAAATATAACAGCAAGAACAAAAATAACCTCCACCGTCCACAACGTAACCCTATACTAGTACAGAAAGTAATGAAGTATAAAGCCATAAACATATTTGACCACTTCCCTTTCAAACTAACAGTTCTGACAAGTAATGAAAGTTTTAAAAACAAAAAGAAATCATTTCTACTTGACGACAACTTCTACGCCATAGATGAACCAATAATATTTAAAATTTGTGTTACACTTATCAAATTTTGTTGTAGATGAAGATTTGAGAAGTCTTATTATGTAAAGGACCAGTATGTAGTCAAATTTTCTCAAAGAAAGAGTATCACTGGACAGCTTAGGATTTGTATCCAGAATGAATCTTTCACTCTGCAGTGAAGTGTGCATTTTTGAATCAAAACTTTGAAACACTCCATTAGATGTGCCTGCATGTTCAGTCAATAAGAGCATTATGAAAGGCAAAGATTGAGGTCTGGTTCAGTACCCAGTTTAAATCTGCCCTTCCCTTTTGCCACAGAGCACTGTGCTTGTCACTGTCAATCTCACCTCCACCTACACCAACATCAGGAATGCCCACAGTTTTGCTGTCATCAAACAGCACCACTTCCAATGTCTGGGTGACAACAAACCAAATTACCTCCTTCCTGGTGACTACAACTAATTATTTTCTTATTCATAACTACTTTTCCTTTAAAGATATAACTGAATTACAAATTTAAATTAGTAAAGGTATGGGCACGGTATCATTACTTACTGTCCTGTTCATGGGTACTTAGTAAGAAGCCTGCTAGTAAACCATCACCACAGTCAGACTGATTGATGATACCCTATTTATATGGATCCAGGGTACACTACCTTATCTTTATTACCTTAAGAGCCTCGACTCCCTGACCCATTCATTTCCCCATGACCCTCCTGGATCTAACCTCAATGATGACTCCATAAGAAGATGTGTATATATTAAACCTACTTATCAACAAAAATGCCTTCTTTCTGACAGTTGTTACCCAGTCCACACCAAAAGTCTCTCTCAGTCAATGTAGCCATACACGACTGTCACATCTGACGTGGCAAGCAGTCTCATGCAATGCAAAAATGTTTCAGTAGCCTTTACAGTTTGACTCTATCTATCCCACCCCATCTAGAAACAATTCTTCAATGTCTTCTCTTCAAATATATGCAATATTCATCACAGGTCTGTAGAGCAGCCATTAGGAGCACACAGCCTTACTCAGTACCAGCCAGAAATGGAACAGCTACCTCTTACCATGCTCTGAAATGAGATATATCTTCGTTACTATCCTCCTATGCTTTCTTTTTTAGGTATCAAAGAACTATTGGAAAATTACTCTTATTTTGTTTGAACAATGGAAAGTTCAAATTAGAATATCAACAATTTGCCACTCCCAATCTCACACCCTTGCCACAGTAATCATATCCTTATGGAAGACCCAAGTGCAAGACCTGACCAATCCACCCAACCAGCATTTCCTATTCCGTCCTGTCACAGGCTTATCCTAAGCATTCAGAGGCCGGGCCATCTGTGAAAGCATCCATGTTGTGTACTAGCCATGCTGCAATCATTGCTCAGCTTTTTATGTGGTATAACAACCAACCAGCTATCCACCAAGATGAATGGCCAGGGTCAAGTTGACCACCCTGTTGCACAACATGCAGCTGAACATAACATGCTTGATTTCAATGGCTGCTACACAACACAACCCATGCCCTCTGGAACCTCCACTCCACTATCAGCTTTTCCGCAGATGGGAGTTATTCTTACAACACATTCTCAGCTCCCGAATTCATCCAAGCCTCAATGCACAGTAACCTACTATCCCCACATGCTCCACTCAACAGTTTCTGCCCCCTCTGTCCTATCACCTCCCAACACATGTCCCCTCACCCTCATTGTGCACTGCTCTCTGCCAATGCACCCTCTGCTCCTCTCCTTTCCACTTCCTCTCTTTTTACCTCCCTCCCTCCCCCACACCTCCCAATGCTGCACCAGACAGCCTTGTCTGCCACTTCTAGTCCCGCACACTCTGCCAGGCAGTATCATTTCCCCTTCCCCTATTAGTACACTGATATCCATCCCCAAGCCCTCCTCCATTACAGATTATTGCTCCCGTTTGACGCATTTCGGTTTCAGTCTGGCCTGAGCAGCCAGAGATAGTGGTCATAAGTGTGTGAGGTATGCTTCATTGAGTGAATGCGTGTGTTTTGTTTTCTTTTGTGATGACTGCTTAGGCCGAAAGCTTAATGTGTAGCAGTCTTTTCATTGTGCCTGTCCGCAACTCAATGTGTCATTTTCTTATGTTTAATTTATAAATAAATGGATGGTTGACTCGGGCAATTAAGATATTTTTATGGAGAGTAACTTAACATTGGCTTCACACAAGTTTGATGTTAGAATTATGGCAAACTTAAAACTCCCATCCAAACTGAAGTTTAATGTATGACATGAATGACAAACTACATGACTTTCCAGCTTTTATCTGCACCACAAGCCCACATAATAACTGGCGAGGCAGGGACATAGTTCAAGGATGATAAATAAACTTAAGTTAATATACAGCATGATTCAAAAGTATTTGTATACGCTTCATGGGTGTAATGTAAGCATCAAAATAAGAATAAAACTTTAAATAACGTATGGTCTGAAATTGCTTTATTTCAGAGTTATGCAATAGAGTAGGGATCACAAGTACAACACAAAATTAATTCTTCTCAGAAAGCAACAACATGAAGGAACCCAAAATTCAACTCAACCACACATACTGTATGTTTACCTTGGAAAAATTTAAAAACGATGTCCATGTAGATGAAGACTGTAACATGGTTGACTTCCTACTTCTCCTGGAATATGGAGGCTATGTTCATCTCATTCTGCACAGCTATTTTCAGTTCACTGCTGTAGTTGTGCTACATTCCCAATTGCAACACCATACACCAGCTCCTTGAGACAGACCCAAAGATAGAAGTCCAGGGGTTAATATCTGGAGAGCTGGTAAGCCAAGCATCTGTTGCTGCATGACCTGTGCACTTATCAGGCTAAGCAGCTTTGAGATATTCTCTTACCTCCCAAATGAAATGTGCAATGGCACCTTTGACAAAGCAACAACAGTTGATACGCACGTGAACACGATGCACCGACAGTCTGTACTGGCGCATTATATGATGCCTACCACAAATGACATTATGCACCATACGTCGGAAATACAGCAGTTTCAGACAAAACTTCATTTAACATTTGACTTTTATTTGACCCACACGCATGAAGCATGTACAGTTATTTTTGAATCACTCTGTATAGTAGTAAAGGACACACACACACACACACACACACACACACACACACACACACACACACACACCTTAATATCTGGAGAGTTGGTAAGCCAAGCATCTGGTGCTGCATGACCTGTGCACTTATCAGGCTAAGCAGCTTTGAGATATTCTCTTACCTCCCAAATGAAATGTGCAATGGCACCTTTGACAAAGCAACAACAGTTGATACGCACGTGAACACGATGCACCGACAGTCTGTACTGGCGCATTATATGATGCCTACCACAAATGACATTATGCATCATACGTCGGAAATACAGCAGTTTCAGACAAAACTTCATTTAACATTTGACTTTTATTTGACCCACACGCATTAAGCGTGTACAGTTATTTTTGAATCACTCTGTATAGTAGTAAAGGACACACACACACACACACACACACACACACACACACACACACACACACCTGTGCACCTACATTGTGCCAGATGGACACACAGAGCTAGAATTGCAGTTTGGTAGATGGACTGGAATAGGTGTAATGTTGTATGGGATGACAAGCAGTTGGAGGTAGCTAGTGGCTCTGAGGGAGGCAGCATGTGTGCAGGCTAGTTGTACAGGAGGGGTGGTGGCAGGTGCACAGGAGCTAGGCACGCAGCACACAGGTACCAAGCCAGCGAGGTAAACACATGATGAAGATCATATGCAGGTGTGGATTGGGATGACATGACAGGACAGAGGAAGGGCAAATTGTTAGGCAGAGGGTGTTAATATTTAGACACATTTATGTGGAGAAAATATGCCAATAAGTATTACCATGAGGTACTGTCATCTCACCTTTTCAGCATGCTTGTGAAATTCCGCAGTATTGGGACCTGCATCAGAAGTGGCACACGGAAGATAGGATTGATTGTTGCCCAATACAGGTGAACTTCTATATCGGGCATCTAAGGAGTCATCCATGCTATTTTCAACTACATTATTGTTCTGTCCATGCTCTGCTCTGCTATTAGGAAGCAGAATTACACTCTCAGGAGTTGCACGTCCTGGTATGTCAAGAGCTGATGCTTGTTTACTGTACTTTATTCCTACCAACACAGTTTTGCATGTATTAAGATTTTTAGTTGTTGCATCAGAACTAATATCTGATGGAGACCTATTAGAGAGAGACTTTTGGGATGTATCTTGCATACACTGTTCCAGTTGCTCACTAACATCTGATGTAGACCTATTCGAGACAGACTTTGGGGACGCATCTTGTGTACATTGTTCCAGTTGCTCATCTGGAGCATTACTTGATTCCACCATTTGCAATGGCTGTTTTGCCTGTTTAGTTACACTTTCTTCTGCCGCCTCGTTTTCACTTTGTATATCCTCATCACTTTCATGTTCACACACCATTTCAAAAGGTAAGAGAATATCGTCAGTGGCTTTGACTAGTTCTACACTTTTAGCACTGGTTTTGTTTGTATTTATTGTACTTGTGTTACTTTCATCTGGTTCAATATTTCCTACATTCTCAGAAGCTCGGTACTTGTCTGTAGCAGTAATATTTACTTCTTTTTGTTCTTCACATACTAAACTTCTGGATAACTGTGACACTGAAAGTATATTTGTGTTTTTATTAACAGTAACACATGTATTCTGAATCTCAGGCTGGTTTAAGGCTTCTGTTTCACGAGGGTTTTCGTCACCAGATGTGTGTGTCTCATCCGAGATCTTTACATCGGAAGCAGGTTCAATGTCAGACTTATTTTCTTCCTTGAATTTAGTGGTCATGGCCGCTTCTGTTGCTTTCCTCTTCACACACATAACACTCACATCACGGATACGAATTCCTGAAGGTCTAACGGAAACATCTGGAATTTTATTTTCATCAGCATTGTCAAAGAATAGTTTTGAGGTCTCTTTCTTAGATTCAGGGGAATGTCTCACATTTGCAGACATTTTTACCACAATATGTTCATCAGAGGTGTCTGGGCTGTCATCTGCTTCATAGTCTGTCAAATTTTCCCACTGTTGCTCAGGAACTGATTTCACTACTGATATTTCTGGCAAAGCACTACTCTCTAAAATAGTTGTGCCTTTGTCAACTCCAGAATCTGAATTGTTACATAAAGATAGTTGACCATTTTCACTAATGTTCTCTCTTTCTTTTCCCCCAACTCTGTTCACATCTTCAGATGAGAAAACAAAAAATTTAGCACTTGGAATTGTTGGTTCATTTTTTCCTTTTCGGCCTTCTTCTTGTCCCTCTTCCTCTTCCTCCTCCTTTTCCTCTTTCTGCTCCTTTTTGTCTTCTTCACATTTCTCTTCTTCCTTCTTTTCTTCTTCTTCTTCTTCTTCTTCTTCACACTTCTCTTCCTCTTCCTTTTCCTCTTCTTCACACTTTTCTATAATCAAGGTGTCAGATTCCACATTCTTATTGTGCTGAAATTTTTCAGTGCCCAATTTGTCTGCTGTGATTGTTACTTCCTCTGTGGTGCGCCTACTGTAACCATGTTCAGGAACTGCATCTGAGGCAGTTACAGTAATGCAAAGTACAGATCCATCTTTTGCTGGTTCTTTACTACTGGAAACTTTTATGGAATCTTTGTCTGACAGCAAAATTAATTTTTCATCTGAATACTCACTTTCTTTACTGTATATGTCATTCAGACCATCAACTGCATCATTTCTGGGTGTAAAATCTACTATATCAGCATTGCTGCAATATGGGGACTGTTGATTGAAATTCTCCTCTTTCAGCGAGCCTTCTTCATCAGCATCCTTATGTTTTTCTAATGTCCGTTTCTTTGCTGGATCCACTATAACAACATCTGGATGGGATGACTCTTCCACACTCAGTTCTGCAGATAGTTCGTTAGTGGTAGTTTTTAGTTCAGTGATGCTGTCCAACTGCTTTACTAGTGGGGCAAGGGAAATTACATTTGAGCTGTTTTCTGTGCATGCATCTGAATTTTCTAGCAGTTCTGTTTTTACATTCTGTTCCAGTAGCACATGCTTATTTTCCAGAGATATTTCAGAAGATGTTTTCATTTCATCATTTATATTAACAGATGAAACTGACACAATAACACTCTTTGGAATATTCGCTATTACACTTGAGTCATTTGGTATTTCACTATTACATGACTGCCTTTCAGTGGTCAAACCTAACTCTCCACTGTCCAAAGAGTTTGAAGTAACTGATTCATTTTCAGGCACCTTCAGCTCTGAATGAGCTGGCACAGAACACAATACACGTTCTTGTACTGCACCAGAGTATTCCTTATCCAGCAACTCACTGTCAGTATTTGATTCGGGTTTGTCAAGAACAGGAGAGTTTTCATTTTTCGTTGTTTCCTTCTGCAGTGGTCCATTCTCATCAGGTTGGCTGCTTTCACCTTTGGTTCCAATTTTTAATTCTTTTGGTAACAGTTCCTTCAAATCTTTACCTTTGTTCGGTGAATCTACTGAGGAGAGAAAATCTGTTATTTGTTCATTATTGAATGCAGTATCATCTGCACCAGAAGTAATATTAACATCTGATATTTCACAAACTCTTCCACTAATTTTCAATTGGCTGTCAGAGGTTCCATTTGGCACCACCTTTGAGCAGCTGTCTCCATCAGACTTTACCAAATTTTGTGGTTGCAAACAGTCTCGAAGCAGAGAACTACTGTTGTCAGAAATATTTTGAGTTTCTGTAACTGGTCTTTCCACTTCTGGTTCTGGTATATCACATGTTGGTTCTAAGCTCATCAGCTTTTTCTGTAGAATGTCAACTATACCGGACTTACCAAATGACTTTGAAGCTTCATTTATAACATGTTCACCGGATTCATTGACTACATTTCTTTCACATTTTGTCCTTTTAGAGGGTATTTCTACACTTGTCTCACTGTCCTCTATGTCACTTTCTGTAAGTTTTATCTGTGCTGCTTCTTCCTCAAATTTAGACCATTCTATCAAGGATGCCCTACCTACTGAATTATCTGTAGTTAAACCATCCAGCTCTTCTGTGGTTTGTCTTCTGTCTATGCTTGGTGTTTTACTCCTCTTTTGTTTTGGAGGTTTCAGTTGGTGAGTAACTCCTTGGAGTTCATAACTGATAGCTAGTGGATCACCGTTGTTTCCCTGAAAGAAAAGAATAAAGTTTTTAAGATCTACAGTAATAAATACAAACTAAATAAATTATTAGCAAGAACTTCTGTCACAGTACTTTACTTGGGGAGACAAGTAGCCTGTTTAAACAGAAAACTGGAGCAAAAATGTAATCAAATAAGCAAATTTGCATTATAAGGTGACACACTGCTCTTCGAGCTGTATAACATGAAGAGGAACAAATGAAAATGAGGAAAGGCAACTCACTTATCTACAGCCGACTGATTTGTGCTACACACACACACACACACACACACACACACACACACACACACACACACAGCTCAGAAACTAATCTCACATTCACACAAAAAGCCAAATGCACTGACACATGGCTGCAGCCCTACTCCTTTCTGACTGGAAAGCTGTACCCAGGAATTGGCCTAGAGTGTTCTGTAAGCCACTTTTTCTTGGACAAAGTACATTTCTTTAGGTTTCTTCAAATTACTGTAACCCGTCGTCTTTTGTTTTGTTCTTCAATTTTTATTGTTTCATTACCAGTTTTGAACTGTCTAGAGATTTATCATCACATAGTACATGAATTACTAGGAGGTTTGAAACCAGTAATGTAATAGCATAATTTAAAAAACAAAACGACAGGCAACTGGTTGCTGTAATTTCAAGAAACCTTTATTCATCACAGTTGCAGTGATACTCATCGATAATAGATAAAAGTTTTATATTTCTTTAGGATTTTTTCAGTCAATCTAAGCCTGGCATTTGCCTTTCTTGCAAATCAGGTTTGCTTTAAATGCTCACAGTTATGGTCATGAGAGTTAGTTACCATTGAGATTGGACATAGTGAGTTGTTGTTAGTCAAGAGCGCCTTTAAGGCAACAAAGAGGCCATTATCAACATCTCACTGAGTTTGAACGAGGTCATGTAATAGGGCTACGAGAAGCTGGATGCTCTTCTGCAATACTGCAGGAAGACTTGGCAGGAATGTAGCCACTGTACATGAGGGAATTGGTGTACAGCTCTCGAGCATCACACTGCATCTGCACCAGCAATCTGAGCAGCTGTTGGCACCAAAGTGACAGAACACACGGTTACAAATTCTTTACTTCAAGCCAGAAACCCTGTAGCGTACATTCCACTAACACCAAACCACCACCACTTGTGACTTCAGCGGTGTCAAGCAATACCTCTTTGGAGGACACCTTGGAGGTCTGTTGTTTTTTCTGATGAAAGCTGGTTCTGCCTGGGTGCTACTGAAGACCATGTGTTGATCCGAAGGAGTTCAGTTGAGGGCCTGCAACCAACTTGTCTATGTGCTAGACACACCGGACCAATACCTGGAGTTATAGTCTGGGGTGCGACTTTGTATGATAGCAGGAGCACACTCGTGATTATCCCGTGCACAGATCTGTATGTCTATTGGTGATCTGACCTCTTATGCTGCCGTGCAAGAATAGCATTCCAGGGACACTATATGTGTCAAACTGTCCAATTACAGCCACAGAGCACTCCAGGGGTTCTTTCACAACAGGATAACATTCACCCACACACCGCTGTTGTAATCCAATATGCTCTACAGAGTGTTGACATCTTGACTTGGCCTACACAATCACCAGATCTGTCGCAAATTGAGCACATCATCAGGTGGCAACTCCAGTGTCACTCACAAACAGCATTAAACATCCCTGTATTGACCTTGCAAGTGTGATAGCCTTGTAACTCCATTGCACAAACCAACATCTAGCATCTACAAAAAAGAATGTGTGCATGTCTGCATTCAACACTGTGGCGGTTGCACCAGTTATTAATGCACCCCAGCATTTCACATTTGCAATAGTTTATCTCATGCTTACATTAATCTGAGATCTTGCAATGTTAATCACTTAAATATGTTAGCCAGATAAATGTATTCCTGAAATTTCATTAGTCTATATTAATTATTTCTCGGTGTTGCAATTTTTTTCTACCAATGTATTACTGTGTTCTTACTTAGGAGATACTCACATTACAGAAAATACTTTTATGTTGCAACAGTCTAAGAAAATACAACATTACAATTTGAAAACATAGTACCATATTTACACAATTACTATTTTCGTGTTACTTCAGAGTTCACAAAATGATATATAAATTATAATAAGAAAAATTTAAGAACTGGGAGGAGAGTTCCATCTTAATGATGATTTCAGACCTTCATGCTCTGCAGCTGTTATCTGCATGCATAAGTAACTTCACAGATTGCTTTATGGAGAATAAGTATGAGTGGACTGCTCAACAACTTGCAATGCAGTGTGGTTAGTCAAAGAATGCAACTATCCCAAACAAGAGTATTACAACTAGTGACACAATGACATACTGAATGCCAAGTGATGATACTAACTGCAGACTTGTTAGTTGAATAGATATACGGTAACTATGTAAGCCAGTGACATTGATCACAGGCTCTGAGTCACAGAAGCACTCAGGTGTGGGCTGATCTTTCTATGAGGATGTCTCTGCCAAGGTATAGCACAGTTCACATGTCTTGCCAAATTCTTGCACTTAAAGCATCCTGGGTAGGGTTACTGCAGGCCCTTGAAAATTGTTTTCCCAAGAAAATAGCTAAACATAATTCCAAGAAAACATATAAAAAACCTTGGCTAACTAAAGGAATAAGAATATCTTGCAACCGTAAAAGAGAACTGTATCCAACAGCAAGAGGGAGTACTGACCCCGAAATTGTTCAATATTATAAAAACTATTGTGCGGTACTAAGAAAAGTTATTAAAAAGTCCAGAAGCATGTGTATCATGTCTGAGATCAGTAACTCTGATAATAAAATTAAAGCAATTTGGAATATTATTGAAAGGGAAACAGGGCAACCAAGAGCACGGGAAGACTTTAGTGCCATAAAACTGAATGACAAGTGTACTAACAAACAATCAGAAATTGAAAATATTTTCAATAATCATTTTTTAAATGTTGTGGAGAAAATAGGATCTAGATCTTCACTAGAAGAGGCAATGCTACTAATAGAAGGGGCCATACCTGTGCAGTTTGAAACAACTGTAATTCCACCAACCTCTCCCTCTGAAATCAGTAAAATAATAAACTCACTGAAAAGTAAAACGTCTTACGGAATTGATGGCATTTCCAGCAAGGTACTTAAAGCATGTTCCCCACAGATAAGTAGGATTCTCAGCCATGTATGTAATAGCTCTTTGGAGCAGGGTGTTTTCCCCGATAGACTGAAATATGCCATTGTAAAACCATTGCATAAAAAGGGGGTTATGTCGGATGTCAACAACTACCGCCCAATCTCTCTTCTGACAGCTCTACCAAAAATTTTTGAGAAAGTAATGTATTCAAGAGTAGCCTCCCATATTTGTAAAAATAAAGTACTAACAAAATGTCAGTTTGGTTTTCAGGAAGGCTTTTCAACAGAAAATGCTATATACGCTTTCACTGATCAAATATTAAATGCTCTGAATAACCGGACATCACCCCATTGGTATTTTTTGTGATCTCTCAAAGGCCTTTGATTGTGTAAATCATGGAATTCTTTTAGATAATCTAAATCATTGTGGTCTGAGGGGGGCAGTGCACAAATGGTTTAATTCATACTTAACTAGAAGAATGCAGAAAGTTGAAATAAGTGGTTCATGTAATGTTAAAACAACAGCTGATTCCTCAAACTGGGGGGCTATCAAGTACGGGGTCCCACAGGGTTCGGTCTTAGGTCCTTTACTGTTCTTGATATACATTAATGACTTACCATTCCACATTGATGAAGATGCAAAGTTAGTTCTTTTTAAGTATAGTAATAACATCCAAAAACCAAGAACTAAGTGATGTAATTGTAAATGATGTTTTTCACAAAATTATTAAGTGGGTCTCAGCAAACGGACTCTCTTTAAATTTTGTTAAAACACAGTATATACAGTTCCGTACAGTAAATGACACAACTCCAGTAATAAATATAGACTTTGAACAGAAGTCTGTAGCTAAGGTAGAATTTTCAAAATTTTTAGGTGTGTCCATTGATGAGAGGTTAAACTGGAAGCAACACATTGATGGTCTGCTGAAACGTCTGTGTTCAGCTACGTATGCTATTAGGGTTATTGCAAATTTTGGTGATAAGAATCTCAGTAAATTAGCTTACTATGCCTACTTTCATTCACTTCTTTCATATGATGTCATATTCTGGGGTAATTCATTGTTCAGTAGAAAAGTATTCATTGCTCAAAAACGTGTAATCAGAATAATTGCTGGAGCCCACCCACAGTCATCCTGCAGACATCTATTTAAGGATCTAGGGATACTCACAGTAACCTCACAGTATATATAGTCACTTATGACATTTGTTGTTAATAATCCAACCCAGTTCAAAAGTAATAGCAGTGTGCATAGCTATAACACCAGGAGAAAGGATGATCTCCACTATGTAGGGTTAAATCTGACTTTGGCACAGAAAGGGGTAAATTATGCTGCCACAAAAGTCTTTGGTCACCTACCAAACAGCATCAAAAGCCTGACAGATAGCCAACTAACATTTAAAAATAAATTAAAAGAATTTCTAGATGACAACTCCTTCTACTCATTGGATGAATTTTTAGATATAAATGAAGGGGGGGGGGGGGGGGGGAATTAAAAAAAAAAAAAACAACTTAAACATTAGTGTCATGCAATATTTTGTGTAATGTAATATCTTGTACAGACATCTTTTATTAACCTGACACGTTCCACATCATTACGAAGTGTCGTATTCATGATCTACGGAACAAGTATTAATCTAATCTAATCTAAACTGACATGCACAAGTTCCTGGAACAACAGTTTTCTGGTCCAACAGAAAAATTACTAGTATTAGCTGACTGAGGGAGCTCAGGCAATGACTTCAGGCCATGTTATATGTTCAGCCATTTCTGCACCCTATCTTGCCACACAGTGCAATTAATAGACAACAACATGGACTTTGGAAAAATAAGTGCCTCTATAATTTTTATTTGAGGATAATAAATTGAAGACCATGGACCTTGGAAAACCAAGTGCCTCTGTAATTTTTATTTTGGGACAATAAACTGCAGAACACTAGGAACTGAAGATAGATGCAGTATGTGCTGCAAGCACCACATACTGGAGGGCGGGGGGATTGCTCCTCTGAAGTAAGAAGCCATGTATTATGGTACTGTGTCCTATATGTAGATAAGTGAGAAGGATTTCATTTCGTCCATGTGGCTGGAAGGTGGTATACCATACCCACAGTGTTGGCATTACTAGTAGTAGCTTCTTCCATAACTCCCAGCCATTCTTCTTCCCATCTGAACATGTCTCTATACCTCATCAGCAAGATGATAGGATGTAGGCAGACAGAACACTGATCCAACTGACCATCACGACACACATCCTTGGATCTTGTATCTGCTACTACATTTCTCTGGACCCCAATGTGCCCCGGTACCCAGCAGAATAACACCATCTTCCCTACCCTTTGTAGGTAGAGGAAGGTGTCCTGGATATCATTGACTTTGTCTGGCAGGTACATGCACTGCAGAGACTGGCAGGCACTCTATGAGTTGGAGCAGGTGAGGGATTTTGAAGTCCGAACACATCTCACGTGCTTCAGTGCCCTCAAGACTGCATATAATTCTTGAGAAAGACATTAAATTCTCCAGGCAGCTAGATCATGGAGATATAAGAAAGGAAAAGTACAAAGCAGCATAGAAGATCCTTTTACTTAGACCCAACTGCAAATACAGCTTTATTGTTGTGGTGTGTACTTTAATTTTTTTTACATACTGTATGAAAAACATATGCAGGACCACTTTCTCTCCTTACCTGATTAATATAAAATTACTTTGATCCTCTTCAATAATTAGCGTAGCAGTCAGTACTAACCCTGTGCTTGACTTGGCAATGCCTACACAAAGTGTCTCCATGCTCATACTAAATGCATTTCCCAAATGGCTTTGTTGCTAGCTGCCATTTTGAGAAAATATCTTTCCCAGTAAGGTAAGCAACAGTTTGGTAAGCTGGTGACAGCAGAACAGAAAATGCCTGATGCACCATGAACAGTTGCCTTCTAACAGTAATTCGCAGCTCCCCACTCTCAGCATAGAGACTGGATGCAGGGCTGGTCCTGTAAGTATTTGTGACCAGCTTGATACCCTTATTGTGAAGAGTGTCAAAGACACTGAAGTAAGTAGCTTCTGCTGATCCATACACTGTTCACCTATATTCTAGCCGGGATCTCATAATATATTTATAAAACTGAAGCAGACGTGCTCTGTCTGGTTCCTACGACTTGCCACTAAAGCACTTTGTAATCAACATTTTGTTGATGATGAGGTCAATTAGGGAAACAGCACAAGCTTGGATTAGGGAAGGATGGGGAAGGAAATGAACTGTGCCCTTTCAAAGGAACCATGTGAGCATTCACCTTATGCAATTTAGAGAAATTGCTGAAAAACCTGAATTGGAGGGATGGACACAGACTTGAATGCTGCCCTCTGAAATATAAGTTCAACTTCTTCCCACTGCACCACACTGTGGTGCCTCGAGAATTTCAGAGTAAATTCCACCGTCTCGAACACACGTTATTTTAGAGATAAGTGTGGTAAAGTAAAACTTTGTCTACTGCACCACAATTATGTGTGTACAGGACGAACGTGTATAGGACAGACGATCTGTGCGAGCAGGTAGTCACCGAGTCCACCTAAGTAATTACACATCCCGCCCATGGAGTAAACGCATCGTACTCTGTGAGATATAAAACATTATTGATGTGAACATCTGAAGGCTGATGAAAGAGAAGAAGAGACTTTTATTGATTCATTCTCTCATTTACTGCCGTAAGGTAGGGACAGTTGTCTTGTTAAACTTGGAGAGATTTATAGACTGTATGTATAGAAAGATGATTGTAACGGCTTCTGTCAGAACCAATGGTGTCGGGCTTACAGAAAATGTTTAGTGTATGAAAACTGATATGTGTTAAGAAATATGGTGAGATTGAATTCAACATATTCTCGAGTGTACCGAGTTATTTAAAAGTATAGAAAATTCCTCCAGAGTAGCATCTATTCTTCGGAGAAGAAGCTGCGCAGAATATTGCAGCCGACTATCCTGAAAGAAGATCAGCGCAGTAACTTCAAGTAAGTTCAACAGCCAAGGGGGAGTGTGAGTCTTGCACACCAGTACCACACTGCCACCATTAGTCACCGGAGCCACCAGAACATCGCGACCAAAGAGAGCAGGACACGAAAAGGGGGAATTTTTTTGAAGAAGATTGACATAAGAAAAAGTTGAGAGTTGCCATAGCAACACATAATAACGAGATGATGAAATTGGTCTGCAAGATCCAATCAAGAAGATTTGGTTGTGGGGAGGAAACAATCCTCACACACGCAGTAACCAGCCGATGCCGACGCAGTAACCAGCCGGAGCCGACACAGAAATCAACCGACGCCGAAACAGTAACCAGCCAACGCAGTCGCAGTAACACGCCATCGTTGCTGGTTGCTGTTTGAGTTGCTGACTTCGCGCCCGCCAACGCCGACACCAACGTGTGACGCTACCGGTGCCCTTGCAGTTCACCGGTGCCATTTCTACAACTCACCGATGCAGCCTACAATCCTATGCCAGGTGAGTACAAGATGATAACCGTTTGAATGTAAATTAGGGTACTCATTATTTGCAGAGATGATTTTTTTTAATGATCACGAGATGAGGAAGGTTATGACTATGGAGAAGGAACAACAACGAACAGAAACTACAGGACCAGCCATGGCCATGAGGGTGAACAAAGACATTCCAGATTTGTCCGAAGTAATAAACTTAATCAAAGCTCAGAGTATTCAAATAATTGTTATAAATGCTCAGAATGCTTCATTAAATGAAAGACTCGAAGCACAGGGTGAAGCTTCTGAAAAACTAGAAGTACAGAGTGAAGCTTTAAATTCTAAATTTGAGGTGTTAAATGATAAAGTGGAAAATTTACGAGTAGATTTAAAGAATTAATTAAGTAATTCTTCAACAGTACAATTGAATCAAATGTTTGCAGACTTTAACCAAAGACAGGAGGAGCAATTACAGAATTTGACCAAGAAACTGCAATTTGACATTGAAGACAAGTGTAGTAGTGCAGTCTGAGTTTAATGAAAAATTAGGATCACTTCAAAATGTATGTAACGTTACATTCGACACAGTGAAACAAAGGTCACATACTTTAATCGATTCCATTAAAGACAGGACAAACTGATCCCTATGGTCCAGAATTTGAAAGAGAGTATTCCAGTCAACATTGACAAAAGCTCTCTATAAGTCTACAAATGCTAGAAATGTAGGTTTGCCTTTCCTTCATCTTTCTTCTAAGATAAGTCGTAGGGTCAGTATTGCCTCATGTGTTCCAATATTTCTGCGGAATACAAACTGGTCTTCCCCGAGGTCGGCTTCTACCAGTTTTTCCATTCGTCTGTAAAGAATTCGCATAAGTATTTTGCAACTGTGACTTATCAAACTGATAGTTCGGTAATTTTCACATCTGTCAACGCCTGCTTTCTTTGGGACTGGAATTATTATATTCTTCTTGAAGTCTAAGGGTATTTCGCCTGTCTCATGCATCTTGCTCACTAGCTGGTAGAGTTTTGTCAGGACTGGCTCTCCCAAGGCTGTCAGTAGTTCTAATGGAATGTTGTCTACTCCCGGGGCCTTTTTTCGACTTAGGTCTTTCAGTGCTCTGTCAGACTCTTCACGCAGTATCATATCTCCCGTTTCATCTTCATCTATATCCTCTTCCATTTCCATAATATTGTCCTCAAGTACATCGCCTTTGTATAGACCTTTTATATACTCCTTCCACCTTTAGGTTAGGTTAGTGGTGTTTAACGTCCCGTCGACAACGAGGTCATTAGAGACGGAGCGCAAGCTCGGGTTAGGGAAGGATGGGGGAGGAAATTGGCCGTGCCCTTTCAAAGGAACCATCCCGGCATTTGCCTGAAACGATTTAGGGAAATCACGGAAAACCTAAATCAGGATGGCCGGAGACGGGATTGAACCGTCGTCCTCCCGAATGCGAGTCCAGTGTGCTAACCACTGCGCCACCTCGCTCGGTTCCTTCCACCTTTCTGCTTTCCCTTCTTTGCTTAGAACTGGGTTTCCATCTGAGCTCTTGATATTAATACAAGTGGTTCTATTTTCTCCAAAGGTCTCTTTAATTTTCCTGTAGGCAGTATCTATCTTACCCCTAGTGAGACAAGCCTCTAAATCCTTACATTTGTCCTCTAGCCATCCCTGCTTAGCCATTTTGCACTTCCTGTCGATCTCATTTTTGAGACCTTTGTATTTCTTTTTGCTTGCTTCATTTACTGCATTTTTGTATTTTCTCCTTTCATCAATTAAATTCAATATTTCTTCTGTTACCCAAGGATTGCTACTAGCCCTCATCTTTTTACGTACTTGATCATCTGCTGCCTTCACTACTCCATTCCTCAAAGCTACCCATTCTTCTTCTACTGTATTTCTTTCCTCCATTCTCGTCAATTGTTCCCTTATGCTCTCCCTGAAACTCTGTACAACCTCTGGCTGGCTCTGAGCACTATGGGACTTAACATCAGAGGTCATTAGTCCCCTAGAACTTAGAACTACTTAAACCTAACTAACCTAAGGACATCACACACATCCATGCCCAAGGCAGGATTCGAACATGTGAGCGTAGCGGTGTACAACCTCTGGTTTAGTCAGTTTATCCAGGTCCCATCTCCTTAAATTCCCACCTTTTTGCTGTTTCTTCAGTTTTAATCTATAGTTCATAACCAATAGATTGTGGTCAGAGTCCACATCTGCCCCCAGAAATGTCTTACAATTTAAAACCTGGTTCCTAAATCTCTGTCTTACCATTATATAATCTATCTGATACCTTCTAGTATCTCCAGGCTTCTTCCATGTATACAACCTTCTTTCATGATTGTTGAACCAAGTGTTAGCTACAATTAAGTTATGCTCTGTGCAAAATTCTACTAGGCGGCTTCCTCTTTCATTTCTTACCCCCAATCCATATTCACCTACTATATTTCCGTCTCTCCCTTTTCCTACTATCGAATTCCAGTCGCCCATGACTATTAAATTTTCGTCTCCCTTCACTAACTGAATAATTTCTTTTATCTCATCATACATTTCTTCATCATCTGCAGAGCTAGTTGGCATATAAACTTGTACTACTGTAGTAGGTGTGGGCTTCGTGTCCATCTTGGCCGCAATAATGTGTTCACTATGCTGTTTGTAGTAGCTTACCCACACTCCAATTTTTTTATTCATTAATAAACCTACTCCTACATTACCCCTATTTGATTTTGTATTTATAACCCTGTATTCACCTGACTAAAAGTCCTGTTTCGCCTGCCACCGAACTTCACTAATTCCCACTATATCTAACTTTAACCTATTCATTTTCCTTTTTAAATTTTCTAACCTACCTGCCCGATTAAGGGACCTGACATTCCACACTTCGATCTGTAGAACACCAGTTTTCTTTCTCCTGATAACAATGTCCTCTTGAGTAGTCCCCGCCCGGAGATCCGAATGGGGGACTATTTTACCTCCGGAATATTTTACCCAAGAGGACGCCATCATCATTTAACCATACAGTAAAGCTGCATGCCTTCGGGAAAAATTACGGTTGTAGTTTCCCCTTGCTTTCAGCCGTTCACAGTACCAGCACAGCAAGGCCATTTTGGTTAGCGTTACAAGGCCAGATCAGTCAGTCATCCAGATTGTTGCCCCTGCAACTACTGAAAAGGAAAATTGCAGGAGGAGTAATAATAATAGCTCTAGTAATTTCAAAAGACATGAGATAAATTTGGCTAGAGTACAGCCAAAGCGGAATAGAGGTAATGGAAATTATCAGAAAGAACATCTACCTTCGAATATAGGCCCAGTAACTACACAAGAATTTGTACCTGGCAATAATAGGGCTCAAAATGGAAACGTCATACCAAGGTTTGGTAACCAGCAGGTAATTACAAATAGTGAGGAAAACGTAGGGCGATCTGGACCCACAGCCGGAGCCCAGGTCGTAGAAATACATTAAGAGGCCTACTTCATAATGAGTATGTTTCCTTTACGCATTATGTACCAACAAAAGAATGGTTCTACTACAAGAACCAAGCGTAGCTACAATTAATACACTACCTATTATATTTGGAAAAGTACAAGATTCTGAAGTGAACGTATTTATTGATTCTGGTAGTGAAGTGTCACTTATTTCTAGTAGATTTTTTAATACGTTAAGAACTAGCAATAACTTACCTGTATTACCAGTAACTGGAGTATATATAATCAGTATAACCAGAACTAAAAGTAAGGTTGTTAAATACGAAACTCAAGTAAACTGTAACATCAGTGAGATTACGTTCCGGCAAACACTGCTGGTAGTAGAAAATATTAATAGGAAGGTATTATTTGGCTTAGATTGGCTGTTGGAGTTTAATGTTATATTGAATTTTTAAGAGAGCTGCCTTTATTTCGGACTTGGTGGAACATAAATATTGTATTAAGTTTCTAGCAGATAGTTATGTTGATAAACAACCAACTGAACACCAGAGTTTACGATTAACCGTGACAGCTCAATTGTCACCAGAGATGGACACTGTAAGTCATGAATCACAATGAGCTGACATTCAAATAAAGTAGATAAATCCCCAATATTAACCAATGACCAGAAAGCAGAGTTAGCTGAAATTCTATTGGAATACGAGATGGTATTTTCAGATAGTCCACGTAGTATTAGTGACTATGTAAGTAACTTAAAACACAGATGATGTGACTTACCAAACAAAAGTGCTGGCAGGTCGATAGACACACAAACAAACACAAACATACACATGAAATTCAAGCTTTCACAACAAACTGTTGCCTCATCAGGAAAGAGGGAAGGAGAGGGAAAGACGAAAGGATGTGGGTTTTAAGGGAGAGGGTAAGGAGTCATTCCAATCCCGGGAGCGGAAAGACTTACCTTAGGGGGAAAGAAGGGCTATACACTCGCACACACACACATATCCATCCACACATACACAGACACAAGCAGACATTGAACAAGTGTAGTATGCCAGAAATGAAACAGTTTAAGTTCTTTAAAGGGATTGGTGTTGTCAAGACTTTAAGCACATAAACCCTGCCATGAAATTCAGAATGAGCAGGTGTGTTAAAAGCAAAAATAGATGCAGCTGTCATTTGCAGTACCCTAATTTTTTTTCTATTTTTTTATTTTTTTTAACAATATTATGTACATCAGTTACATCAACACTCTCTTATTTCTTTAGTTCACAAGTATACATATCTATTACATCCCTGCAAATCACAATATTTTGTTAAAATTTAAGGTGTTGTGCAGCTTCATCACAATTGAGTACTCACTATCGCTTTTATATCCTGCAGCAGTAATGCTTGACATAAAGCAGCATTTTCCATTAGCTGTGCTGCAGAGGCATTTCACTGACTTCATGGTCCCTGCTATCCCATACAAAGCCTACTTAATAAAGGAAGAACACAATTCTTTAATGTATCTTCCTCACTATTATAATGTAATTGCATAGATAAAAAATCTACTCACAAAGTGGCGGCATAACATGCACATATAAAAGGTTATAATTATACAAGCTTTTGGAGCCTGCAGCTCCTCGCAGCAGAAAGGCTGAAGGGGAAGGAAAGTTCTAATTTCTTATCTTATCTTCATAGTCCTTATGCAAAATGTACGGTGGCGACAATAGAATCATTCCACAGTCAGCTTCAAATGCCAGGCCTCTAAATTTTCTCAACAGTGTTTCACAAAAAGATCATCATCTTCCCGCCAGGGATTCCCATTTGAATTCATGAAGCATCTTTGTAATACTCATGTGTTTATCAAACCTACTGGCAACAAATCGAGCAGCCAGCCTCTGTACTGCTGTGGTGCCTTCCTTTAATCTTTAACTAACCAACAGTTAGTTTTTACACATTATGAAATTATGTTACATGCAGTATCTCCACTTTCAATTACCAACATAAATTCCTACCGTATACATTGCATAACTAGTCAATGACACCACAAGAACGCAACAACTTTCATAGAGATGCAGTAAGAAGTCGTCCTGGTCATAAAAATGCAAGTACAGTTCCAAAACTCAAATTACTAAGTTAAATATTGAATCAATAATTTGATTTAAAATTTTTCAGGCATCTCTGTAGACAATGAAAGACCAGTTATGAAAAAAAAACATATGTAAGTAAGATCACAATCAAATAATTTTCATAAATTCACTGTTTAAACAGTTCTTACCGTACTCTCATTATCCTCTCCAGGAAAAGTCCTGCTTCTTGATTTAAAGCGTCTCATTCTAAGCACCTCTTCCTTGTAGTGTGGAAGAAAAAGTGGTAACTGATCCACTGTTGGATCAAAAGGAGTAAGACTTGGTGGTAGCTGAAATCTACCAAATCTCTCCCTGAGCTTTTTAGTGTGTTGCTCCAATTCCTGAAATAGAGATTAGGGGCATAATCCACATCCTACAAATTTATATAGTCTTCCTGGTTTTTTTTAATATAATAAAATTTCAAAATATTATTCCAAACTGTACTGCATCTTGATACAATTCCTGTACCAAAACAAGGACTGAAAATTAGAACGAGTGACATGTTCCATTGGAAAATTTCAAAGTAAATCATTTAACTTGACAAATACAGTTTCATGCTTGGTCTTTCATAATCTCTGTTGGTGGTAAATCTCTAATCACTGTATTAACAAAAATATGTTATGTTTGTGTGTAAGATACAATTTAAAAATCAGACCTGAGCCATTCACGAAGGGAGAAGAAAGGTCAATGAACAGAAAAATGCTCGGGTAGGGATAGGAAAATTCTGCGAAAATGACAGTGAAAAAATTTTGTGAAATAAGCAGTTTTTTATAAAATGTTTCAAAATTTTGTTTTTAACCTATTTCCTTGTAAAAATGATATAAATCTGAGGGCAGCAGTTTACTATTGATGTTAACTGATAAATTTTGAAAATTGTAACTAAATTTTGACTTCTGTTCTCAAAGCTGAGATTCACATATAATCTTAAAATGACACTTCATTTTCTGGGTAAAGCATTATGGCTCTAGATATGATGTCAAATGAAAATACCCTACTTCCAAAAGCTTCATTCTGGAAATAGTTTTAGTTGCCAATGAAACATTTTCCTATGCTTTTGTGCAACAAATCAGAACAAAAATGATTAATTTCTGATGTATCTATAACACAGTGTATCATTTAAACTGTATATTTTCATAGTACACTACTACAAATATGAAAACCACAAGGTCTGATACATTGTATTTGTAAACAGGTACCTAAATAAACGAGATGTCTGCTCTGTTTACCTCTACACTATGTGATCAAAAGTATCCGGACACCCCGAAAAACATACGTTTTTCATACTAGGTGCATTGTGCTACCACCTACTGCCAGCAACCTCAGTAGGCATTAGACATTGTGAAAGAGCAGAATGAGGTGCTCTGCAGAACTCACAGACTTTGAACATGGTCAGGTGATTGGGTGTCACTTGCATCACACGTCTGTATGCAAGATTTCCACATCCAAAACATCACTAGGTCCACTGTTCCCGATGTGATAGTGAAGTGGAAACGGGAAGGGACACGTACAGCACAAAAGCGTACAGGCCAACCTCGTTTGTTGACTGACAGAGATTGCGGACAGTTGAAGAGGGACACAATGTCTAACAACATTATGGCTGCATCATCCATCTCTCAGGAATTACAAACTGCATCGGAATCCACTGTAAGTACTACGACAGTTAGGCAGGAGGTGAGAAAACTTGGATTTAATGGTAAAGCAGCTGCTCATAAGCCACACATCATGCTGGTAAATGCCAAATGACACCTCGCTTGGTATAAGGAGCGTAAACTTTGGACGACTGAACAGTGGAAAAATGTTGTGTGGAGTGACGAATCACAGTACACAACGTGGTGATCCTATGGCAGAATTTGCGTATGGCGAATACCCTGTGAACGTCATCTGCCAGCATGTGTAGTGCCAATACTAAAATTCAGAGATGGTGGTGTTATGGTGTGGTCATGTTTTTCATGGAGGAGGCTTGCACCGCTTGTTGTTTTGCGTGGCACTATCACAGCACAGGCCTACACTGATGTTTTAAGCACCTTCTTGCTTCCCACTGTTGAAGAGCAATTCGGTGACGCCAATTGCATCTTTCAACATGATCAAGCACCTGTTCATAATGCACGGCCTGGGGCAGAGTGCTTACACGAGAATAACATCCCTGTAATGGACTGGCTTGCACAGTCCTGACCTAAATCCTTTAGTACACCTTTGGAGCGTTTTGGTATGCCAACTTTATGCCAGGCCTCACCAACCAACATTGATACCTCTCCTCAGTGCAACATTGTGTGAAGAACGGGTGCCATTCCCCAAGAAACTTTCCAGCACCTGACTGAACGTATGCCTGTGAGAGTGGAAGCTGTCATCATTTTCAGCCAGGTGACCGGATACTTTTGATCACATAATGTGTAAGCCAACAACAGCACAGAATATTTGATGACAGGTAAACATGACTGTCATAACATATGATAGAGGGACAAATTTGAATCAGGCTGCACAAATACTACATAGCTTCTTACAGAATCACACGTGTTGGAGGAGACGTTAATGCTGATTTTTAGTCAGACAATACTGACCGAGGAGATGTACGAGAACTGATTTCCAGCTTTAGATTATTTTCCACAGTCAACTTCCCAATGAGATTTGAAGGGTATAGTAAACATATATTGACAACATGTTTTCAGGCTGAACAACCTATAACGATTTAGATGTAAAACTGACGGCTAATGGTTTATTTGAGCATAATGGTCAAATGTTAATGATAAAATATACTGACCAGTTCAGTACAAAACATGTAAGAAGAGTACTGTACTGCAGTATTGCACAATCATAAACAATAATTCAGCCACAGCATTTAGAGAAAAACTTGCTGAATATACCTTGTCATTACAAAATATTGTACTGACAAGACAAAAACCCATGTGAAAGAAAAATTAAAGTACTTATAAATTATATATTTAACATGTAGTCTCAAAAACACACACACACAAATTGTTGCTTTGTTTAGGTGTCATATTGGCACAAAATAGTGAACAAAGCTGTAGGTAACTTTACTGTAAGTGTACATGAAACACATCCCTGTCTGTAAGTTAGTGGGTCCATCAAAACTCACCATGCCTTAGTGACATGGTGAGAACTGAATCTAATGGGACACTACGCGACATACACAACACATTATTATGAAAAAGTTTTGTGCGTGTGCAGCTGTGTGTAGGGGCATGTCTTGGGTATGGTGACATTAAGAAAGTTGTGTGTGCATTTGAAAAACAGCATTCAAACAAGTCAAGGCACAGCAAATACAGTGGGTAACATCACAAATGGCTGGATTACTGGCAGAATACATCCCAATCACAATCAAAACTAGGTGGGCTGCAAGCTGAATGTCACTGGTAGCGCTATTTCCTGACTGTAGACAGTATCCCATAAGAAAGGACATGCTTAATGGCAAGATGGGCAAGGTTGGCCAAACACTACAAACCAGCACCCAGATTTATTAACTAACTGTCATTTTTCCTTAAGTGTCCAAAGACGTACAACCAACACAGCACCTGTCACAGGTAGAGTCGTCACGACAGCCTCTGGGTCACAGTTGTCAGCCTTCATGTTGTCAGATTTGAGTGGGCAGTCTCGTGCAAACAGAAACCCAAGCAGTGCAGTCCCTTCATCCAAACAGACCGTGCGTCAAGATAAATGTTGTGTCTTGCCTACTGTGAGTAGAGCCGGTAACCATACGACAGTGTCTTCTTTACAGAAAAGCCACAGTTTAACTTGGAGAATGATTCTTCCTGGGTGCTCACATACAGTTTCCAGGGAAATACTGCATGTCTTCTAATGTTCAGAATGAGACCAATATAGTGGTGACAGAGATCCCCATTGGGGCGGCATCAAGCTGGGAATACATACACCAGCGCATATGCTCCCCAGGGGTTCTCTGTTGGCAACAATCTATAGTGGTGCCATTCTGCTACTGTGTGTGTCTGTGTGTGTGTGTGTGTGTGTGTGTGTGTGTGTGTGTGTGTGTGTGTGTGTGCCTTTTTCAAAGTGCACATGGATCTTGGCTCTGAGTGATGGATGACAAAGCCCCACCATGCAGGGCTGGCCTGGTGAGGCATGTGCACTCAACTCTTGAGGACACACTTCTTGGCCGGCCAGCTCACATTTTGAATTTGAATCTTACAGAACATGCAAGAGACATTTTAGGTAAAAGAAACATAGCCCTAACACTGCCACTACTGATCTGACATATAGTATGCCATCAATGAAGGGGTGTACACAATAAGTGCCATCCTGATACCATGCTCAGTTTCCCAGTATACTTTATATTAATATCACTGTGCACAGTCACCTTTTAAGTAAACAAATCTATTGCCATTTTGATGTTGTTTCATGGCTCTTGACCATTTCTCAAATTGTTGACATGAATGTAGTTATTTAGGAGCAAAATTTTGCTACAGCATTTTTATAAGAAACTAGCTGAGTACCCAGTGTTGCCTCAGTATATTTTATTCCCAGTTCCACTAGCCCATCTCCTTCTTCACCCTCTTTTTGTCCATCTCCTCTGCCCTCCCTCTGTCCACCTCCATCTCCCTCCTCTCTCTGTCCACCTTTTCCACTCTCCACTGTCTATCTCCTCCTCTCCTCCCGTGCCTCTCTCTGTCTATCTGTTTCTACCCCCTCCACCCACCATCCTCGGGGTCCATTTCCTACTGCCCCTCTGTATCCTCCTCCCCTATCTCAATGACCATCTCCTCTTCCCTTTCTCTGTTTATTTCCTCCTCCCATGTCTCTTGCCATCTCCTACTCCTCCAACCTCTCTCAACTCTCAATCCATCTCCTCCAACTCTCCCCCCCCCCCCCCTGTCCGTCACCTTCTCTGTCCATCTGCTCCTCCCCCTCACTGTTCAACTTCTCTGCTTGCCTTTCTCTGCCCCCCCCCCCCCCCCAACCAAACTGCTCATCTCCTCCTCCCTCATATCTTTGTTCATGTCCTCATGTTCTCCTTCCCCTTTCTATCTATCCATCTCTTCCCACCCCCCTACTCTCTCCACAGTATCACGTCCACCCCAACAGGAGGTTGCTGGTTCTTAGCACCACAGTATTTCTTTCCAGATAGTACCATGTGTACCATGTTTGACAGAAATTTATCTAGGGGTTTACGAGGACCTTTTCAGCCACGGCTTTACCAAAGTAGGCATGTTTCACATATATTTAACAAATTTCACACATATTAGCAGACATATTTCACCTGTACCTATAGCAAAAAATGTCCTGTAGTTTCGATTTCACAAAGATTAATTTCTGTGACGTCATATCTCCTGAACAATGTGTCGTACAAAAATATAATTTTGCAAGTACACCCAGTGATACATTTTTATACTGTCTGCTAAATGTGCTGTGAGTAAAACTCGTAACAAAAAAGTAATAAATTTAAATTCATACATGATGTAGCAGTTTTTCAGGCACCTGAGTGTTTATGATGTCATATCTCCTGAACTATGTTCTTACAATGACATAATTTTGCTTGTGCATTGAGTGTTATATGGGAATAGTGTCTGGAAAATGTGTCCTGAATACAGTTAATAGTACAGAAATAATAAATTAAGTAAAGAAATAACAAATTACAATGTCATCCCTAATGTGACAGTTTTACTGCATGAACAGCGAAAATGTGGTAAGTGGTGTAAAGTATTTACTCGAATCTTAGCTGCACTCGAATCTAAGCCGCACCTGAAAAATGAGACTCGAAATCAAGGGGGAAAAAAAAAATTCCTGTATCTAAGCTGCACCTGAAATTTCAGACTCGAAATTCAAGGGGAGAGAATAGTTTTAGGCTGCACCTCCAAATCGAAACAAAGTTGGTCCATTGTAACATGAGACACAATTAGGTCAAATGAATGATGATACAGCTACAGTAGTTTGGTTCGAATCGTAAGCTTAGCAGTTAAGCTTCACCAGGTAGCCATTGCTATGCATCAGGCGCTCCGTCTGTATTTATACGGGTACCCTTCCTTTTTCACATGCTTCATCTGGTTTGAATTGATTGCTTATTTTTCTTTGATCTGATAAGTGCCGTTCTCTTTGTTATAGATGTTAATGTCACTCTAAGCTGAAAATGCAGTACTGTACTATGTCATTCATTGTTTGTCGCATTCTGATAATGAGTATTTACGGCCTGTCGCCACTCGCAGCATGGCTTGCTTTTGTGCACGCTACCATCGCTTTAAAAAAAAAAAAAAACAGGAGGAATAGTCTCATTAGTGAAACAATGGCAAGAGACTGCTATTGGTTGTTACTTACACTGCTGCTTTCTTTGATAATGATCAACAAGAACCAAATAATAGACTGCGTATGATAGAAGATGTTCTGAATGAGAGTTTAGCGAAAAATTTTCTCCGTTTGAAAATCTTTGCAGATGCCTCTTTAGTACATTACATTCTGCACAGAAATTAGAGTCATCTTAGATTTAAAAATCTAGTCAATTGCCGTGCTTCATTTCTGACTGTATCACTATTAGGCGTAAGAATAATACGAATATAAACATGACATGATATGTATATTCTTCCACGTTTGCTGTTGTCTCACGCTAGTTTCGTAGTTTATTAGGTAGACAGGATTTAAATGAGGTAGCAGCAAACACGAAAGAATACGTGGCAAAATGTTTCTATTCATATTATTCTTATGGTGAAGAGAATACTGCATGTGATACACAATTCATAAAAGTTCCTATTAGCAAGCATCTCTTTTTCACAGGTACGAAAGAATTCAGAACATAGAGTTGGCCATATTGACAAACATCCCAAACAGTCTTGCCAGTCGGATTTTCATAAAACATTGAAATGCTGCTACATTCGAAGATGAACAATACGGAATTTGTATTTACTTCATTGGATAATGTATGAAAATGCAGTGGTCGAAACTCGGGGCGGAGAAAAAAGGGCAGAAGTTAGTTGGGGCAGCACCTACCCACATTTTTCAGAACTTCCGCTTACTTTGCACTCAATTCTAGGCTGCAGGCGGTTTTTTGGATCACAAAAACCGGAAAAAAAGTGCGGCTTAGATTCGAGTAAATATGGTAAACTTTTATTTTTCATGATTTTCTGGGGCTGCTGGAGAGAAAAGGTTTCGTAAACGTCTGAAATTATGTGTAAAGTTTGTTGCAAGTCACTAAGGGCCCTCATGGTCAAATACTGGGTGAATAAAGTCTGCGAATTCACACGTTGTGAGCTACACTACTTTTTCTCTTCTGCCCCTGCCTCTTTCATGGGTAGATGGTTCTTACTCCCACAGCGATTCTCTTCAGACAGTAAGTGACAGGTGTATCATATTTGGTTGAAATTGATCCACATGTTTAGGAAGAGATGTGGAACATAAGAATATATGTTATAATATGTATGATTAATCCAGAACCAAAGTGCAAAGAGTTCATTTAATTTCATCCATTACAGACAAAGGTTTTTGAAAGCTATAGCTGGCTCAATAACGACTAACAGATGTCATATTAAAAAATTACAAAACTTCTACAGCACTCAAAAATAAGAATAAATTCTCAAAATGAATTGTTCTATGCATGAAGAAATACAATTACTGCAGCAACTATATAATTTAAATCATCAAAGTGTTGGTGTTTGTTTTACCTAGGGTGATTCAGTGACAGCAGAAACAGTAAATAGAGTACATTTTTGTATCTGGAGAGTGCAGATAATTAGAATCTGATGTTGTGAATTATAACTACATTTTTATATGACACAGGACATGGAGAACGTCAAGCAGATTATTGTCCATCCTACAGTCATGAGGTAAGTTCTAATTTCAGTTAGATGTCTGTCCTGCCTCTACACCCCTGTACTGCCATTCCCATATTTTTTAAAAGCCTCCCTTAGCTTCCTCTCGCATAAATACATTTATCTTAATAAATGCTGCTTTCACTAATATATCACACACTTTTGAATTCTTTCATAGGCTTTTGTAATCATAGTTTTTTGTTTCAAATGTCCAAATAAAACTTGCCTTTCAGCACACACGACCAACAATTTCTTAGGATGTTTCCTATAGTCTTTGGTGTACTGTATGTGTACACTTTTAATGATGAATAGGTCTCCAACAACAGTCCTGTAAGTTGCTTATAAGGCAATGTATATTATTCAGGTATCACACGCAACCACAACCATTATTATGTTGCCACAATTAACACAGAGCAGCTTACATAAACCCAGACAAGTTTCATAATTTCCCAACTTTCACAATGCACACAAAAATGAGCTGGTAATTTGAAAAGTATACCACAAAGAGTAGTCTGAACTATGCAGTCCATCTTTCTGGCACTTCCAAAATTTATTTCTTCCAAAGTAATTTTCAACAGTTTCTTAAAATTACATTTGGTCTGTGATATGTACAAGGTGCAGCCAGATCTTGAACATGAGTTATTTTTATTATTTAAATTTTACAATGAGGGTGCATTTTTTGTCCATCACCTTTCAGCTGATGCAACAACTATCAATCGATTCATGCTGGAATAGGCCGAATCGTCTTCAGCAAAGCTGCCTTGCCAATCAAATCACGTCACAGGATAACCTGACTTGCGAGACTGAGAGCTGATCTCTTCTGTTCGGAGGCACCGCCTAGAGCAAACATTAAGTGGGTTAGTTCTTTGAATTTTCAATTCTCCTTTGAGATAGGTCTAGGGCTACTGAAGTTATTTTCTCTCATCCCCCTCGCAATCTTCGCAATGTAATCCCATGAGCAAATAAACTGATGTGGTTTCTTTTTTTAAACGTGAATGATGTATATTTATTGCAAGTCTACATCAATTTCCAATCCTGATTACATCTCTGATGGGGTGCACAAACTGGCGTCAGAAGAGGGATTCCAAATTCATCCTGTTTTTGGCTTTGAGATGCTGCATACAAATTACTAAGCCATGAGCGGGTGAATGAAACCATTGTGCAGGTCCATCTGACTGCGTGCTGTGACATAATGGGTAAGTGCTTAGTGCGTTCAGTCTGGGCTATCTGTCCCAATCTACCCAGAGCTACCACCACAGCTGCACAAGGCCTTTCAACTTCAAGTGGCACCTCTGCCATATTCGTACATGCCAACATCATGGATACAATGGCACAGTGCCACCCCTGTGCTGGCGTGAGCTGTTGCCAGCACATCGGTCGGCAAAGGTGTAGCACGAAGATCGATAGCACGCGCTGGACAAAGTGCACCTATCACGAAAGAGGCCAGAGACACACCGACAAGCACCATGCTGCCAATGCCCTGTCGACAGCAAGTATTTAGGCCGCCGCCACTGACCGGAGGGCATCACTGATTCACTCATTCTAGTTTGGCATCTGTCAGTACTCATCGAGCGGGATCAGGTCACATCGCAGGTTATGACAGTACATAGGGATCAGATTTGTGACTATTAAGTAAATGTTCATGTAAATAAAGAACCGTATTAATCCATGGGTGCATCTGTGTTGTAGAAATAGGATACCAGCGACCCATAACAATATCCTGTCCCTTGCTTCCTTGCAGTACAAGACTGTACAACCCCAATGCAAGGCGCTGCCTTCATGTAGTTGTCCAACGCTACTGCCTTGTTTCTTGACCACAAATATCAGTCATGAGTTTTGCTTTTTGGGAGAAGACGTCGCCAGGGTCCAATGCAGCCACAGACGTCACTGAGAGCTGCGCCGAAGACCTTTTGTTTGTACTGATGGGTGTAGTTTAAAGTGATGCTCACCACCACATCACAGGGACAATTGGAGATGGAGACTGACATGTGAGCGGAGCCTGAGCAACTTCGAGTAGTGAATGAAGATCTGGAAAGGCACCATACTGAAGCATTAGTAAATGCGACATCACAAAGTAGCACTGTGTCTGCAGCTATTCTCGTTTATCCTTTCCGGTGTTTCCACAGCCAATTCAATCCTGGGTTGTACTTGATCTTGCAATGGATTTGCTGGTTCCTACCTTCAGGAGTAAACCAGGAGAAAATTTTTACACTTCCATACAAAATATAACATCATCTTGTGGAAATAATAAACAGCCAATCAGTTGCAAAATAGAATGTTTATTAAAATCCCTTTACCATGGTTTCAATGTTTATAAAAATGTTTCCTTCAGAAAAAAATACTGAAACCTAAGCAGATTAACACTGAAAAACATGATTATATATAGACACTCGGGTACAATAATATTTTCCTATGAACAAAAAAAAAAAATTATTCAGACTTACTGGATTATATCTTGTGGCAAAGGTACATTGAAATATGACCACAAAGCATAAGTCAAAATATACAATTTAACCTCCGTGATAAATAAAACGTGTACAACATGGTTGTTGTCACTTTTTATTTCCTCACTAATGTACAGCTAGTACACTAGCATCATGTACGCAACGACTGGGCCAAGGATAGCTTCTGGCAAGAGAGGACACTGGTAATATGTGCGAGGAGGGTGCTTGATAGTGAATGAACATTATCATGCTAACATAGCTTAAAACATTAAAATTAAAATCATGACATTAAAAAATCTGATTATATTTGACTGTGTACATATTTAGAATTAATAAAATGGCAACAAATAATAGAGTTACCATCTGAAAAAGATCACTGTGGCAAAAATAAAATTTGTGAACTGAGAATAATGCAAATAGAAAAAATAGCAAAAAGAACCCGGGTGGAGAATGGGAGAAGAGGGGAAAAGGGGAGATGAATGGGGGTAGAGAGACATAAGGAAAGGGGGTTGAAGAGAGGTGGTGGTGGTGGTGGTGGTGGTGGTGGTGGTGGTGGTGGCGGTGGTGGCGGTGGTGGGGAAGGGGGGGGGGGACATGGTAAAACAGTGGCATGGACTTGACTAATGTTCAGAGTAGTAGTGGAGGGAACTGACACCATGAATCCTGCAGGGAGGGAACTGACACCATGAATCCTGCAGGGCTGTCCATAAATCCATTACAGTATGAGGGGGTGGAGATCTCTTCTGAGCAGTACACTGCAAGGCATCCCAGATATGCTTAATAATGCTCATGTCTGGGGAGTTTGGTGGCCGGCAGAAGTGTTTAAACTCAGATGAGTGTTCCTGAAGCCACTCTGTAGCAATTCTGGACATGTGTGGGTATCGCATTGTCTGGCTGGAATTGTCCAAGTCTGTCAGAATGCACAATGCACATGAATGCAGGTGATCAGACAGGATGCTTACGTACATGTCACCTGTCAGAGTTGTATCTAGACATATCAGGGGTCCCATATAACTCCAACTCCACCTCCACCTCCCCCCATGAACCATGGACCTTGCCGTTGGTGGGGAGGCTTGCGTGCCTCAGCAATACAGATAGCCGTACCGTAGGTGCAACCACAACAGAGGGGTATCTGTTGAGAGGCCAGACAAACGTGTGGTTCCTGAAGAGGGGCAGCAGCCTTTTCAGTAGTTACAAGGGCAACAGTCTGGATGATTGACTGATCTGGCCTTGTAACAATAACCAAAATGGCCTTGCTGTCCTGGTACTGCGAATGGCTGAAAGCAAGGGGAAACTACGGCCGTAATTTTTCCCGAGGGCATGCAGCTTTACTGTATGATTAAATGATGATGGCGTCCTCTTGGGTAAAATATTCCGGAGGTAAAATAGTCCCCCATTCGGATCTCCAGGTGGGGACTACTCAAGAGGACATTGTTATCAGGAGAAAGAAAACTGGCGTTCTACGGATCGGAGCGTGGAATGTCAGATCCCTTAATCGGGCAGGTAGGTTAGAAAATTTAAAAAGGGAAATGGATAGGTTAAAGTTAGATATAGTGGGAATTAGTGAAGTTCGGTGGCAGGAGGAACAAGACTTCTGGTCAGGTGACTACAGGGTTATAAATACAAAATCAAATAGGGGTCATACAGGAGTAGGTTTAATATTGAATAGGAAAATAGGAATGCGGGTAAGCTACTACAAACAGCATAGTGAATGCATTATTGTGGCCAAGATAGATACGAAGCCCACACCTACTACAGTAGTACAAGTTTATATGCCAACTAGCTCTGCAGATGACGAAGAAATTGAAGAAATGTATGATGAAATAAAAGAAATTATTCAGGTAGTGAAGAGTGACGAAAATTTAATACTCATGGGTGACTGGAATTCGGTAGTAGGAAAAGGGAGAGAAGGAAACGTAGTAGGTGAATATGGATTGGGGCTAAGAAATGAAAGAGGAAGCCGCCTGCTAGAATTTTGCACACAGCACAACTTAATCATAGCTAACACTTGGTTTAAGAATCATGAAAGAAGGTTGTATACATGGAAGAACCCTGGAGATACTAAAAGGTATCAGATAGATTATATAATGGTAAGACAGAGATTTAGGAACCAGGTTTTAAATTGTAAGACATTTCCAGGGGCAGATGTGGACTCTGACCACAATCTATTGGTTATGACCTGTAGATTTAAACTGAACAAACTGCAAAAAGGTGGGAATTTGACGAGATGGGACCTGGATAAACTGAAAGAACCAGAGGTTGTACATAGTTTCAGGGAGAGCATAAGGGAACAATTGACAGGAATGGGGGAAAGAAATACAGTAGAAGAAGAATGGGTAGCTTTGAGGGAGGAAGTAGTGAAGGCAGCAGAGGATCAAGTAGGTAAAAAGACGAGGGCTAGTAGAAATCCTTGGGTAACAGAAGAAATATTGAATTTAATTGATGAAAGGAGAAAATATAAAAATGCAGTAAATGAAGCAGGCAAAAAGAAATACAAAGGTCTCAAAAATGAGATCGACAGGAAGTGCAAAATGGCTAAGCAGGGATGGCTAGAGGACAAATGTAAGGATTTAGAGGCTTGTCTCACTAGGGGTAAGATAGATACCGCCTACAGGAAAATTAAAGAGACCTTTGGAGAAAATAGAACCACTTGTATGAATATCAAGAGCTCAGATGGAAACCCAGTTCTAAGCAAAAAGGGAAAGCAGAAAGGTGGAAGGAGTATATAAAAGGTCTATACAAAGGCGATGTACTTGAGGACAATATTATGGAAATGGAAGAGGATATAGATAAAGATGAAACGGGAGATATGATACTGCGTGAAGAGTTTGACAGAGCACTGAAAGACCTAAGTCGAAAAAAGGCCCCGGGAGTAGACAACATTCCATTAGAACTACTGACAGCCTTGGGAGAGCCAGTCCTGACAAAACTCTACCAGCTAGTGAGCAAGATGCATGAGACGGGCGAAATACCCTTAGACTTCAAGAAGAATATAATAATTCCAGTCCCAAAGAAAGCAGGCGTTGACAGATGTGAAAATTACCGAACTATCAGTTTGATAAGTCACAGTTGCAAAATACTTATGCGAATTCTTTACAGACGAATGGAAAAACTGGTAGAAGCCGACCTCGGGGAAGATCAGTTTAGATTCCGTAGAAATACTGGAACATGTGAGGCAATACTGACCTTACGACTTATCTTAGAAGAAAGATTAAGGAAAGACAAACCTATATTTCTAGCATTTGTAGACTTAGAGAAAGCTTTTGACAATGTTGACTGGAATACTCTTTTTCAAATTCTAAAGGTGGCAGGGGTAAAATACAGGGAGCGAAAGGCTATATACAATTTGTACAGAAACCAGATGGCAGTTATAAGAGTCGAGGGACATGAAAGGGAAGCAGTGGTAGGGAAGGGGGTAAGACAGGGTTGTAGCCTCTCCCCGATGTTATTCAATCTGTACATTGAGCAAGCAGTAAAGGAAACAAAAGAAAAATTCGGAGTAGGTATTAAAATCCATGGAGAAGAAATATAAACTTTGAGGTTCGCTGATGACATTGTAATTCTGTCAGAGACAGCAAAGGACTTGGAAGAGCAGTTGAATGGAATGGACAGTGTCTTGAAAGGAGGATATAAGATGAACATCAACAAAAGCAAAACGAGGATAATGGAATGTAGTCGAATTACGTCGGGTGATGCTGAGGGAATTAGATTAGGAAACGAGACGCTTAAAGTAGTAAAGGGGTTTTGCTATTTGGGGAGCAAAATAACTGATGATGGTCGAAGTAGAGAGGATATAAAATGTAGACTGGCAATGGCAAGGAAAGCGTTTCTGAAGAAGAGAAAATTGTTAACATCGAGTATAGATTTAAGTGTCAGGAAGTCAATTCTGAAAGTATTTGTATGGAGTGTAGCCATGTATGGAAGTGAAACATGGGCAATAAATAGTTTGGACAAGAAGAGAATAGAAGCTTTCGAAATGTGGTGCTACAGAAGAATGCTGAAGATTAGATGGGTAGATCACATAGCTAATGAGGAAGTATTGAATAGGATTGGGGAGAAGAGAAGTTTGTGGCACAACTTGACCAGAAGAAGGGATCGGTTGGTAGGACATGTTCTGAGGCATCAAGGGATCACCAATTTAGTATTGGAGGGCAGCGTGAAGGGTAAAAATCGTAGAGGGAGACCAAGAGATGAATACATTAAGCAGATTCAGAAGGATGTAGGTTGCAGTAGGTACTGGGAGATGAAGAAGCTTGCACAGGATAGAGTAGCATGGAGAGCTGCATCAAACCAGTCTCAGGACTGAAGACCACAACAACAACAACATATCACTCCAACTGCACATGCCCCACACCATTACAGAGCTTTCACCAACTTCAACAGTTCCCTGCCAACATGCAGGTCCCATGGATTCATGAGGTTGTCTCCATACCCATACACGTCTATCTGTCTGATGCAATTTGAAGAGAGACTTGTCTGACCAGGCAACATGTTTCCAGTCACCAACTGCCCTATGTCGGTGCTGATGGTCCCAGGCAAGGTGTAAAGCTTGGTGTTGTGCAGTTATCAACAGTACACAAGTGGGCCTTCAGCTCCGAAAGCCCATATTGATGATGATTTGTTGAACGGTTCCCACACTGCCACTTGGTGATGGCCCAGCATTGAAATCTGCAGCAATTTGCTAAAGGATTTGCATTTATGTGACATTGAACGATTCTCCTCAGTCGTCGTTGGTTCCATTCTTGCAGGTTCTGTTTCCAGCGGCAGCAATGTCAGAGATTTGATGTTTTACCAAATTCCTGATATTCACGGTTCACTCGTGAAATGATCGTATGGGAAAATCCCCACTTCATAACTACCTCGGAGATGCTGTGCCCCATTGCTCATGTTCTAACTGACCACTGTGCTGTATTCTGCCTGTTTACATATCTCTGTATTTGAATATGCTTGCCTATACTAGTTTCTTTGGCACTTCAGTGTGTAACACATCTGAAAAAGTGTGAACATCATATCTCTAGAAATATGTTCATGTCATAACAAAGAAGAAACACAAGTACCACTAGCATTAGCAGAAGAGGAAAATGTTGTATCCTAACTCATATGAAAATCGAGCCACATCTCCACTTTAGATGGTAACTTACTAATTGTTGCCATTCTATTAATTTTAAATATGTACACAGCTAAATTTGATCAGGTTTTTGAATGTCTAATTTTAATTTTAACATTTTAAACAATATTAGCATGATAATGTTCATTCACTATCAAGCAGCCTTCTTGAGCATATTACTATCGCCTCTCTTGCGAGAAGGATTCCACAGAATGAGACGGTATATTGCATGTGCGTGTGTGTGTGTGTGTGTGTGTGTGTGTGTGTGAAATCATGTTTTTCAATGTTTATTTGTTTAGGTGTCAATATTTCCTGCTGAAGAAGTCGTTTTATAAAATTTGAAACCATGATAGAGGTGTTTTAATAATCCTTCCATTTTGCAACTGACTGGCTCTTTATTATTTCCACAAGACAATTTCATCTTGCTGTTGCTGCTCTAGCCAAGTACAAAATTTCATAATATAACAAATATTTCATAATATAACAAATGTAGGGAAACTGTCTGCAGGGAGTGATGAAGTGTTGGTAGACCTCACCTACCTTAAGGTGCAAGGAGACATGTGCTTATGCAAATTCCATGGAAGGGTTCAGAAATACCAAGGCATTTGACATCCTTGCAAAAGGGCAAGTCGATAGATATGAAGATAAGTTTAGTGTTATCTATAACAGGCCCAACTTTCCACTCTACGCCAAAATTACGGAGAGGATTTAGAGTGCCTTGCAGACAGAATAAGAGCTGTCTTGTGTTGTACATTTGTACTAGGGAAAGTAACAAAAGGAATGATGTAGTCTTTAGTGAATCAGAAGCTCATTGTGTAGATATAATTGTTAGTGGGGTTGCCCCATTGGTAGATGCTGAGCTGAAGTGTGCTTTGCCAAGCACACTAAGGGATGCTGTATGACATGTGTTTCTATGCAAGGAATCCAAGCAATTTGTCCAATCTTCCACCATGGTGAACCCTGCTAGATGTGAATTCACTGACAAAGCTTTTGTTGCACATGTCCAGGTCAAAAGTCTCCTGACTGTTTGGCACCAGCATGTGCCTACTATAGAAAGATCGAACGCGAGAGAGCAAACTGTTGATCTCTGCAGCATTGCTTGGCTAACCTAATATATTTTGGATACCGCTGCCCCTCACTCCTCTTCCACAAAGTGAATCCAGTAAGATAGGTAGGACTTGCTCAAGTGTTAAACATTAATTTGCAAAGGGGTGGTAAGTTCCTATGGGACCAAACTGCTGAGGTCATTGGTCCCAATTTGCAAAGTAACATCTACAGTAGACAGTCTACCTTTATCAGTGATACAGGTATATAAATAAGAATTTTGTTAGTGAAATCTACTTGTGGTCAAGAATTAAAACACCTGTGATGTAGACTGAGTAGACTTGGAAGAAAAGTAATTTACTCATTAGGTTCACAATATGCAGAAATGGAAATAGATGGAAGTAAGTACCAGTTCAGATTCGAAGAATGACCAATTTCCAGTGCCATTTTCAACGAATAGTTAACTTCCAAACACAAGAAGTCCAAATTGGTGGAAATGTCCATAATTTAGCCAGTGTTCCCACTATAAGGACCAGAGGGAGTACAGACAGAAAGGCCATGTTCAAACTACCCAGTAAACCATGTACCAAAGTGTTGAAGTTAAACAAAACTGAAAAAATACCAGGTGGTACCAGGAAAATCATTTGGATAGAGGTAAGGAAAGATTTGTTAAGAAGAGAGATTTTCTTAGTGGATCCATTAATAAGAAATGAAGTTTTAGAAAGTAAACAGACACACGTGAAGCACAGTTTGTCTTGAATTAGTATGACAGAAGAGATTGCATTTTGTCACTGTGCATAGACGCTTTGGAAGCAGAGATGTTAAATTTCTGCAAGATACCATATTTGCCAACATGTACAAAGTAAATACTGATGAGATAACTGCATACTAAGAAAAAGAACAGTCTGAAAGAATAGTTCACATAAATTCTACCTGAGTTACATCACCTATTGAAGCAGAAATTGAAGAGAGACTCTGACACATCTGTTAGGCAGATCAGGGTGTATTGTACCCCTACTAGCTGAATTTGAGAGTTTCAATGAAGAAAAGAAACGACTTTCAGCAACCTCTTTGACATACAATGAGATTCCTACCCTACAGTCCAGAAACTTTATCACTTACTGTGTCACTTGCAGGCCATGGTAGAGAAAAGTATTTCATATTTGCTAGAAACAAGAGTAATTCAACCTTCTTTCAACCCCCGATCTTCACCTAAGGTGGTTGTCCCAAATAAAACCAATAATGGTGACAAGGTAATCACATTTGTGTAGATATGAGAGTGGTCGATAACGTCATGAAACCAGATACTTATCCCCTTCCAAAGATTGACACTTTGGATCACCTTAGCAAATGCAAACTCCTCACCACCTTTGATATGTGCTCTTGATACCATCAAATTCCTATAGCTCCGGAAAATCAGGGAAAGGCAACTTTTGTTGTGCCCACTGCCATATAAGGATACCCTTTGGCCTTTGAATCATTCCTTCTACATTCAAAGTTTTGCTGATTTACTTCTGCGATGTTTAAAGCCAACACTGTGTCTGATATACCTGGATGAGATATGATGAAAGAACATGCAGAACGACTGACAAAAGTGCAAACCTCTGAAATTGCGCAATTACAAGCACATTACTAGGCCACACAATTTCAACTGATGTTGTACAATCAGATCCGTGATTAACAGAAGCAGTGAACAATTTTCCAGCACAGACATACGTTACAGAATTGCAGTCATTTCTTGGATTAATAAATTACTATCATTGTTGTGTCATGGAAAACTATGCAGCCAGCACAAAACTGCTCACAAAATTATCAAAGAAAGGAACTCCTTTTGTCCAGACAGCAGACTGTGAGAGAAATTTTTACAAGTTCACCTGTCTTGGCTTATCCATATTTTGTGCTGCCTTTTATTGTGTTGTGTGATGCTAGCAACATAGCTGTCAGCGGTATTTTTAGTCAAATACAAAATGGTGAAGGAAAAGCTATTGATTATGCATCACATCAGCTGAATCTAGCGGAACAAAACCTACAACGCCACAAAAAGAAACTTCTCGCACTTGCTTCTGACACCTTTTACAATAGCTTTTAATTTTAAAAAATCCCAGAAACAGACTTGTTGACGGACCTTAAAACTTAGTGAATATGACTGGCCAGTTAAAGCAGAATGTAGATACCTTAAATAGGAAAATTAAGATCCTGCAAGTAGACAACATACTTATTAAGTAATTAGAAATGATAAAAGAATCTGATACTGAGTGTAATAAATGGACTACCTCACCACATCTTGTTACAAGAAGAGACATTTTATATAAGAAAATGCCTATTGGGGAATGTATAACAGTGCCCGAGGCTATCTGTAAATTCATTCTGCAACACTGTCATGACAGCATACAGACTTGCCATAATGGGAAAAGTGCTTTGCTAGTGAACATTGCAGCCCATTATTGGTGGCAACAAAAAAAGGAAGATGATACATTCCAAATTGTCTCCCATGTGCTAAGAGAGCACATGGAGGAAGACCAAATATATCTCTTCAAACACTGCCCAAGGTAGCAGGACCTTCTCAAATCTTATCACTCAATATAGTTGGACTGTTCCCTTTAACAGCCCAAAATAACAGATATGTTTTAAATATCACTGACCATTTCCCTCACTAGCTTATTATGATACCTACTGAAGACACTATTACTGAGACAGTTGCAAAAGCATTCATCAATCATTCAGTACTACCATTTGGAAGTCCAGAGGCTGTTATAACAGACCAAGGAGCAAATTTTATATCCAATCTTGTATTACAGCTATGTTGACTACTTAAAATGAAGTGGACAACTATGCCATTTCACTCTAAGAGCAATGGCTGGGTTGAATACATTCATAAAACAGTTGTTAAAATGTTGTCTTATGATGTGAACAGTTCACACACAGACTGCAATCGCAACTTGTAATTTTGTCATACACGCCAGGATACGCGAATCAATGGGATGGAGTCCCTTTGAAATTGTTTATGGCCACAAAACACTCTCCCCATTTGAGACAGAGAAGTTACCGTCTGAAATAAATTCCAGCAAAGTGAAGCTATTTGGAAGAGAGGTCGGCAGAACAATGCATCCGTGACACAGAGGCAACAGTTCCACAGTCAAAAGAATGCTACAATGGCACTACACCAAGTAGAAGATTATGTAATGTTACGCAAACTGCTGTGAAACCGAGCAGCACTAAGAAATTTATGTGCTCCTGGATTTGAACATTTCAGATATTGCATCTAATGTCACCTGTCAATGTCAAGTTACAGCTCCCACATCAGACGACTGTAATTAATTTTGATTGTTTAACCAAGTATAACAATATTCCATCTCCTGTAGCGGTTCCATCAAAACTCAGAAAGACTCATTCCATGTAAAAGCCAATGCACGCTAAAACTGTTAAACAACTACCAATGAGTTCACATCACTATAATTTATGTCCTGCCCCTACATAAAATTTACAGTCTAGGGAGTGAGAACAAATTCTATCGTCAGTCTTATGTGTGAGATAGAGTTACTATTTTCTATGCCAATCTGTTGTTTACCCATATTGATGAGTCTGTTGTATGTTCTCAGTTTAACCAGGCTCTGATAGCTAGAATATTTTGCTTAAGTGCTGCCATTTGTGCCATTCTTGTAAAGTTCCCTCTGTGTCTTATAGATTTTTAAAAATGTTAGTTTGATATTACTCCTGCCTGTATAGAACTTCTTGCCCACTGGTTTGTTGCTATGGAGAATACCCTGTCCATTATGGACATTGGGCATCATCAAACAATACCAGTCACAAAGCTGCAGCATTTTGCTCGCTGTATGCCACTGTGAATTCTAATGTGACTCTACTTCAACTCCAACTGACTAGTAGGCCCCTGTGCTATTAATGTGTCATTTCTTTTACTTTTGTATGTTACACACTCCCCGTTACCCTAAAATTAAACAGTATTCCTCTATATTTCATTATCTGCCTCTATTATTGAATAGTTCTGTCATATGTTTGAGACGTTGTCGCAGCATAGTTTTCACCACTGTCTTGCGTAACGAAGTTATGTTCAAAGTTTGTGGAATTTCAAAACTTGGGTTTCAGAAGTGCAGATAAGAAGGCATCTTCATGGAGAAGGCTGCTGTGTTTTTTTGAAGGAATCTGCAGAAACAAGATCTCACCCTATGCTGCAACAAATCACCTATTATTCAATCACTACTAAATATGTGCAACCCAACACCACTCAATGTGTCCGGTCTTTTAGTAGACATCGGCGATGCAATTCAGTGTCTTTCGTGGACTCTGTTCCTTCTGGTCGAGTCCTTTTCTGTTTCTTCTGTGATCAAGAAACATCATTCTCTTCTGTTCCGAGCTGTCGTCTAGAGCAGAAGCTAAATGGCTTAGTTCTTTTACCTTTTGAATTTTTCCTTTTCCTTTGACATCAGACTGAGTTGGAATATCACCTCCCCCCACAAGTACTATACATTAATTACTCGTCCACGCTGCTTTCCACTCCCTCCAATACCTCTGTGGGGATGTACAAGTACATGGTTGACTGTAATAAATGAGTCTATATGATAACACCTTGATGAATTCCATGATACTGTTTTGTGGAGTTTAAACAAGCTTCCCTTTACTCAATGACTGTACATACTTTCATAAACCCATTAAAACTGCCAAAACATGGTGATAATAGCAGAGACTTGAATTTTAATAGTACAGGGCTAAAAGTCATATGTTCTTGCTTCCAGGTACTTTCTGTAAACACCAACAAACACTTTCATTGGATCAATCTCCCGTTTTTCACACAAGAATCAGCAAATGAATGACACACAACAAACTGCTAACAATCTTAGAGGACAACTGCATATCCCTCTGATAGTGAGACAAATTGCATCTATATTAAATGGCTGTACTGTATCATGGTGCACAGTCCCACTTGTAGACTATCCAGTCTGGCACAATCAATCATGAAAGTTCACTTCAGAGAACACTTCATACCACTATGAGATTGATTTTCAGACACAAATAATTTTATATTACTGCAGTTTCATGCAACGATAAGCGGGGATAAAATTACATCATCAACAACAGCTATTTTGAGTAACACATCGTTCTGAGACATCTCAACAAAAAAGGAAGTTTGTCACAATGTGAGGTTACAATAAGTCAACAAGATTATCATTTACAATAAAATAAATACACAGTTAATACTGACATGTTAATTACCTTTATGCAAATTTGTAATTCATGTTTTCTGCTTTTCACAGGTGCTGGCATTTCTTTGCTATACAAATAACAGCACTGAACACTGACCCATGCTCTGTCATGTGCACCAAAAAATCGCACGTCTGCATTTTCGTCATGCACCCGCAAGACTTTTCCTGGCCAGAAAGGATATCCCTTCAGCTTCGCCCATACAAGTATATGAGGTTTACGCTGTAAGTAAAAATGCACCTTTTAATGGTTTGATTAAAAAGCAATGATTACTGATACCAGCAATATGTAAATAATCAAAGTACAGTACACTGTGCTTTACAACTATTTTGTACAGTTTTTGTTTGATATTAATTGAATATTCTCAATGTGATTAAGTAATCATATATAAAAACAAAGATGAGGTGACTTACCGAACAAAAGCGCTGGCAGGTCGATAGACACACAAACATACACACAAAATTCAAGCTTTCGCAACAAACTGTTGCCTCATCAGGAAAGAGGGAAGGAGAGGGGAAGACGAAAGGAAGTGGGTTTTAAGGGAGAGGGTAAGGAGTCATTCCAATCCCGGGAGCGGAAAGACTTACCTTAGGGGGAAAAAAGGACAGGTATACACTCGCACACACGCACATATCCATCCACACATACAGACACAAGCAGACATATTTAAATATGTCTGCTTGTGTCTGTATGTGTGGATGGATATGTGCGTGTGTGCGAGTGTATACCTGTCCTTTTTTCCCCCTAAGGTAAGTCTTTCCGCTCCCGGGATTGGAATGACTCCTTACCCTCTCCCTTAAAACCCACTTCCTTTCGTCTTCCCCTCTCCTTCCCTCTTTCCTGATGAGGCAACAGTTTGTTGCGAAAGCTTGAATTTTGTGTGTATGTTTGTGTTTGTTTGTGTGTCTATCGACCTGCCAGCGCTTTTGTTCGGTAAGTCACCTCATCTTTGTTTTTATATATAATTTTTCCCACGTGGAATGTTTCCTTCCATTATATTGATTAAGTAATCAGTTATACGCAAAAACAGAAACAAAATAGTTTACATTATTATTCCTAGCTTTTGGCATGGCATGTCAAAATCAAGTAAAATTTACGTTTATAATTTAATGGAAGTTGTCAGAAGAAAGAAAATGGGCTATACTTTCTATAACTGGCTCAAAAAAATTAAACCAAACCCCTCTGATAGTGGGGCAAATTGTATCTACAAAGTGTACAACTTTGCTTCCGCTGTTTTTTCTCCAACATTTGAGGGATTAATGAAACAAATTGGTTACACATGTATCATTCAAAGTGTTTTCCATTGCTGGCCACTACTTTCTGCCATCTTTCAGGAAGCGTACGAATCCTGCGTCGAAAAAATTGTCCCTCTTTTGAAGCAATTCAATTTGTGACATCTTCATGAGATTGGAAATGTTGGTCAGCCAGGCAATGCGCCATTGATCTAAACAGGTGATAATCAGAGGGAGCACTCTCTGGAGAATACGGCGGGAGGGGTAGGGCTCCCCTTTTAATGTTTCCAAGTATGTTTTGAACTCTTTTGCAATGTGGGGTTGAGCGTTGTCGTGCTGCAAAATCACTTTATCGTGCCTCTCACTGTACTGCGGCCATTTGTCTTTTAATGCCCTGCTGAAACGAATTAATTGCATTGGATAACGAGCATCTGTGATTGTTTCACTTGGTTTTAACACCTCACAGTACACGGTGCCAAGCTGGTCCCACCAAATGCAGAGCACGATCTTGGAACCGTGAATATTCAGTTTGGCCGTCAATGTGGAAGCATGGCCGGGATATCCCCATGATTTTTTGCATTTAGGGTTATCGTAATGAACCCATTTTTCGTCCCTGATCACAATGCGATGCAGAAATTCCTTCCTTTTTTGCCTCTGAAGCAACTGTTCACAAACAGACAAATGCCGTTCAACGTCTCTTGGTTTCAGCTCACACGGGACCCAAGTTCCTTCTTTCTGAATCATGCTCATAGCCTTGAGACATTTTGAAATGGCTTGCTGTGTCACTCCCACTAATCGTGCCAATTCTTCTTGAGTTTGGCGTAAGTCTTCACTCATTAATGTCTCCAATTCTGCATCCTCAAAATCATTCTCTCTTCCATCACTATGCCAGTCCAAGACGTTAAAATCACCGTTCTTGAAGCGTTGAAACCACACACAACACATTCTTTCACTAATAGCGTCCTTACCATACGTACTTGAGAGCAATCAATGAGACTCAGCCGCTGTTTCCTTCATACTGAAACAAACCAGCAACACCTCTCACAAATGATGAGAATTAGGATTGTAAACTGACATTTTCAATCAAGAACAACTTTATGATGCAGACACAAATCGACTAATGTTTGAATAAGGTTATGTTGTCCGAGGTCCAAGCTAATTGCCTGACGTCTGCAATCTGTTTCTTTCGACCGCAACTTACAGTTGTTGCCACCTATCGCCAAACGGTGGAAGCTAAGTTGTACACCTTGTATATTAAATGGCTGTCCTGGTTCATTGGTCACTTTCAGGTTGCATATCTAACAGCTTCCAGGGGCAACAAAAATCCAATTTTAAATATTTCATAAAATTACTGACCAAACATAAACATTTAAACTGATGTCACAACTTACTCATTAAGAGGTATAATCATATATTAAATGTTTAACACAGTAAGACAAAGATCACGGTTAGAAACTGCAGCAAAAGTCACGGTGTGCCAATTACCCACACTATTTTCAAACAGTATTTCAGAACTGCCAAACTAACTTAAAGCACAATTTCAAACCTTATCTTAACTTTTCCTTGCTTACATACTTAATATCAACTATTTAACAAGTTAACACATTTGTAAAGTAATCAGATGTTTCAAATTGTTATATACAAGGCACTTTGATGCTTGGGTTGCTGGGGAAATAAGTCGTAAGGCGTGCTGGGGAAATAAGTTGTGTTTTCATTCAGAAATCAGGGAAACCACTGGCACTCAGCTTAAAGTGCATTAGCTACGTAAATCTAGTGGACTTCTGTCCAGGCATAAATATTTTAAACGTTTTTTTTTCTAGGTATTACAATTGTATCATGGTAGCACAGCACATAGGATGGAGCTGTAGATGAGATAGTCTCTTACGATAACTGTGCAATTATCTTTAAAACAGTTGGAAACACACACTGCTGTTGCTTCAATAACCACAACAGAAGTAGGTGAAAAGTAATGAAAAACAGCTTGGATGAAGACAGATCAATTTCAAAGAGCCTACATTATGGTAGGGAGGATAGTTGTGACCCTATTGAATCAGTGCATAAATAAAAGACCATCACCAAATTAGATACTCATGCACCATCAGTTGTGGTATGATCTTCAGAATTAGAAAAACGCTGTCATTTGTTGCCTGCCTGAACCCCACATTCTCACTGAATATAACACTAACAGAAATTCCTGGGTGGAACAATATCTAAAATAAAAGAAAGGCAACCTTCAGAAGACTGATGTCTGGCGTGTAGACACATGTAACAGTATGTAATCTTAACTGGCTGTTGAAACACTGGCTCTTGTTCTGGCAGAAAGTACATACATTCACACATGCAACTGCACACACTACCAAGCGCACATTACACTGATAAATAGTTGTCTGGGCTGATGGATATAGGGACATGCTGGGGAAGGATCCACTAGGCAAGGAGAGAGTAGTTGGATAGTATGAGGCAGGAGTGAGCACAAGGGACTCAAAAGCTGCATAACAAGACTAGAGGATTTCTGAGGGGTAGAGCATATAAAAAATATAGAGAGAAGGTTGACACAGGCGGGTGGGTTGGGAGAGAGAAGGTGGAGACAGCGAGGGAGACAAGGAGGGGTGAGGGATGAGTGGAAATGGGGGAGGGAGGGAGGGTGGGAGAGGGGGAGAGGGGGAGAGAGAGAGAGAGAGAGAGAGAGAGAGAATGCCCATATGGTTTTAAAGGGGGTTAAATGTTTCCTAGGTATCTCCGAGACAGTTCTGCTGAGTAATTCAATACATTATCTGGAGGGTACGCTTCCAATGTCAAAATGACACATTCTCATTACCTGCACCTTGACTTGAAAATAAACCTCTCTCTCTCTCTCTCTCTCTCTCTCTCTCTCTCTCTCTCTCTCTCTCTCTCTCAATCAATGTGGCTATATCAAGTATGCCTCGTATCATTGACTACTACTTTTTCACACAGCTGAGTGCTCAACACTCAACACATTAGCAACGGTCAAAGACACAGTTCATACCAGACCCTACTACCTGGAATTTCTTTTGTTCTGTGACTTTTTCATGCATTGTCACCGCCGTCTTCTTAGACGTGGAGGCCAGAGTAACTCCAAGACAGGGGTCCACTGCATGGAGAAAATATTAAGAACAGCTAGTGTAGCCAAATGCAAGCTTTGTACACTCAAGGATCATCATTTGTCACTCCTAAATACGTTGTGCAACACTTCACTTTAACAAAGTGGTATGTTACATTACAGTGGTGAGAGAAGGCAGTATATAATTTGGACAGGGGAAGAGTGGTGTGGACAGTGACAGTAACAGTAGAGAAAAGGGAAAAGGTAAGGTGAGGCAGTGTCACACAGGTTAGTGGAGGTTTAGGTCAGGAAGATTGTGAGAATGCAGGATGTGCAGGAAAGACTATTCTGATCTGCATAGCTCAGAGAAACTTGTACTGGAAGGGAATACCCAAATCGACAACTGATTGGTCAATTTTGCGGCATGGCCAGTTTGACAGTGGCCATTCGTGTGAGTAGACAATTGGTCAATTTTGCGGCATGGCCAGTTTGACAGTGGCCATTCGTGTGAGTAGACAGTTATCTGTCAAGCCCACATAGAATGCTGCACAGTAATTGGACCAAAGCAGCAGTAATTGCACCATAGCAGATATATAAGGTGGCTGCTTTCACATGTGGTCCTGCCCTTTATTGGGTAAGAAATGCCTGTAACTGGTCCCCAGTAGCACGTGGTGAGTGTATGCAACACGTCTTGTACGAGTATCTGGGTCTTCTAAAAGAGAATCCCATTGGGTGCAGGACTGGGAGGATGATTGGAATAGGGATAAACAAGGATATTCTGTAGGTTGAGTGGGTAGTGGAACACACTTTGGGCAATGTTGGCATGAATGTGGTGGGCTTATCCCTCATCTCAGGGCACAACAAGAGGTAACTGAAGCCTTGATTAAGGATATGATTGAACTTTTCAAGGCCAGGGTGATCTTAAGTGATCGGAGGAGTACTGGTCAGTGGCTGGTTAACAGGTTTACTGGCGACTGAGGAGATAGCATGGGAGTTCTGTTAATGGATGAGCTGGATAAAATAGTGTCTGTTAATAAAAGCTCTGTTAAGGCTATCAGCATATTTCAAAACTCCTACTTTTCACAGCAGATGTTGCATCCATGGGTGGCAAGCTGTAAGGAGGAGATTTTTTGAGGTGAAATAGATGACAGCTGTCAAAGTGGTAGTACTGTTGGTGGTTGGTGTGCTTGATATGAACAGACATATTTCTGGAGCCACATCAGAGGTGGAGATTGATATCAAGAAACATGGATCACTGAACTGAGACGTACCAGTTGAAGCAAATTTTGGAGTAGTTGTTGAGCTTATGGAGGAAAGAACAAATGATGTCCTCGCCATGAGTCCAGATCATGAAAACATCGTCAATGAATCTGAACCAGACAAGCAGTTTTAGGTGTTGACTGGATAGGAAAGCTCACTTCAGGTGGCCCATAAGTAAGCTGGCATAAGATGGTACCAAGTGAGTCCTATGGCAGTACCATTGAATTGTTTATACAGAGTCCATCAGAAAAATGTATACAATCTTTGTCAGGCTCTAATGAGATATCGACATTGTCATTCGATTTTAGTTCTGAGTGTGTTGTAGTACAGTCTTAGGCTCAACAGATGTTACTACTTTCTTCTTGGTATTGAGAAAACAAGATAGGTGGAGCATGCTTGACATTCGAGCAACGAAAATGTATTGTGAAGTGGTTTTTAAAGTTTGATAATTCCGTTGAAGTGCAATGTCAGTGGAGGTGGTGGTTTGAAACAGAACCGCCAACCTGCCTAACAATTAAACCCAACATTGACAAGTTTGAATTGCACAGAATGATTTGTGATATTCACAAAGGAAGATCAGGAAGACAGCATACATCTAAAAGTCCTGCTTCACCGGCTCTCATGTTGGAAACATTTGTTAATTCTCCACAGAAGTCTGCTATGCAATATGCACATGAAGTGGGGTTTAGCAGTACAAGTGTACGAAGAATTCTGAAAGCCGCAAAGTGGAAAGTTTACATTCCATGATTATCGTGCGAGATTAATGATGACAATCTTGATCACCTAAAGCGATTTTGTGAATGGTATCTGCAAATGGCAACTGATGACGAACAATTTGTGATGAAGATAATGTGGAGTGACGAGGCACAATTTAAACTTAATGGATATGTGAATCGGCATAACGGTGTGTACTGGGCACCGGAAAATCTGCACGTTTATGTGGATAAAGTGGCCAATCTACCACGGGTTCATGGGTGGTGTGGACTATCATCTAAGGGCTTAGTAGGACCCTTTCTCTTTGATACTACTGTCACTGGAGAAGTGTAACTGGAAATGTAACACACGTCAATTTTTCTAGGTATATGTGTGCTTTATGGAGCTGATGAAGATGTCTTCTACCATCGGGATGGGGTACCACCACACTAGCACCTAACCGTATGAGCTTTCCTGGATGACAATTTTCCCGGGCACTTAATGGCATGAAGAGGGCCCATTGAGTTCCCTCCACAATCACCAGATCTAACACCTACAGACTTTTACTTTTGAGGAACTGTGAAAGATAATGTCTATCGACATAAACCATGCACGCTGGAGGAACTTCGCCAGGAGATTAGAGCAACATGTGCAGCGGTCTCCACTGTAACACTGACTGACATAGTTGCGGTGACCGTACATCGTTCTGTTATGTGTACAGCCGCCAATAGTGAACATTTTGAAGATTTAAAGTAACCAAGTGCTAAGCTGAAGGTTGTACAACAAATGTGACCAATTATTAAATGTAAAATAAACACATAAGTTACACTTTTCATTCCTTAAAGTGTGTATACATTTTCCTGGTGGACTCTGTAGATTTGGTCTTCAAAGGTGAAATAATTATGGATCAGGATAGGGTTGGCTAAGAGGATAGGGTAGTGGATTTGGTATCAGGATGATGCTGGGAAGGTGGTATTCCATGCTTGCAAGGCCATGGGCATGAGGGATGTTGGTGTATATGGACGCCAAAACTACAGTTGCCAACAAGGAATTTGGTGGTAACATGACAGGAACTGTGGAGAGGTGGTGAAGGAAGTAAGTATTGTTTTGGATGTGAGGTTATGGACAATGGGATAATTGTAGTTTGTGTCGGTCAACAAAGGCAAAGGTTCATTCTGTGGGAGCATTGTACCCAGCCACAGAGGGATAACTTGTAGATAGATCTGTTTGTTTGGGTTTGTGGAGAAGGTAAAAGGTAGAAGATGGGGTGGAGGTGGGGGGGGGGGGGGGGGGGGAGTTGCAGGAGTGAAGGAGGAGATGGTTTCAAGCATCAAGTTTTGGGATGGATTTAAGGCATTGGGGAGCTGCTGAAGGTCATACTGGACTTCTGGGATGGAATCATGGTCATGTAGTAAAGTTGGCAGAGAGCTTCAGTCACACAGTCACTACGATTCATGAGCACAGAGCTGGAGCTTCTGTCCACAGGAACGATGGTAAGGTTTGGATTGTCTGCAGGTTACAGATAGTTATGTGTTCCGTAGGAGTGATGATGTGCTCACTGGGGAGGAGTTTAGGAAGGGAAGGTGAGGCCAGACTAGAAATGAGGAATTCTTGGAAAATTACCAAGGGATGACTGGATGGAAGGGGAGGAGGATTACTGTTGGAGAGAGGTTGGTACTGTTTTAAACATGGTTCTATATGGAGTTCTATGTGTCAGTTGTCAGTGTGGTGAAGAAAGGTTTCCACTAGAGAGAACATGTATGGGAAGAAGTTCCTTTGCAGCTGCTGCATGGCTGAACCCAGGTTTTGGGCTACAGATTAGGCCTTTGGAGAGCACACCCTCCCCCATGCAGGTTCTTGGTTCTCTCCCCCCCCCCCCCCTCCCTCCCTCTCTCTCTCTCTCTCTCTCTCTCTCTCTCTCTCTCTCTCTCTCTCCCCCCCCCCCCCCCCTCTTACTCCTTCTTCTCTCCCTCTTTTCCTGCCCCTATCCCCTTCTCCCTCCCCCCCTCCTTTCTCACCCCTCTCCCTTCTCTCTCCCACCCCATCTTCACCATCTCTCATCCAACCCTGGACATCCTCCTCCCCTAGGCTCTATGGAAGGGTCTGCTTGGTATGGAATAGGTGGCAGCTGTTAAAGTGGAAGTGTTGCTGGTGGCTGTTAGTGGAATCACTGATTCAGCCATTTTTGAGGTGGAGGTCAACGTTGAGGAAGGTGGCTTGTTGGGTCAAGTGGGACCAGGTGAAGTGAATAGGGGAGAAGTTTCTGGACGAATGTGGATAGGGTGGTTGGTATAATTTATATTGGAGAGTAGGTTATGGGTAATTCACTGAAGGTGAGAGTGTATGAGAGCAAAGATTCTCTCAATGGGGCACAGTAACCAGCCACAATGGGGCATCCAGGGAGATTGGGTTTAGGGACTTTAGAAAGCATAGAAGGTAGGAGCGTGGAGAGCGGTTGGGGTAAGGAGAGAGATGGACTCCCAGGAGAGGTTCTGGAATGGGCCTAAGGATCTGAGGAGAGACTGGAGATCCTGCTGGATTTCTAAAATGGGGTCACTATGGCAGGGTTTATAGGTGGACAAATGTGACAGCTGGTGGAGTCCTTCCACCAGGTAATCCTTGCAGTTAAAAACACCTACTGTGGAGCCTTTGTCAGCAGCTAGGATTATAAGGTCGAAATCAGTTTTTAGGTGGTGGACTGCGGTTCTTTCTGTGGATGTAAGGTTAGTTTGCATGTTGAGGGATACCAACCATTTCCTCCACTAACTCTCTACAGTTCCTGTTCCTTTACCACATCACGTCACTATTGATGCCACCTCTCATTACACGAACATCCTTAATTCCTATGGCCTTACCACTACTGAACACTACCTTTCCCAATACCCAACAGATTCCAAACCACCAATCTCCTTTCTAGTCACCATGAGCAACCATATCATAGCCCCCAATTACTTCTTTGAAGACATTACTTACAAAAAAATCCAGGTTACGGCTAGGCACCCACATATCACCATTCCATGCTAACCTATTCATGGGCCAATTAGAGGAATCCTTCCTGAACACCTAGAATTGCAATCCCCTCACCTGGTTCAGATTCATTGTCAATATCTTAATAATCTGGATCAAGGATGAGTACTCCCTACCCACATTCCTCCAGAACCTCAACACCTCCCCCACTCACTTCACCTGATCCCACTCAACCCAACAAGCCACCTTCCTTGGTACTGACCTGCACCTCAAAGACATCTACATCAGTATCTCTGCCCATATCAAACCAACCAACCACCAGCAATACCTCCACTTCGACAGTTGCCACCCATTCCATACCGAGAAATCCCTTCCATAGAGACTATCCACCCATGGCTGTCACCTCTGTAGAGACAAGTGATCCCTCTCAAAATATACAGAGAATCTCACTGAGGTCTTCACAGACTAACTACCCTCCCAAGCTTGTACTGAAACAAATCTTCCATGCTTTATCTCTCCAGTCACCCACCAACTCGCAAAGTCCCACTGTCCGGCCACAGAGGAGCATTCCCATCGTGAGTCCGTACCTCCCAAGAATGGAGCAACTGAATCAAATTCTCCACCAGGGTTTTGACTACCTCTCATCATACCCTGAAACAAGGACTATCCCACTCACTATCCTTCCCACCCCTCCCACTCCTGGCATTCTGCCACTCACTGAACCTACACAATATCCTTGTCCATCCCTACGCAATCCCTGCTCCCAACCCCTTACCTCATGGCTCATATCCCTGTAATAGACACATAGGCAAGCCTATCCTGTACCTCCTCCCACCACTATCTACTCCACTCCAAACACAAGCATCACCTATCCCAACAAAGGCATGCCCCCTGTGAAATCAATCACATGATCTACAAGCTAAGCTGCAACCATATACTGTATTCTACATGGGCATCACAACCAATAAGCTGTCTGTCCATATTCATATGAATGGCCACTGACAAACTGTGGCCAAGAAACACCTGGACTATGCCGTTGCCGAGCAGGCTGCCCAACACGACGTTTTTCATTTCAATGACTGTGTCATAGCCTCTGCCATCTAGATCCTTCTCAACAACACCAGCTTTTCTGAACTGCGCACGTCGTAACCCTCCCTGCTACATATCCTATGTTCCTGTAACCCTCCTGCCTCAGTTTTTGTTAGTCACTGTCCTTACCCATCTAGCCACTTCCCTGTTCCCATTTCACCAATACTCAGACCTCTATTCCACCAATGCACCCTCAGTCCTTTTACTTCCTCTTTTTCGCTACCCACCCCACCCTCCCACCATTCATCTAACCTCCCAAGTGCACCTAGCTGCCTATCCTCCTCTACCTCATCCCCGTACGCTTCCACATCTCTCACTCCTATCCTGCTATCCATCCCTATCCCCGCCCCAGCCTCTTCCTTACTGCCACCATCCAGTTGCCTTTTACAGCATGCTCTGCTGCTCACAGTCTGGCTTCAATAGCCAGAGACTGTGGTCATGTGTTTGTGAGTTGCATTAGAGCGTGTGTGTGTGTGGGGGGGGGGGGGGGGGGGGGGTGTCTATTTTTGATGGAGGCCTTGTTGGCCAAAAGCTCACTTTCTGACAATCTTTATGTTGTGCCTATCTGTGACAGCATCTCTGATATATGGTGAGAAACAACTACCCTTTTCATACTGTTGTTACATAATACATATGTGAAATTTATTACATTTTATTGTGATTATATTTGTGTATTATATGCCATAAAAATTAATTTCTTTTCTTTAGATTATGTTAGATTCTTCATTTATTGCAACTAAGTCTCCCTTAAACCCCCCTCAAAATTATTGTCAGATGTTAGATTCTTCATTTATTGCAACTAAGTCTCCCTTAAACCCCCCTCAAAATTATTGTCAGATGTTTGTCATCTCCCTTAAAACTATAATCAAATGTAAGTCATCCTATTGTACACAGAATGTGAATGCACAGAATTAGAGCAGGCTACAATACTGGAGTTCATAATACACTGAATACAAGCTACCAAAGTAAGCTTTTGGATTCCACTTTCAATGTGACAGTACAATGTCTTTTTAGTGAAGGCAGTAGCACTCAGTGCTGTATAAGATCCTGAGTATGAAAATTTAAGGAAGCCTTTCATCTGAGTCAGTCCAAGGGACGTAAAATATTCCATTAACTGGTTATTCAGTCAGGTGACTACATAAAATTTCACTTTTATGAGTGTTTGTTTTCAGTGATAGCATGTAGTTACATGACAACATGTTTTCTATAAGCCACATGCTGATGTTACTACTCTTTACTGAAAGAAGGAAAGAGACCAAATGTTGAAAAGCTATTGGCAGAAAGCCTGCTCTTCTTGTGAAAAGGTGGATTATTAAACCTATTGTTCCCATAAAGAGTGTCTTGCATTCTCCTTACTGCATACAATAATGTAGAATGACTTTAAATATTGTTCACAACATTGGCACACAATCTGGTGATCTGGAACTTATACACTATGTATCTGCCTCTTGCCGGCCAATTCCTGTTGATAAAAATTTCCCTAATCACCAGCCTTTCCATTGGATAAAGCTGTCAAAAGTGCTGGTAGGCATCAGGGATTTTCTTATGTGGACTCGACTAATCTAATCTAGTACTGAAGAATAAATGTATTAAAATGAATGGAGTTATTAGCAAACAAGTAGTAAATTGAAATGTCATGCATGATGCAATAGTTTTTCTCGCATGTCATTGTTTATGTTATCACATCTCCTGTACTAAGATAGGTAGGTGGGTCTTATCCACACAGGGATTATTATGAGAAAGTAAGGAGTATGTGTATCAAGTTTGGTTGAAATCGGTTGAGTGGTTTAGGAGATGTGGGAAACACACACACACACACACACACACACACACACACACACACACATATTTTATAATAAGACAGATATTTATAATATATATTACATTTTTCTCAGAATGAAATGCCTGCTCAGAAAAAAAATTCTGCCAAAAGATACTTACACATGCCTCTATAAACCATGTATCTTTCAATGTGTTGGCATTATAATAGCAATCTGGACATATTTCAATTTCTGCCATCTCTTGTTTACAAACTTTAAGTATATACTTTGCTGAAGATGTTAGCTTGGTATGCTCTGCAACAAAAACAAAATATTTGCCATTGAATGCTGATCTTTACTTGCATAATGTTTTCATAACAATAGGAACTTTAAAAATATTGGAAACAATAAATGAATTTTAAACATTCACATTAAAGAAGAATATTTAGAGGGTGCTTTTGGAAGTAGCCACACATTCTCTCTTTTTTTAAAAAAAAAAAAAAAAAAAAAAAACAGAGAAAAGGAAAATCTCAGTATTGAAAAGGAATAGAAAGCAAACACATTCAGTGTCCTTTGACACGAAAAAGTCAGACAACTCCATGATTCTGTGTGAGAGGTGCCATGCTCCAGTAAGAATCACAAGTCATCTCATAAAGAAATAACTGTGCAGTAGATGACTTCTCTTTGACAATAACAAAAAACAGGTATGGTGTCTCAGTGGCTACAGTTTCAAACACGAACTTCTGCTGACAGTTACGGCTACAGAGTATTCTGTTGAGAACAATCAGTTGCACAACTGGAGAGGGAGAAAAACCCTCATATATGTATTTGAAAACACTGACAGATAAAAAGTTTGCATTAAAATGAGGTATTTCTGTACAATTATTAGCAAATTAGTAATATCCTAACAATACGAAATCAAAACCTCACAGTAAAACATTCTCTATTCACATAGGTGGAACAGTTATGATATCAAAGTATAAATAGCCAATACATATACCAAGAAGAGATGAAACTGAGATAATATTTACTGTAAGAAATAAGATTACTGAGAAATCTTGTACCTTGACGAAAAATAGAAGAAAGTTAAATGTAAAAGCTCTTAAAGCACATGATGAATCAAATGGTGAATCAAAAATTATTCATACCTAAATCTTACATATTTATTTAATTTAACTGCTGCAGTAGTGCGGTCCTGATCAGTAACGCAATGAGTAAGAAAGCATTTCTCCTACACTCCTCTGTGGGTCTTAAGCGTCTCAAAAAATCTTCAGAAACAGCCCAAATCCACAGGCAGAAAAGAAACTTCACAGAAATTATTCTTTTGTATACTGATAATGCAGTATTTGTCGCACATGTTGTTTCTGGAGACTGAGTGAGGTTTTGTCTTGTTTTTTTATCTTTGTTCAGTATATTTTCAGCAATACACTGCAAGTTTCTTCAATAAATATGCAACGGATACACTAAAGAAACTCCCACATTATTGTGATAAGAACTATTTACTACACAATCAATTACATTGTGACTTGAACAGCATATATTTTCAATGAATTTTTAACTCGCATTGCAAAGATGGGCTTCTATTAACCAAGCAGCTATAGATGGAAACACACAAAGAAATAAAGTTCTTAACTTTCAGAAGCAGAGCCTTCTTACTCTGGTGGACAGGAGAAGAAGGTTCGATAAATCGAGAATGGTAAAATTCAGTGATACATGAAAAGTAAAGAAATGTCACCCACGAACCTGGTCACAGGAAATGTACCGATAGGGTAAGAAAAAAAAGGAATTGCTGGTATCAGAGATTTGAAAGCTAAAAAACGTAGACACCAACTAAAAGTTTTACGTACTTCCTTCTGCTCTCACTTGCTGACTAGATTTTCTCATTCTACATACTTTCAGTTCTATGATCTCTCCCCCCCCCCCCCCTTCCCCCCCCCCCCCTCTCTCTCTCTCTCTCACACACACACACACACACACACACACACATACACACACACACACATACATACACATATGTATGTGTGGTCGTCAAAAACAGCCTGAAATGTTTGTAAGGACATTGCAGCACAGGCTGTGCTCAGAAATAATTGTCATGAAAAAGAATTTGGTATGTTGCGCCTTTTGTAAATTATTCAGTACTTAAGTTAGCCAAACACATCATTGCACATGCAAACTAAAGTACTTGCACACGCTAAAATGCACTAAAGCATGGACACCTGTGGGTCCACGAGTTACTACTTGTTCAACTGGCCATGACCAGTTAAAATGTGCCTGTTCAGAAGTGATAAAGTTAAGCTAGGTGAACAAAAACTATGTTTGTTCAGTTTGAGGAAACCAAACAAAGAACAATTTTGGCGACACTGTCTCTGGCAGTCTGCTTGAATTTTTGTGTGCAACAATCTGACTGGCTAATGTCAATAGCAAATAACTCTGAAATGGTGCAACATATCAATTTTTATTCCTCAGCACAACCTCCCTGCAACACCCTTACAAGCTTTTCAGACTCTTTCTGAACTCCCTGTATATAAAGGCTGGATGCTATCTGTACTGAAAAAGCCAAAAATATCTGAAGGTTAATTCTTTAGACTTTTTCTCCCACCAATTATGTCACAGTTATTGAATTTACAGTTTTTTGGGAAAAAGTCTAAAACTCAAAATTTATTTGTACAATACCTTTGATTTTCCTTATTCCATTGTCTTAGGGGTGGGAGGTAGGGTGCAATGAGGGAGCAATGAAGCATCCTGCCAACAAGTTATTTGTGGAAGTTTATTTGTCACAGCTGCCTGTCTCGTTAACCACAGTGTTTCAAGATAATGATATCTTGATATTTCCTCGCAGATTAAAGTTAAGGACTTGAATCTGGGAGCTTTGCCTTTTGTGAGAGAGTGCCCAAGTGACTCAGCTATTCAAGCATGACTCACAACCCACACTCACAGCTTTTATTCTACTAGCACCTCATTTCCTACCTTCCAAACTTCACAGAAGCTCACCTGCAAACTTTGCAGGATAAGCACACATGGACGAAAGAATAATGTGGAGACTTAGCTTGGCCAAAGTTTGGTGGACTATTTGCAGAATTTCTCATCATCATTGAGGACTGACATGTGTTATACAAACTTATGTGCAGTTTATGGGCACAGTGTTTCTGGTGTGCAACTTTATGTTTTGCTCTAAGAAAGAGTATTTGTTGCACTGGTCATTCACAGTAAATCCAAATAGTGTGCCACAGTATTTAGGTTCAAACCTCAGCCTGGCACACCGATGACCGTAGCAGTCTGGTCCCTTTAATCCCCCAAACCAACCAACCAACCAACCAACCTGGCACACGACTTAACTTGTAACATTTAACTAAAAAAAAGAAAGAAAAAAAAATGGAAAATGTCATAATTCTTGATTTATGATATAACATCTCCTTTTCACTAATGTCTGTAAGATGTTATTTTTGATTTCTTAAAACTTTATGTTGTGTATGACTTCATACACAACGGTAAGGAGAGTTGGGCTACATGGTGGCATGGCAACTGGTGTCGCAGGACAGCTGGACAGGAGCGGAAATGATTGGCAAACAAGTTAACATAATAAACAGAAGATTTACTTAATTTGTATTTCTCCAAGCATACAAAGACTCATTACAAATAATACAGCAGGAAGTAGAGTCGAGCTCGCAACGTCAACAAGAAAGATGATCCCTAAAGTAAGCACGAACGAAGATCTCGTTTGAAGGAGTTCCAAGTGTGTGTGGGCTGCTGGCTGCTGCTCACTGCTGCCAGCTGTCCCACATTGTGGTGACAGAGGGAGCCTCTGGAGTCGTGGCTCAGTGAGCTTGCACCACTGGGTCCACTGGATCCCACATGACCCCTACCAGCAACTGACAGAAACTTGTAATTCCATTGCCAACTGTGACACACGTGGGGTGGTATCGATAAATGATACCATACTTGATTACTTTTTATGTAATTGTATTCCTTGTTTTTAAAGTTGTATGGGGGCTAATGAGCTGAAATATATGTTCTTACTGGCAATATATTAGTCAATTCATTGTAATATAATTGATAAACTAACAAACCTACTTCTGGAACACATCGTGTGTGCACTGGGGGAGGGACGGGGGTGGGGGCTGCACATGCGTTTTGCACACTCGCAGAGACTGACAAAGTTTTTTTTAAGGTGAGCTCCTACTATATTCCACAAATCCACACATTCTTTTATGTGCCTATCTACTAAGCAGTACTTCATCTGTACAGTGAGTGACTGTCTTTTCTCACCTATATTTTGCACTCTGTCCAATACTGAAACAAATGACCAAATATTCTATCCCCAAATTGTCTGTCTAAGTAGAGAAGTTGCTTTTTCTGGTTTGAATGAGGGTAGAAAATAATTTAAGAATAAGAAACACTATTCAGAGTTCTTCATGATAGACAAACTTGTATGCTAGGCAGAAAGAATAAAAACAGTCACATTTGTAACACATCTGCTACACACTGAAATTATGTGTACCTGCACTACAGACACAATCGGCATTGCCGTATCATAGGTCCCCTCCGGTCTCACAACACAGTATGGATTATACACAAATAGAGAGACTGATCACAACACATCAGTCTGTTAACAAGTTAGTGTCCAGAAGACTCCAGAGGAATGAGCAGCATTACCTTGCATCCAGTGATCATGTGTTCACGGCATGCCAATCAAGTATCTGTCTGCTGAACCTATACATAAATGACCACCTGGCCACAGAACAGGCTGTTCCAACAGCAGTACCAAATATGGAGGATCACAGCACCACCACAACAAACGCCCCCACATTGGTACATGAGCCATGCCTCCACAAACACTGCAGTCACAGGACAGTATACAATGGATGGACTTATGCTAGGCGCGCACTGGCGATTTTTCAGTCGGCGCGACTTAACAATCGCTGTCGCAGAAGTACATTGTGATGCGCACACAGCGGCAGGAAAATCGCAACTACTCTCAGTACCAGCATGGATTAAATCGAAACAGCTTGTTTGGTGGCGCTTTTACTACAACGAAGAGTGAGAAAACAGCGCAAATGTCGTTACTGGGTGCATCCGATTGTAAGTCAAAGACAAGTGAAAGGGCAGTTTTACAAATTACATAGAGTTACAAAATCACCCAAATAAATTCTTTCAATACTATCGAATGAGTAAGAATAGTTTTGATACACTGCTTCAGACAGTATGACCGAATATAACAAAACAAGATACAACATGGAGAAGTGTATGCCACCTGAGGAGCACTTATCAGTGACTTTGAGGTGAGCACACATTATTTCATTCAACAGTTTTTATTGCCCTTTTACATTATTGATTAGATACATCAAGAGAATCATTTCATTCAACAATTGTTGTTGCCATTTTAGATTACTGATCAGATACATCAAGAAAATCACTACTGCAAGTCGAAACTGGCAAACTTGTTTCATGAGAAAACTGCAAAACCATGTTGCGCACAGAGGTTTCTGTGGTCTTGTTGCAGTTGTCAGCAGAGGGGCACATGAACAAATTTTGTGGAGGTTCCATTTCATTTAGGACATTTGAAGAATACGGTTGAACGAATGAAGATGCTGGAGAATAAGTTGCTTGAGTGGTGTTATAAGTCGCTTGAGTTGTGTTATAAGATATGTTCGGATGCTGTGGAAAAATCGGTGAAAGCTGATAATATCTGGCATTCCTAATCACATTCAGTATTTCTATTTTCACATCATGTTTCTGTTCTTCGTTTAACTTCGCCAGCATGGGGACAAGCATTAATGCAAAATTCTTATCCTCGTTAACTTCTTCTTTTTGTCTGTCTTTTAATATATTTAATAGAGATTCCTCGTAGGACATAACCTTCTTGGCTTCTCTTATCGTAGGATGTCGTACTTTTGTGCTCTGTGCAGTATCATTGTTGTTTTGTGAAGACAAACTGGGGGGAGAACCTTCTTCCTTGTTTCCTGTGTTACTGGGCATAATTTCGATGTTGCTGGTGGTCGGTCTGTCTTCCATTTGAGGGAGCAGAAATAACATTACATCGAAGTATAGATATTTCCTCCGTTTTCTTGCAGCCTCGCCAGATGAAGATTTTTTCTGTGATGCCAGTTCTCTCGCGAAGCAGTCCTTCAGATTTTTCCACTTCCTTTGAATTTCTTTACCTGCCATAAATGAAATTATCACTGTATATAATTTATTGTAAGTATTTATCTTAATACTTCTATGAATAAATATTAATGCTGTTACTGAATATTATTTCTTCCAGATACCTTGCAACTGGAAATAGCTTTCGCTCATTACACTACGAATATCTACTGGGAGCCACTACAATCAGAGAAATTGTGAAGGATACATGCGAGCAGTTGTGGCAATGTCTACAGCCTATTCATATGGCAGAAAAAACTGAAGATGATCGGAAGATTATTGCCAAACAGTTTTTAGACAGAACTGACTTTCCAAATTGCATTCGTGCTGTGGACGGGAAACATGTGAGACTGAAGAGGCCTGCTGACAGTGGCTCAGAGTTTTATAATTACAAGAATTATTTTTTGACGATCCTTTTGGCCGTAGTGGATGCTGACTATTGTTTCACTGTGATAGACGTGGGCTCATACGGAGCCAATGGGGATTCTAATGTGTTCAAGAAATCCAACTTCTATCAAAAACTGAAATCTAATCAGTTAAACATTCCAAATCCTCAAAAATTTCCACACGATGAGGAAGGAGAGCCTCAACCTTTCAATTTTGTACGAGATGAAGCATTTGCACTGTCTAGACATATTCTGCGGCCGTATTCGAAGAAAAACCTGACAATGAAACAGCGTGTTTTTAATGACAGACATTGTCGTGCTCATAGAATGGTGGAATGTACTTTGCGGATTTTGGCTAACAAATGGAGAATATTTCATCGACCTTTGGATGTGGATGTTGGTTTTTCATACATAATCATAAAAGCATGTTGTATTCTGCATAATTTCGTAAGACGAAATGATGCTGTACGAACTGAGGACGAGTCGTACGAATGCCTTCTGCAAGACTGTGAGCCTGTTGGAATAAGAGCTGATGTGTGTGGTATGCAGATAAGGGATTATTTTGCAAACTACTTTGTGACTCCACAAGGATCAGTATCTCGGCAATATGAAAAAATTTAAATTGTTGTAACTGTGATGTGTACATGAATGAATAAAATAAGTGAACCATGAAATACCTTTGTTAGTCTTTTCTGGTCCAGGCAGTTCAGTCCAGTTCCGAATTAGGCTGCAGCATACTTCTCCCCACAGTTTCTCTTTCAAATTGTGATTACTGTATTCTTTTAATTTCCTGTTGTAGAGAGCTGGTCGCTTTTCTACTCCTGCAATTAGTCTTTCTGAATTGACAACACAACTTACAATGTCATCCGTAGCGCAACTCCCGTTATCAGACATGCTGCTGGCGCACTGAACTGGTGTGTATGCAACACAGAGCGAGAGCGACTGACTGGAAATCGCGTCGCTAGTGCGCGCGGGCCTATGCCAGTGCCTGTGAATCATTCCACACCTGTGACAATCGCGTCACGTGTGAAATAGGGCCGGCAGCGCCTTTTAAATCGACGCTACTTTTTTGTCGCACGTGTGCGCACTCCTATTTGAGCCACTGCATTTCATTCTTGCGACAAATAAATCGCGCGACGGAACATCACCAGTGTGCGCCTAGCCTTAGACTTGTGCTTGTGTCAAGCAATTACATTCAGAGAGCATACTATTCAGACTTCAAGTGTTTTTCATCGCAACACACGAACTAATAACCTCAGTGACTTATAATTTTCTTGTGACTCCTTATTCTGGAAGACTGCAGAGAGAGAGAGAGAGAGAGAGAGAGAGAGAGAGACAGAGAGAGAGAGAGAATGTGTGTGACTACAATCCTGGACGTTTAACTGTGAATTGCTTCCATTCTTGTTTACATTATAAGTGTTTATTGTTGTACTAGTTGGGAATCATTATCAGCGTGTGTGTCCACAACATTCTTAGTGAGAGTATGCGTCATTAAATACAATTTTCCATACCAATGCCAAATACTGCAGGGAAGAAACCACTCCAGGAGAAGAACATATTAAGATAAACCACCGTAATTAAGTTTCCAATAGAGTATCACACAGCCCACCATTGTTGCAGGCAATCTCAAGGTATTATTCTCATAAAAGAATGCCTGTAGTGAAAGTAGGCCTGTGTTTGAACATAATATAAACTGTCTGAACATTTTACGTCACAGTTTGGGAAATCTTGGGTTCTGTTCGATCTTCTGATTGGTCTGTGATCTAGTGATTTTTGTTAGTGCTACGAAAATATCGTATCTTAGTGTTATTAAAGCACTATGACTTTTAATAATAAAAATAACTGTAAAACATGAATTGAAGTATCTTCTAGGGTACAGGTCTTGTGTACGAACAGCACTAATAAATAAATAAAAGACTGCAGTTACAATTCTACTCAAATCTCAAGCTTTAACTCATCCTGTGATCTAGTGTGGACTGATGGTACTATTTCCAATACGGGTGTTGTTGCTGTAGTTCGTTCTTGCAACAACAATTACAATCACCACATTATGACACATTTCATTTGCCTGGCATCTGCTGAATGTTGCCTTGTTGTTTTCAAACCGATTTAAATTTGGTAAAATTTTTAACTGTTATTCTAATATGTGAGTGTAAGGAGTGAATTGCTCATATGCAACATGCAACCTACTTGGTAAATCAATATTGCTTCCCTCAAACAAAATAAGATGACATATCAGTCAAGTACTATTTTCTGGAGGACAACAATCTCATCTTTGTCTGTCAGCATATATGTTTATATGTCCGTAATACTGGTACTCTACGATAACTCTATTGAAAATCTGATCAAATACAATAAGAGTTCGTGCAATGGTACAATTTAATGCTACTTCCCTCCAGTGTTTCACGAAATTGTCAAATTTTAAGTAGAGTGAGATTCTGGAGCTACGGGAGATGGCAGTTATGTATGCGTGAGATATGCTTGTGTGTGTGTGTGTGTGTGTGTGTGTGTGTGTGTGTGTGTGTGTGTGCGCGCGCGTGCATGCCTTCTAATGACGGCACCTGTCTGCAACTTAACATGTCATCTTTACAGTAAGTAGCAACCTACCTTATCTTTACACTGTTCATTTTCTGGAAGTGATTGTTTTGAGAGTATCCTTATACGGGAGTGAAACATGGATGACAAAGCCTGCTGCCAAGAAGAGAATAGATACTTTTGAACTGCTGAAGATTAGATGGGTTAATCAGATAACTAATGAGGACATACTGAACTGAATTGGGGAGAAAACTAAACTATGGCACAAGTTGATTAAAAAATGGAACTGGCTGATAGAACAAACTCTGGGCACTAAGGAATATTTAATTTGATAAAATGAAATAATAATTTTGTGTAGTTCAATGGCCTGTTGCTAGTCTTTCAATTAGACACCAATTTGGCAATTTGTGTGTACCTAACCTACCACAGTTATTCAACTGGGGAAAGGGGACCTACAGTTTAATGTGGAATCTGAAGCATGCATTGTTTCTGGTGACTCCTTACATTATTTAGAGGTGAAGGTTGAGTTAAAATGCAGGCTGAAAAATACGTGATTGAACCAAGATCTGATTCTGCGATCTCTCTGTTTTCAGGTATTCACTTTACCGCTGGACCACAAGGTCCAAATAGAGGGAAGTGTAGGAGGTAAGTAGCGTAGGGGGGAGACTATGGCTTGAATACAGTACGGAAGTTCAAATCAATGTAGGTTGCAGCAGTTATGCAGAGATGAAGAGATAGGCATAAGATAGGCAAGTTCACAGGGTTGCATCAAATCAGTCTTGGGACTGAACACCAAAACAACAAAAGACATGTCTGTACTTCACTGTTTCTATACCAATAAAACTCCTTTTTTAATAATAGCTACTAATATAAAATATTTGCCATCTTTTGCATCTTAACCTAGATAATTTCTTCTGAAGACTTTTCCTTCCTCCAGTCTATATTTCAGTTCCTCAAGGTAAGAGTTGATTGTGAAAGCTCAAAGTTCTTTCTTTTACATGGATGGTAACTGTCCAACTTCTAACTGATTGTTAACTGGGAAGATGATAAGAACATGAAAAAGTTGATCAAATTTTTACAGATAAAACAGACTTGCTAATGGTAAACTACAAATTATACGGACAGAAATTTGTGGTTATATGACTATACAAACTCAGCTCGAATAAACGTACTAACGTGTATTAAACACAATACAGTCATGAAGTATCCACTTAACATCAGCTATAAATGCTTCAGTGCTGCCATATGCTTTCCTTCTGATATTATACTCAAGCTGAGAAAAGTCCATAGGATGAACTACAAATTCTCTATATCGAGAAAATTCTTTTTGGTCCACTGGCCTCCAAAATGGTTCACTCTGAAACAAAATTAAGAAGAGAAATATATGTTAATTAGATTAAGAAAGAGTAGTTATGAAAGTTATAACACAAACACTGAGGTGACAAAAGTCATGGGATAGTGATATGCACATATACAGATGGCAGTAGTATCACGTATACTCGTGCATTGGTGGAGCAGTCATTTCTGCTTAGGTGATTCACATGGAAAGGTTCCTGATGGGATTATGGCCGCATGACAGGAATTAACAGACTTTGAACATGGAATGGTAGTTGGAGCCAGAAGCATCTGACATTCCATTTCAGAAATCGTTTGGGCATTAAGTATTCCGCCATCCAAAGAGCCAAGAGTGTGCTGAGAATACCACATTTCAGGCACTACCTCTCACCCATGGAGAATGCAGTGGCTGTCAACCTTCACGTAACAAGCGAGAGTAGTAGTGTTCATGTAGAGTTATCAGAGCTAACAGATAAGCAATGCTGCGTGAAATAACCACAGAAATCAATTAAGGATGTATGATGAACGTATCTGTTAGGACAATGTGGCAAAATTTTGTGTTAATAGGATGTGGCTACACAAACACCACTGCTCTCGCTCGTTAAGTGAAGGTTGTCAGCCACTGCATTGTCCACGGGTGAGAGGTAGTGCCTGAAATGTGGTATTCTCGGCACAATCTTGGCTGTTTGGATTGCGGAATACTTAATGCCCAAACAATTTCTGAAATGGAATGTCCGATGCTTCTGGCTCCAACTACCATTCTATGTTCAAAATCTGTTAATTTCTGTCATGTGGCCATAATCCCATCAGGAAAGATTGTCTGAAGTTATTCTAGGAGCGCTCTCAACATACAACCTTTAGCAATTGGTTAGAAAACCAACTCAAGATGGGAACATATTAGATATCTTGGTGACAAACAGACCTGATCTTTTTGAGGAAGTTAATCTAGAAGAAGGTATTAGTGTCCATAATGTCATCGTGTCTTCTATGTCAGTGGAAGTTGGAAAAAAAAAAAAAAAAAAAAAAAAAAAAAAAAAAAAAAAAAAAAAAAAAAAAAGAGAGAGAGAGAGAGAGAAAGAAAAAAAACTGCATAGAGCTTTCTTGTTTGAGAAAGCAAATAAAAGTGTCATTAATGAACATCTTCATACTCAGCTCCAAGCATTCACCGCAGGACACAAAGATATTGAGCATCTTTGGTCGGAATTTAAAGGTATTGTCCACCATGTGCTAGAGAAGTATGTGCCTAGCAAAAGTATAGGGGAGGGAAAGGATCCACCTTGGTGCAACAAACATATTAGAAAGTTACTGAAAAAGCAGAGAATTTTGCATAGTCGTTTTAAACGTAGTCACTGCCCCGCGAACAGAAATTAAGCGAAATGAAAGCAGCTATCAGAAGGACAATGAGAGATACTTTTAACGAATTTGAAAGCAATATTTTATCTGCAGATTCTAAAAATAACCCCAAAAAATTTTGGTCATACATAAAACCTATGAACGCTTCAAATAATTCAATACCTTCTCTTGCTGACAGTACGAGTAATGTAACTGATGATGATAAACAGAAGGCCGAAATTCTAAACCTAGCTTTCAAAAATTCATTTACAGTAGAGGAATGCAGCACCATTCCCCCCATTCAATTTTCAAACAAACAAAAGGATGTATCTGGGATCGTAAAACAGTTAAGATCCTTAGACGCCAGGAAGACATCTGGTCCACACGGTATCCCAGTAAGATTTTATGTTGACTATGCTACAAAAATAGCACCATTCGTATCCATCATCTATCAGAGATCATTGGAACAGAGGAAAGTTCCACGGGACTGGAAGAAGGCCCAGGTCATAGCAATCTATAAAAAGGGTAGAAAATCGGATGCACGTAATTACCAGCCAATTTCACTGACCTCGATTCGTTGTAGAATCATGGAACATATTTTGTGTTCAGACATAATGACCTTTCTAGACTCTGAGGAGCTCATCTGCAGAAACCAGCACGGTTTTAGGAAACAGCGGTCATGCGAGACACAGCTGGCCTTCTTTGTGCATCATATACAACAGGCTCTAGATACCGGCTCCCAGGTTGATGCCATATTTCTCGACTTTCGAAAGGCGTCCAACTCAGTTCCGCACTGTCACTTGCTACAAAAAGTGGGTACTTATGGTCTATCTGATGACATATATGGTTGGATAGAAAGTTTTCTAACAGACAGAGAGCAATACGTCGTCTTGACATATGGGGTGACTTCAACAGAAACAAGGGCAACTTCAAGTGTGACCCAGGGCAGCGTAATAGGTCCTCTGCTTTTTACGATTTACATAAACGATCTGGTTGATGGTATTGACAGCGGCCTGAGACTGTTTGCCGATGATGTTATAGTCTACAGGAAAGTACTATCACACAAAAGTTGTGAACAAATCAATGGGAATTTGCAGAAAATAAATGTGTGGTGTACTGACTGGCAGTTATCTCTCAATATTAGTATGCGTAACCTACTGCATACAACAAGGCGAAAATTCCCATTAATGTACGAGTACAAAATAAATGCCCAGTCTTTGGAAGTAGTTAACGTCCGTCAAGTATCTGGGTGTGACTATTCGAAATAATCTCAAATGGAATGGTCAGATTACACAAATAACGGGTAAGGTGAACTCTAGATTGCGGTTTACTGGTAGAATCCTGAAGCAATGCAGTCCTTCATCAAAGGAAATAGCTTAAAATAAGTTAGTTCATCCAGTCTTGGAGTATTGTTCGTCTGTATGGGACCCTTACTAGTTAGGTCTGATTCAAGAGATTGAGAAGGTCCAAAGAAGAGAGACAAGATTCGTGACTGGTACATTTGGCCATCATGAGAGCATTACAAATCTCATAGAAAGTTTGAAGTGGGACACACTTGCAGATAGACGGCGCGCTAAACAGAAGGGGCTGCACACTAAATTCTGAAATCCGATCTTCACCGAGGATGTAGAGCATATATTATTACCACCAACTTTCAAATCTTGCAATGATCATCATTCAAAGATAAGGGAATAAGAGCTCATACTGAGGCATTCAGACAGTCGTTTTTCCCTCGCGCGATCCGCGAGTGGAACGGGGTGGGGAATATGATTTTGGCGCGAATTGTGCCCTCCGCCACACACTGCTTGGTGGCTAGCGGAGTATATGCGTAGATATAGATGTAGATGACAATGCAAGTGCCTTTGCTAACGGCACATCATCTGCTCATGGGCTCATGACCATATCAGTTGGACCCTAGATGACTGAAAGAACGTGGCCTGGCCAAGTGAGTCCCAATGTCAGTTGGCAAGAGCTGATAGTAGGGTTCACATGTGGCACAGACCCCAATTAGCCATGGACCCAAGTTGTAGTCAAGGCACTGTGCAAGCTGGTGGTGGCTCTATAATGGTGTGGGCTGTGTATACGTGGACCATTGACTGGAAATAGTTATGTTCAGCTACTTGGAGACCATTTGCAACCATTCATGGATGTCATATTCCCAAACAACAATGGAATTTTTTCAGATGACAGTGTGTCATGTCACTGGGCCAAAATTGTTTGCGACTGGTTTTTAAGACCGTCTGGACTATTCAGTAATCTGGCCACCAAGATCGCCCACCATGAATCCCATCGAACATTTATGAGACATAATCAAGAGGTTGGTTCATGAGAAAATCCTGCACTGGCAACACTTCTGCAATTATGGATTGTTATAGAGGCAACTAAAAGCTGCAATGGCCACTGATAAGTCCAGGGTGTTGTCCTGGGCTTCAGCAGCTACCAATACTCTGTGGCAATAATTGCAGCTTAAGTATTTCTACTGTTGCCAGAGCTCCCTGAAACTATTGTGCCTTCCAATGCACTTGAGTCTGAAAGTTTGTCTTTATCTGGAGGTAAATGAGGAACAGTGTCAGGTTCTCAGATCTATGAGTGGAAGGCAAATGTGTGTGCTGTACTGATTTCACAGCTGCCAATGTACAATTCAATAAAGATGTGTGAGGTGTTGACTATTGCTGATAAAACCTTTGATGCAGCAGGACTGTGGCTGATCTTCCTCAGAAGGTCTTGATTTTCCCAGAGGGATGCAGTGCTATCTCACTGGGAACCATAATGTTACAAGGAAGTGTAGCTTTCAGAGGAATAGCTGTCACAATAACAAGGAAAACCCTGGTGGACTTGGTACATTCAGCACGTGATCTCACTCAAGATGGGAGTAGGTTCTCCAGGTAGTTGCTGAACGCACTCAGTGATGCACGCTGCAGTAGCTAGGCCTTTGACTTTCTTGATTATACCCACAAGAAACACATGTGACTAAACTACAAATAAAAATCAAACAGTGGAAAAGCCAGGATGGAATGCAACAGTATAATGAAAAGGAAAGTTGCTACACACCATATAGCGGAGATAGGCACAACAAAAAGACTCTCACAATTAAAGCTTTGGCCATTACGGCCTTCGTCAACAATAGATGACAGACACACATACACAAACACTCACACAAACGCAACTCACACACAGTACTGCAGTCTCAGGCAACTGAAACCACACTATGAACAAGTATAAGAAGTCATCAAACATTTGTTTTGTGGTGTATACTAGTACAAGTACTTAACTGTTATTTGTTTTGTAGCTGTGTACATTTACAGCATAGCCATGTTAAATTTGTATGGTATGCAATTTCTTTTATATATCTACTCTGTGGATGTGTCCACATGCATCAGTGTGTCTGACAATGACCTAACACCAAAACTGCCCTGTGGTGCTAAATACAGGTTTATTTCAACTTTACAGTCTGTGTGGATCTGTCTTTCTCCTCTTTGATATAGTAAAAAGTCTTTGATTGCCTAAACCACACTTCACTTTCACATAATATGGCACATTATGGAATCAGAGTAAATTGTTCAATTCATATTTAGCAAAAAGGAAGTACAGGGTGTCACTACTCAGTGGCATCAAATGAAGAACATATCAGAAACTGACTCAATAGGAAAGAGCACTGCCTATGAAAGACAAGATTATGGGTTCAAGTCTTGACCCAGCACACAGTTTTAATTTGCCAAGAAGATTCAAAACAGTGAAACCCACTGCAGTTACAGATCCATTCTTGTTTACTCCTGTTGACCTTATCATTCACATAGCACCTTTTTGCTATTATTGAACTATGATCTATCATTTCGGTAAAATGTGGACAAAAGAATGAAGCTGTATAGCATTACGACATAAATGAGCTGAATGTGGCAGATTATGTTTTGACTACAGTCTGACACTGGCAGGCAATTGCAATGCTGATTGTCAACATACATCATCATCTTTTCCTCAGGACATACAGCAGGATGGATGGATGATGGAGAGGTTTGTATGGGCGAACGACGGTAAGGTCTTCAGCGCCCACACAAAACCAGATTGAGACGGGTGTCAAGAAAATACCCAGAACAGGAAGATAAAACAATGTAAAACACACGGAACAAAGGTTGGAAAACTATATGCGTACCCACACCGAAGCACAAGACGAAGCATGGTGTCAGCAGTAAAACATTGACTACACAGGAAGAAAGTGGTAGAAAGAGCTAAAACAATATAGCAGATGGAAGTGGCTGGCTGACTGCAAGGAAAAAAAGGGGAGGAGCCAGCCACTCTGCAATAAACTAAAACCTCCAGCTTAAACGTTTGGGCCACAGTTCAGACACATTGCAAAACTTTAAAACCGATACACTCGTCTCATCATCAGCTAAAATAGAGCACATAGCCCCACCAATTTTTGCTTCTGTCCTTGCATCATAGTATTAAATGGACTCCGTTAAATTGTGGCGAACAGAGATGTGCACACCACAAGCATCACAAAACGGGGGATCCTCCCACCGTAATAGAAAGCCATGTGTGAGAGTACAGTGCCCAATCCGAAGATGCGTGAGGGTCACTTCAGCCCGCCTGAGCAACCGGCCGTAGGAACGCCACGGTCGAGTTGCTGACTTCACCAACCGCAGCTTATTGGCCATCACCGCCAGCCATTCTTCCTCCCACAACTGCATGCACTTCCTGTGGAGTGCAGAAATGATAGACTGCAAGGGAATAGGACACTGTGCCACATCCTGCTCTCTGCAGGCCTCCTTGGCAGCCCGATCGGCCTGTTCATTACCCCACATTCCGACATGACCCGGCACCCAGCACAATGACACACTGCAAGGGAATAGGACACTGTGCTACATCCTGCTCTCTGCAGGCCTCCTTGGCAGCGTGATTGGCCTGTTTATTGCCCCACATTCCGACATGACCCAGCTCCCAGCAGAATGACACCTGCTTACCGCACCATTGGAGCAAGTACAGTTGGTCATGTATCAGCTGGACCAACTCCTCAGCTGGGTACAGATTCAGCAATGATTGTAAGGCACTACGGGAATCGGAGCAGGTGAGAAACCGATTGCCCCGAATACGGTTCATCTGCTCCAGTGCCTTCAGGACCGCGTGGAGCTCCGCTGCAAAAACGTTATATTCAACAGGCAGGCGAATTCTGGTGAAATGCTCAGGGAACACTACAGAACAGCCAAGGAAATTCCCTTGTTTGGGGCCATCAGTGTAAATGACGGTAAAACCGTGATGCACATCTAAAGTGTTAAAAAACAGAATGTAAAATCTGGCATACTATCTTTTTTAATATTAGTCAAATCTAAAATAAGTCTGGGTCTCTGGAGGAGCCAAGGTGGAAATCTGCTCCAACCTCAAGGTAAAACATTAAGATCAGCCATACCCATCTCAGAAAGGCAATCCTGTGCACGAATCCCATAGGGCCTCATTGCTCATTGCCAGTTATGCCAGTTATGAAAAACCCACGCCAGAGGAAGCTGAGCGACAGTATAGTATGCAGGTGTGTATGGTGTGGACATAGTTTTATATGCCTCGCGCACTGTAAGTAGCCGTCGCCATATATGAAGAGGCGGTTCACTAGCCTCCGCACAAAGGCTTGATATGGGGCTTATACTGAATGCCCCAGTGGCCAACTTAATTCCTTCATGGCGCACGACGTCCAGCACGTTTAAATAAGAATAAACACACCGTGCACCCATAATAAAACTGAGAGCACAGAAATGCCCAGTAAAACTGGAGCAGATAAGTCTTGTCTGCCCCCATGTACTTAAAGCCTTAAGTGATCATTGTTTCAGGTCTCCAAGATGAGGTAACCACGTAAGCTTTGAGTCAAAAATGGGCCCACAAATCGCACTGTGTCTTTAAAAGTAAGGACAGTGCCCCTCATCCTCAATTCAGGAAAGGTTAAAATTGAACGAGAATGGTGAAAAAGAACACACACGGATTTCTCGGTGGAAAACTTAAAACCACTCTTCTGTGCCCATTCATCCAAACATCTAAGAGTAAGTTGCAACTGGCGTGTTGTCATTGGAAGGCTTGAAGAAGAACAAAACACAGAGAAATCACCCACAAACGAGGAACACTGGACAGGACTTTTCACTATGGACATAATGCTACTAATAGCTATGGCAAAGACAGTCACACTTAAACACTACCTTGAGGGACACCATTATGCTGCCCACAGCGATCAGACAGGACGTCACCGACTCAGTATCTAAGATATTGTGGCGAGAGGAAGGACTGAACAAAAATGGGAAGACAACCACGAAAACCTCATTCGTGAAGCTGCTCCATGATGAGACTCCTCCAAGTAGTATCGTAGGCCTTCTCGATGCCAAAAAATCCACTTGGAAGGTGGTGGCGGCATAGGAAAGCATGCTGTATAGCTGCCTCCAGGAGGGCAAGGTTATCAAAGGTGGAACGAAACCTCCTGAACCCACATTGACAGCGACCAATGAGTTGCTGGGATTCTAAGATCCAGACAAGGTGGCAGTTGACCACCTGCTCCAAGGCCTTTCCCATGCAACTAGTGAGGGCAACACTAAGGTAACTACTTGGGCTCGTGCGGTTTCTCCCAGGTTTTAAAAGAGGAATTAAAACTGCCTCACGCCACGAGTCAGGAAAGTGAACTGATGCCCAAATGGCATTAACAAGTGCAAGGAGGATATCTTTGTTGTGCCTTGTGAGGTGCCGTAGCACACTGTAATGGATCCCATCATGACCAGGGGACGTGTCACGAACCACATACAATGCAGAATCCAGCTTCCACATGGAGAATGGGCAGTTGTAAACTTCATTAGAGGTGGAGTGGAAGTCCAAACTACACCTCTCAGCAACCGCTCTATAGTGCTGGAAACCCAGATCCTGACTGGGTGTTGCAGTAACTGTGGCAAAATACGCTGCCATAGTCTGGGCGATGTCTCATGGATCCATGTGGAGAGTGCCACTATCCATTACAGCAGCCATGGGGCACATCCCTCCTCTCCTAGAAATTCTCCTGATGGTCTCCCACACAATGGAACGTTTGGTGGAACGATTAATGGTATTCGGTAACTGTTGCCGTGACCTCTTCTTGCTCTCTTGAATAATTTTGAGACATTTTGCACTCGCCACCCGAAAGGCTGCAAGATTCTCAGCAGTTGGCCAACACTGGAACCTACGCAGAGCCACATGCCTGGTCCTGATTGCAGAGCAGCATTCGGCACTCCATCAAGGGACAGGTTGCCTCTTCTGATGCCCTGTGGACTGTGGAATGGATGCTGCAGTGGCATGGTGAATGATTCTGGTAATACGATCCACCCATGCCTCAACGTTCACACAGTGTTCGAAATGGGCCAACTGGCTATAAAGTGTCCAGTCGGCCCTACTGAGCACCCATCGTGGCGGTTTCCTTTCGGGGCCTACGCCATCTGGCAGGTGAACCAGATCAGAAAGTGATCGCTTCTGTGCAAGTCACTGACCACTTTCCATTGAGCACTGTGGGCAAGAGCTGGAGAGCAAAGCGAGAGATCAATGACAGAGAATGACCCAGTCGCTGTGCAGAAGTGAGTGCTCTGTCCCGCATTTAGCAAGTATGCACAAGATGACAGGAGAAGCCTCTCAATTGCTCTACCCCTGGGACAGTTACTGCAGAGCCCCAAAGCACATTGTGGGCATTAAAATCACCACAGATTATGAACGGCTGGGGGAGCTATGTAATAAGGTCGGTGGGGCCTCTTCATCAAGTGCATCATGTGGAGGCAAGTAAAGGGAACGTATAGTCAATGGATGGCCTTACCGTGGTTGCCCCAAGTCACTTCGCCTTTACACCCTAAGGTGGTATGTCCAAAACTCTGGCATTTAAAACAGCGCATTGGGATCGGGAAATAAGGCCTCACACTAAGGCGAAAGAAGCCAGCCTTAACATGCCCTGGAAGTTTTCGTGCTACTGAAGGTCAGAAAAAAGGAGTCAGATTTCATAAGATTGCTATCAACCCTCTTTTGATATGTTGCATGTGAACTATACCTTCCAAAGCCCACTCACGTTGCAGTTCCTCCTTGGGAATGTCGACTAGATCCTGGCATGTCACAACACATTTGCTATAATTCAAGGTGCTGTGCAGTTCAGTGTCAATGGCATATTCCCCAAGGCATTTAGCAGTTTGGAGGTTAGCTGCCTGCTGTCAATTGGAAGTATCCACTAGCAAGGTCCAACTGCGCAAGCGCTTCAGCGATTTTAAGGAGCCACAGATTCCCTCCAAACCCTTTTGTATATAGAAGGGCAAAACCTTCTCGAAACTACCCTCCTCCTGTTTCACTGCAAGAAACACATTCCGAGGATCAGAATGCATTCTGTTACTAAAGACTGGACTCGTCAAAGAAGTGCCGGAGTCAGGAGGTCTGATTACGTAAGCCCTCTTGATAGACTGGTGTTAGAACCTTCCAGCGGCCCACCCTTGCTGCTGGGAGAAGGAAAAGAAGATTCCTGAGGATCCATTTCCATCCCAAGAGCAGCTAGGGAAGTAAGGGTTCACTCAGACAGAGCCCCGAGTGCCCGAGTAAGCCTTATACAACTGAGGTGCGGCAGGTTCCCCAGAGGTTGCCTGCTAACGACTGTTTCACCTCAACAGCCATGCATCTCATCAGCGCGCAGCACACCTTGAGATTGAGGGTTTTTTATAGAGGTTTATTCCATACTCTCAATCTGGGCAGTCAAGCCAAGATCTCCATTCAGTGAGACTCACAAAGTTCCACTGCCGCACCGCATGGTGGTCACTGAAGCATGTCCAGAGCTTAAGGTGACGGGGGACTGGCAGTGCTTACCAGTCCCCAGCTCAGGAACCCTAGGGTCGCCAAGCCCGTACCCAGCAAATGAATGCCAAGCCCAAGGGCAGGACATACAGCAGTAACTGCCAAAGACTGCATGCCTGAACCTACTTCATCCAAAATACAGTACAGACACTTAGTCAACTAGAGTTTGGAACCTGCTCCTGTTTTATATCATATTCTTCTAATCTCATAATGCTGATCCTGCTATATACTGCAATCAAAATCACTCATTGCAGGTGAAATAGAAAAAGAAAGAAGGGAACTGCAGCAGAAATCAGACTCTTTTCAAGAGCAACAGCATACAAGCACTGCTGCAGATCAGAATAATCTCAGTTTTAATTATGCTCACACAGTGTATTTTAGATGAATTCTTGTTAGTTTATTTTATTAATTATATTACAATGAATTGACTAATATACTGTCAGTAAGAACATATACTGCTTCAGGTTATTAGCCACCACCCAGATTTAAAAATAAGGAAGACACGTAAATTAAAAATAATCAAGTACTAAAAAGCAAAAATGTCTCTCAGACATCGGTGAAAAAAGACACATTACATTGTACAACAATAATTATATCACACTTTTTTTCAATTCATTTGAGTTAAATGTGACAAGTTAAACCAGTTAAATCAGTGTGTCAGGCTAAGATTTGAGATATTAGTACGGCACATAATTTGAATTTGTTATGTAGGACCAATGCAGCAAGTACTCTTTCTTAGAGTACAACATTTATTTCTCAAATATTTTATGTTTAGGCTGTGTTCTGAAAATTTTAATTACTTGATCACACTTCTCATGGTCTATTATTCAATATCAAGAGATACACAGTTCTTAGTAGTTAACACAGTTTCCACATAAGTAGGTCTGACACTATCCTGCTCAGCAGGTATGGTTAATTGAAAATTAGAGCATTCCACACAGATATGTTTGGTATCTGTTGGAGGCAGCAATGAGAAAACAGTATTTCAGCAAAGATAGTGGATGATCTTGAACACATATTGTCTAGTAAGCTTTCATCGCTCATGGAAATGCAAGTATGTTGAAGTGAACTGCCATTTACCAATTATTTTTGTGAAAGTTATAACATGGACACTGATGAGCCAAAACATTTTGACCACCTGCTTAATAGCTTGTTTGTCCATCTTTGGAATGAAATACATTACTGATTCTGAATATCAGCAATTTGACTGTCTGTTGGTAGGTTTGTGAAAGTACGTGGCATTAGATGCCTACACAGGTCACGTAATTTGCGTAAATAGTAGGCCGCTGATTTGTGTATGCGGTCATGGCACACAACAGCAACCCAGATGGATTCCATAGGATTTACTTCAGGCAAATTTGGTCACGGAGACATTAATGTGAGTTCACTATAATGCTCCTTGAACCACTGTACTACAGTTCGGGCTCCAAGACATGGACTATTATACTGATGAAAGATTACATCGCTGTCAGGGAAGACATCAAGCATGAAGGGATGCAAATGGTTAGCAGTTGTCAGTGTGTCTTTGATTACTACTACAGGTCCCATGTAAGTGTAGGAGAATATCTCCAACAGCATAATACTGCTCCTACCAGTCTGTCTCCATGGCAAGATGCAAGTTTTGAGCCGCCATTCACCTCAATGATGGCTTTTGAGGAGATGAACATCAACCTAGCGCAGCAAAAATGTGATTCAGCCAAAGAGCCCACACGTTTCCACTGACTGACACAGTCCAATCCAGATGGTCCTGTGCCTACTGTAATCGTAATCGATGTCATTGGGTCAACATGTGTATACATAGGGGTGGTCTGCTGCGGAGCTCCATGTTCAACAATGTGCAATAAACAGTGTGCTCCAAAACACTTTCGCGTGCACCGGCATTGTGCTCTTTCGGCAGAAATGGCAAAGATTATCCTACATTGCAGAGCAGACAAGCCTCCAAACCCCATGTTCTGTGAAGAGTCGTGGACATCCAATCATTTAGATCCTACATTGTCCTTTTATCTCTTTCCGCAAATGCTCATGACAGTAGCACGTTAACATTCGACTAGCTTCGCCATTTTCAAGATACTTTGTTATAAAAGTAGCTACCAACTAGTGATTTGAGGACTTTTCTTTAACACACTGTTGCTTTATACATTCACTATAAACAAACTACTCAGTCAGTTTAAAAGCTACTACTGTTTGACAATAACAAATGAGAAATTTTACAATAATAGTAATGTCACACCACAATACTGCCACGTAGTGGTCAAATGCAGCCGTCATATCCACACCAATATTATAAATATGAAAGTGTGTGTGTCCGTTACCTTTTGACAAGTAAACAACTGAACCAATTTTGATGAAATTTGGTATGCAGATAGCTTGAATGCTGGAGAAGAACAGAGGCTATTTTAGAAAGGGTGTAGTAAAAGATATTTATTGATTTGAAGATTATTGTGTGAAATTGGGGAAAAATATTTACTTTTTGAGACATCTGTGAGAAGCATCATCCATGGGTCACGGTTAAAATTGTATATATTGTCCTTTGGTCTACTGATCTGACTAGCCCATGTGATGTTTCCTGTGTGTTTCCTTTTCTGACAATTCGTTGTTTACTTTCCGTTGTCAAGGCGTATTTTCAGTCATCTGAATAAATTTATTAATAAAAATTACTGAATTATTACCACTTTTATTACCAAAGAATCCCATAAATTGGCAATTTCTAGTACACAGAGGAACGGCAAAACCAAGTCAATGTACAAAACCAAATAGAGACTTCACATCTTGATTTCAAATAGATTCAAATGAAAAGATAGCTTTTACTACTGCAAGAAGATCTGCAAGAGCTGATTAGTGACCTGCAAACTCAAACTGCAACACACACATCATTAAGTTATTTCTGCAAGAAGTGAGACAGACTGGAAGCAAGACAAACAATCTGACTGTGAATGATAGCACAAATTCCAAAATTCCTATTGCAGAAACCAGAACTGTGGTTTGCAATGTTTGACTTGTTCACACAAAACAACTTCACTAGTGATCTCACAAAATTTGCAGTGGCAATTAACAGCTTAGATGCCAGCAGTCACAATGGTTTTGGATATTATATTAAAACAACCCTCGCAACAGCAATACCTCTACTAGAGGGGCACATTAGTCAGCTAAGTGTGTATATCAGTAGACTAATGCATGCAATGGGTGTTCCAGTTTGAATGTTTTGGCAATAGAACACTGAGTTCTGGCAACACCTAAGAAACATTGTCAAGGAAGTACAAATGCAGGATGCAACACTTCCATCATGTTTGGCTAACACAGCTACCATCATGTTTGACTAACACAGCTACCATTCCAGTGAAATAAGTTGTGGCAACATGCAAGAAAGTGATATCAATTCTTTAACATGAACAAACAGTCTCGACCGCAACAAACCTTTATTTCTGTGGTTACCAGTTTCGGTCAGTTACCGACCATCTTCAGACCTCATACTGAAAGATGAACAACAATGAGTTCAGAAGGATGTGCGCAAATAATAGTAACATATAAAATTCATCTTATACAACAAATAATAAAAGAAGAAATTATACCCGTGCTGGTAGGCGGTGGTGGTGGTGAACAGAGCAGGCATTAAGAACACCATGTCAACTGCATGCAGCCCATAAAACAATGGTTACAATAAAACAATGAAAATAATCAATTTTTGACAATATAATGGGCCATCATGTCTACTCCTGGTACTACTGATCCCTCCAACAATAAGTTTTGAAGCACACCATTTGTCACTCAGTCCTATCCTGGTCTTGAATGTTAATGAGCTACTTCGACAAGGCCATGACTTCCTAACATCATGCCTTGAAATGAGATCCACTATGTCTGAGATTTTGTGCACCACACCTAGAATAGGTTTTCATTGCCCTCCCAATCTCCGCAATATCACTGTTCAGAACCTATGCTCCTTTTGCACCCATCTCCCTATGCTATGGCTCCTACACCTGTGGCCGTCCCCACTCAAGACTTTCCCTATGCACCCTACTACCACCACCACCTATACTAGCCCGTAATTGACGGAACATATACCGTCAAAGGGAGAGCCACCTGTGAAACGACACGTGTCATATACAGCTGTTATTAAACACTGTTCGGCCTTTTACATTGGCATGACTACCACCCAGTTATCAGTTAAAATGAATGGGAATAGGCACAGGGTGTATACCAGCAACACACAATATGTTGCAGAGTCATGACAGTCTTGACCTCAGTGCATGTTTCACCACACACGCCTTCTGTGGTGTGTGGTTTCTTATAATTCTGCTCAGTTTCTCATAATTCTGCTGATGGCAACTAGCACTACAAAATGGCCTAAGTTCTTGCCACCCACCTAGCCTTAATTTATGTTAACTCCTTCCATCTCAGCATTTCTTAGCAGAAACTACTACTTTCTTCACACCATTTTAGTTTTCTACACGTTTCATTTTTTAATGTGTGTATTTTTTGCCAGCCCCCCTCCCACCTCTGTGACATACAATGCACTTAGCTTTTCACTCTTATTAACTCGTACATGATGTTTTAGCAGTAATCTCTGTCTTGCATAATATTCGGTCTTCCAGCTTTAAGCTCTCAAGTTTTCAAATCTCATCTGGTGCAGTCGCCGACTATCTCCTCTGACCCAGCATCCTGGGCGACTTTCCCAAACTATATACCATTTCCTGCACCTCTCTAGTCCCTGTCCTTCACCCCTCTTCTTTCCCCTTCAACTCTTCTGCTGGAAGAAGGAGCCCCTGGTTCTGGAAGCTTGCACAAGTTAAACCTTTTTTTGTGTGTCTGTTCTCCTGCCACCACCTGGTGCGTAGATTTTTTTACCTACCCAGTTGTTACAATAAGGTATATAAAGAATGATTACATGAAAGTTAATAACAAATGAATACATAGGTGCCTTGTAAAGTAACTGCTATAAACATCATTTCATCAGTCTGTGATAAAAATACAAATAAAAAAGATATTACCAATCCTAATTGCTTGTGAGAACACCAATAGCCATCTGTGGTGATTTCTTGCAAATTCGTAGACTGTATGGTATCAAAGTTGGTGGTTAATCAATGTTAATGGTTTCTGTGGAAACAGATGGTCATATTGACATGCGCCATCCACTAGAAGAGGATTTCAGTGCTGCGACAGTGCCTGGATGTCAAACACAAACTGATATGCAGGTCAGCATCTAGAAATGCATGCCAGATATTAAGTGTTGCTCCTAGAAAGAGGTGTCTAAGTGCATGTTTCACAGGTGATGATTTCAAAGTTGTGACAGTGACTGGTTGTTTCAAAATACTGGTGTGCAAGTAAGACGACTGTCGATATATGTGTCAGATCCCCCAAATGACATTGGCCAAGCAACCAACAAGATAGCAAGTAAAGTAGGATACATGATACCTAAAGTATGACAAGATATCAATTAAGTCACAAGAACTATGGCACAAAATCTAATTGACCCACCAAGGTAGTCAGAAACACGAAACAACAAGCATAAGAAAACTGAAGTTGAAAAGAACTGTGAACGTAGAATGAAATTTTCACTCTACAGTGGATTGAGCGCTGATATGAAACTTCCTGGCAGATTAAAACTGTGGGCCGGACCGAGACTCGAACGGGGTGAGAGTCGTACTTGGGTAGCTCAGTTGGTAGAGCACTTGCCCGCGAAAGGCAAAGGTCCTGAGTTCGAGTCTCGGTCCAGCACACAGTTTTAATCTGCCAGGAAGTTTCAACTGTGAACATAGTTGATTATAGTTATTCCATACAACAGGAGTACACAATGTCAGATGTACAGAAATATAGGTTACATCACTATGGTCTAATATGCCAAGAACTCATCTAAGTAGTCATAAATGTAAAACAAATGCATAATCAGTCAAAAGTTAAAAGGTACTGTGACTGTCATTGTTTACAGTAACAAAAATTCAGTAAAATAGCAATGGGGATGACGTTACAACTATTGTTTGGAGAAATAAAAGAGGTATAAATGTGAACAGAAATTAAATAGCATTGTGAAGGACTTTTAAGTTACTCCTTATAGATCCTTCTGAATGATTGTGATGTGTCAGGTGTTGGCCAAATACTGATTTATTGCAAGACGTACCTGAAGTGTGTTCCTTATAACGAGTAGTCAAGTTCCTATCTTTCTGTCCAGTCCACCATTTGTCGCAATCTTTACATCATATTTTAGAAACACCAAAATTGAGATAGGTATTATTGCAGTCTCCAACTGTACATTTCAATCTATTCTGTTATAAACTTTGTGCATTTTATTTTAAACTCTTCATTGCTTATGTTCTTATTTTTTATTCGCGACTATCTTAATAGGTCCTGTTTGTGTGCAGTGCCTCCCTTTATGCAATATTATGATTTTACCCTAAGCTAACTAAAGAATGCTAATTTACTTCTGTTCATATTTATTCCTCTTTCATTTCACCAAACAATAATTGTAACATCATGCTCATTGCTGTTTTACTGACTTTTTATGACTAAACAACTACAGTCACAGTATCTTTTAACTTTTGACTGATCATGTGTGTGTTTTACATTTATGACTACTTAGATGAGTCCCTGGTGTATTAGATCATAGTGATGTAACATATATTTCTGTACATCTGACATTGTGTGCTCTTATTGTATGGAATAACTGTAATCAACTATGCTCACAGTTCTTTTCAACTTCAGTTTTCTTACGCTTTTTGTTTCATGTTTTCGACTACCCCGGTGGGTCATTTAGATTTTATGCCATAGTTATGGTGACATAATTGATATTTTGTCATACTTTAGGTATCATGTATCCTACTTTACTTGCCATCTTGTTGGTTGCTTGGCCAATGTCATCTGGGGGATCTGACACATATTTCAACAGCTGTCTTACTTGCACACCAGTATTTTGTAACAATCAGTCACTGTCGCAACTTTGAAATCTTTGCCTGTGAAACAGGCACATAGACAGCTCCATGCCACTACGATGGCAAATAACTGTATCAGTCAAGCAGTATTTCCACTGCCACTACTACCTAGGAGCAATATGCAGTACCTGGCATGCATTTCTAGACGTTGACCTGCATGCCAGTATGTACTCGACATCCACCTGCTGTCACAACTCTGAAATACTCTTCTGCTGGATGGTGCATATCAATATGACCACACCATCTCAATGGAACCATTAACGTCGCTTAACCACCATCTCTGCTACCATACAATACACAAAATCCTCTTCTGCTGGATGGATCATATTGATACAACCATGCCGTCTCCATGGAACCATTAATGTCGCTTAATCACCACCTTTGCTGCCATACAATCTACGAGTTTGCGAGAAATCCACACAGATGGCTATTGGTGTACTCACAACCGATTACGATTGATTATCTCTTTTTTACATTTACTTTTACCACAGACTCATGAAATGCTGTTTATAGCAGTTACTTTATAAGGCAACTACTTCTTCATTTGTTATTAGCTTTCATTTGTTATTAGCTTTCCTGTAATCATTCTGTATATACCTTATTGTTAGAACTGTTTTACGGGCTGTATGACTGATTGGCTATTGCTAATGTAATTTGGTGTGCGGTGGAGGGGGGGGGGGGGGGGGAGTATCACATATTTAAGCAACTGCTGCATTGCTCTCCTTAGTAGTTGACATTCATGGAGTTCATAACGCCTACTCCATTCACTGCCACTACCTACCAAAAATGGTATAATTTTTTTCTTTTGTTATTTGTTGTATAAGATGTATGTTCTACGAACTCATTCTATGTTCATATTTTAGTACAAGGTCTGAAGAAGGGCAGTAACTGACCAAAACCAATAACCAAAAAAATATAGGTTTCTTGTGGTCGAAACTGTTTATGTTCATTTTAAAGTACACAGAAAAACCAATGTTCTCCACGGGAAATGTTCTCAAAAATTACTAATTCTTTAACAGATGTAGCTGACAAAGTTCATGCTATGATGCAATAGGCATGCATTTCCATGGTGACACAAGCAACTAATGACATCAGAGTGGTTGAGACAGCTACTGTTCAACATGAACAACCATTAAACATTAATGAACGGCTCCAGAGTCCACAATGTCAACATGATACACTTCAGAAGCAGTTACTGGCACTGATGGTAAACAAATGGGTGCACACCAGTCAAAGTAAAGAAAATAGTTCCTCATTCCACCAGCAGAATCGAATGGATGGCACATAGAAAACTACATTAGCCAGTCTGCTGGTACCACAGGTGTTTTGGTAGTCAGGCCACAAGGCGCACAGCTCCAAGTGTGTTTCTGAATGGCCTCAGTGGCCAACAGCAAGTGCAGCAGGCCACACACTTCCACAAAGCTCCAAATCATAAATGAAGGAGCCATCATTAGTCCTGGAAGCACCATCAGATGATAGAACAAAACTGCACCAGTGTGCGCACCTCTCCAATTTACTGTTGCAAACAACTTGCCCATTACAACATGTGTTGAACTGAGAACACAGCTGACCTGGGGTTCAGGTACACACTAGCATACCAGAGACCAGACAGGAAGTTATCGACTGCTCCGATAAAGTACTGCATACCGCACCATATTAAGACAACACCCAGCTAACCAGTCTCTCAAGGGTTAAGGAGATTAACATCAGACTGTTTTTCCTCAACAAAAGCAGAATTTGAGGAAATGTTACAGACATGTATCATACGCAGACCCAAGAGCTCCATCATTATATCTAGTGAAGATAAATACAGCACATGGAGGCCCTGCAAAGATAACCACATTTTGAATGAATGTACCATTCCTAACTGCTACCTGGTCCCTAATATGAGAGATTTCACAAATGTATTAGCCTCAGCTGCAATTGTCAGCACGACTGACTGTGAAGAAGCCTATAACCAAATCCCCGCAGAAAAAGAGGAGACACTGAAGGCCACAACAGTAATATCTTTCAGTTTTTTTTAGTATCTACGTGTGCCATTTTGTCTAAGAAATGATGCTGAGTTAGTGCAGTGTTTTGTAGATGAAGTGCTACAGGATTTGAATTTCTGTTTCATCTATCTAAACAACTATCTTGGTACTTTTCCAAACAGCAGCACACCATTAGAAATAGCTTAAAGCAGTGTTCAACAGGATACAGAAATATGGTTAGATAGTAAATGAAACAGAATGTGTTCTGCACCAAAAACAAGTAACATTCCTTGGCCATAAATTTTTGTGGCCAGTATTTGTCCACTCAAAGATAACATCCCAAGCCTAATGGATTTTCAGCAGATGAGAAGGTTCCTAGGAATTGTTAATTTCTACCACTAACCCCCCCCCCCCCCCCCCTCCCGCCCATGAACCATGGACCTTGCTGATGGTAGGGAGGCTTGCGTGCCTCAGCGATACAGATAGCCGTACCATAGGTGCAACCACAACGGAGGGGTATCTGTTGTTGAGAGGCCAGACAAACGTGTGGTTCCTGAAGAGGGGCAGCAGCCTTTTCAGTAGTCGCAAGGGCAACAGTCTGGATGATTGACTGATCTGGCCTTGTAACAATAACCAAAACAGCCTTGCTGTGCTGGTACTGCAAACGGCTGAAAGCAAGGGGAAACTACGGCCGTAATTTTTCCCGAGGGCATGCAGCTTCACTGTATGATTAAATGATGATGGCGACCTCATGGGTAAAATATTCCGGAGGTAAAATAGTCCCCCATTCGGATCTCCGGGTGGGGACTACTCAAGAGGACATTGTTATCAGGAGAAAGAAAACTGGCGTTCTACGGATCGGAGCGTGGAATGTCAGATCCCTTAATCGGACAGGTAGGTTAGAAAATTTAAAAAGGGAAATGGATAGGTTAAAGTTAGATATAGTGGGAATTAGTGAAGTTCGGTGGCAGGAGGAACAAGACTTTTGGTCAGGTGATTACAGGGTTATAAATACAAAATCAAATAGGGGTAATGCAGGAGTAGGTTTAATAATGAATAGGTAATAGGAATGCGGGTAAGCTACTACAAACAGCATAGTGAACGCATTATTGTGGCCAAGATAGATACAAAGCCCACACCTACTACAGTAGTAGAAGTTTATATGCCAACTAGCTCTGCAGATGACGAAGAAATTGAAGAAATGTATGATGAGATAAAAGAAATTATTCAGATAGTGAAGGGTGATGAAAATTTAATAGTCATGGGTGACTGGAATTCGGTAGTAGGAAAAGGGAGAGAAGGAAACGTAGTAGGTGAATATGGATTGGGGCTAAGAAATGAAAGAGGAAGCCGCCTGCTAGAATTTTGCACACAGCACAACTTAATCATAGCTAACACTTGGTTTAAGAATCATGAAAGAAGGTTGTTTACATGGAAGAACCCTGGAGATACTAAAAGGTATCAGATAGATTATATAATGGTAAGACAGAGATTTAGGAACCAGGTTTTAAATTGTAAGACATTTCCAGGGGCAGATGTGGACTCTGACCACAATCTATTGGTTATGACCTGTAGATTTAAACTGAACAAACTGCAAAAAGGTGGGAATTTAAGGAGATGGGACCTGGATAAACTGAAAGAACCAGAGGTTGTACAGAGTTTCAGGACAGCATAAGGAAACAATTGACAGGAATGGGGGAAAGAAATACAGTAGAAGAAGAATGGGTAGCTTTGAGGGAGGAAGTAGTGAAGGCAGCAGAGGATCAAGTAGGTAAAAAGACGAGGGCTAGTAGAAATCCTTGGGTAACAGAAGAAATATTGAATTTAATTGATGAAAGGAGAAAATATAAAAATGCAGTAAATGAAGCAGGCAAAAAGGAATACAAACGTCTCAAAAATGAGATCGACAGGAAGTGCAAAATGGCTAAGCAGCGATGGCTAGACGACAAATGTAAGGATGTAGAGGCTTATCTCACTAGGGGTAAGATAGATACTGCCTACAGGAAAATTAAAGAGACCTTTGGAGATAAGAGAACCACTTGCATGAAAATCAAGAACTCAGATGGAAACCCAGTTCTAAGCAAAGAAGGGAAAGCAGAAAGGTGGAAGGAGTATATAGAGGGTCTATACAAGGGCGATGTACTTGAGGACAATATTATGGAAATGGAAGAGGATGTAGATGAAGATGAAATGGGAGATACGATACTGCGTGAAGAGTTTGACAGAGCACTGAAAGACCTGAGTCGAAACAAGGCCCCCGGAGTAGACAATATTCCATTGGAACTACTGACGGCCTTGGGAGAGCCAGTCCTGACAAAACTCTACCATCTGGTGAGCAAGATGTATGAAACAGGCGAAATACCCTCAGACTTCAAGAAGAATATAATAATTCCAATCCCTAAGAAAGCAGGTGTTGACAGATGTGAAAATTACCGAACAATCAGTTTAATAAGCCACAGCTGCAAAATACTAACACGAATTCTTTACAGACGAATGGAAAAACTGAAGCAGGTGTTGACAGATGTGAAAATTACCGAACAATCAGTTTAATAAGCCACAGCTGCAAAATACTAACACGAATTCTTTACAGACAAATGGAAAAACTGGTAGAAGCCGACCTCGGGGAAGATCAGTTTGGATTTCATAGAAATACTGGAACACATGAGTCAATACTGACCTTACGACTTATCTTAGAAGAAAGATTAAGGAAAGGCAAACCTACATTTCTAGCATTTGTAGACTTAGAGAAAGCTTTTGACAATGTTGACTGGAATACTCTCTTTCAAATTCTAAAGGTGGCAGGGGTAAAATACAGGGAGCGAAAGGCTATTTACAATTTGTACAGAAACCAGATGGCAGTTATAAGAGCCGAGGGACATGAAAGGGAAGCAGTGGTTGGGAAGGGAGTAAGACAGGGTTGTAGCCTCTCCCCGATGTTATTCAATCTGTACATTGAGCAAGCAGTAAAGGAGACAAAAGAAAAATTCAGAGTAAGTATTAAAATCCATGGAGAAGAAATAAAAACTTTGTGGTTCGCCGATGACATTGTAATTCTGTCAGAGACAGCAAAGGACTTGGAAGAGCAGTTGAATGGAATGGACAGTGTCTTGAAAGGAGGATATAAGATGAACATCAACAAAAGCAAAACAATGATAATGGAATGTAGTCGAATTAAGTCGGGTGATGCTGAGGGAATTAGATTAGGAAATGAGACACTTAAAGTAGTAAAGGAGTTTTGCTATTTGGGGAGCAAAATAACTGATGATGATCGAAGTAGAGAGGATATAAAATGTAGACTGGCAATGGCAAGGAAAGCGTTTCTGAAGAAGAGAAATTTGTTTACATCGAGTATAGATTTAAGTGTCAGGAAGTCGTTTCTGAAAGTATTTGTATGGAGTGTAGCGATGTATGGAAGTGAAACATGGACGATAAATAGTTTGGACTAGAAGAGAATAGAAGCTTTTGAAATGTGGTGCTACAGAAGAATGCTGAAGATTAGATGGGTAGATCACATAACTAATGAGGAAGTATTGAATAGGATTGGGGAGAAGAGAAGTTTGTGGCACAAATTGACCAGAAGAAGGGATCGGTTGGTAGGACATGTCCTGATGCATCAAGGGATCACAAATTTAGCTATGGAGGGCAGCATAGAGGGTAAAAATCGTAGAGGGAGGCCAAGAGATGAATACACTAAGCAGATTCAGAAGGATGTAGGTTGCAGTAGGTACTGGGAGATGAAGAAGCTTGCACAGGATAGAGTAGCATGGAGAGCTGCATCAAACCAGTCTCAGGACTGAAGACCACAACAACAACAGCAACCACCAACACCTGCTGGGAGCGAAAGAGATACAGGCATCACTGACAGCAGCACAGGCACGCAACAAACCACAGACGAACACCCCTTGCCATGGACTCCAGAGGTGCAGCATATCTTTGAAAAGGTAAACGCCAGTTCACAAAAAGCTGTTCTCTTGTCTCACCTTGTCAGTAATGTACCATTAGCAGTAGTGGTAGATGCTAGCTAGCTAGCATGCTATTGGCCCAACTCTCCATCAATATGTTGAGAAGTGTTGGAAGTCTTTAGATATTTTCCGTCAGTTGACAGAGGTACAAACCGACTGGAGTGTGTATAACCGAGAGCAGCTGGCTAACTGTGAACCTGTATGGCACTTCCACCCTTGCATAGAAGCCACATCATTTGTAATCCACAGAGACTATCAACCAATTACATTCACTTTTAAGAAACTCAAACAGGGTTGTTATCCCGGGCAATTGCAAGAATACACATTGGAATGGAAAGTAAAGAAGGAACTATAAAAAAAGAAAACAAAGAGGAAATATAACACTGACAACTGTCAGTAAGCCAAAGAAAAATATATACATTTTAAGCACTATCCACAGATGATACCTCCCACACAGCCCCTCTATGGAACACCAAAGCTATAGTGCAGGTATTTATATGTGCTTGTCGGTCTTCTCTAGTGTAAACCACAGGTGCCTCCGGCACCTCCAGTGGGATTGTTTGCTGAGGTGAGAATGACACAGTGGTGGAGTGACAGAGTGTATACGTGGACAAGGAAAAAAAATTCCCCAATTTTTTCCGGATTTCCCGGTTAAAAATACACTTTCTCCTGTATGAAAACACACTTTTCCGTGTTATTAAGTGACAGTATATTTTCCCTCGGAACTGTAAAACTTATCAATCCTTTGAATGGTTATGTTTTTATACACAGACGTAGAATTTCCCAGCACTTTAGAAAACGAAACTCAGGGAAGAAAACTCCTTTTGGAAAGATTTTTGATGTGCAGCAACATGTTCACTGCATATTTTCATATTACGAAAGTATAAATTCGAATTTCACCAAATACCGCATGTTACTTTCCAAACCAATGTAATCGAGATTGCGATGCGCTTTTGTAAATCAGTCATAGCTCATGTCGTGTGATCCCGCCAGCCGATGACAATGAATATTCAGACCACAGGACACGTGACGTAGTCAGCTAATAGCAACATCACTTACATAGCGCGGATACACAAACAGGAAAAGTTAATGTTTTAAATTAATATACATAGTGTTGTTACAAGAAAAGCAAAGCTTTCACATATAATATTGGTCTCTAAGGTTAATAAGCTGCAATAGAAGCTAAGCTTTCACATATAATGTTGATATTTTTTGCACGTGTTACACTTTAAGATATATCACACAATGGTCCAGTAAAATTTTTAGCCGATTCCAGTGACTTGTCCTCAAAGTTTTCTACAAATAAATTAGCTACCGCAGAGGAGAGAGAGCTTCCCACAGCACTACATCAATTTGCTCATAATGACGACATGAATGTCTGATCTGGGCTCGAAATACTTCTAAATGGCTCGTCATCAAACGCTCTGTGATTTAAGAAATTCATTGTACATTCTCGCACATAGTTCAACTTGCGTAAAAGGAAATTTACTTTGAAAGTAACACTTTTCAAAACACCATTCGCAACATTTTCCCGCTACCTGTTAGAAATGGGTTCGTTTCAGTAGTCGTCAGAGCACGCCAGATAACAGGCGCCACCGCACTTTGGCAGCTGCTATGACGCAGGAAGCCTGTATGTTCATACGTGAAAAACATTAAAAGATCTTACATTACGTAACAAAAGAAAAGAGACATCAGAGGATACTCCAAGAGCATCGGAATTTCGTGAACCATACTAAAATAGCTTATTTAAAGTGCATACTTAAAGCACACATTCGTATGTCCAGATTCCCAATGAAGTAGGCCTCGACCTGACATTAAGCTTTTCAGAGTAGGTTTCGGGATGTAAATTTTCTTGGAGTACCAGTACTGTATTAACTCATTTTTTATTCTTTATTATGGCATAATGCCATATGTGCTAGAAGATGAAAACGTGCACTTGAAATGCAGCGAGCAGTTGAAATTAGCCAATAGTGTGGAACTAAACACTTTATTTCAAACAAGTTGACTGCCTCAGCGTAAAAGATTAATAAAAGGCAAATTTCTTTAGCAAACTGACAAAAATAACTTCATTGTTCTCCAAGGTGATTAATACATAGCTGTCAGAAAAGTGGAAATACCTCCCCCCCTTCCAGCCCCAGCCCCCTCCCTCGGGCGTTTGAGATACGTCAAAAATTTAAAAAGTCAAATTTTAAAAAATATGTTCATTTTGTAGCTCAAATCTTTCTGAAGAGCCTGATACATAAAACATATATGTTCGAGGAAATGTAAGACATGTTATTTGGTGTTAAGTGTGCCAGAGTGCACTGCCACCCCTCTTCACACAGCATTCTTCTATCGCACGTCACTGTATTTCGCTCCGTGAGATTGAAATGTGTATATTTTGTACTGGATGCCATCAAACCATATTCAGGACAGTGGAAATTAAAATGTCCTGTGGTGCCTCTCCTGCTCCCAGTCGGCCAGTTTGACATCCTGCCCCCCCACCCCCCCCCCCTCCCCCCGTTTTTTTTTTTTTTTAACCCTCACAATTCATACTGGATGGGATTATTTGTAGTCGGGAGAACAAGAACTCTTCAGAAAATTTGCACTCTTTATTGCCTACTAGCTAATAACTTTCTGTTTTGGGTGACATTAAATTAAATATAGGATACATACAACCAGTAAAGACAAGACACAAGCAATATAGTACATATTTCTTCACTCTTAGCTGCTAGCACTGTTTTCTCTCTAATCTTGCTACAGCTTCACATAGCATGCTTTCCTTTCTGAGACAGAATCTATTATCTCATCAAAGTTCGTCAAACATTTTGCTATATGAAAACTCGAAATATCGTTGTCTAATACTGCGTAAGCTGTTAATACAAATAGTACCCAACACTGGTGTGGTTTCTCGATCTGATTACGTCTATTTTGTCACAGTCTGCTAAATAAAACAAAATAGGCCTTTCTAACACTGCAGAAATTTTAACACACACCAAATAAATGAGACTGTTTTCACACAAGTGGTCATTTTTTATAACACGTCAGAATATAATTCACGAAGACCAGCATAAAATGCCTATTAGGCCTACTACAAGCAAAAAGCTTTATGTTAGAAAATAGTTTCACATCTCATTCATACGTTCCAGTTTCTCGAGCATGAAATCGAAAATTAGTAGTACGAAATTTTGATATAAATTTGGAATCGTCATATACTTCCCTAATTTGTGTGATGTCCCTGTTTCCTCTCCTTCCTCGTTCTAACAAAAAATCTCGTCATGACTAATCCTGGAACTATTCCTGCCTTAGTCAAAACTTATTCGCCGGTTAACTTCACTAACCCTGCCACAATCACCGGTTTAGTTATCCCTGATTATTCTCCGGTTAGGCATTGTTATGTTCATACAAACCATTTTCCGCACTACTTCCAGAACAGAACTTAAGCGGCTGCTAGACAGGGACTGTACAACTGGCCCTTACTAGTGTAGCGATCTGGTCAAAAATTTTCTGACAAAATTTCATTTTTCTGGATACACCGAGAAGATAATACGTAATCTTTCTTACCTGTTATTCCTGTTAGTCATTTATTTCCACTCCAGTAGTCTGAATCTATGGATTTCCTTAGTAATTATAACAATGCTGATCATTCGCAAATCCAGTCTGAATCTATGGATTTCCTTAGTAATTATAACAATGCTGATCATTCGCAAATCCAATCAACCACATAATCAAACAGCGATTGACATTCACTCGTTCGGCTTTACTCCGCTCAGCTTGTATAGCCCGGTCCCCTTTTGCCTGCAGGAAAGTTTATTTCTAGATGCGGCGAGGATTCCCCTGACAGAGATATCACATACACTATGCACGCATTCTAAAATCAACTTATCATTTTTTTTTTATCATGGGACCAAATTGCTGATGTCATCGGTCCCTAGACTTACACACTACTTAATCTAACTTATGCTAAGGACAACACATACACCCCATGCCCGAGGGAGGAAATCAACTTACAGAGTGCTGCGACTGCTTACACAGCAGCAGCCACATTTCTGTAGCCAGAAAACGGGAGAAGGTACTACTCATATGCCACTCAAATGTGCATGCACATGAGCCCGCTCGTAACTGCTAAAATGAATCTAATGTAAACAGTTGTGATGTCACACTCATCGGAGGCAATTTGTTGTTATGAAGCATTGCATAGTCTTCCGAAAGTCTTTGACACATTTTGCTGTTGGCAAACGCTTGTATGAGCACTGTGTTTTGTTGTTGTATATGGCACATTTCCTTTGCAATTCATGTTTTATTTATTTATTTTTTTGTTCACATTTTATTGTTGCAGTATTATTCTGCAGTAGCGGGATACAGTAATATCCTTTGTTAGAGTATTGATTCTTACCAGTCAAAACTACAAAAATTTAACTGAAAACTAAAACAACGAAAAATTCCCGGAATTCTAAAAAATTCCCGGGTTTTTCCCAGTTTTCTCCCGGATGAAAAAATTTCCAGGTTTTTCCCAGATCTCCCGGTTGTCCCGGGTCATATACACCCTGAGTGATCATGCCAACTACTGGATATTGATATGGAGGGTGTGATGATGTCGATGTGGAGTCCCAGGTTTCCTGGCGGTGTGAAGGAATGTCTAGCATCAGCAAAAATGCTGGCTTGACCCATTCCAATGATACTGTTAGTGGTTTGTTGTTGCACATTGCTTGCCATTGTGTTTGACAATTTGGAAAGATCCAGAATATGGCAGTTGTAATGGTGGGCACACTGCATGTGTCCTTTGCTTGACAAGCAGTGATGTTTTAAGGTCTTTGTGGACTATAACTTTTTGGTTTCCATGGCAGGATGCTGGCAAAAGGCGTAGCTTACAGATTTGGCTCTTGGCTCATTGTAGTAAAAATGGTAGTACTGGTTCAGTGAGCAGCTGTAGTGATGAAATAAACTCCAACAGCATGTATAGTCTCCCCATAAACAATTTCCACTGTCACTGCTCCACTGACAGGTTTGAGGGCTGTGTGGATACCAGTAAAACCAGTGGCAGTGTGGCAGTCCAGCTGTTCTTGTGGCACATAAGCACTGCTTTTAATCTCATATGCCAGCAATCTACATGCTATTGCTTACATATGGTGGTGTTTCAATCAACATAGCTCCAATAGTTTGAGGAACAGTGTTGAGTCAAATTGCCATCCTTGATCCGTAGGGACACAAGCTGGATAGCTATAATGGAAAATCCTATGGTTCTTGCTGTTGTTTCCTCTGAGATGTCACTGACAGGTGTCACCTCCACCAAACAAGTCTTTCTATTAACAGCCATAAATATATATGGCGATAAGCCTCTGATGATGGAAAGAGGCCCATGGGGTCAATAGGTGTCTGGGAGAAATGGCCTGTTGCCTCTGGGAAGTCTTCCACTGGCTCATGTTTATTGCGACCAACTTTGCACTATTGACATGCTACACATTTTCTGGTAACAGTCCTTTTCAGTACTGAAACACTCAAATTTCTCGATAATTACTTTTGTAAGTACTTTTGCCCTAAGATGGGCAAGGTTATGAACACTGTCAAATACTGCTTTACATAGCATTAAGGTAAAAATGCTCTGGACAATGTTCAAGACACATCCGGTCAAATAACGTCGTCAGTACCTATTAACTGTATTAGTCTGAGGTGGAGGGCAGTTGAATTGCTTTGTAAATACTCCTACTGCTGCCTGTCTATGGCTTTCACTGAACTGATTGTAATTTATCATACGAAAGATGGTTGCCATCCTGGAGAAAGGAAAAAAAAACAGTAACTGCATTTTCTGCTCTTCTTATATGTCTAATGTCTGCTGTAAACTAACCAATGACCTTAGTCGTATGAATCCTGTAACACTATTTACTCTTTGACTTTTGAACTTAATCATATTTTGAAAATGCTTTTATTGGTTGATATGTTCTACATTATATTTTTCAACAGAATGAATACAATGCTTATACAATATTCAATGAGTTTAATATATACTTCCATACTAATGCTATAAATGCAAATGTAACTCTGTTACTTTTTCATGACTAAACCACTGAACCGATTTTGATGAAATTTGGTGTGAAGAGTTTGTATCATCAGGAAGAACACAGTCTACTTTAGAAAAAATATAATGAAAACATAACAAATAAATAAAAATTCCACCCTAAGAGGGTGAAATAAGGAATCGAATATAGTTTTCTATATCAGTGAACATAAACCATACTAAAAAAATTATTAAATTTGTTGAATAATGTATAGCTTTTCAACAGTACAATGCCTAGATGTGTCTTGCCCAAGCCCCACTGCACCACACACCACTCACGCAGCAGCGACACTGCGTGTGCCACGTCACTGTGGGTTAGGGGCGGAGGGGCACACACATCACGAGCTATGCTTACCTGAGCAGGCAGACACCTGAGGGGCAACTGACATTATTGCACGTACACCCCCCCCCCCCCCCCACACACACACACACACATGCATGCATGTGAGAGAGAGAGAGAGAGAGAGAGAGAGAGAGAGAGAGAATGAATTGTTTTAAGGGACGGGAGAAGTTTTAATAGCTTACCCCTGTAAGAGACTTCAGCCTGTTGAGTGCAAATTTAAGCAGGCTGCAAAATCTGTCCAAGCTCAATTGCTTCATTGCAGCAGACCTAAAATGAAAATGAAATGCTATAACAAGTCAAGACACAACATGATAGTGACCAGAAGATAATTTACTTGCAACAATTATTTTAATTCAAAGGCTGAATGTTTACTATATGTGTGCATTTGATAAAGGAAAAACAGTAGTTATTATTGTCAGCAATATCTAGTACTACAGTTTTTGTTTTGTATAGCATCAAGTATCACTTCCTCATAAATATTTTAATTAACATGCTCACCTGGTATCTACATTTTCTGCATGCATAATGGTTGCACACTCAGGACACATCCATGCAATACCAGGAACAGTTTCCATTTGAGCACAACGCAAGTGGAATGAGCGAGGACATGTGTGGCAAATCAGAACAACTCCTTCTTTATGGCATGTCCAACAATACTTATCTTTCTGGAAAGCCAAATGAGATTGTGATATTAGAAAATACGAAAAACACACAGTGAAAGTATAAATCTTAAACACTTTCTTACAGATGCACACTATAAAATGGCACTAGTTAACATATTGCATAATGTGTACCATTTACTAAGAAGCACTGAGAATAATTTCTGTATCTGGACCGAGGGAAAGGGAAAAATTGCACATAATACATTCCTTGACCCTGGACAGTAATACTTCAGTTAACACATGTTGAATAAATAAAGATATGGTCATTCTCTGCTTCCATCTACCCCCTTATTGGGGATCAGCTGACAATCTCCTAACAGCCAATTATTTTTTGTATCTCTTGTAATTTTAATACACAAAAAATCAACTGATATTAGGAACCACTGTGAAATGAGTCTGGCACTGGGAATTGTAGACTTTGTTCTAAAAGAAGGTGGAACAAAATTCAAAATTATATATGAAAATGAGCTAGCATACCTAGCACGATTCAAAAAGAATGTTTCAGTATTTGATCATCCAAACGGAATAACATACACGGGAAACATCAGGAGTACAAAGTTTTACATAAATTCAATAAAGTGCACCTACTGCAGGACAACCCAATCACACTCATAAAAAAATACTGAAAAGATAGTCATGCAAAAAGACCCAAACTCACCAAAATTATTTACACCAATTTTAGGAGACCAAGGCGGAAGGACAAAGGACTCAAAACATCTGCAGTGAACACTGCACTCTTCGTGTAATATGCAACTGTTGTTGGAGTCTTCAATCCAAAGACTGATTTAATGCAACTCTCCACGTTAACCTATTCTGTGCAAGTCTCTTCATCTCTGTATAAGTATTGCAACTTACACCAATTTGAACCTGCATATTGTAGTCAAGCTGTGTCTCACTTTAGAATTTTTACATCCCATGTTTCCCACCATCAACAAACTGGCAACTCCTTTATGCAGTATTTTCTCCTCAATCTGAATCAGTACTACTTCATTAGTTACCATATCTACTGATCTAATCTCCAAAATTATCCTAAAGCATCACATTTCAACATACTAACCTCTTCTTGTCTCAAATTTCACTTCTGTGCAAGGCTCCACTCCAAATAAATACTTACTGGAAACAATCCTTATAATTTAAATTTATAGTCAATGTTATGAAATTCCTCTTTTTCATTAATGCTTTTCTTGCTATTGCCAGTGTCCAGTTCATTTCCCCTCTAGTTCAGCCACTGTCAGTTACCTTGCTGTTCACATGATAAAAATTATCTGCTACTATTATTGTGTCTTTTCCTAATCTTTTCCTTCACTATCACCTCATTTAATTAAACTGCATTTGATTAATTTTATATTACTTTTCGCAATGTTCATCTTATAACCTCTTCTCAAGACATTGTGCATTATGTTCAACTGCTCTTTCAGATTCTCTGCCACCTAAGACAAAATTACAATGTCATTGGAAAACCTTGAATTTTTTATTTCATCTCCTTGAACTTAAATTACCTCCCCAAACTCCTCTGTTTTTCTTTACTTCTTGCCCAATGCACAAATTGAATAATATGACAGATAAGCTACAACCCTGTTTCACTTCCTTCCTTTCAGGTGCTTCAGCTCCTATAACAGCAGTCGGGTTTCTGTAAAAGTTGTAGATAACCTTTCACTTCTGGTATTTTACCCCTGTTTTCTTCAGAATTTCAAGAGTGTATTCCAGTTAACATTGTCAAAAGCTTCCTCTAAAGCAATAAACACTTAAAATATTAAGTTTGCCTTTCTTTGCTGTCCCACATTCTCCTACATTCCTCTGGGGCCCAACTGACCTTCTCGAAGATTTGTTTGTATTAGTTTTCTCATTTTCTGTAAATAAACTGAGTTTGTATTTTGCAACTGTGACTTATTTAACAGATGGGTCAGTAATCTGCACAACTGACTACACCTGCCTTCTTTGGAATCTGGATTATTTGTCCTTTAAGTCTGAGGGCATTTCACCTGTCTCATATCTTGCTATCAGGTGAAATAGGCTTGTCATGGCTGGTTCTCCAATGGATCTCAGTGATCACGTGGTTTGTCCACAAAGTAATGCAGCACATTTTTTCTTCTTCATCAATTCTTTATTAAACATAATGAGAATTACACACACAAAAGGATGGTGTTTTATCTACACACCCTATTTTTCCATGTAATCTCCATTCTGTTCTATGACCTTCCTTCAGCACAAAACAAAGGTGTGTATGCCCTGTCGGTACCAACCCTTGTCCTGGTGGCACAGCTAGTGCTTCACTGTGTGAATCACCTGCTCATCATTCTCAAAATATCTTCCACATAATGTGCCAGTCCTCATGAATGACATCAGCTCGCTGCAACATGTCAGATGTGACAGCCATGGATGGTCTCCCCGACTGCTGCAAATTGTAGAGCTGTGTCGAATTGCTTTCTGATGACCTCACCCTACATGCCCAGTGACTAACAGTACGTCTGTTGACAGCAGATGACTTTGGACAAGCATTTGTGAATATTCCCCACAGTTTCTTTCTCTGCAATGAGAAATTCAATGACGGCATGTTGCTTGTAACATACATCACCTACAGACGCCATTTTGAAACTGTCCTGCAGCTACCCTATTTGTCGGGAGTGACTGAGACTTGGCACTCTCACTCATGAGACTTCAAAGAATAATACATAATGTTTCACATTTGTAGCTTTGTTTTTGGCTGAGAAAAATATGTGGTGCATTAGTTTCTGGGCAACACTCGTACAGGTGAGTTTCATCTACTCCCACAGCTTGTTTCAGCTCAGAATTTTCAGTGCTCCCTCAAATTCTTCTTGCAGTATCTTATCTCCCATCTCACCTTCCTCTTCCCTTTCTATAATACTGTCATCAAGTTCATTTCCCCTGTACATTGTTTCTCTACATTGCTACTACCTTACAGCCTTCCCCTCTTTGCTTAGTACTGATTTGCCTTTTGCTCTCTTGAAATTCATAGAGGTGCCTCTCTTTTCTCCAAAGGTCTGTTTACTCTTCCTATAGGTGGAATTTCTCTCTCTCATAATCATACATGCTTACACAGCTTTGTACTTCTCCTCTAACCATTCCAGCTTAATCATTCTGCACTGCTGTCAATCTTATTTTTTGGTTCTTCTTTGCTCAACGATTTACCATATTTTAATATTTCCTCCCTTTGAAACTGCCAGTCGCGTCTAATTTTTTCAGTTGATCCAGGTCTCCTCCATTTTCTATCCCTCTGCAACTTCTTGAGTTGTAATTTGCAGTTCATGTTCCAACTCCACGTCTGCTTCTAAAAATATCTGGCAGTTTAAAATCAGGTTTCTAAACCTTTGACATTCCATTATATAAACTGTATGAAACTTTCCAGGAGTCTTCTGGTTCCTTCCATGAATACAATCCTGTTTCATGTTTTCTAAACCAAGTAACTGGAATGATTCAATTTTGCTGTATGTAAAATTTTACCATGCTGCTTCCCCTTTCAATCCTTCCCTCATCCCCAATTCTCCAACAATTTTCCTTCCTTTTCCTACAATCAATTTCCAATCTCCCATCACAATTTTCTTTTCATCTCTGTTAACTATTTGATCAATTTCTTTACGTTTATTTTGCATTCTTTCAGTCTCTTCATTTACAGAGCTGCAAGGCACATAAACTTGTACTATGCAATGGGTGTACTTAATATCCATCTAGGCTATGATAATGAATTCACTTTGCTGTTGATGACAGCTTACCTGCATTCCTATTTTCTTATTCAGTACTAGACTCTTATTTGATTAGGTAACCCTGTATTTAGCTGACCAGAAGTTCTGTCCATCCTCCCACTGCATTTCACTACAAAACTATGTCTAAATCACAATCCACAAGCCCGCTAATGGCGTGTGGAGGAGGGTATTTCTTATACCACTAATTGATCCCCCCCTCCCCACCCCCAAACCTTTCTCCACTCACAAATACTGCATGGAAAGAATGATTGTCGGTAAGCCTCTGTATGGGCTCTAATTTCTCGAATTTTCTTGTTGTGGTCATTATGCAGGATATACAGGGTGTTACAAAAAGGTATGGCCAACCTTTCATGAAACATTCCTCACACACAAATAAAGAAAAGATGTTATGTGGACATGTGTCCGGAAACGCTTACTTTCCATGTTAGAGCTCATTTTATTACTTCTCTTCAAATCACATTAATCATGGAATGGAAACACACAGCAACAGAATGTACCAGCGTGACTTCAAACACTTTGTTACAGGAAATGTTCAAAACGTCCTCCGTTAGCGAAGATACATGCATCCACCCTCCGTTGCATGGAATCCCTGATGGGCTGATGCAGCCCTGGAGAATGGCGTATTGTATCACAGCCGTCCACAATACGAGCACAAAGAGTCTCTACATTTGGTACCGGGGTTGTGTAGACAAGAGCTTTCAAATGTCCCCATAAATGAAAATCAAGAGGGTTGAGGTCAGGAGAGCATGGAGGCCATGGAATTGGTCCGCCTCTACCAATCCATCGGTCACCGAATCTGTTGTTGAGAAGCGTACGAACACTTCGACTGAAATGTGCAGGAGCTCCATCATGCGTGAACCACATGTTGTGTCGTACTTGTAAAGGCACATGTTCTAGCAGCACAGGTAGAGTATCCCGTATGAAATCATGATAACATGCTCCATTGAGCGTAGGTGGAAGAACGTGGGGCCAATCAAGACATCACCAACAATGCCTGCCCAAACGTTCACAGAAAATCTGTGTTGATGACGTGATTGCTCAATTGCGTGCGGATTCTCATCAGCACACACATGTTTATTGTGAAAATTTACAATTTGATCACGTTGGAATGAAGCCTCATCCGTAAAGAGAACATTTGCACTGAAATGAGGATTGACACATTGTTGGATGAACCATTCGCAGAAGTGTACCCGTGGAGGACAATCAGCTGCTGATAGTGCCTGCACACGCTGTACATGGTATGGAAACAACTGGTTCTCCCGTAGCGCTCTCCATACAGTGACGTGGACAACGTTACCTTGTACAGCAGCAACTTCGCTGAGGCTGACATTAGGGTTATCGTCAACTGCACGAAGAATTGCCTCATCCATTGCAGGTGTCCTCGTCGTTCTAGGTCTTCCCCAGTCGCGAGTCATAGGCTGGAATGTTCCGTGCTCCCTAAGACGCCAATCAAATTGCTTCGAGCGTCTTCCTGTCGGGACACCTTCGTTCTGGAAATCTGTCTCGATACAAACTTACCGCGCCACGGCTATTGCCCCATGCTAATCCATACATCAAATGGGCATCTAACAACTCCGCATTTGTAAACATTGCACGACTGCAAAACCACGTTCGTGATGAACACTAACCTGTTGATGCTACATACTGATGTGCTTGATGCTAGTACTGTAGAGCAATGAGTCGCATGTTAACACAAGCACCGAAGTCAACATTACCTTCCTTCAATTGGGCCAACTGGCAGTGAATCGAGGAAGTACAGTACATACTGACGAAACTAAAATGAGCTCTAACATGGAAATTAAGCGTTTCCAGACACATGTCCACATAACATTTTGTCTTTATTTGTGTGAGGAATGTTTCCTGAAAGTTTGGCTGTACCTTTTTGTAACACCCTGTATGTGGGAGTAACTAATATGTCGTCCAACTCTTTCCAGAAAGTGCTTTCTTTAAATTTCACCTGTAATCCTCTCCATGATGAACAATGCCTTTCTTGTAATGTCTGCCAATAGAGTCTGTTGATAATCTTGGTAATACTCTCACAATAACCAAGTGATCCCGTGATGAAACATGCCCTTCTTTGTTGGATCTTCCCCCCCCCCCCCCCCCCCCCCGGTCCCCCCTCTCTCACTCAACCTATCCATTTCTCTCTTTAAATTTTCTAATCTAACTGCCCGACTGACAGATGATCTATAAAATCTATTAAGACAGAACTCTGTCAAGTGTGACACACATGGTTAAGGATACTAATGTCACAAAACAAATGTCAAGGCAAACAACTTGGATGAAGCAACAACATAGTAGAACAACATTACAGTCCATTGCACAAATACCTGGGAAACCCAGACAAATGTTATCATTCAGTAAGTGAGCAACTGGAAATGATGCAAAAACAAAAAAAGAAATGGAAAGATACTGGAGCTTAGAATTTTACATGACCAGTGATCTCTTTTACCATCCAAAGAGAAATCTCTTTAATTCCTGTGCCAATTCCTGGATTTTAACACAAAAACTGGAAAACAGAATCAGAGTAAAACAGTAAAGGAGAATGCTGATCGAATTAAGCCATTTTAAGATGGAAACTATGGAAAGCTAGAAAAAGCAAATTGTACAGGGTTTATCCAGAAATTTATCGATAGGATAGGTTCAATACCTTCAAATTCTTTAAAGTATTACCCTTCTGCATCAATACATTACTGCCAGTGTGATTTCCATATGCCACAAAATTTCTGGAACTCATCAATGGGAATGCTCTTCACGAAAGCCATTGAAGTAGTTTTGAAACAGTTTCTACAAAGTGTGGAACTCAAGACAACCGAATGTTGATGGTCTGGCCTTAGGGTACGAACTCATGGTGCACTACCACCTTTGCATTTTGCATAAAAGAGAAAGAGAGGGTGGGGTGTGGAGAAAGAGAGAAAGCAAGAGGGAGGGAAGGAGGGGGAGGGGGGGGAGGAGGGGGAGGGGAGGGAGGGAGGGAGGGAGGGGGAGAGAGAGAGAGAGAGAGAGAGAGAGAGAGAGAGAGAGAGAGAGAAAGGGGAGGGGGGCATGGACTTCATGCGGGACCTGCTTCTGCAAGCCACCTCCTGGCATTGCAGTGACATTGTTAGTCATTCTGCACTCTTGTCTCTTTCACTCTGGATAGTACTAAATACCCTGACTCGTTCTCAGCAATCTTGTTAGCCATGAAACTGGGATCATCTTCACAGAGTTGTCAGAGTTCTTCACACACTGTGGTCAAAATTCATGGCACAAGTGTTGTACGAATCTTCTGCATGGCCACGTCTACCAATACAATCTCATGAACAATCGTTTTCGGCAAGTCCAATAATTCTGACATCAAGCAAACACTCATTCAACGTTCTGAATTCAGTAATTGAAGCATATGAGTCACGTGATGTTGACAGGTATTCTGTGCAGGCCTCATCAGCGACTTCCTCTCAGTCTTCTCTCAACATCTTACGCCACCTGTTCGACTATGATGTGTAAGGGCAATAATCCCTGAAGGTTTCATTTAGCATTCCAAACTTTTCCAGAGGTGTCTTGCTGAGCTTCACGCAAAACCTAAAGTGCATATCATTGCTATAAAAATGTCTCCACTGTAAGTCTGATGCAACTACTACGTAGATGTTCACACAAAAAGACCACCCTAATCATCGAAGGACAAGGAGGCAATTGAGCTAATTACTAATGGAAAGCTAAAGGTCCCCTCCACCCTCACCAACTGATCTGCTCTGCCATATCACAAAAAGATAAGAAGAAGAAGAAGAAGAAGAAGAAGAAGAGAAAGTGACACTTTACTTTCCAGAAGCATCCTGTAATCACAACTTTGACAAGAACTCTAGATAACAAAAATTTCAATAAAATGAAATTATATTAGTGGAAGAATTAATTTAAAAAAGTAAAACAGTCTTGCAAACAGCAGTGTTGTGGTCAGGCATCCTGTGTATTTTTTATTTTATTTATTTATTTATTTTTTAGCTGGAGGAAATTAATTTTGAATTTTGGACTCCTTCATTAGATGAAAATATGAATTTTAACTAAAAATTATTGCTTTCTTGCTTCGGACAGGGTGAGAGGTTGTGTTGGCTGGAATGGGCATGTGGAGAAAGGAGACTGGGAGTGGGAAGTAGGGTTGGGGAAGGATGCCTCATTGTTGGGAGGGAATGGTGGCAGGTGCACAGGATAGGAATGTGGCACCGTTGAGCTTGTTCTGGTTGCAGGCAGGGGAAGTAGTGTGCAGTGCGTGATGGTATGGAGAGAGTGGATTAGGACGGGGAGACAGAAGAAGAAGAAGAAGAAGAAGAAGAAGAGTAAGTTTGTGAAAAATGTTTACGTGCAATATGAATAAAGTTAGGGTCAGTGGGCAGGGGTGGAAGTGGGTGTGGGGCAGAGACTAGCAGATAACAATGCCAGGAGGATTACAAATTCAAAATGTGTCTCCTTTCTCCCCATTCCACCAAACACAACTCTTCAATCCAGTCAAGCTGCATAACCAGGGCAATGTAGATGTACAGTGTGTGAATATGAATGTGTGTGTGTGTGTGTGTGTGTGTGTGTGTGTGTGTGTGTGTGTGTGTGTGTGTCCAATTCTTCCTTGGCTCATCACTGACGCAGTGTCATTTGTGATATTTTTTTAATACTTTTTATGCCACAATCACATGATTAACCTTAGTTGTTTCCACTTACGGCTCTCAAATATTATTTTATCTTTTATTAATTGCAGTTTCAATTTCAGATATTAGTAGTCATCTTCAAGCAGAAGTCTCAAATACAAATATGCACAAAGGCATAAACAGAGCAGCTAGTCTACACACTAATGAAATACAGTGTACAAGTCATAAAATACATGAAAAGCAGGAAAAAATACAACGGTAACACATTTTTATATTCATATAGTTCTGCTGGACAGTTATTTATCACAAGCATTTTACAACAATGTAACCAGTTACAACCGACCAGTGGCCACCTCCAGATAGTAATGTTGACAAGATAATGGAAACTGATTGCAGCGTGTCTGAAGATGACCACAGGCTGGTCAAAACCAGTTACAGCATTGTGAAACACTCATGTGATCGTGTCATAAATATGTATATAAAAAATTAAAGAACTTAAGCCAGTCACATAATCTCCCAACAGTATATCATTTTTCCAAATTTTCTTCTCTCTGAATGTTAGGAGATGTGCCAATGCAGGGACCATTGTTGTTGATTACTGACAGTACATCTTCTTGAAGATTTACAAAGAAATGTCACTGGTGTAGACAGGAAGCTGGCTGACTAATGTAAGTCCATTTACTCCACTGATTCTCTCCATGACAAGAAAGAAAGATTGCTGGCAGACAAGCAAATAATTCAAATATGAAAAACAATTTATGAATGAGATGTGATTCTTGCTAAGGAAGAAATTATCACATTGTGGTGGCATAATTATTTATGAACCTATGATCAAAGGGAAGTGCAGTACAAAGTAATATTTTGTCACTGGTAAGGATATACACTGAAATCTCACTAGATGTCATAATTATGTTATACCTCTAGTTTGACGTCAGCGGAATTGTTTAATCTGGCTGCCTTCGTCTTCTGTGTATCATCTTGGTCCATTGACAGTGGATCAGCAGGTCCTTCACTTCTCTCTCTTTTCCTCTTAACATATGTCTTTGAGGCAGTAAATGTATCATCACCATCCTCATCATCATCCCTCTGCTCTTCCATTTCTTCATTTTGTACTTTCACAGCACTATAACTACCACTTGAGGACCTGGTCACTTTCTGTAAGAAACTCCTTTGTTTTGCAACAAAAGCAGGATTTTGAGACCGTGTCAAACGCGTTGGAAGTGTAGATAATCCAGTGTCGTTGCTATCTTGCTTCATGGGCAATCTGTAACAATAAGTTTCTTACTAAAGCAACAATTTTTTGAAATAAATGATGTCCTTTAAGCTAATCAAATTACGTTAGTGAATACATTTTATTTCTTTTTTAATGAAGATAAACTCCACAAAAAATGTAGAAGAAGACATTGTTCATGACATATAGCCGAAACACTTTAGTAAACTGGTAGTGGTCTAGAGCAGGGTTTCCCAAACTGTGTTCTGCCAAACGCTGGTGTTCTGCGGGAACTGAATAAGAGCTCAATATTCTGATGTGTTTCTTGTCTCTTTAGTGTTAGTTATGATTCCAAATATAAAAAAATCACTGAATAAAACAAGTTTTTGCACTGTTTCAAAATTTTATCAAGCTTCAAAATAGGCAAGGTGTTCCACCAAAGTATCAGGATTCTCAAATTGTTCCATCATGGGAAGAGTTTTGGAACCCCTCGCCTACAGAACAAACAAGCTCGTAATTAATGATAGAAATCAAAAGTTTTACAACTGCCTCCAAATATTTGAATGGAATCTTATTTATTTAAAAAAAGATACCAATACTAAATTTAACAATTTTTGAAAACATATTTCCAAAAAGAATATAGAGTATGCACTCCAGAGAACTGACTGGATAAACAAACTATATGTACTTATTGGGCAAAATCAACAACTGAGATAACAAAATCATGAGATATGGAATCTATTTGATTAATTTCACTTCTTACAGTATTTTCAAAGTATTCTAAAAGTTGTGACCATGTAAATTTTCCCTGCATATTAATTCCTTATATTCTTCTTATGTCTGCAGCTGGATCATGCAGTTATGTTGACATAATATTTGTCTGTGGTGTATAAAAGGTCTTCTGTTCACAGCAGGAATCAGTTCCAGTGAGCTCTGGCAAACAGCTCTGTCAGCTGAAGATGGTGGCCAGATGAACCACTGAAATATTATGCCATGACAAATGTGTGATCCAGATGCAAACCAAATCTTTTTGATTTGCATATTCAAAAAGTTGTCTGGCTTGTCTGAATTTTAAATAAAAGGCAATTTGGGTTCTACGGAACACATGACTTAACAGGCAATCTTAACATTTGAGGACAATATCTTAGCTTCATTAAACAGTTGTAGATCACCACTGGGTATTTGATTAACCTGTGTCATTTTATTGTTATTTTTGTGTAAGTGTCTTTCAATTGTGCCTGTCTGCAACTTGATGTGTCTTCTTTCCAGTAAGTAGCAATCTGTCTTTTCCTACATTGTTGTTACTGTTACTTTATCCATTCCGGGTCTTGTAGATTGCCATGGCTACTATCCAATTAAGGATTTGTCTTCTTCAACAATTCTTTTATCGTGTTTATCACAAACTGCTATTAAAGAAAATCCAGCAGCAAGGCATCAGGGGTCCATTAGCTAACCTGCAGAAATCTTGTCTCAGCAACAGAATGCAGAAAGTAATTTTGGAAGCTGTGGAATGAAAACCAGGAGTAACTGTTACATCAGGCTGATGAGTCGTACATCCTGGAGTGTATCTGGGTCTTTTATTGTTTCTGATTTATGATTAATATCCATTGGTAGCTGAGAATCATGAGTGAAAATGTACTAAATTTGCAGATGACATTGTAAGTGAAAATCTGTCAACCACAGGCACCAAAAAATGTACTACCAAAACTCTTCAACTGGACCGATTCCCCTTTAACTGCTGTATGTTGAACAAATTTCATATAGTTTTGCTGAATTCATAGACACGCAGGGAAATAAACAGCTACATTTAAAAAGACTAGCAAATTACAGATAGTCGATAACAGGAAGTGCCTAGGTCTTCAGTTAAACACAACCGGGAATATCAGTTACTTCAAACTGTGAAAAGTGTGAGCTCAAAGACTTTTGTATAAAGAATATCTTCTCATATTAGGGACCACAGAGTTAAAAATACAGCTTATTTTACTTAGGTGCACTCCATTATGTTGGATGAAATTGTGTTTTTTGTAGAAACTCTTTCTCTTGGTTAAAAAAATAAAAAAAAAATAAAAAAAAGTGATCAGAACATCTGTTAAGTAGATCCAAGGATCTCCTGCTGCAAATTATTTAGGCACCTGAGAATGCTTACCACTGCTTGTCAATAAATATTTTCTCTGGTGTGCTCTCTAACAAGGAACTCCACTCTCTATGTAAGCAACTCAATTTGCCACCTACATAACACTATCCATCAAAATGACATGCACTAAGAATAAAAAAAATATGGCTTGAGTACAAAAAGCAACTCAGTAGGTCTATTCTGGTGTAAACCTTTCAACTGACATGCACTCTCTTAAAGGCTCACAGAATAGGGTCCTATTTTTAAAATTACTTTATGTCTGTTTCTGTTGGATTGTTCTTTCTAAACCACTGACAGACTTGTGGATGGGAGCCTACCAAACAAATGACTACTTAAACAATTTCAAGATAGTCACATATTAATACACACACACTCACACAAATGAAACTCACACATACATGGCCACAGTCTCTGGCTGCTGAGACCACATTATTGTTATTATTCCATCCTGGATTTTCCACTGTTTGATTATTAAATCACAGGGGTATTCTATTAAGTACTGTGAAACGGAACTGAGATCACCGTGTTTCACCCCCGTGAAGCTTTATGTTGCTGGCTCAAGAATAGGTTCACTCAAAAATTAATTTATTTTTGCACCTGGAGGAGAAACTAAGAATACTGTTTATAATTAAGTTTTGGATTAAATGAACACAACTACTTCATAAAAGAGATTACTTTACAGCTGACATATAGCAGTAATACATTTAAAACATGCAAACAAAATAAGTTTCTATTTACACTATGGACATGTTTCAGCCTTTTTCCTAATTAGTATATCACTGTAGCTGAGATCAATCAAGCAACAATCCCTAAGACTACTGACATGAGAAAGCTATTAGTCCTTTTCAACTATTACAGGTATACAACACCAACAGTGTGTTTTCCCCACACGCCAACCCCTCAATAAAAAAATCTACTTTTATATGTAAAGATATACTGTCAAACTGACTGCTCAATCATTTGGTAAAAACTGGACCTGTTAAATTGTTCTGAAATTGAATTCTTTTAAATATGAAGTTACTAATCATTTATTGTTGTTCTTGTAATACAGTAGTAGCTTCACAGTGTGACTCAGGGGTTAAATAGCAGACTACTGATCAAAAGGCCTGGGGCTAGACCTCAGATAGTCCCCAGACTTCTATAGGGTGGGCAATATATAACTAGCATGGCATCTATTAATAACGCTGATGTGGAACTGATCTTTGTTAATAAACAGGAGCACTGCCCATAATGGGTAATGCTGGTAATCACAATTTAAATGCACCAATAGGTTGCTGTCACATGCTTGTGCATCTCCCGAATGCTCTGTGCTGAGCACTTCACTGTGTCATTATGTTTCGAGTGAGTGAGATGTAAAGACGTGTTTAGGACCATTTGAATGCAATATAAAATGGTACTCACAACAAAACAGCATATGTTCAAAGCTGAGTGTTATGTGAAGCAGAATTTGTGGAAAACTTGCATGGAACTGTTTGCACAAGAACTTAAGACTGGAAATATTTTGGGAAAAGGCTGCAGCAGAGTTTGCAATCGAAACCTTAGTGCCAAAATCGAGTGTAATGGCCTCCTCCTCTTACCTTCATTATTTATCACTTCTGTTAATGTTTGTTAATGTGAAAAGAGCCAAGTTGTGTCATGGTTCAGAGTCCAGATTAAACTGCAGAGCCCCTAAAACCAGAGGAAGGTGAGGGAATGTCACATCTAGTAGACTCATACCTTGTTAAGCGCTGTGGCGTTCAAACCAATCGCCGGATTGATAACAGCTTTAATTTTAGTAGTTTCACTGTAAAATTGTTACATATTCAGCTGTAATCCAATGAAAGCCTCATTTAACTTAATGTGCAGCACACTAGCTTGTGAGACGGGAAGATGATATAGACCCAGATCAAATCCATGTGGTGAATTAACGACTGCTGATCTACTACATCGACCAGGATGAGAGTGGGTTTTAGGTAGTTTCACACACTCATTTAGACAAATACTCTGTTGCTCTCCAATTCCTACTTCAGAAAACACAATACACAAATTAACTGATGTTTGTGGTACCAGGAAGAACCTCAGGCCACAAAGTTAAAATTAAGCCAAAATCATAATCTTGACACTTTCCAGATCTAGGGTGATATCATTGCTGTACAGATCCATTAAACATGCATACAAATATTGGAAATTCTTGGATGGAGTAATAAATAAAATAAAGTGACCCCTCACCTATAGCTGACTGATGTACGGTGTGTAGAAACATACAAACAAAACAGTATTTACATCATCTTACAACACACACACACACACACACACACACACACACACACACACACACACACACACACACACAACCGTGACTTCAGTGCGACCACTGGAGACTTGCTGCGGCCAAGTGTGTGTATGTTTGGATGTCTGTGTGGTTGTGTAAATGTGTTTTAGCTACAGAAACAATCTCACATAGCAAATGTGACACAAAATTGATCTTGGGAGAAAAATGTGCTGGACCTTTGGTACAAACTCAATAGTACTGTATGGGGCACATTAGAGAAGTATATGCCATACTGTATAGTTAATGTGAAAGATCCATCGATGTTCAATAGCGCTCAGGAAGTTACTGCAAAAGCAAATAAACATTCAGTGAACACTAAAATGAATCCAAAGACTTGCTAACAAAAGAATGATGAACAAAGTTATAATGACGTGCAGCACACGTGAGAAGTATTCTATGAAGCTAAACTATAACAATTTGTCAGAAAGTTAAGAAGTTTTGGTCCTACATAAATTTAGTCAACAGATCAAACTCATCTATCCACACACTTTATTTTTATCCCACTGATACCAAAATGGAAGTGAAGACCAGAATACTAAACTCTGACTTCTGAAGTTGTGGACTGAAGAATCGCTAACTATAGTTCCTCCTTTTGAGCATCTCATAGCTGTAAAAATGTGAGGCATGCAGATAAAGCAGGAGAGTAGAAGAAGTGGGCAAAGGAACACCTGGAACACAACATGAAATCATAGCATTAATTTCTCTTTGCTGACGAGTGCAGGAATTGTCCAATACTTGATGATTAATAGTGGTAGAAGAGTGTGAAAGTGGTCAGCTACTAGTGAAAATCACAGACGTACAATTCCACAAATTCAGTCATGTTTTGAGCCCTACAGCCAATATTTTGGCAGTGGGTCCATCTTTCAAGATGATAATGTACAAACGCCTTCCTGCAAGTGGCAGTAATCAACTGAATGAACCCAGCTAACCAAACTTAGGACCAGTTGAAATATAAGTGTGCTACCACAAGAACCCTTCTCACATACTACATGGCCTTGGGACAGCCAATGCAAGAAAAGTGGGACAGACTTGAGCAACAATGTCTCTAATATCTTGTGGAGAGGGTGCAAAGAAGGATCTATGGACATTACAACACACAGAGCAGAACAGTATGGTATCGAATGTTACAAGCATTTATCAAGTGAAACCCAGTCCAATCTTTTCACAGTAACTCATTCTCTAACACAATTCCCTCAGCAACACCATCACCCTCATTTTACTTTTCTGGACATCACACAGAATTTTAATTTTCTTTTCAAATTCCTCCTTAGTTTCCTTTCCTGTTTGCTCAATTCACAGATTAAAGAACGTAAAGGACAGGCTACAACTGTATCGCTTCCTTCTCATTTACTGCCTCCCTTTGACTCTTGTGACAATAATCTGATTTCTACAAAAGTTACTGACAATATTTCACTTCAGTAATTAAAACTTCCGGGCTAAGAGCCCGTGGTCCAATAGTAGAAATACTTCTCCCTGACGTTTCGTTGCCAGCTGCGGGCAACATCATCTGAGGTGAGTCTACGACTGGCTGCTAGGCCGTGGAGGTCCGGTTTATATAGAGCGCGTAGAGGGCGCCACCACTCGTCACGTGTTGTCAACAGTAAAACTATCTCTGGCTGGCGTCATTACTCTCGATCGAAGGTAATCGATTGTCACATCTTTGGTACAAAGTCGATCGCCATATCTTATCTAACTTCAAGCCTTCTTCTTTCCTGTTAAAATTATTGTGGTGTTTAAAAATCTCTACAGCCTCTCTATACGTACGTGCATAATAATGGGATGTCTTAGCTAAATTTTATTTCTCACTAAATTTTATTTCTTGGTCCCCCGTTTCAAAAACATGTTCCGCTACAGCCGATTTGTCCATGTGTCCCAGTCGACAGTTCCTTTTGTGTTCAGTTAGGCGAGTATTGATACTTCTTTTTGTGGTTCCAATGTAAACCTTCCCACAACTACACAGAATTTTATACACACCAGGAGTAGCTAAAGGGTGTCGTGCATCTTTCGCCGATCTTAAGCATTCATTAATCTTCTTGGTGGGTCTGAAAATTGTTTCAACTCTGAACACTTTCCCGATATGGTCTGTAATATTGTGGATGAATGGACGAAAAAATTTCCCCACCGATGGTTGTTGTTGTTGCACATTTTCGGACTTTTTCTTCTGGGATGGAGTGCTCGATCTATGGTGGACAGGGCTAATAAAATCTGTGAGCCAGCTTATTTGCAAGAGGAACTAAACCACTTGTGAACCGCTTTCCAGAAAAATGGGTATGCTGGCAAGGAGATAGATCGAGCACTCCATCCCAGAAGAAAAATGTCCGAAAACGTGCAACAACAACAACCATCGGTGGGGAAAGTTTTTCTTCCATTCATCCACAATATTACAGATCGTATCGGGAAAGTGTTCAGAGTTGAAACAATTTTCAGACCCACCAAGAAGATTAATGAATGCTTAAGATCGGCGAAAGATGCACGACACCCTTTAGCTACTCCTGGTGTGTATAAAATTCTGTGTAGTTGTGGGAAGGTTTACATTGGAACCACAAAAAGAAGTATCAATACTCGCCTAACTGAACACAAAAGGAACTGTCGACTGGGACACATGGACAAATCGGCTGAAGCGGAACATGTTTTTGAAACGGTGACCATGAAATAAAATTTAGTGAGATGAGCATGCTAGCAAAGACATCGCATTATTATGCACGTATGTATAGAGAGGCTGTAGAGATTTTTAAACACCACAATAATTTTAACAGGAAAGAAGAAGGCTTGAAGTTAGATAAGATATGGCGATCGACTTTGTACCAAAGATGTGACAATCGATTACCTTCGATCGAGAGTAATGACGCCAGCCAGAGATAGTTTTACTGTTAACACGTGACGAGTGGTGGCGCCCTCTACGCGTTTTATATAAACAGAACCCCCACGGCCTAGCAGCCGGTCATAGACTCACCTCAGATGATGTTGCCCGCAGCTGGCAACGAAACGTCAGGGAGAAGTATTTCTACTATTGATCCACGGCCTCTTAGCCCAGAAGTTTTAATTACTGAAGACGCCGGCCGTGAAAGCCTACACGCTATGAATGTTTCACTTCATTTTTTGTGGCCGCTGCTGAGAGGAATGCGAGTAACAAGAATACAGCTGCAAATAAAGTGTGCAGAGTGGTGTGCTCTAGAGTAGAGTAATACTCTCCATACTACAAACACTTTCATGAATGCAATTACATGAACTCTGCAGCTGTGACTAATGTGAAGGTGTTTGAGACATAACTGTATTAAATCGTCTCAGCTCTTCAGCATACTCATACATCTGGATTAAGATTTTTTACCTTAGTATCCAATGCATAAACAGCTGACACATTCCCACTTATTAAAAAGCATTCTTTATTTTTATTAACACTCCCATATATTATGTAATATGAAACATTATGGATACTGCAAATTCTAAAAAATGACTATTAAACTTACAGAACTTAAAATGTTCACATAAAAGATACTCTTATGTTAATAAAACTTTTTTGAGCACACAGTTACATTAGCACTGAAATTATGATTCAGTAGTTATGAAATCCAGAGTTTTGAAAAAAACTGCTATAAAGTAGCCAACTAAGGAGATGGGGAATTGACAAGTTAAAACAAATGCAGATCGAGAGCTTCAAATGGAGTATTAAGCAATGAGTAACTGAATAAGGGAAATGAATATAACAAAAGATGAATGAACAACATTGAGTGGAAAAAAAAGTGAAGCTACAGAGAAAAAAACCAGGCAAAATGTCAAGACCAAACAGAAATCCCTCAATGCTCACATGACACTAATTTTAAATGGTAACAGGAAAAACAAAAATATGGACCAAATAAAGCCTGCAAAAGGAAATACAGACACCTATCAAATTAAAGTCACAGAAAACAGAAATCTCGAAAGCCAGAATGGCGGCAGAAGATACTTGAAACTGTAGAAACATGCATGATTATACTAAAGATAGACACTACTTATAGGAAAATTAAAGAAACCTTTGAAGTTAAGACAGGCAGCTGCATGGACATCAAAAGCACTGATGGGAAGCCATTTCTAAGCAAAGAAGAAGAGGCTGAAAGGTATACAATACAAAGAAGCTTGAAAACCTTGTTACAAAAAAGAAGATATAGTAGGTGAAGATGAGACGTAAGATGCAATACTGGAAGAGTAGAATTTGATAGAGAGTGGAGAGACCCAAATCGAAGCACAGCATGATATTTCCTAACAATAATTAAAACCTCAACAGAACCAACTGTGATACAACGGTTCCACCTTGTATGCAGAACACTGAGACCAGCAAAATAATACCCTCGGACGGTAATAATCCCAGTATCAAAAATAACAGATGCTGGCCCTTGTATTATGGAGCTATCAGTTTAATAAGCTACATGTAATGTCTTGCGGTCAATCAAGTCTGAACACACTTTATTTAAATAAAATACCTTCTTGGTGTGCACTAATTTCCAAACACAAGAATACCACGAAACTCTACAATTACTGTGGTGGCAAAAACCAGATACGAGTACAAGACAATGGAAAGAAATAATTACCAAAATGCTACGCTACACATTTACAAAGTGGCATTATGGCCAACAAAATACAACTTTCTACTGAAGGTTACAGTGAGTGTCTACTAGGCTAGAGCCGGCGTACATATTGGCCAGAGCTGTCCTAGTTGTAGGTACACACTGCCTGTCTGACTCTGCTGGCATGCTTATAACACTGATTCGGCAGAGTGCTACAATTAGTCACATTAGTTCCAATTGGTGGATCTCTGTCACATGGCTTTTCACAAAGTAGTGCTGTGTTCATGCGGAAAATCTGTTGATGTTTAAATCAACTGGAGAGCTCTTGAAGGGAGGTCAGCAGCCCACCATCCTTGTCTGTTGTGCGGGCCCTCTAACTGATAAGGGGACACTACGTTTGTAACATACTAACACAAATTATCTACAGAAAAACAGAATGACTGTTACAAAACAACCTGGGGCAAGATACTTTTGGGATCAAGGAAGATGCACGAAAACAGAAGGCTACACTAACCTTACGACTTAAGGAAGTTATCTGGACAAAGAGAAACCCACATTTATAGATTTAGAAAATGTTCCTTACAATGTTCAAGCAATACAGTCTTTAAAATTCTGAAGTTCTCAAGGATAAAATACAGGGGCAAAAGATGATCTACAATTTGTACAGTGACCAAATACAGTGCTGAAACACATGAAAGGGAGGTAATAATAAAGAAGAAAGAGAGATGGTTTGTAGCCTACCATTCAATCTGTGCACAAACAAACAGTAAAAGAAACTACACAGATATTTGGAAAACAAAAACACAGAGAAGAAATAAAACTTTTGAAGTTTGTCCCAATGACATCAATATTCTATCAGCAATGGGAAACGATTTGGCACATCAGTTGAACAGGATGGCTAGTGCCTTGACAACAAATTTTAAAATGAACACCAATAAAAATAAAACAAGCCTAAAAATTGAGTGTAGCTGAATCTAATCAGGTGATGCTGTGAGAACCAGATTAAGAAATGTGATGCTGGATTTAGATGACAAGTTTTGCTAGTTGGGTAGCACAAAAACCAACAGTGGCAGTTGCAGAAAATTTAGACTGGCAACAGGAAGTAAGGAAGTTAGTTAGTTACTTAATTTGCATGTTTCATGGATTACAATTGTGAACTCTTTCTACAACATGGAATGATTCAGTTTTACAATATAGTATATCTTCCCAGACGAATAAAATCATACTGTAACACTTTCAGAAATTCTTCTATGGGGAAGAGATAGTTGTCAGGTGGAAATGATTTCAGTTTGCATTTAAAGGTAACTTTGTTATCCATTAAATTCTTTATATAGCTTGATAGGTAGTTGAAGTTTTTAATGGCTGAACATCTTACTCCAATCTGAGGCATTCTAATGCTGGGTGCTGGGTAGCGTAAATCATTTCTCCCTCTAGTATTACATTTAAAAATGCTATTTTCATTTTCAAACTATGGTTGATTACTGACAACAAACTTCACAAGTGAGTAAATGCACTTTAAGGCTATTGTCAGTATGCCCAACCATTTAAGGAGCTTTCTACAAGAAGTTCTAGAGTGAAAGAAACTTGTTAATTCTTATTACACACATCTGTGCTACACATCTTTTTTTTCCCCCCCCACAATGATGGGTTACACCAAAGTATGATGCCATAATATATTAGTGAATGAAAATAAGAAAAATAGGTCAACATTTTTACATTTTCATCTCCAAAATCTGATACCATCCTAAAAACAAAAGAGCTAAGAAGTTTATGATGACCTGTAACATGTGACTTCCAATTCAGTTTCTTATCAATATAAACACTTAAAAAATAAGAATATTCCATTTCATATATTGAAACAATGGAGGAAAAGATAGATGCTACTTACTGTAAAGACACACACATCAAAAAGAGGGAGACATACACAGCAAGCACACCTCATGCACAAACGACTGCCAACTCCAGCACCTCAGGCCGGAATGCAATTATCACGTGGGATGCAAGCAGCAATCTGGAGGGGTTGGGGAATGGGAAGGGATATTAGTGTACAGATGGGAAGATAAATGAATGCTGTTGGAGGAATGTGTAGGGTCTAGACTCCAACAGGCAAAGCGTCAAGAAATTGTGGCACAGGGAGGCGCGAAAAAAAGAAACAAAAAAGGAAAGGAGAAGGAAAGATGCGAGGATGCATTGGCAGAGGACTGCAAATAAACAGGGTGAGAGCTGAGAATTGAGAGGAGATGACAGTGCCTGTCTGCAACCTGACAGTCTTTTTTACGGCCATCTTTATCAATCTATCTTTCCCTACACTGCTGTCTCATATATTGATTTACCCTCATGTATTATTTCTAACTGTATGATCAGGTCATTTGCAGCGCTAAATTGTATGTATCGTGTTTTATCTAAACCCTGTGAGAGTCCATTTGCAGAACAAAGTGCTAACGTGACTCCATTAGGACCGATTATATTACTTGAACCATCTGCAGAGAGAACTATTTCTGTTTCTAGGATGGATGATCAAGGAACATGAGCAATATCAGTTCCTGTAGTTCACCTGTTGTGATTCTTTCCATTCTGAAGATATATTTCATAGTGTACAATCCTCAAGTTTCTTAATGCAATAATCTGCATGCTTTTAGTTAGTTAGGATGAAAACCAGATACTAGCAAGATCTCCAAAAAGAATTGAGTCTTAAAAACGTTGGTGAGGAAAACTTAAGGATGAAAGTAATTTTCATATGAAATGTCATTGCCAAATAACATACGAGTAGCTTGATGAAATTTGAACCACACGTAGAAAGAACTGCTGCAGTTTAGTAGAGTACAGAAGGCATTGAAAGAAATATTCAACAAAAACAGAAATGACACTTTCATCCAAACACAATAGCCAGACTGAAGTCAGCTCAATTCATGATTATCCCCCGGACATTACGAAATACAGGATTCAATTCAATTCAATTCAATTTTTATTATCACATAACATGCCTTATACAATCAAAGATTGTGACATAGGTGACTTGTCAGTTTTTACACTATATATAACAATACTAAAGATAGACAATAAACTAATAATATACATGGTGTAACATCTTCAAAGAGGTATTTTAATTACAATTATAATGCATTGTTACCATTCATTAAATCTTCTACACTATAGTAACATTTATCTTTCAGATATTTTTCCAGGTCTCTTTTGGTGCCTTTTATATTTGGGTCATCCATATCTTTCCATATTTTATTTACAAATTTCATGCCCATATAGTATGGGGTTTTTTCATATGATTTTAAACGGTGGGTAGGTAACATGTAGCTCCTTCTATGTCTTGTATCATATTGATGCAAGAAGAAGTTGCCCTCAAAAAGTTGTGGGTTTCTTTTCGTGAAAGTGAGAGTTTCATAGATGTATATGCTTGGAATGCTCATTAGATCCAGTTTTACAAATAAAGGTTTGCAGTGTTGCTTTGGTTTTGCTCCCACCATTGCTCGGATGATTCTTTTTTGTAGTCTAAAAGCTCTAAGTAAATTTGTTTTTTCAGACCCCCAGAAAATTATACTATACCTAATGACTGAAACAAAATATGCATTATATACAGTTTTTCTTACAGCTAAATCAGTAATACTATACAAGATATTCATAATATATACAAGGCTATTCAGTCGACCCAGTATGTTATCCACATGGCGACTCCATAACAGGTTTTTATTGACTAACACGCCAAGGAATTTGACACAGTCTGCAGTCTCTAATTTTTTGTCCATATACCTTATTTCACTTATAGACTGTGCAGATTGTTTTGTGGTAAAATGAACAATTTCTGTTTTCGTAAAATTTAATGTCAAGTTATCGTTTTTGACCCATGCCTCCACTTCCCCAAGTGTTTGTTCAATATGACGAATTAGGTCTACCTCTTTTTACAACAGACTACAGCTGTTGAGTCATCTGCATAGAGGATAGTATCAGACTGGACCTGACATGGCATATCATTAATATAATATAGAAAAAGCAATGGCCCTAATATTGAGCCTTGTGGAACACCTAATTGAGTGTTTTTCCAGTCAGAGAGAAATTTCTTGCCGTTGATGTTAATAAGTACTCTTTGTTTTCTGTTTGCCAAGTATGATGACATCCAGCTAAGAGATTTGCCTTGAAAACCATAGCGTGCCAATTTTTGGAGAAGCAGGTCATGATTTACTGTGTCGAAGACTTTGGACAGGTCACAAAAGATGCCTGACACACACATTCTATCATCAAGACATCTGCTGACTTTTGTGACTAATTCATTTATTGCATGGATTGTGCTGCGGCCTTTTCTGAAACCATATTGATTGCCTAAGATAATACTCTTAGATGAATTGTGATTTTCAATCTGATCACATGCAGCTCTTTCAAATATTTTTGAGAAAATTGGTAACAGTGAGATTGGCCTATAGTTGCCCAATTCATCTTGTTTGCCTTTTTTGTGTATGGGCCGAACTTCTGCATATTTTAATCGATCTGGGAAACATCCCTCATCAAATGATTGGTTGATTATGAAAGAGAGTGGATATGCAATACTGTGACGGACTACTTTTATTATTTCAGTGGGGACCTCATCCCACCCCACAGATTTTGAATTTTTTAGGGACATTATGATTTTGATGACATCTGAGATGGAAACATGAGAAAACTTAAAACATGTGCAATTGCTATCTGTCATATTGGGCTTTGTATTTGGTGGTGAACAGTCACCAAATTTGTTACAATTTATGAAAAAGTCATTGAATGATTCACAAATGGCACTGGGTTCTGTAACAGCTCTACCATTTATCACTATTTTAGAAGGGCATTTTCTCTCTGCCTCACTGCCAACTTCACTTCTTATAATAGACCAAACAGCTTTTGATTTGTTTTTTGCATTTGAAATGAAGTCGTTATTTGCAGTACGTTTTGCTAGTTTAACTATTTTGTCAAATGTTTTTTTGTATGTGCTTACATACTTAAGAAATTGAGGGCTTCGATTTACTTTTGCCTCCATATGCAGTTTCCTCTTAGTAGCACTAGACACTCTAATTCCTTTTGTTACCCAGGATCTACTTTTTTGGGACCTGGTCCTCACTGTTACAAAAGGGAAGCATTCATTGAATACACCCAAGAATTCAGTTAAAAAGTTATTGTAATTGTCACTTGTGGAAGTGTGTTTGCTGACTGTCCACTTGGTTTGGCTTAGTTTTTTGCAAAATACTTCCACATTTTCTTGACTGAAATTCCTACATCTTTTTGTTGTGCAGACTGAATTTTGCTTCGGTAGTGATACAAATAGTGCTTTATGGTCTGATACTCCTAAATCTAGAAGAAATTTTTCTTTTACGTAATAATTATAACTACTTACAATATTGATATGGTTATAATAGAGGGAAACATTCCACGTAGGAAATATATATCTAAAAACAAAGATGATGTGACTTACCAAATGAAAGTGCTGGCAGGTCGACAGACACACAAACAAACACAAACATACACACAAAATTCAAGCTTTCGCAACAAACTGTTGCCTCATCAGGAAAGAGGGAAGGAGAGGGAAAGACGAAAGGATGTGGGTTTTAAGGGAGAGGGTAAGGAGTCATTCCAATCCCGGGAGCGGAAAGACTTACCTTAGGGGGAAAAAAGGACGGGTATACACTCGCACACACACACATATCCATCCACACATATACAGACACAAGCAGACATATATCAGCAACTTTCAAATGTGCCTTCTTCATTCATATATGTCTGCTTGTGTCTGTATATGTGTGGATGGATATGTGTGTGTGTGCGAGTGTATACCCGTCCTTTTTTCCCCCTAAGGTAAGTCTTTCCGCTCCCGGGATTGGAATGACTCCTTACCCTCTCCCATAAACCCACATCCTTTCGTCTTTCCCTCTCCTTCCCTCTTTCCTGATGAGGCAACAGTTTGTTGCGAAAGCTTGAATTTTGTGTGTATGTTTGTGTTTGTTTGTGTGTCTGTCGACCTGCCAGCACTTTCATTTGGTAAGTCACATCATCTTTGTTTTTAGATATATACTTACAATATTGTCAATACATGTTGCAGAGCTTGCTGTAATTCTTGTATACTGATCGAAATTGAGATTTAGCCCATTTGTGGCTACCAGGTTCTTTAAGTGTGAAGAAAATTTGTCATCAGTCCTTACATCTATGTTGAAGTCAGCACATATAACCACTTTCTTGTACAGTTTCTCACATTTTAATTTATGTAGCAATGTATCAAACTTATCTAAAAATACAGAGCTTATATGGTACCCAGGGGTGCGATATATGCTGATAATTAGTGTGTTATACTCTTTAAGTTCTATACAGCAACTTTCAAATGTGCCTTCTTCATTCAGATGGCTAAAATTCTGTCTGATATCATAGTCTACCGTGGAATGAACTAATATGCAAGAGCCTCCATACCCATTGGTCCTACAAAAGCTGGTAGCCAGTTTATAACCTGTAAGTTTATTTAGGAGACTGATATTTTCAGATTTTAGCCAATGTTCATTAAGGCATATTACTTTCACAGATTGTTTCACACTTTCTAGCAAAATTTCTATATCATAAAGCTTCCTGATCATTCCTTCAGACAGACCTCTTATGTTCAAATGCATAACGAAATTACTACTGCATATATTATTAGGTAGAGGGTCTTTAAAACTAATTTGACTATAAAGTAACGGAACGTCCACCTGAGTGTTGACTACTTGTTCTGGATTCGTTGTATTGGGCCAAATTCGGATAGAACTGGCCCCCTTCATCAGTTTCCCTGTGTGTGAGCATCTGGATGATGAGTAGGTACAGTTTTCTTGATGATAATTTCAGTCTTTGCTGTATGTTCTGAGGCTGGTTCTGGCACCTTCTCATCTTCTGGACGTGATGTTCCTGTTTGAGCTGGCGCTGTGGCTGCGATTTTGAAATTGTTTTTTCGTTTATCCATTTCCTTGGTCGAAACTGGTTGCACAGCAATTGGTTTTCTTGCAACGTCGTCGTCTTTTTGTATTAATTTCGCTAACATTTTGCCAACGTATGACTTGCCAGCGTTATTATAATGTAGTCCATGTTTCGTAAACAAATCTCTTGCATCTGGAAGATCAAGAAATGTTACATTTTGTTGGGACTTGCATATTTTGTAGAATTGTCTGTTTACTTTTGCAAGCTCCAGATTTACGATGGAATTGTCTTGCAGGTCGTATCTGTGAGCAAACTAGTAACTATGATGTTCGGAACTTTCAGATCAAGTAATGTAGTTTTTAAACACTGGGTCGCATGTTTACTCTCATTTCTGTATACATCATTACTTCCACCCATGATTATGACGGCATCATTCTTAGATAGCTCATTAAGTGAGTTGCTGCTCTTAATTATCTCAGTCAAAGGTGCACTGGGTTTCATCATACCTGTTGCCGTGAATAACGTACTGTACTCATTTATTTTTTCGGCAATTTTCTTGGCGTGGCTATCACCAAGTACAACAACTCGTCGTTTGATGTTTACTGGTTTATTTTTCGTATTAGATGTTTTCTTGGCTGCGCACTCGATTGGAAGTTTCGTCACTGATTTTTGTTCGTCATTGTTCTTTGTCTTATCACAGTCTTCGTCTAGTGTTGCGAATTTATTTGCTAGCGGTATCGCCGGAACTGTACGCACTGTCTGTTTGTTTGTTTTTTTCGGCAAACGCCACGTTTTTTGCGCAGAATGACGGTTAACAACACTGTCTTGTGCTAGACGATGATCTCGCTCTATCTCTTTGTATTTCGTTTCCAGTTCTTGATATTTCTGCCGAAGTTCTTCATATTCCGTATTTATAGTCATTAAATCCTCTCTAAGCACACTTATTATTTTTTCTTTTGATTTTATCGTGTCCATTGCCTCGTTTTTCGTGACACTCACAACGCACTGACGGCATGTCCAGTCATGTTCGTCTTTTATATATTTTAGATTCACTTTAACACATTTGTCGTGATACCACGACGTGCACCGGATGCATAGTATACCTCTCTTTACCTTTTTTACGCAGATTTTACACACGTCACTATCACTTTTTAAGGAAACTGAGACATCGTTACAGAACAAAGTTTCATTCAGCGCCATCTTGTTACAAGAGTGGTTCTTAATAGTACTGTGATCACCACATTTGGTAGTGCATGCTCTGCAACATGCTCCCATGCTGGTCAAAAGGTTGATGAGGAGTAGTTGTGGTAGGGTACCCCATGCCTCCACCCGTGTTGTTGACAACTGCTGGATGGTCCGTGGTGCATGTGAACGTGTTGCAATAAATCTCCCCAAAGCTTCCCACATGTGCTCAATAAGATTTAAGTGAGGGGAATGGATGGGCCAGTCCACTTGTCAAATATTCCCTTGCTCCCAATGCTCGTCAACTGTGTTGTTTATTTTGATCGTGCATTGTCATTGATAAAAATGAAGTCAGGACCAACTGCACCCTGAAAAGACTCACATGGGTAAGGAGTACTTTGCCTGAAGTACGCCAACTGCATTCAAAGATTTGGAGGTCAGTACGTCCATGTAACATTATGCCTTCCTGTACCATAACACCTGGATCACCAAAATGATCGTGTCTGACAATGCTGGACGTATCCTCACATGGCAAGAGGTGGGAACATGTAATGTGCCCGCTAGATGGTGCTGCCATAGGTCAAATGGGTATCAACTGCATTTTTAAACAGGAACCCCCATTTTTTATTACATATTCGTGTAGTACGTAAAGAAATATGAATGTTTTGTTTTAGTTGGACCATTTTTTTCACTTTGTGATAGATGGCACTGTAATAGTCACAAACATATGCCTCACAATTTTAGATGAACAGTTGGTAACAGGTAGTTTTTTTTAAATTAAAATACAGAACGTAGGTACGTTTGAACATTATATTTCAGTTGTTCCAATGTGGTACATGTACCTTTGTGAACTTATCATTTCTGAGAACCATGCTGTTACAGCGTGATTACCTTTAAATACCACATTAATGCAATAAATGCTCAAAATGATGTCCGTCAACCTCAATGCATTTGGCAAAACGTGTAACGACATTCCTCTCAACAGCAAGTAGTTCGCCTTCCATAATGTTCGCACGTGCACTGACAATGCGCTGATGCATGTTGTCAGGCATTGTCGGTGGATCACGATACCAAACATCCTTCAACTTACCCCACAGAAAGAAATCCGGTGACATCAGATCCGGTGAAGGAGCGGGCCATGGTATGGTGCTTCGACAACCAATCCACCTGTCATGAAATATGCTATTCAATACCGCTTCAAGTGCACGCGAGATATGTGCCGGAATCCATCATGTTGGCAGTACATCACCATTCTGCCATGCAGTGAAACATCTTGTAGTAACATCGGGAGAACATTACGTAGGAAATCAGCATACATCGCACCATTTAGATTGCCATCGATAAAATGGTGGCCATATCCTTCCTCCCATAATGCCGCACCATACATTAACCCACCAAGGTCGCTGATGTTCCACTTGTCGCAGCCATCGTGGATTTTCCGTTGCCCAATAGTGCACATTATGCCAGTTTACGTTACTGCTGTTGGTGAATGACACTTCGTCGCTAAATAGAACACGGACAAAAAATCTGGCATCCTCCCGTAATTTCTCATGTGCCCAGTGGCAGAACTGTACACGACGTTCAAAGTCATCACCATGCAATTCCTGGTGCACAGAAATATGGTACGAGTGCAATCGATGTTGATGTAGCATTCTCAACACCGATGTTTTTGACATTCCCGATTCTCGCGCAATTGGTCTGCTACTGAGGTGCGGATTAGTCGCGACAGCAGCTAAAACACCTACTTGGGCACCATCATTTGTTGCAGGTCGTGGTTGACGTTTCACATGTGGCTGAACACTTCCAGTTTCCTTAAAAAACGTAACTATCTGGCGAACGGTCTGGATGCTTGGATGATGTCGTCCATGATACCGAGCAGCAGACATAGCACACGCCTGTTGGGCATTTTGATCACAATAGCCCTACATCTACAGGATATTGAGCTTTTCCGCAATTGGTAAATGGTCCAGTTTAACATGGATAATGTCCACGAAGCAAATACCGTCCGCACTGGCAGAATGTTACGTGATACCACGTACTTATACGTTTGTGACTATTACCGCACCATCTATCACAAAGCGAAAAAAGTGGTCCAACTAAAACATTCACATTTCTTTACGTACTACACAAATATGTAATAAAAAATGGGGGTTCCTACTTCAAAAATGCAGCTGATATCCATTTGACGTATGGCAGCACCATCTAGCTGGCCAACTATAGCGCCATCTGGTTTCCCCTTCTAGCTAGGCGAGTTTCGTTCTTTGTAGCTTTTTCGGTTGATGCTTATTTCGTGAGATATTTGGCCCAGTCACTATCAATGGATCACCCTGTATATTCACTGGTTTCTCACCTTCAGCAAGTAAAAAATGAATAACGGAACATCATACAACTAATGGGGATGTTTAAAGTGGACTCGTCATCTTGAAATATATATTTGAGGTTATAAACAAAACAATGTTGATACATCAGCTGATCAAGGCTCATCCCAGTTATGCCAAATTAAAGCCATAAAAGTAACATACTTGCCCTACTAACAGTTTTTTCCCTAGACCAATTTGTCTCTTTAATTATTGAATGACCCTCGTATATTATGATCCTTAAAAATCTCCATAACACCTTAAGTGATTCTTAAAATATAGTGTCTAAAAAAGCAGTGGCAGCATTACTAAGTTGATGTAATTAGTGACATATGGATAAAATTTGTTTTAATTGTTATTTTTACTGATAACATAACAACACAAAATAGCATTTATTTGAACAAAACCATTATTTGTGGTCAAACTTTTAAGTTACAGAAAAACTACAATCAGCTTTAGAAAGCTGATTAAATTTACATGCAAATTCATACAATGCACATATATAGCATTGAATTTATAGTTTTAGGCATGTTTGGGAAGACGGAAGTGTGCTCGCATCACTCACGTCAATGGAAGGTTTAAATAGCAGCTCCCATTTTTGCACACTCAGGCTGACAGAGTTACTGTTTAGTTTTGCTGTTCTATAGGCAGTTGGGACTGAAGTCTGGAAGAGATGGAATGTATGTGATGCTTCCTGTGTGTCGCATATGACACGGGACTGGTGACTTATCTGCATAGAGAACGGATGCCACTTCAAAGACTCATGCACCAATAGTTTGCTTACCTTCTGCAAAGTGTCATTATTTACTACAACAAATTTCAGCGCTCTGTGTCATCAATTACATGTAAGGGAAGCATTAGAGGGTAGAATCATGCTACTAGTGCCCTGGAACTAAAGAGGTTAAAAACTTTTCTGTGGTTAAGTTTGAGAGCGATCTACCCCCTGAATTTAATTAGTCTGCTATTATGGAACATTTCATTTATATTCCACTTGTATAGTCACATACGGAGGCTTATTCATTATAGTTCACAGTGAACTGACTCAGTAAGGCAGTGCAGGATTCTGTGTGATGCCAGTTCAGTGATCTGCAATAAAGATGTTTGCAATTGGCCAACAGTGCCACCAAGAATGTCCATTTGAGTGCCGACTAGCTGTCCAGTAACTGGAGATGACGCCACTGCCAAGCCATACACAGCACAGCACAGCACCGCACCACACGTAGCCAGTGCACTGAACCGCATCGGAGCAGCCGACAGCAGCAGCAGTCACAGCAGCAGTAGGGTCACAATCTCAATTACAGTTAAGGGTTCACAACAGGCACATTATTTTTTATTTTCAGCTCTCTTGTTGGCCACAGCAATTGATCACAAAATTAAAAAGTCACCCAGTGACTGTGAGCTCACAGCTAATGAAAGTGAGCCTCAGAGCCTGGAGAGGCAGGAAGAAGCAGGAGAAATGACTATACCTTGTCAATTATTCAAATCAACGGTAAGACAGATGAGTCCAGGGGTGTTTAGAAAGTTACATGGGCAGCGAAACAGAGAATTTTACGACGAATTTAAAAGATGATTTTGGTTGTAAAATTGAGGATTTCAACAGTCAATTGAAGAATTTAACAGTAAAGTTTTGGGAAGTAGAAAGGAATATGTTTGCCAGAACTCATACAGTTGAGGCTGAATTAAGGGCTGAGATTGATTCAGGTGAGCTGTTGTGCGACACAAGTGATGAAGTGGCAAGGCAAGCCCTCACTGAGATGGATAGCAAGACTGTGGCTGGCAGACAACTGAAGTGGCAAGATCAGCTGGTAATTTGAGAGCACAGGTTGGAAATGATGTAGAGTTTAATTGTGAGCAGGCAGTGGTTCCTGCATCAAATAGGTCTGTTAGTCATGATGTTTGTAATGTGCAAATACAGCTGCAGATAATGTTGTCTTTATGGGAGAAACTGTGAGTGGTAATCTGAATACAAATGGTGTAAATTTTGTTGCAATTAACTGTGAAGTTAGCCATATGTACAGTAGGACAAGCAATTTAAAGCTATGCGATGTTCTTGGAAATATGGGATGGACAGTAATGCAGACACACAATGGGACACATATCACAAATGTGTAAGCAGATGCCAAGCAGCAAATTTTCTTGGTGCATCCATGGATTGTTTTGTACAGGGTATGAACAAGAAATGAAAAATTTTGTTTATTAAAAGATTGATGGAGGGTTCTCATCAGACATAGAAAAAAAAAAAAGTTCATGTCGATTTTTTTCTCATGTAGTGTTTGGGAAAATGTTTGTCGACAGAAACTGCGGGCAGCCCAAACAAATCCAACTTCAAAATGAAGTTCTGAAAGAATCAGAGGAGAAAGATTGACAGTGAGGGAGTTTAGGAACAAAGTGTTGAGAAAATTTGCTCAGCTGAAAAGGCCATGCAAGTTTGAAATGAATAAAGAGGGACAGCTGGGATAGAATTTGGAAAACAAGTTTGCTGCAACTGGAACATTAATTTGGGCATTTAATCAGGAAATAAATAGGAGTAAGGGATGGAATAATTCTAGGTATAGTAATGAGAGGAAGTTAATTGAGGGATATTTTGTAGAGAGGCAGATAGTTATGGATAGGAGTTTAATATTGGAGGTTTAATTGATAAGAATGATAAGATTGCAAGTGTACTTGTTGAAGAGAGAATGTGGATTTGACATCATTAATATACAAAGAGGAAGTCTGAATCACACTTCAGCTGTGGTGCATGACAGAATAAATGTGTGCTGTGATGAGATGAATGCTTGTGTGAATGGCAACACTGATAAATTGATCAGTTTGTGACTGATGTTTTTGTAGATGGAGACATACGTGGAGGTATATGTTCCAGTTACTGAGGTTATTTGTAAGCAGGCAGTATGGCCTGTGGTTAATGTGGTTGAAGGTATTTATGGGCAGGCAATGGTTCCTGTGTCAGGAGTTTTAAGTGACGATGTTTCTGTTGTGCAGATATGTCCTATTGAAGGAAGCTGAGAAGGACACACTGAGTAATAATTAAGTGAAATTACGTTTCTACTTGTATGAGTGAAAAGACTGTGCAGACACATTTTTTTATTGATGACATTCAGTAGTTGAGTGATGATAATGAAATATTTGTTGAGGAAAAAAAAGATGTTATGAGAGCTTTTTACATGGGAAGTGAAGTGAGTAATGTAAGTGATGATGATGATTTTTATAGTAGTACAAATGGTAACAATGAGAAATAGGTAAAAACATTTATAGCGGTTTTGAGTAGCAGTACACTAAGCAGTAACTGAATGGAAGTGATAAGTGCATTTAAACATTTTGGTGGGGCAGTGAAGATGTACACCTGTCCAAACAATGGCTGCTTGTAGTTAGTGTGGTGGTGAATTAACCTTTTTCTGGACAATTTAAATCAATGAAATCCATCCCCAAGTGAATGGCGACAATGCATGCAAAACACAACAGCCTGATGCAGGACACAATTACAATACAAGATGACATGCAGATACTTATTTTGTAGCTACATATTTATTTGTTTCACGTGATACTGCTTTTGTAAATGTTAACTCTGATTTTCATTCTTTTTTGTATATATTTTTGTAATGCAATACTTCAAAATACGATTATAAATTTTTACACATACACAATACTTTAATATAAATTATAATCTTCGTGTGTGTGTCATTAGATGTGAATTCTTCAGAAGATAACAACACGATACCTAAGCATAGATATTGTCAACAACAAAAGTAATTACAAGAATAAAAGCTCCCCTTGAATGAACTTCTAAGAGTAAAACATCTACAATCCTAAAAATTAGAATTCCTGCCCACCTTTTCTTTGGCAGTGGGTGGGTGGATGGGTGGGGGTGGGGGGGGGGGGGGGGGGGGCATTGGGCTGTTATGTTTTAGGAAATGAGCCCAACACTGTACTTGGAATCGATTAAATGTTTCACTTAGTGATGGTTTTCCATACTTTCCTTAGTTCGGCAACTAAACATTTTTTTAATGTTACCTCTGCTATATTTATTTGGTAATCAACATGTTTCCTTTTTCTGACCGTATATTGTTTTTGGATAATGTACATATTAAATACAGCCATATACAACACATATAAAATGTTTGGCCTGACTTTCATTCCCATGGATGTGACTCATAATGTTTACCTTGTACCCACATTTGCTTCCACAATTCAGACTTGTCTAAGTATGGCACGGTGTTACAGTGGTGGGTATGAAGTATATAAAATTCATTGTGTCTAGTATGATATTTTAGGGGTCTTATAGAACACACACAGTCTTGTGTTTAGATTAGAATTTTTGAAGTCTTGTCATGGGTTTATATTAGGTTAATGTTTTGCGGGTTAGTTGTTGTATATATATCGTGTTTAGTGTAAAACATTTGGAGAGGTAATTTGCTATGGTGTTTTGTGTACTTTTGGGGTATATTTATTGTGTTGTTATTAGACTTAAGACCCACCTCCCTCCCCCGTGTAACTGTGGGAGTTAAATTTGTGCAGTAGGGCAATTGACAGAAATAGTGATTAAAGTATTGAAAATGGCTTCATAATGTAAACTGTTATCCTATGAGTTCATCATTTGATTTTTGGTCAAAGTAATGCCCTACTGAATCCATAAAACAATATGTGGTGCACTTACACCACTTTTTTGCACTACTAATTTTTTTATATTATTCTTGCACTATGTCATTTTGCTCGTTGATGTTTTGACACAACATTTAAGAAGGCATCCCTGACATTGAGAATAAATGTATATTCTCCAAAACAGGACTGTGAATTTTTTATTGCATATCAAAGTAGATACGCATTTTTCCATGAACGATGCTAACGTCACTTGTACCATCTTTTTCCTCAGCCCTTCAATTATGAACTACAAGCCAAAGACGGAGTCAACTTTCTCAATAGCTGCAAAAGCTGTAATTACTATATAGTATCAGAATATGTTTAATTTAAACATGCAAAGGAAACATGTTGTTATAATAATGGTGTGACTTATCTACATTGCTGTATGAGCGGTGATTTTGTTTTGGTCACACACCAAACTTCTTTTAGAGTGCAAGGGTCCAGGTATATACTCATGGAAGGTTAGCCAATGATGATGATAAAATGGAATTAAAGTGATTTAAAGTTGGAGCATAAGACGTCAGTGTTACTTTATTTTGCATAAGTTATTAATTTGGTTTGTCGAGTTGCTTATTCATTGGAGTTTGACTCTTTTTTTTTTAAGTACAATGTTGTGTTCAGCTTTGTTTAATACGCTTCTTTTAATTCACTGGCATTAAGCTTTGGTTGAAGTAGAAAGATATAGTAGTCAAAGTTGCTGATGCTTGTTCTTGACACTAGTCATCTGGCAAACATTCTAAGTATTATTTTATTATTTACAACACATCTTCAGTTCACTTTGGCTGAAGAAATTTTGTCTCAACATAGTACAGTGGCAATGGCTTGACCTACTCTGGCCGTGAATGGAACAAGTTGTTGCTACAGAAATGAAAAATCTGTACTGAAAAAGCATTTCTTATGAACACAACTATCTGTTTCTTTGCATCATGTTGCACTCTAACATTTAATTTTGAGTGTGTTGAGCCTGGATAGCAGAGTGGGCACGCTTTGATCTGACCATCCTCGGTATTCAGGCACACGAAAATAATAGGTGACTCATTTCTTGCTAGTGTCATGGCAACTGGCTGGCAGGAACAGTTGGAAACAGCTTCAACAATATGAGCTGCATCATTGTAACAAATTTGGGATGTACGAGGGCTATCCACAAAGTACATTACGTTTTGGAATTAAAAATAAATAAAGTATTGGAAAAATTTTTATTATATAGAGATGAAAGCCACACTTAAATACTACTTTTCTACATAGTTGCCATTTAAATTAAGGCGCTTATCGTTGCGATGGACGAGCTTGGAAATCCCTTCGTCGTAAAATTCGGCCGCCTGCGCCTTCAACCACGTGGCGACTGTCCTTTGGGACAGAAAAGGTGTGATTTTTGTGGATTTCCTGGAAAGAGGCACTACAATAAACTCTAAAAGGTACTGCCAAACTCTGCACAACCTCAGAAGAGCAATACAAAACAAGCACAGGGGAAAGTTGGGCTCAAAGATCTTGCTGATTCACGACAACGCCTGGGCCCACACGGCAAATGCCACTCGTGAAGTTCTCGAATCTTTTAAGTGGGAGTTGTTTCCTCATCCGCCGTACAGTCCCGACCTGGCACCGAGCGACTTCCACTTATTCCCAGCAATGAAGTAGTGGTTGGCTATGCAGCGTTTTGATGATGACGCACAGCGTCAAGAAGAGGTAACCACGTGGTTGAAGGCGCAGGCGGCCAAATTTTACGACGAAGGAATTTCCAAGCTCGTACATCGCACCGATAAGTGCCTTAATTTAAATGGCAACTATGTAGAAAAGTAGTATTTAAGTGTGGCTTTCATCTGTATACAATAAAAATTTTTCCAATACTTTATTTATTTTTAATTCCAAAACATAATGTACTTTGTGGATAGCCCTCGTACATATCAAGACAGCAAAGCAGCAGTGTAAAGTGTTCTGTTTGTGCTACAAAAATATGTATAAATAGTGTGACGATGCAAAAGGGCAAATTGTAAGCTATTACGAAAAGAAACAAAAGGGACACTTACAGAGGACTTTAAGTATGTGATGATAGGTCTGTGACCACAAAAGATTAATTTTTATTTTCATTTGTTTAATGTGTTGGGTATACAGGTTGTACTCATGCAAACATACAAAGGAGTTTAGAGTCATTAGTTTACTTGGATTTATTTTGTTGCTTACGTTTTATTTACAGATCTGTACTGAATTTTTGGTATGCACAGGGATAAAAATATTTAAACGTGTTTAGGATAGGAGATGCTGCTGCATAAGTTAGCTAATAAGTTTTTTTCATTGTTTTGTATTTAAAGAGATTGCTGTAAATTTTTTGTGGGTGCATCTCAGTGTTTGGTGCTACTTGCAACAGCAATCACTCTGTGTTTAGAGTAGCAAGAGGTGGTATTGAAATGGTACATCCTGGAAATTGTGACAAGAAACGTTAAAAACAGACACGGCCATGCACACGCGTGGGCTCAGCTGAGTTGGGCGTGTTTTGACAGATAAGGAGATGGCACAGCCGAGCCAAGCAGTGTCGAATTAGAGGAAAACTATGAACTGCACTATGAAACTGAGGAAATTTACATACAAATTCATATATACACTGTGCAGCAGAATTAAAGAATCGGTTTTTCTCCCATTGTGATGTATGAGTTTGAAATTCGTCCCAAAGATGCCTATACCCCTCTAATTGTCCAAAAGCATGGTACCCTGCAATATCACACTTAGGTTTGGCGACACTTCAAACAGCTAGGTGTCAACACATGCGAAAAAAGACCACAGCTCAGAAATTCATGTGAGCTATAATGTGGGTTAATGGTGTCACATTGGCACTGAATTTCACCACAATTCTGCCCAACTCCTCCATGAATGTGTCACACAATGAGAAGGTCATCACAGCCCTTCTTAAGCATATTTCACCAGTTCTTTTGACACTGCTGTGATGGAGGTCATAACCGCAACACCCACCGTTCAAAGCAAGTGGTTTTCTTATGGATAGTTTGGAAAAACATTTTAGACACACGGCCAATCAGAATTGCTACAAGAAAGCCTCATAGGGCGGCATAAATGGTGTCAAACAATCAAACTGCTTTACCTGTGGCATTGATTCCCACACATTTAGTGGTAGAAAACGACAATTCACAGTGCAGTGAGCAACAGGAAGACGCTCTTAGCCACTATCATTAATTCTCAGAACTATCTTCAGTTGGGTTCTACAATCCTATCACCTGTCACTCGGCAATTACGGACGTACAATAAACAGAAGATCTCTCTCTTGGGACAATTAAATGCTGAGGTATCTTACAAATCCGTCATTCGCACTGTTCCCATATTCGTGGTCGACCAGAGAAATGCAGAGAATCTTTTTGGTTCCGATGCCTTTCGCGTTTTTGGGTTCTCCATAGATGATCTGTCAATATCGTCTCTGCTGCTATTCCTTATGCTCAATTGGATTCCTTGTCGACGACATTTTTGTCCCTGTTTTCTCCTGGGTTAGGCCGTGCAAACGACTTTGAAACTCATATCATGCTCAAACCCACTGCTCGGCCTAAGTTTTTTCGGGCTCGGCCCATTCCTGTGGCCCTTTGTGATCGGGTAAAATGGGAGCTGGATTGTCTCACTGCTTCAGGGGTCTTGCTTCCTGTCACTTCCAGTGAGTGGTCCTCTCCTGTCGTCGTCATTGCTAAGCCCAATGGTGATATTCGTCTCTGTGCCTCATCGACACTTACCCTATGCCCCGACCTGAAGAATTGTCCACTAAACTTGCTGGAGGCCAATATTTTTCTAAACTTGACCTGTCAGAAGCCTATCATCAATTTCCTCTTGACACTGCTTCCCAGCAATTTCTGGTCCTTAACATGCCTTTCAGCCTCTATCAATACCAACGATTGCCATTCGGGGTTGCCAGTGCCCCTGCTCTCTTTCAGCGATTCTTGGAACAATTATTGCTCCCTGTCCCTGGGAGTATCGATTACATGGACGACATTGTTGTCACTGGCTCCACCACTGAAGAACATCTTCAGATTCTCCGCACACTTTTTCATGTCCTACAGACTGACGGTCTTAAGTGTAACCTTCAGAAATCACTATTTATCAGGCATCTATCACGTACTTGGGGTTCCAACTCTCTCGGGATGGTATTCATCCACTTCAGCAAACTGTCGCTGCGATCAATGCCCTTCCTCGCCTTACATCTGTTAAGGAACTGCAGGCTTTCTTGGGGAAAATAACATACTATCACAGGTTTTTACCGTCTGCGGCTTCAGTGGCTCGGCCGTTGCATCGCCTATTGCATAAAAACGTGCCTTTTCACTGGTCTGTGTCATGCAATGCGGCTTTACAAAAATTGAAGATTATGCTGAAGCAGGCCCCGTGCCAGGCTACTTATCGACCTGGCCAACATCTTGTTCTTGCCACGGACGCCCCTCAATATGGGGTTGGTGCAGTCCTTGCGCAACGTTTTTCTGACGGTTCTGAACAAACCATTGCTTATGCCTCCAAAACGCTCACGGATGCCCAACAAAAGTATTCTCAAATTGAAAAAGAAGCTTTGTCCATTATTTATGCTCTTCATAAGTTTGGTGTTTTTCTTTTTACAGATTTTACAGATTTTATCTTGTTACAGATCACAAACCATTTGTTTCCTTGTTTCATCCATCAACGTCACTTCCCGACAAGGCTGCAAACTGCCTCCAGCGTTGGGCTCTTTACTTGTCTTGTTTCAATTGTGAGATTCATTTCTGGCCGACAGCTCAACATGTGAATGCTGATGCACTGTCTCGCCTTCCCATGGGTCCTGATCTGACATTCGATAGGGACAAACTTTTATGTTTCCACCTGGATGTTGCCGAGCAGCGGGTTGAGGATGGGTTTCCCATCACAGGGGATCGGCTGGCGGCTGCTACGGGTTCTGACCCTATCCTCTCCCAGGTTTTACGCTGTAATCAGAAGGGCTGGCCAGATCGCTCGTCAGCTAAGACTTCTGATCCGTTGTGGAACTACTACACTTTGCGTTACCGCCTCATGGCTAGGGATGGTGTTATCCTCCTTTCCACCAAAAATACTTCGCCGCGTGTTGTGGTACCTGCGTCTTTGCATGCTTCGGTCTTGCGCCTCCTTCACCAAGGGCACTGAGGTGTCTCTTGCACAAAATCTCTGGCGCGCCGTCATGTGTACTGGCCCGGCATCGACTTTGAAATCGCACAAATGATCGCTGCCTGCGGCCCTTGTGCGTCACAGGCCGCCGCCCCGAAGTCACCTTTGTCACCGTGGCCTCCGCCTGTGAAGCCCTGGGAGCGTATTCATGATGACTTTGTGGGACCTTTTTTAGGTACTTATTGGCTACTCGTAATTGATGCCTACTCTAACATTCCTTTCATTGTCCGATGCACATCGCCTACCATCGCTGCAACCACAAGTGCTCTAGCTCGCATTTTCTCTTTGGAAGGCCTTCCCTCTACTCTTGTTACTGATAATGGCCCGCAATTTGCCTCTTCCAAATTTGTGGATTTTTGTGCTCGTCACAGCGTCATGCATGTCACGGCCCCTCCGTTCCATCCAAAATCAAACGGTGAGGCTGAACACCTGGTCCGCACATTTAAGGCTCAGATGAGGAAACTCCTGACTTCTTCTGCTACCGATGATGCGCTTCTCCAATTTCTGGCTTCTTACCGTTTCACCCCCATGGGCGACCACAGCCCGACTGAGCTCTTACATGGCCAACAGCCCCGCATGCTACTTCATCTTCTGTGGCCTTCCACCTCACGGCCGCGGGTGCCTTCGCTTGGCCAGTTCACCGCCAGCGACCTTGTATGGGTACGGGGATATGGCAGGCGGCCAAAATAGAGTCCTGGCCGCATCTTACAAGACCGTGGCCGACGCTTGTATGGAATCCAGACGGACACGGGTGTTGCAGTGCGTCATTCGGACCAGCTTCGGCCTCGTGTGCCGGCAACGCCTGTTCCGAATGCCGCTACACCACCTTCGGTTATACCTAACGCTCGGGATCTTGGCATCTCTCATTACTCACAACACAGCCCTCTCATCACCATCTTGGTGCCAGAACAAGAAAAGACGCCACGAGGAGACGTGCCCATGCAGGAACCAGATGACCATCATCTGTTGGAGCAACTCTACTCGCCTCCTCCTCCTACGGACGTGGACACATCACCCATGTCTCCTGCTGTAACAACCGGACTTGCCGCAACGGGCAGATTGGTGCACGGGGTCCCAGTAGATTCGACACCCACGTGTCCTGTCATCTCAACCCGTTATCATTCAGGACACTTCCATCCGTACGGGAAGCCTCCTCCTCGAGACTTTACGGCCAGTCAAACAACACCTATGGGCGTTAGCAATCTACAGGCCACCTTCATCAAGACCTGTGCAAAAAATTCAAAGGGGGAAACGTGTTGTGACTCACCGATCTTTCATAGTGCCGCCGCACAGTTACGCGCGCCCTCTACATGCGGCGCTGTCTGCCAGCCATGCAGCAGCCGCACCACCTAAGCGGCCAGCCAGCCAGCAGTCGCTAGACTTGGACTCAGTACTGATTTGACTGTTACTGTGTACACATGTCTTACTTTGTCTACTTGCTCTGTGACTTACATGTATTGTGTCGTCTTTGAAATATGTGTGTTCAACTTGACAAAATAACACATATGTAGAATAAAATGATTTGAATAGGCAAAATGGATGTCTGTACAACCTACATGAGGAAGCTACAAACAAAGAACTGAAAAATAAGGTTACAGAATCTCCAACATTATCAGACAAGGGGATGAAAGATGCACTGAAGGTACTGAATCAATGTCAGTACTTACTTTCTGAAAAACTAGATACAATAATGTGATTCCAGTGTAAATACTATGTGGTTGGTGACAAATCACTATTTAGTGATCCTTACCAGGTAACAAAGGATGTGAAGGACACAGTCAATACAGCCCCAAAAATGTTTGGTGATTAATTATACAGCAATCCTAAAGCTATCAGAACGACCGTTTAGAAATAATTATAATAAAAAATAGACTAAAATAGTTATAAGCGCTATTGCCGTGAATCAGTACCTCAAAGGAACATACATACACAATTACATGAAATCTAAAATGAATTTGGGGTGACAAAATGGAAAGATGACCAACACTGGCAAAATGTACAGGGTGTTTCAAAAATGACCGGTATATTTGAAAAGGCAATAAAAACTAAACGAGCAGCGATAGAAATACACCGTTTGTTGCAATATGCTTGGGACAACAGTACATTTTCAGGCGGACAAACTTTCGAAATTACAGTAGTTACAATTTTCAACAACAGATGGCGCTGCAAGTGATGTGAAAGATATAGAAGACAACGCAGTCTGTGGGTGCGCCATTCTGTACGTCGTCTTTCTGCTGTAAGCGTGTGCTGTTCACAACGTGCAAGTGTGCTGTAGACAACATGGTTTATTCCTTAGAACAGAGGATTTTTCTGGTGTTGGAATTCCACCGCCTAGAACACAGTGTTGTTGCAACAAGACGAAGTTTTCAAGGGCGGTTTAATGTAACCAAAGGACCGAAAAGCAATACAATAAAGGATCTGTTTGAAAAATTTCAACGGACTGGGAACGTGACGGATGAACGTGCTGGAAAGGTAGGGCGACCGCGTACGGTAACCACAGAGGGCAACGCGCAGCTAGTGCAGCAGGTGATCCAACAGCGGCCTCGGGTTTCCGTTCGCCGTGTTGCAGCTGCGGTCCAAATGACGCCAACGTCCACGTATCGTCTCATGCGCCAGAGTTTACACCTCTATCCATACAAAATTCAAACGCGGCAACCCCTCAGCGCCACTACCATTGCTGCACGAGAGACATTCGCTAACGATATAGTGCACAGGATTGATGACGGCGATATGCATGTGGGCAGCATTTGGTTTACTGACGAAGCTTATTTTTACCTGGACGGCTTCGTCAATAAACAGAACTGGCGCATATGGGGAACCGAAAAGCCCCATGTTGCAGTCCCATCGTCCCTGCATCCTCAAAAAGTACTGGTCTGGGCCGCCATTTCTTCCAAAGGAATCATTGGCCCATTTTTCAGATCCGAAGCGATTACTGCATCACGCTATCTGGACATTCTTCGTGAATTTGTGGCGGTACAAACTGCCTTAGACGACACTGCAAACACCTCGTGGTTTATGCAAGATGGTGCCCGGCCACATCGCACGGCCGAAGTCTTGAATTTCCTGAATGAATATTTCGATGATCGTGTGATTGCTTTGGGCTATCCGAAACATACAGGAGGCGGCATGGATTGGCCTCCCTATTAGCCAAACATGAACCCCTGTGACTTCTTTCTGTGGGGACACTTGAAAGACCAGGTGTACCGCCAGAATCCAGAAACAATTGAACAGCTGAAGCAGTACATCTCATCTGCATGTGAAGCCATTCCGCCAGACACGTTGTCAAAGGTTTCGGGTAATTTCATTCAGAGACTATGCCATATTATTGCTACGCATGGTGGATATGTGGAAAATATCGTACTATAAAGTTTCCCAGACCGCAGCGCCATCTGTTGAAAATTGTAACTACTGTAATTTCGAAAGTTTGTCTGCCTGAAAATGTACTGTTGTCCCAAACATATTGCAACAAACGGTGTATTTCTATCGCTGCTCGTTTAGTTTTTATTGCCGTTTCAAATATACCGGTCATTTTTGAAACACCCTGTATGAGTGTAAGAGAGAAAGAAGAATCAATAAGCAAACCTATCAATGGAAAAATGTGAAATGAATAATAAATTATAGTAAATAATTGGCAGGGAAATATGGCAGTTAAACATGCTGGAACGATCATTCAGGAAACCAAATTGTTGTGACTCGCTGATCTTTCCAAGTGCCGCTGCGCAGTTATGCGCGTCCTCTACATGCGGTGCTGTCTGCCAGCCATGCAGCAGCAGCGCCACCTAAGCGGCCAGCCAGCCAGCGGCCGCTAGATTTGGACTCAGTTATGATTTGACTGTTTAAGTGTACACACGTCTTACTCTGTTTACTTGATCTGTGACTTTCATGTATTGCGTCTTCCTTGAAATTTATATTGTTCAACTTGAAGTTATTACACAAATTCTACTAAACAAAGGAAGAAGAGCACTGGCTAAAGAAAAGGATTACTGAATGAAGAAACACAACTGAAGTTACCGTCAAACATCCCCAAACAGAAGAACACTAGACCAGGGTTTAAAAAAGCAAAGTAAAAATGTTCATTAGATAACGATCAATCAACATCAACATCTATGCTCTGCAAACCACCACGAGTTGCATGGCACAGAATACGTCCCATTGTATCGGTTGCTAGGATTTCTTCCCATTCTATTCATGTATTGAGTGCAGGAAGAATGATGGTTTGAATGCCTCTTTGTGTGCAGTAATTATTCTAATCTTATCCCCATGAGCCCTGTGTGAGTGATACATAGAGGGTTATAATATATTCCTGGAATCAGCATTTAAAGCTGGTTCTTGAAACTGTGTTAATAGACTTTCCTGGGCTGGTTTATGTCTGTCTTCAAAAGTTTTCCAGTTCAGTTTCTTCAGAATCTCTGTGACAGCCTTCCATGGGTCAAACAAACCTGTGACCATTCATGCTGCCCTTCTCTGTACACATTCAATATCCCCTGTTGGCCCTATCTGCTATGGGTCCCACACAATCAAGCAATATTCTAGAACCGGCCGCACTAGTGATTTGTAAGCAATCTCTTTTGTAGATTATAGACTGACTGCACTTCCCCAGTATTCTACCAATACACTGAAGTCTACCACCTTCTTTAGCCACAACTGGGCGTATGTGATCATTCCATTTCACATCCATACAAAGTGCTACACCCACGTATTTGTATGAGATGGCTGATTCCAACAGTCACTCATTGATATTATAGTCATTGGAAACTACACTTTTTCATTTAATATTTACTAGTCGTCGAGTTTTGATAGTTGTATAGAACGAACATGTGGGTTCTCAGTTCAAAATGATTAGCAAGGTGATATGCTTATCTACACAATATATATCAGTGCCTTAAAGTGCAGGTAACTGAGAAAGGTTTACTTGATACAGATTCATCAAGTATAAGGAGAAAGCAATAAGATGAAATGGAAAGATTTTGAATTTAAGATTAGAATAGAGTGAAATGGATCACAGGTGTACAATGTGTGTGGACAACAATGACGGCAACATACAAATGAAAACAATCGATTCATTTCGATGTAGTTTTACATATCTGTTGACTTACTCACTCATTTGTAAGAATGAGACCAGTCTATGAGAGCAACAGAGGGAAAACAATCAACTCAGTTGTCAAAGCTCCATGCATTGGTTTAACTATCGGCCAATTCTTTTGACAGAAACCAGTTTGAGGCAGCAACCAAATGAAAACAGTTGATTCATTTGGTTGTAGTCTTACAAATCCATAGGCTTTGTTATTCATTAATTTTTTTCAGGTGAAACCAGCCTATGGGAGCAATCAAATAAAAACAGTTGACACTTCTTATTGAGTGCCAATAAGTAGCATTTAGTTCAGGTTTTTGTCCTTTTTTATGAATAGGCGTTTTCTTAATGGGTAACTTTGTGTCTGGATCAGAATGCTGAAACACTCAGTGGCATGGGAATGGATGAAATCATATGACTAGATAAAGTGAACCTCAAGATAAATGCAATGTTAAATAGAATATCTGCAAGGAAGACTCATTTTATAAAACTATATTAATTAAAGAAATTAGAAGAAAATGAATAAATAATGACAAATATTCATCAGGAAAAAGAAAAAAAGATGAAAGAAAGGAAGAAGAAGAAGAAAGAGAGAGAGAATACTTCCAATAACAGACAGTATATGATTACAAAGCAAGTGATGAAGTCACCAAACAATTAAAAACAATTGATCTTAATGCATTATGTTCACGTCACCTCAGCATTTCCTGAAATAGAATCATCAGTGGTGGTGGGGAGGGGGGGGGGGGGGGGTATAAATACAGTGGGAAGAGGGAGATAGAGCCTCAATAAATTTAAATAAAAACTCAATTGCACATTTTTTAGATTGGTTGGTTGATTGATTTTGGGAGAGGGGGCCAAAAGAGGTCATCGGTCCCATTGGATTAAGGAATAATGGGTAAGGAAGTTGACCATGCCCTTTCTTTCAAAGGAACCTTCCTGGCATTTGCCTGGCGATTTAGGGAAAGCACAGAAAACCTTAACCAGGATGGCCGGATGCAGGTTTGAACTGTCATCCTCCCGAATGCAAATCCAGTGTGCTAACCACTGTGCCACCTCACTCGGTTACATTTATTTAAACAAGAATTTATAATGTAGTGTTTTTTTGTTTTTTTTTTACGACCAACCAACAGCTGCACTTACCGCCCAAAGTATGGAAAATTCATATTTAAGTAAATAAATATATCTTGAAAATGCTTCATTTTTAGAAATAAACTTTTTATTCGCCTCTTCTTCAAGTATAATAAGTTGTTTGCAGTGGTGGCTGGCAGTACAGCATACTGTAAATATGGAACTAAAATTATGCCATTTCTCTTTGAACGCAAGCCAGAAATCGCACTAAAATCACACCATTTCTCTTAGAATATGAGCTACAAAGCTCACTAAAACTATGCCATTTCTACATCTATATAGGGTTTCTTCCCATTCCATTCATGTATGAAGCACAGGAAGAATGACTGTTTGAATGCCTCTGTGCATGCAGTAATTATTCTAATCTAATTCTCACTATCCCTATGTGAGCAGTACATAGGGGATGGTAGTATATTCCTAGTCATCACCGACAGCTGCTTCTTGAAATTTTGTTAATAGACTTTCTTGGAATAGTTTATGTCTATCTTCAAGAGTCTTCAGTTATTTCCTATCTCACACGGATTAAACAAACCTGTCACCATTCGCGCTGCCCTTCTCTGTATGCGTTCAACATCCACTGTTACTCCTATTTGGTACAAGTCCCACATATTTGAGCAATATTCTACAACTGGTCGCACAAGTGAATTGTAAGCAATCTCCTTTGTAGATTGTAGAGTGATTGCACTTCCCCGGTATTCTACCAATAAACCAAAGTCTACCACCTGCTTTACTCATGACTCACCCTACGTGATCATTCAATTTCACATCCCCACAAAGTATTACACTCAGGTATTTGTGTGAACAGCTGATTCCAGTGGTGACTTATTGATATTATAGTCATAGGTTAGTGTTCTTTTTCGTACTGTGAAGTCCACAATTTTAGATTTTTGAACATGTAAAGCAAATTTCCAATCTTTGCATCACTTTGAAATCTTGTCAAGACCTGAGTGGATATTTAAGCAGCTTCTTTTAGACAGTACAGTAGTTCATTATAGACAATTTCTTCACCTGCAAAAAGCCTGATGATTGATATTGTCTGCAAGGTTATTAATATACAACATGAATAGAAAGGGTCCCTACACGCTTCCCTGGAGCACACTCAAAGTTACTTCTACATCTGACGATGACTCTCCATCCAAAATAATATGCTGTGTTCTCCCTACTAAAAAGTCCTCTATCCAATCACAAATATCAGTTGATACCTTATATGATTGTACTTTTGAGAATAAGTGTAGATGTGGTACTGAGTGAAATGCTTTCCAAAAATCAAGAAATACTGCATCTAATTGATTGCCTTGATCCAAAGCTTTCAGTATGTAAGATGAAAAAAGTGAGAATTGACTTTCATATGATCGATTTCTTCAGAATCCATGCTGGGTGGCATTGAGGAGGTTATTCTGTTAAAAATCCCTCCTTATGTTTGAGCTCAGAATATGTTCTAAGATTCTACAACAAATCGATGTCATAGGTACTAGATGGTAGTTTTTTGGATCACTTGTACTATCCTTCTTGTAGACAGATGTGACCTGTGCTTTTTTCCCAGAACTGGGCAAGGTTTTCTGTTCGAGGAATCTACAAAAGATTATAGTTAGAAGAGGTGCAAATTCAGTATACAAATCTGACAGGGATTCCACCGGGCCCTGGAGCTTTGTTCAATTTTAGCAATTTCAGCTAATTCTCAACACCACTGACACTAGCACTTAATTCACTTATTTATTAAGATTAAATTGGGGCAATTCTCCTTGGTCTTTCTTTGTAAAGGAGCATTTGAAAACAGAGTACAGCATGTCACCTTTTCCTTTGCTACCCTCAATTTCAGTTCCGGTCTCATCAACTAGTGAGAGGATACTAACTTTTGTGCCACTAACAGCCCTTACATATGACCAGAATTTCTTTGGGTTCTGTGAAAGATCGCCTGACAACACTCTGCTACGGTAGTCATTGCAGGCATCACGCACTGCCATCTTAACAGCCAAACATGTTTTATTAGGCATCTCCCCATCTGTATTCCTAAGCTTTATTCTACACCTTTAAAGCAGTAAGCGCTGTTTCTATAGAAGTTTCTTTACAGTGACTGTATTCCCCCGAGGTTCCCTGCCATTATGAACTGTTCTACTGGGCCATATCTATCCACTAAAGTATCTTAGCCTGAACCTGTGCTAGTTCGCAGTATTTTATCATTTGCTGTAATAAAGCTGTGTCAATAAGCTGGTGACATGTTGGTGTACAAATAAAATGGACAAAAACAAAACAACAGAAAATCCAAGATGGAATTGAACAATACCAGAGAAGAAAAATTGCTACTCACCATATAGCGGAGATGCTGAGTCATGATAGGCACAACAAAAAGATTCACACAATTAAATGGTTTCAGCCATTAAGGCCTTTGTCAGCAGTCGACACACACACACACACGCACACGCACGCACGCACGCACGCAAATGCAACTTGCACACACGTCTGCAGTCTCAGAGAACTGAAACTGAGGTATCGCAACTCAGCATCTCCGCTATATGGTGAGTAGCAACTTTCCTTATCTGGTATTGTATAATGGACAAAATATGTTTTGTAGCACTTTCTCTGTGATAACCAGAAATCAGTGTCGAGTGCTGAAATGGTCAGCCACACTATGATCAACTCAGAGAAGGGACGCAGCCGTTCTGTCTTTGACTGTGTATACTATGATGTGATGTCCTCCCTGCCAGCACTGAAGACTCGCAGCACCTGGTCAACATTTTTCTTGTGTGCAGTCAGTTGAGTCAGGTTCAATTCCTGCTATTATTATTATTATTATTATTATTATTATTTTCATTTTATTTTATTCCCCCCAAATAACTTTGACTTATACATAGAAAATTAATATATTCAGTTTAGTTATGACTTCCACCCTTTTAAGTCAAAATACCATAGGTGAAGTTAAAAGCTACTATATGAGGAAATATACACTGAATAACCAAAAAATCTTATACACCTGTCTAATAATGTGCAGGGCCCACACAAGCACACAGAAGTGCCGCAGTACAATGTGGCATGGACTCGACTAATGTCTTACGTAATGCTGGAGGGAATTGCCACCATGAATCCTGTAGGGCACTCCATAAATCCATAAGAGTATGAGGGGGTGGAGACCTCTTCTCAACAGCACATTGCAAGGCATCCCAGATATGCTCAATAATGTTCATGTCTGGGGAATTTGGTAGCCAGCAGAAGTGTTTAAACTGAGACGATTGTTCCTGGAGCCACTCTGTGGCAATTCTGCTCGTGTGAGATGTTGCACTGTCCTGCTGGAATTGCCCAAGTCTATTGGAATGCACAATGGACCTGAATGCCTGCAGTTGATAAGGCAGGATGCTTATGTACATGTCACCTGTCAGTCGTATCAAGACATATCAGGGGTCTCTTATCGCTTCAACTGCACATGCCCCATACCATTACAGAGACTCCACCAGCTTGAACAGTCCCCTGCTGACATGCAGGGTCCATGGATTCCCACTCGATACAATTTGAAATTTGAAATGAGAGTCGTCTGATCAGGAAACATGTTTCCAGTCATCAACAGTCCGATGTTAGTGTTGACAGGCCCAGGTGAGGTGTAAAGCTTTGTGTCATCAAGGGTACACAAGTGGGTCTTCAACTCCAAAAGCCCTTATCGTTGATGTTTTATTGAATGGTTCACATGCTGACACTTGTCTATGGCCCAGCACCGAAATCTGCAGCAATTTGAGGAAGAGTTGCACTTCTATCACAATGAACAATTCTCTTCAGTCGTCATTGGTCCCATTCTTGCAGGACCTTCTTCTGGATGCAGCAATGTCAGAGATTTGTTGTTTTACTGGATTCCTGATATTCACTGTACACTTGTGAAATGGTCTTACAGGAAAATCCCCACTTCATCGCTACCTCGGTGATGCGTGTGTCATCGCTCATGCACTGACTGTAACACCACGATCAAACTCACTTAAATCTTGATAATCTGCCATTGTAGCAGCAGTAACTGATCTAACAACTGTGCCAGACACTTGTCTTACCAGGCAATGCCGACTGCAGCACCATATTCTGCCTGCTTACATATCTCTGTATTTGAATACGTACGCCAATACTAGTTTCTTTCATGCTTCAGTGTAGCATGAAAGTGTTTTCTGTAGATGATCTGATAAAGAGGCCCTTTTCCAGTAGATCTTTGGAGGAGAATGTGAGATTTAAAGTAGATCTACTCCAAATGAAAATTCAACAGCACAAGGGTGTGGAACGGGATGCACCAATTTAGTTCAAATTATGTACATAGAAGCCAGTAGATGTCCCTTCAAGTTCCAAGAATATTTCACTTTAGTGGGCTATAGGAAAAGGTAAAATTCTCTAAAGATCTAAATGCACAGTGTGAGCAATTTCTGAGCACCTGTTCAAGCACTAGCACTCTAGACCAGTGATCAAGAGCAACGACTGCCACTTTGTAGGTTCGGAGTCAATTCTCATTGCTACCATCCTTCCTTTCTTCCATTTTATTTTATTCTTCACAGTGTTGAATGATTGATTATAATATTTAGATATGTTTTAACAGCTCTATATAAAATGATTATGTTCATTTCAGTTACAATCACTACCCTTGTAAGTCAGAAGGCTATAAGCGGTGATAAAACATAGTGAGTATACGAGGAAATTTAGTCCAAATATGTACAAAATGAGTTGAATCTATGGATGTGATGTTCACAATGCACCTTTCTGCTTTCCATTTTTATTATTCAGAAACAGTCATATGTGGGGTACAGGAAGACTGAAAGATCTAGGACATGCATTAACAAAAAAACATAGCAGAAATCAAATATGTGAACGACATACTTTATCTCAGTTCATTAGGTAAAGCTAATTATCACAATAATATAAAGTCACACCTATCATGACACACGACTTGTTTTTTTATGTAATATTGTAGCACACTGCTAAAATTTTGGACCAGTTGCCACTGGTATTTGCCTCTAAAAAGTTGGCAACCCTAGGTACGGTTCAAATATCAGAAAAAGGCTGAAAAAATGTGTACGAGGTCTGTCTAAAAAGTATCCAACCTTTGATTTTGCCGCTCAAAATAGAGACAATAGCGTGGTGCCAATGTATGCAGTAAAGGAAGAGACCTTTACGTGCATGCGTGAATTTTGTCCCCACCTTCCAGCATGTCAGGTCACTGCCTGTCAGTCACTGAGTGAGGTGCTACACAATATGTTCGTCGGATTACCGATTCTCTCAAGATGACTGAACGTGTTGAGCAAAGATACTGCATTAAATTTTGTCAAAAGTTTGCTGATTCTCAAAGCGAAACAATTCGTAAGATTCAGCAGGTGTTTGGAGTAGATACGATGGGTGTAACACAAATGAAGTAGTGGTTCAACCTATTCAAAAATGGACACACATCATCGGAGGGTGACCAGCGTTCTGGCAGGCCCCAAACTACTCAGAGTGCAGCTGTTTTTGAGAGGGTGCAAAATTTAGTGATGGCAGATCGTTATTTGACCATGTGGGAGATTGCCCAAGAGGTTGGAGTGAGTAAAGATTCTGCACATGCAATTTTGCGTGACAATCTGAACATGCACTGAGTGGCTGCGAAATTTGTGCCCAAGTTGTTGTCACTGGTAAAAAAAGACCTCCATTTTGACGTTGCACAGGACTGTCTGCACAGAACCAACACTGATCTTGGGTTTCTGAACACGGCGATAACTGGAGATGAGTCATGGGTGTACGGGTACGACCCAGAAACAAAAAGACAGCTGTCACAATGGAAGCATCCCCGGGTGCGAAGTAAAGTCAAGGTGATGTTAACTGTCTTCTTTGATGTCCGTGGAATCGTACATCACAAGTACACACCAGAATGGACAAACAGTGACAAAGCAGTACTATCAAGATGTACTCCAGTGAATTCGTTTCGCAGTTCGGCGCAAAAGACCAGACATGTGGACGGCGAAAAACTAGCAACTGCATCACGACAATGTCCCCACACATTCATCCCAGTTGATCCAAAATTTCTTGGCCAAACATGGAATTACAGCTGTTCGCCAACCTCCCTACTCTCCAGACATGGCTCCTTGCGACTTAGGGTTGTTTCCAAAATTGAAGACGCCACTGAAAGGATCCTGTTTAGAGAGTGGAGAAGAGATATACGACACACGATGACGAGAGCTGAACACCATTCCAAAAGAATACTTCCAGAGGTGTTTCCAGCAATGGAAGGATCAGTGGGCTAAGTGTGTGCAAGCCTAAGGGGCCTCCTTTGAAGGGGATTAGGGGGCCAACCCCGTCAGGTATTCGAAATACACTCCTGGAAATGGAAAAAAGAACACATTGACACCGGTGTGTCAGACCCACCATACTTGCTCCGGACACTGCGAGAGGGCTGTACAAGCAATGATCACACGCACGGCACAGCGGACACACCAGGAACCGCGGTGTTGGCCGTCGAATGGCGCTAGCTGCGCAGCATTTGTGCACCGCCGCCGTCAGTGTCAGCCAGTTTGCCGTGGCATACGGAGCTCCATCGCAGTCTTTAACACTGGTAGCATGCCGCGACAGCGTGGACGTGAACCGTATGTGCAGTTGACGGACTTTGAGTGAGGGCGTATAGTGGGCATGCGGGAGGCCGGGTGGACGTACCGCCGAATTGCTCAACACGTGGGGCGTGAGGTCTCCACAGTACATCGATGTTGTCGCCAGTGGTCGGCGGAAGGTGCACGTGCCCGTCGACCTGGGACCGGACCGCAGCAACGCACGGATGCACGCCAAGACCGTAGGATCCTACGCAGTGCCGTAGGGGACCGCACCGCCACTTCCCAGCAAATTAGGGACACTGTTGCTCCTGGGGTATCGGCGAGGACCATTCACAACCGTCTCCATGAAGCTGGGCTACGGTCCCACACACCGTTAGGCCGTCTTCCGCTCACGCCCCAACATCGTGCAGCCCGCTTCCAGTGGTGTCACGACAGGCGTGAATGGAGGGACGAATGGAGACGTGTCGTCTTCAGCGATGAGAGTCGCTTCTGCCTTGGTGCCAATGATGGTCGTATGCGTGTTTGGCGCCGTGCAGGTGAGCGCCACAATCAGGACTGCATACGACCGAGGCACACAGGGCCAACACCCGGCATCATGGTGTGGGGAGCGATCTCCTACGCTGGCCGTACACCACTGGTGATCGTCGAGGGGACACTGAATAGTGCACGGTACATCCAAACCGTCATCGAACCCATCGTTCTACCATTCCTAGACCGGCAAGGGAACTTGCTGTTCCAACAGGACAATGCACGTCCGCATGTATCCCGTGCCACCCAACGTGCTCTAGAAGGTGTAAGTCAACTACCCTGGCCAGCAAGATCTCCGGATCTGTCCCCCATTGAGCATGTTTGGGACTGGATGAAGCGTCGTCTCACGCGGTCTGCACGTCCAGCACGAACGCTGGTCCAACTGAGGCGCCAGGTGGAAATGGCATGGCAAGCCGTTCCACAGGACTACATCCAGCATCTCTACGATCGTCTCCATGGGAGAATAGCAGCCTGCATTGCTGCGAAAGGTGGATATACACTGTACTAGTGCCGACATTGTGCATGCTCTGTTGCCTGTGTCTATGTGCCTGTGGTTCTGTCAGTGTGATCATGTGATGTATCTGACCCCAGGAATGTGTCAATAAAGTTTCCCCTTCCTGGGACAATGAATTCACGGTGTTCTTATTTCAATTTCCAGGAGTGTATTTTTTCTGTACACAGGCCTCATAAATTAAATCCAACCAGGAGAATGAGACTAGTTTCATCTGATGAATAAAGAAACTACTGACTGGCCAATTGGTCCTTAAAACCAATCAGCTGTCCCATCACTAGTGGAGGATAATGATTCTGACAGCAGTTCCAGTAAGAAAAGTAGTTCAGTTGCAGGGTATGATGTTTGGCATAATGTGCTGAGACTGAGGAGCATGACCCATAGACTGATTTCCTGTGCACACAATGCAGTTCATACGACTTGAAATCAAGAAATAATTTATGAACTCTTTCTAGGTGAGAGACTACACGAGTTTTTGTGTATATGTTTAGGAGAGAAAAGTAAATAACTGGTTTGGCCCCATACAGTGGAGTTTCTTAAATAAAATGAAAAACATTGCAAAGAAATACTTTAGAAATTTACTTAGAAATTAGCTACAAAACCTGACTGAAGTTCAAGCCTTGTTGGCACATAAACACTGAACAAAGCCAAAATGAGCGTAATTAAAGCAATGTAGAAAGCAATCAAGGGACTAGATAGTGAATTTTTAAGGACTGAACTGACAAAAATTCCCAAATAGTTTTGGTCTTATGTGAAGTCAGTAAATGGACAAGAAACATATGTTCAGTCACATTGTGACCGTACTGGCGTCAGAACACAAGCTCACAGAGAGAAAGTTGAAATTCAGAATTTATTCTTCCAAAACAGTTTGTCTTTGGAAGATTGGAAAATAATTCCTCCTTTCAATCACAGCATTGATACAAGGCTTGTTTTTTTAAGTAAGTACCGTTTTGAAATTATAAAAAGACGTGCTAAGATATCTCAATAATTTTATTTTTACATGAAAGTCTGTGCCTTAATCTACACACTGACGCCATTACAGTCTGATTCTTCCTTGTTTACATTAAGTACTGAGTGTTTAAGATGCCTCCGATAACCGTGAGTCCCACCGACTGTGAAGTACGGACTGTTATAAACCCGCCGACTGTGAAGTACAGGCTATTATAAGATTTCTTAGTGCTAAAGACCTAAAAGTGATCCATATTCATCGTGAGATCTGTACAGTTTACGGAGAAAACATTATGAGTGATGGAATGGTAAGAAAGTGAATGAGAGCATTTAAAGATGGCAGCACAAATGTGCATGATGAACAACAGAGTGGGTGTTCTTCGGTCGTTAATGAAAGTTTGGTGCAGGAAGTGGACAATAAGGTGAGAGAAAACAGACACTTTACGATTTCCTCTTTGCAGGATGACTTTCCTAATGTTTCTCGTAGTGTTCTGTATGGCACTGTGACGGAGCAGTTGAATTACCGAAAATTGTGTGCACACTGGGTACAGAAAATGTTGACGGTTGTGCAAAAAACCAAACGTTTAGACAGTGCGGTACCACAATGACGGTGATGATGTCTTAAGCAAAATTATTACAGGCGATGAAACATGGGTGGCCTATGTCACACCAGAATCAAAGCAACAGTCCATGGAAGTTGAGCAAGGGCATCATTTTGCTGCAAGACAATGCCCTTCCGCATGTGGCGGGTCAGACCAAGGATATCATCTCATCTTTTTTATGAGAAACTCTAGATCATCCTCCGTACAGCCCTGATCTTGCACCCAGTGACTACCATCTGTTCCTGCACTTGAAGAAACACCTGGGCGGCCAGCGTCTTCAAGATGACGACGAAGTCAAAACAGTGGTGATGCAGTGGTTAACAAGTCAGGTGGCAAACTTCTATGAGGAGGGTATTCAAAAACTGGTACAACGTTATGACAAGTGCCTCAATAGTGATGGAAATTTTGTAGACAAGAAGATTAAGGTACATGTTTTCCTGTAAAAATAAAATTATTGATATATCTTAGCACGTCTTTTTTTAATTTCAAAACGGTACTTACTTAAAAAACACGCCACGTATAAGAACCAGCATGAACTAATTTCAGGTATGGTCAAAAATGCACTGGAAAAGCATCAGTCTGCTGAAGTACTGTATTTACAAAAGTTACGACAATAATAGTGAGACATGAGAAATATAAATAGAGATACTGTGTATGAATTTGTGCCTGAAGTATTAATTTGAATGATATAGTTCAATTTAAAATGAGCTCCTTTTCTGCTAATTTCATACATCAATAATAAGCATAAAATATTTAAGTACCATATTTGCAATAGTTTTCTCAAATTAAGTTCCAAGCTTATCTCCAAGCAACAAAGCATGTTTCGATTGCAAAGGACTTCATAATCAAATGATCCACTGAACAAATTTCTGTTTTCCAATAGTATACAATTACTTGTGTAAGGAGGGAGAGGGAGAAGGATAGAGCAAATGTTTGTCTTTAATCACAGAATCTCATCCTCACATTACTGATCATAAAAGCAGATGATTCAGGAAGTAAAGTGTTTGGGCACATAAACCAGAAAGAAATCTCAACCAAGAGCCCAAGAGAGACTCAAATCAATTTTATTTAAATGTAATAAAACAAAAGTGGCAATCGGCTGTCTAACATAGATAAACTGTCATCATCTTCATTTCGCTTTTATCCTGCATCAAAGCAGGTTGGAACATTTGTAGTACTTCTCCACTTTCCCCCATTCTTCTTCTATTGCTATTTTGTTCCAGTCCAGACTCCTCCTTAAATTGGAATTGATCGAGTCAACCCATCTTGCTCTGAGTCACCCTCTTGGCATCTATTGCTTGTTTTGGTATTCTTGCACCTTCCATTCTCTTTATATGTACAAAGCATTTTAACCTACTCTTTTCAGTTCGCTCATTCAGTTTTTCTACTCTCGTCACTTTCTTACATATTCATTTCTCACTCTGTCTCTCTTCATTTTCCCTAACATACTTCTTAGGAATTTAATTTCACTGGCTTGGATCAACTCTCCTCTCTTCTTGCCACTATCCAGGTCTCTGATGTGTTTGTCAATATAAGTGTACGGTATGTCTTGTAAAGCACTTCCCTACAGTTCTACATCTACACTCTGCAACCACCGTGAAGTGCATGGCAGAGAATGCATCCCATTGTATCAGTTACTAGGGTTTCTTCCCATTCCCATGGAGCACAGGAAGAACGACTGTCTCAATGCCTCTGTGCATGCAGTAATTGTTCTAAGCTTATCCTCACAATCCCTATGAGAGTGATACACAGGAGGTTGTAGTGTATTCCTAGAGTCATCATTTAAAGCCTGTTCTTGAAGTTTGTTAGTAGACTTTCTTGGGATAGTTCGTATCTGTCTTCAAGAGTCTTCCAGTTCAGTTCCTTCGTATCTCCGAGACACTCTTCCACAGATAAAACAAATCTGTGACCATTCATGCTGCCCTTCTCTGTATACGTTCAATATCCACAGAGCAATATTCTAGAACCAGTTGCACAAGTAATTTGTAAGCAATGTCCTTTGTACATTATAGACTGATTGCACTTCCCCAGTATTCTACCAATAAACCCAAAGTCTGCCACTTGCTGTATCCATGACTGACCTTATATGATCATTCCACTTCATATCCCCACAAAGTGTTACATCCAGGTATTTGTATGAAAAGTGTTACACTCAGATATTTGTATGAGTTGGCCGATTCCTATAGTGACTTACTGATGTTATAGTCATAGGATACTATGCTTTTTCGTTTTGAGTAGTGCACAATTTTACATTTCTGAACATGTGAAGTATGTCTCCAATCTTTGCACCACTTTGAAACCTTGTCAAGTTCTGACTGAATATTTATGCAGATTGTTTCAGACAGTACTTCATTATAGACAACTGTAACATCTGCAAAAAGTATGAGTTTACTATTAATACTGCCTGAAAGGTCATTAATATACAACATGAACAGTGAGGGTCCAAACACACTTCCCTGGGGCACACCCAAAGTTAGTGCTACAACTGATGATGACTCTCCATCTAAGATAATATGCTCCATCCTCCTTTCCACAAGCTCTTCAATCCAGTCATAAATTTCACTTGATAACGCCATATGATCATACTTTTCATAACAAGCTTTTTGGAAATCAAGAAATACTGCATCTCATGACTGCCTTGATCCCGTATCATCATACTTTTGACAATGAGCATAGATGTGGTACTGAGACAAATGCTTTTCAGAAATCAAGAAATACTGCATCTACATGACTGCCTTGTATGCGAGGAAACTGAGAGTTGGGTTTCACATAAATGATGTTTTCGAAATCCATGCAGGCTGGCATTGTAGAGGTGATTCTGTTCAAGATTATGTTTGAGATCAGAAAATGTTTTAAGATTCTACAACCCTTCTTGCAGACAGTTGTGACCTATCCTTTTTTCCAAGAAATGGGCACAGTTCTTTGTTCGAGGTATCTATAACAGATTATAGTATGAAGAGGGGCTAACTCAGCCACAAATTCAGTATACAATTTGTGATGCATTCCACCACCCTGGAGTTGTGTTCAATTTTAGCGATTTCAGTTGTTTCTCAACATCACTGACACCAATACTTATTTCATTCAGTTTTGCAGTAGTACTAGGATTAAATTGGGGCAATTCTCCTCGGTTTCCCTTTGTTAAGAAACAATTGAAAATGGAGTTAAGCGCTTCTGCTTCGCTACCCTCAATTTCAGTTCCTGTCTCACTTATTATGGACTGGATACTAACTTTGGTGCCAGTAACAGCCTTTACAAATGAGCAGAATTTCTTCGGTTTTTGAGAAACATCACTTGACCAGTCTTTGAAGGCATCATGCACTGCTCTCTTAACAGCCAAACATGTTTCATACAGCTTCTCTCTATCTAAAGCCCTATATTTTGTTTTACACCTATTTTGCAGTAAGCTTTGTTTCTTTAGAAGTTTCTTTACAGTGACCGTATACCATGGAGGTTCCAGAAACCCCCTCCCCTCTATTATGAACTGTTCTACTGGGAGCGCATTGTTTTAAACTTGGGCCATAGTTCCTCTATATGTCTGCCTGTGGTGTAAGTTTCATGTTTCTCCTTGAGATATGACACTACTGATTTTTCTGATTGTTTTAGTTGTCATTTGTAGTACAAGTTTACCAAGGCACTCGCAAATGTTCGAAATTTCACAATATATCACAATACAAACAGGTATTGATACAACTGATGAAAGATTATGCACGTGCGACAAGAGCAGTAAAATATGTGAATACAGAACTACAAATCAGCACATGAATCTTGTACATGCGGTCTCCCACAAAGGAAAATTATAAAATTGGCTTTTATATATAAACAATTGTGTATATCACACGGCTTTTTCACTTAGCTGTTCCTGTTCACACTTCTGGACTAGCGTGCCACCGAAGAACAACACTGCAGCACGAGTTTATCTCAGCCAAAATCGCTAAAATGTGCACGACCAATAAAGCACATCTTCTACCTGTTGCAGCTAACAATTCATTTCCTTCACCATACAACGTCCCTCACACACTGGTCTACTACATTAGCTACTGTACCCTTTTACTGATTTCTAGCTCCATACTTGCACTCTGTATTATCATACTACCTGAATATTTAAAGTTTCCCACAATTTCAGTATCCTGTCCTTTGATGTTAATTCATCCTTTACCTTCTGTGTCTACTTTGGTTACCATCATAGTCTTAGTTTTTGACACACTGCATTTCATCCCATATTTCTCTTCTTTTTTTTCATCTAAGATGATGAGTTGTTCTTATACATTGCTCCCGTTCATCCCTCACAACACAATGCCATCGGCAAATAGCAATAACTTCATCTCCCTTCCTCTATGAGCTTCTTTTTGGCTCTTTTACCATTTCATCCATCACTATTCTAAATAATAAAGGTGATATCACACTTCCTTGCCTCATGCTGAAGCTTTTGTCATGCATTGCTTGAAGAATTTCAAACGCACATTTTCCAACTCCCTTTTCATTGTTTTCTCTGGGGACACAATTGTATGCTTTTTATAAGTGAAGAAAAGTGGTCATCAGATTTTTTTCCCACACTCCCAATGCCTTTCCATCAATTGTCTCATACTGAAGATTGAGTCCATTATTGACTAGCCATGTCAAAAGCCATACTGCTCCTAACTATCCCTGCTCTTTTCCTCTCCTCTTCTTTCCAGTATCCTCTCCATCATTTTTCCTGCTAGTAATATGTCTGTAATTCCTTGGCAGTTATCACATATTTGCCTGTCTGCCTTATTGAACATATAAATTATTATTCCCTTTCACCATTCTTCAGGCACACATTTCTGAATCCATATGTATCTTAGCAATATATATAACAAATGTAACCCAGTAGGCCCAGCTCCAGTCGCCTTTACCGTCTCCATACTTATTTCACCTATCTCAGTTGCCTTTCCTACTTTCATTCTTCTGCTAGTTACACTTTTAACATGGTAAGATCTCTCTCTTCTCCCAGGTCCAAGTCCACGCACTGTACTTCTATCACCTTTTCATTGCTATTTTTCAAATTTAGTAATTTGTCAAAGTACTCTTTTCATCTTTTCCTCATCTCTTCAGCTGCATTATTAGATCCCTATTTTCTCCTTTTACCAGCTTTGTCTTAGCACTTTTCTTCCTCTTACTCCTTGTAATTCCATACAGCATCCTTTTACCCACATTAATATCCTTCTACCAACTCTCTTGTGAATTCCTTCCAACTTTCCCTTTTTTCTTCCACTAACACTGCCTTAGACTTCTTTCAGATTTCCTGGTATTTCCTTTGCCTTTCTCCTTTCTGTCTCTGCTCCTCTTTTGCCATGAATAAATAAATATGCAGAATACTCATGATAGTGGTGGCGGCGGCAGCGGTGGTGGTGGTGGTGGTGGTGGTGGTATGGAATAATGATATCCAAGGAATGTATAGAACAAACAATGGATTAATTGAGATGTCATTTCTAAGATGCTTGGCAAGTGTTAAGTAAAAAGAAGGTGTCTCTATCCCAAATATTAAATGGAAAACTCTGTACACAAGTATAAAACTTTAACAGATTAATAGTAAAAGCTGGTACAACCATCTAATGACACAAAGTAAGTGGATAGAAAAATGATTATTATTCAGTGGCATTTGAAAGAAATGAAAGAGAAACTAGTCTGAAATAAAAGCATTTTATTCTATTGTAACACGAATTCTGGTGTCAGGGAATATGTATGATAATGTTCTATCACATTATCCATTTGACAAGCCTCTGAATGACTTCAATTTTATGAATGCAGCAGAAACAGAAGGAATTTGTGCATCCCTGAAAGGCACACAGGATATTTACAAGAGAGAATAAATACTTCCTTATTGAGACACAGAACTGCAGGGATAATACACCACGAGCCACATAACGAGTTAAGGTTAGTCCAAGTAAAAACAGTACACAAAATAAAGAGAAATTTCAGCAAATAGATTTATGTTTCATTCATCATTCTTTAGTTGTTCCAAATGTCTTATCCATTTTCACTACTGATTCCTAAAGTGGAAAAAGCACCCATTTAGTAATGTCTGCTCTCGCCCCACGCACTGCCCTTCTTACTAAATACACACTTGCCTCAAATTCACCAAACATTTAACCAAAATATGACTCCACTGCTGGAAGTACAAAACAGTGCTTGCAGACATAGGTGCAGTTAAAAATAAACTAGAGCACATATCGTAGCCCCCTTTGGTGGACTATGGATATTTCTGCTTTGCATAACATTCCATCTACTGATTTCATGCTTGCAAGTGAGTTTAGTTACATATTAAGTGAAAATAAGCACTAAAATATACACAGAAAAAAATCAATGTGATACTGTGTCAACAAAAAGAGAAACAACGATGACTTTCAAACACAAGAAAAAAGTTATGATATATGAGCTCCACAGGTCTTCTACAATGTCAAGCAATGAGATACAACTTCCTACAAAAAAACAAATATTAGGTTGGCACGTAAGTTCATGGCGTTTTTGTTTTGCATGTTAGTATTCCAGTTGCTATGGGTTTATTTATTGACTGTAATTTATTATTTCAATATTGCTATTTGAGTTTACACATTGTCATTTGGAGATAGTGAGTGGAGCTGTGGACACTAGGTAGTCCCAAGTGGAGAAACTGGAGCATTTGTGATATATTCTTCTGTTTTGAGCTCAACATAGGGGTAACAGGAGCGGAGGCAGCCAGAAACATTTGTGCCATTTTGATAATGCCATTGGGACAGAGCACAACAGGTAAATGGTTTTCTTGTTTTAAGGAGGATTGTTTTGACATTAGTGACTCTCCGTGGTCAGGAAGACTTTCAGAGTTTTATGAAGATTGCTTAAACATATTAACCCACAATGATCCACATCGGTGTACTCGAGAACTGGCAAATGCGATGAACTGTGGTTCCACCATCTTGCGACATTTGCATGCCATGGGGAAGGTCCAAAAGTGGGATACATGGGTACTGCATGCTCTAAGCCTTCACAAAAATCAGTAGCCATATGTGCACCTCTGCTTGCTGTTCATCACTTGACTTGTGAATAACACCGACAATTTCTATCTTGTATCATTATTTGTGATGAGAAGTGGTGTCTTTATACAAATATAAGGAAAAAAGGATGTTTTAGTCCAAACAAAGCATCAACTCTCTGTAGAAAGACCTGAGTGCGTCCACAAAAGATAATTTTATTCATCTAATTGGACAGTGAAAGTGTGGTGTACTAGGAATTGTTTCCCCGAGGTATAACTATCACCGCTGATGTTTATCGTCGACAACTGAGATGTCTTGCAAATGCAATCCAAGGACGATGGCCAGGAAGACTGCATGAAATTATGCTACTCCATAACACCCACCAGCATAGTGTTAGACTGCTAAACGATATACAGGAGTTGAGTTGGGAAGTCATCCAATACACACCTTATTCACCTCATCTAGCACCCTCAGATTTTCACCTTTTCTGCTCTCTATCAAACAACCTTCGAGGAACTTCCTTTCTGAACATGACTCAATGAGCTCTTCGCCTCAAAACCACATGATTTCTACATTTGCAGACTCCAAAAGTTAGGCCAGCATTGGCAGACTATTGTAAATAGTGAAGGAGAATATACTATTAATAACTGAAGTCTCTGTTATGTGTGTCTGTTGTGTTTATTAAACTTATGGAAAAACACTGTGAACTTATGTACCAACCCAATAATACTAAGCTTGTATCAATAATCTCAAAAATTCTCCAGCTCTTACCCATTTGTATCTTCCTTGTCAGTCAACAATTTATGTAAGTTTGATCTGCTTCTGCTTCTGCTCTTAAGACCACTCAATGAACTCCTTGTTAAACTGTCTTCTCTCCCATGCACTCTGTCTTTATCTGAACAAGATTTACTTCTCTTCCTGCTACCAGTTAGTGACATTGTACTTCTTCCTCTTTCTTTCTCCATTTCTGAACAAGTCAACATTCTTTCCTCCCAAAGTGTGTATTGCAGCTTCATTAATCTTCAGAACAAAAATAATAAGCCTTGAACTAAACATACAAAAGAAAGCAAAGCTATGCAAAAACAATAATGTCCACAGTTATCTGCTGATACTGGGTATTATCAAGAAAAAGAAAGATTTTAGTACAAATCAATCACCTCCAACATAAATTCATATTTTGTCAGACCTGAAATCGTCTTTGTGAGTTACTTTTTCCATGCACATTAAAAAAATTTCAGAAAATATCATGCATTTTTATTAAAAGATTCTGAAATTTTATTTCATGCAATAATAAGAATAAGAAAAGAGGTGCAAATAAATTAGAGCATGTAAGAGGCAAAAAGGAGACAAAATGATAGCCAGTACAAAACAAATCATTACAAACAGTATAACATCTTAAAACAATGAGTGATAAGCTGATCAAGCTTCTAATAATGCACTAAAGCTTATTTTTTTTCCTGTGTTGACTACATGGCTGTACAAAGTACTTCTTGGAAGCAAATACCACAAGGTGTAGATTTCACTACTACATGTAAATGGTTACACAGAAAATGACAAGCAAATGAAACCATCTACTTACCAAGCCATAGCAGATTAAAGCAAACAAAAGCTGAGAGAAGCACTAGCTTTCAGAATCAAGTGTTGCCTCATTAAGTAAGGGGAAATTTGATAGAAAAATGACTATTAGAGGATTAACTATAATCTAAGGGAGGCATGGTAGCACAGGATGATAGAAATTCGACAATAGTGGCAGCATGCGAATTTGAAAATTTGATAAGCTGAGAGTAGCAAAGACTGCTGAAGACACATCACAGATACAAAAAGGACAGACTAAGAATAGAGGTGTGGATTAGAAATACTGACATCAACTAGGAAAACAACAGAGGAACCCCCATAGTGGAAGTTATGAACCCCCCCCCCCCCCCCCCCAAAAAAAAAAAAAAACCTCACCATTAATCAAGCAATCCCTTGATCATACATTTCAATCAATTGTCTTAAATCTTAATTTAAAACAAGGCTACAAAAAAATCTGATTTGTATTATAGCAGTTTTTTCAACATTTTTTTCAGAGGCAATAGATCATTTCAACATCTCATCTACAGACTGGGTATCTCTTACAGTCTTTTTTATAATTACTTGCACAGTGTCACGTAGTTCCTCACAAAATGCTAAATGTGTCAAGGCAGCACATAATAAAGTACTGGCTTCTGCCACAGCTATGCAAACAGTGACAGCATCTCTATAGTCATTGCAGAAGAGGATTATGCACTGTTCTTCAGAACTCATTAACTTTCTACATGGAAAAGTGGTTTGGTGTCATAGATGATGTAATTAGGTAGGTAGTTTTTGGCTCTCCTCAACATACTTCATTTATTTTTCCCCCCGCTTCAACAAAAAATGGAAATTTTATGAGTCATCCATTTTAGTAATTACACTAATACTACATTCTGATCTCCAGAGCTCATAGATCCTTCAAGACTATTGTTCTCAGAAAATTGCAATCGTCAATCGTTATCCCTCTCAACAAAATCTGCAATGCATCTTTAGTGTCTGTCCCTACCACCTGAAGCATCAGAAGTCAGACATATGGAAACACTATCCAAGGAAAAGTAGCTGAATAATTCAGACTGTCTCACATGATGTATGTCTACACCAATTAATCATTGTGCAATGGAAATATCTCTAGCAGATAGGCAGACCCTATAGCTGAATTGGTGTAAGAAAATCCCTGACAGTTGGAGTGGGCAGGGCACAGCACCTTTGTGAGAGTACCTCAACAAATCGGGTAGTGCAATTTTGTAAACGTCACTATGGCAATGCCTCAGTGTTGCCAGAACTTCACAAATGACTACTGTTTTTGCCTGGAGCCGGCAACAGTGCTGCCAGCTGTCATGGTGAATTAAATTAAATTAAATTAAATGCAAAGCAGAGTAACGTCTGTGGGGCCCTATCTTTCATGGCCCCAGCTTACCCCACCTGCTAGGCTGCAAAGCAAAGGTATTGCAATATGTTACACGGGCATTTTTACCAGTACAGCTGCCTATTTCCGATGGCTACTGCCATGAAGAGCACTGAGTCATACAGTCCAATTTGTGAGGAATGGATTGCGTAACAGTGACAACAGTAAAGGATTTGTCTATTCAAAGCCTGAAGGCAAACAAATATTTACTAAATGGTGTGGGATGCTAATTTAGTGCCATTTTACAAGGAACCACACTGATACTTGACCTTTAAGTCCCCTTAATGAACAAACAGCAATTCCCCAAGAAATCTTGTACCACTTAACCACACACATAACTGCTAAAATGGAGGTTGTGATCAGTGTAAAGGCAGAGACAGCTCCACACTAAACACTGCTACATCACATTAACCAAGGGGTAAAAGCTGACAGGAAATTCTTGTGATAATTCAGGTACTTTTTGGAATATTGTGTAACTGCTAATATTAACCTATTGGTAAAAGCTGACAGGAAATTCTTGTGATAATTCAGGTACTTTTATGGAATATTGTATAACTGCTAATATTGCACCATGCACCTGAACATGTCAAACTAAAATTTGAACGTTATTTGTTCTCAGACTTGCTAACCAGCTTTTATTACATAAACTCAACATTTAAAATAAGTCCAAGCTGCACCAATGTATTCAAGAAATGTACAGATGGCGGATGAGTGACAAATGAGATTATAGTGCTTGTCAAAACCCATTTTTATCGTATGGTTTGAGTGCACCTTTGTCCTTTCCTGTCCATTTTCGCATTTTGAATACTTCCTGCAGTATATTTAGTGTGTATTATAGTGTGGGTTTACCTGTACAGAGAATTTTTGATAGAAGTTTTATAGACCTGACTTTTGTTTATATACTGAACCTAAGGCTTGTAATGAACTGTGTTCATTTGCATATATTTGATAAATACCTTTTGCTGTGAATGGCTGAACTAGTGTCTTCTTTCCTGTCACAAAAAGAAAGTTTTGTCATCTCTGTCTTAGGTTTCTGAAATATTGCAAGTTGGTTCAAATTCCCGTTACTTGTGACCTCTGACAAATGTTTGCTTACATTTGCTTCACCTTTTAGAATAACCTTGCTTGTTTCTGAATTTACAGTAGTAACAAACTTAATGTATTAGCAGAGGTTGCAGTCTTCTTATAGTGAAATAAACATAATACATTTCATAAACTCTCTTTAGTGTTTCATATTTGAGGTTTTTTTCCATTGCTATAGATATTATTTGCCCTTGAGTGGACTCTGTGGGAGCTGTCATAGGAAAGGGGATAGTGGAATGCATTGTGGGAACTATAGTAAATTGTTTCACTGACAGAAATGAGTAGGGAGGACTCTGGGGAGATCACTGAGGCCCTTTCCTGGAACTGCAAAAGTTGCTGCAGGAATAATTTTATAGTGGAACAGGAAGGAAAGATCTGTGCAGTTGAATCAAGGTAGGACAGAGATGATAAGGATGAGTGAAGATAGTGGTGATGAGGGTGTTTGGGAACTGGCAATTGGTATGAGGGCTTGCTAGAGAAGGACTTGTTTTGTTGTGGCTACCAGCAACTGGTTTCAGCTGCCACAGCTGAGGGGAGAGGAGTCTCAAGACGGTGTACGAGTAATACATGTGCAGCAAACCGTGCTTGTGGTTATAAAGGTTAGGAATAACATCAATGTTAAGAAGAAGAGAGTCCTGTTGCTAGTAGCAGTCATGGCAGTGGTAAAGGCCCTCTATTACAGGAGAATTAGTGGAGGAGTATCAGGTCACCAGTATTTTCTAACCATGTGCTGGGCTGGATCAGGTGATTGAGTGTTAACGGTCTTTGAGTAGGATTTCACGAAAGACGATCAGGTAGTGATAGTGGGTGAAGCAGGAAACAGCCCGGACAGGGCCAGGGCCAGGGCATTCAACGTAGATGGTGGCATGAATAAGATAGTTTCCCTCACTGTCCCATCGGCATGATTGGCCTCGTCTTGGTGGTGCTGTAAGGTGTGTCAATGTGGAGCTGGAGAAAATACCAATTACTGTTAGCTAGGTGCAAAATGCAGTGGTGACAGTGGGGACACAGAGATGGGACTACACTAAGCATGATCTGTACTTTTACAGGTTTGGAAAAGGGAGCTTGGTGGACATAATTAGTGAGGGTATAGTGGATGGGTGTGGGGCCACATATGGTCAAGTACCTGTTGTCATTGGTAGGGGAACATGGGCTTTTTTAAGATAACTAGGCTCCTCTCTCTTAAACGGATCTCAACTGGCTTAGAGAATTTTGCATCGTGAATGCAGGACAAAGAACTGTCCACACTGGAGTATGCAAGAGCTGTGCAAATTTGCCCAAAATTATCTATTATTTATCAAAATATGCAGTCCATTAAAAATAAAGTACACCAACTTGAATTTGAATTACATTCTTTGAGTAGCATGGTAGTATGCATTACAGAGCACTGGTGTAGAGATGATGGTTCGCAGCATCTAGTGCTGTCATCATATGAATGTGCAAATTACTACTGTAGGTCAACCTGAAAGGGTGTGGGATCCTGTATCTATATCAGGCATGGAACACATTTTAAAGCTAGAAAGGATCTGAGCACAATTACTACAGATAAACATTTTGAATTGTCAGCCATTGTAATAACAAAGCTACGTGCCTATAAGAAGCTAATCATTCTTTGTGTTTGCCGCACACTTAGCGGTAATGTGCACACATTCTTCAACAAATTAACTAAAGTCCTGGAAAGGGTCTCAGCCCTCAAAACAAATATATAATTTGCGGAGACGTAAATATTAACATAGGTGCTACGGGTCAAATTAATAACAACTTCCTAAATGTTTAGAGCACTTTCACCACAGCACAAATGGTAAGCACTGATAACAGGGTTTCAAAAAGATCAGCTTCAATTTTAGACTGTGCACTTACTGTCACTGAAAGGGATAATTGCTAAGCATTTCGGATCATTACTGTCAGTTAATAATGCTAAAGAAGGCTCAGTGAAACCTGCAAAACCACAGACGTGCAGAAGGATATTCTTAGATCATAAGACACATGCTTACATGGGCAAGTCAAACCTGAGATGATGTGTGTATGGAAACCAATGCAGATGTGAAGTGTTCTAAATTTTGCACATTGTTTAAATTAATTTTTGAGGTGATATATCCAAAAGAAGCCATTTTTACCACTGCATCTAAGTAAAATACATGGACAACTGCAGGTATTAGAAAGTCCTCACAGACACTTAAATTGTTCAGTTCTTTGCAAAACCGTTGCACTAATTGACAGTTCCTTGAGTACTATCACAAGTATAAAAAAATATACTGAAGGGTACTACTTGCAGGAAAAAAAAATCATTGAATGACAAATACATATATTTTTGGAAACAATGCTGCAGACAGCCAAAAATCAAAATAGAATATTTGAAATTAATTATAAAACAGTCTAGATTGCAAAGGTGTATTTATTACAAGTGACAGTTTTGATGAGCACAAGATCATCTTCAGACCTTAAACACCATAATGATGGACAATGGCTGATGTGGAGCAGGAACCACTGATGACAATAAGCAATTGCTGTCAGCTCATATTAAATGTGCCTTTGCACTCTACGCTGTTTTAAAATTAATTTCAAATTGATATTTAATACAGAAAATAAAAAGGAAAATGGTGTGGGAGGTTTCAAAAGAAGAAACTGGAAAAGGCTGACACACGCATAATAACATAAAAATCAAAGATAGTGATAGAATAATAAGAAGTCCTAAGGAATAAGAAAATTTTGTAAATGATCATTTCTCTGGTATTGCGGAAAAGCTGCAGCAAAATCTACCTAAAACATTTGTAGCACCCACAGTGACTTACACAGCAAGCATAATAATATCATTTTTAACAACAGAGCTTTAAGTTAGGAAGGCTGTGCAACAATTAAAAAATAAGAAGTCAGCAGGCATAGCTAAAGTTCCTGTTTCTGTTCTGAAGGCATGCATCGATAACATATAAGCACCATTGAAGTGTACAAGCCCCATTAAAGGACACAATATATGGTTTTCCCAGAAAACCTAGAGCATGCAAGTGGTGCCCTTGCAAAACAAAGCTAAAGTAGAAAGCATTTACAATTACAGGCCAGTTTCACAGCTGCTTTCATTCTCAAAAATTATTGAATGAATCATTAAAGAGAAACTAATACAACACATGAGTAAATATAACTTCTGGAGTAAATATAACTTCTGGGTTTCAGAAATAGAAGAAGTACAATATCAGCTATTGTGGAGTTCACAAAAGTGGTACTTGAAGCTATTCATAGGGATTCATAGGGATGACTGTGTTACAGGCATTTTCTGACTTGTCCAAGACTTTTGACACTGCTAACTATAAAATACTATTGAGCAAGATAGAAGTGCTAGGTACTGGAGGAACAATGAATGAGTGCCTTTCAGTCTTACTCGGAAAACAGGATGCAAAAGGTGGAGATTGTTCACATTTCTGCTGATGATAAATTTTTAATAAAATAAAATAAATATATAAACATAGGTGTTCCTCAGTGTAGCATATTCGGTCCAATTCTGTTCTTAATATGTCACCAGTGTCAATGGCAACTGCGATAAAGTGATTGATCGTGAACTGGACAGTGGTAAAAGTCAAGTACCAATAGGAAAACTAAGTATATATGATGCTGATAGCTTTAAATACTATTCACAAAGGTAACAATGTTCCAGGGAAAGATGAAGACTTTGAGACAACAAGTTCAGACAAAGATGGACAGAAAAGATTGCTGGATGACAGCAACAATGATAGTGTTACATGAGGTATGTGAACAAATGTATAACCATCTTATTTCCGAACTAGTAATCTATACAGGGTGAAGCGAAATTCGCGCACTCGGGCTTCACAGCGCGACTCCTCATATGCCAGCGATAAAAAAATGTCTGTCACAAAATTTTGTCTGGCGAGTGCATCCAGTAGAAAAAGGATGTTAAAGAGTGGCAATCTGGCAACACTGTCACCATATGAATAGTAATTACATCTGACAGAACATTTTAGTTGTGCACCACAGTTGTTGCAATGGATAGAGTTTTGGGTTAGCACGCAGGATGTCGATTGTTTGAGCCTGGGTTGAGGCATATGTTTTTTATTTGGTAAATGTAGTCCAGTTGGTGCGGTATCTGGCCTCTTAATCGTCAACGGCAATTGCAGCAAGTCCTCTAGAAAACTTCTGTACTTACATAATACAACTTTAGAAATGGAAGATTAGTTACATAGCTTTGAAAGAAGCTCTTACCATGTCGTGGGCATGAATTTATTCACACCACTTCATCTACTAGATGTGAAACCTGTTTTCTTTGTACCCTCCTCCAGTGGTCCCATAGATTAGTACCAACAATTATTCTTGCCTTGTTCAGGTCCATTACATTTCGTTAGGGCCTTACGTTACCAATAGGACTACAAACGTACTTTACAAATAATGTCCAAACTCGGTTACTATTTGTATGTGTTATCACCACGGTCCCACTAATTATGCCTTTCAACATTGAGTCTTGTATCCACATGCTGTGAGTACATTTCTCAATACATTATTATTATTGTTGTTATTATTCTATCAATGGGATTGTGGAAACATAATGTCTTACCATCAGGGAAACAGTGTAATTCAAAACTGAACATTTCACAATTAGAGGTGTCGGAATAAATCATACAGAACAATATTTGTCAGAGGAGTAATTCCATAAGATGGAACAACGTGCAGGACTCATGGTGTGTTTATACTGTATGCGCTGTCCACCAGACAGGGAATAGTTGCAAGCGAAGTAACGCGCCCATGACAGATTGCAACATACACGCGTACACATATCGAATTTTCTCATTGTAAATCTCTAAAGTGGCAGACGTATGGCATGTACAATGGCATACATGGCATGAATATGTAGATATGCTTCTGGTCCTTGACGCATCTGATAACCGGGCTGGTGTTGCCACTCGTGAATATGCTGCTGGATATCCTCGTTGACGCCATCCAGATAAAAATGTGTTTCGTCATCTGGAGCTGTGCCTTTGGGTATCAGGTTCTCTCCTTCCACCATCGTGTGACAGAAGTCATCCATGGACTCGCCATACTCCAGCTACCGAGGAAGCTATTCTGGAGGTCATACACCAAGAACCTCAGGGAAGTACACGTAGCATAGCAAGGCATCTGCGTGTCATGCAACTCACAGTCGTTAATGTGGTGCACCCCTATCATTATACTTCCACACAAGACCTGCATCCTGCAGATTGCTATCAGCGGATGCAATTCTGTGAATGGTTCCAACAACAAAAGGAAGCCAATGATGACTTTGTGAACACCGTAATATGGTGCGATGAAGCGTCATTCACTCATGAGGGTGTCTTCAATATGCACAATGCCCACCACTGGTGTGAGGTTAAACTGCGTGTCCCCCGTGACCATGGACATTAAGTTCGATTTCGTATCAACATCTGGGCAGGAATATTGGGCGATAGGTGTTTGGGCCCCTACATGTTGCCTGACTAGCTGACTGCACAAAAGTATCATGCATTCGTCTCAAACTATCTCTCTGATGCACTGGAGGATGTTACACTACATGTTCAGCAGAGGACATGGTTCCAACATGATGGTGCACCTCCACACTCTGGAATTAATGTGAGACAGTATTTGGACAGAACATTTAAAGGGGAATGGCTCAGATGTGGAGGTCAAGTTGTATGACCACCATGTTCACGTGACCTAAATCCCCTGGGTTTCTTCCTGTACAGACACCTGAACAAGCACATGCACTCTACTCCACCTACGAATGTGGAGGAATTGGTAGGGCGTATTCATGCTGCTCTTGTTACTGTAGACACAGCTTTGCTACAAAGGGACCAGAGCTGTACGATACTGCGGGTTGCGCAGTGTTTGGACGTGCAGGGTCACTTTGAGCACCTATTGTTCTGAGGACAATGTATTCTGTTCTGAAGGTCATGCTGTCATTAATATAGACATTATTATAGTCACTGGTTGCTAATGTATGACACCTGAACACTCATATTACATGTAGCATAAATGACAAGTAGATGTTGTGTTACTGTATTGTGCTATCATCTTTAGCAGCTCGAAACTGGTATTGATTTTGTAGTTATCCTATCATAACACAGGTTATTTGTTTCAATTGTCTATTTCTTATTTGTCTAACCACGTATTTGTTATGTTCAGCGGTACAAAATGTTGTAAATTTAGAATACATGTGACCTAAGAAACGGTGTATATTACAACAGGAAATGTCAGAATGAAATTAGCAAATAAAAAAGAAAATGCGCCCCAACGCAGGATCTAACCCTTGAGCTCCTGCATGCTAACACAAAACTCTGTCCACTGCACCAACTGTACAGCACAACTAACATATGCCAACAGAGATAGTTACCATACACGTGGTTACAGTGTTGCCATACTGCCACTCTTTAACGTCCTTTTTCTGCCAGATGTACTCGCCGGATGAAATTTTGTGACAGACACTTTTTACCATTGGCCTGTGAGGAGTTGCACTGCGAGAGCGCAAATTTCACTTCACCCTGTACATACATTTTTATGCATGCCTTAAGTTTATAACGTGTAATGCTTCAATTGTACGACATGTCTTTAACTGTGTATGTAAATGAACAAATCACTTGCTGCCTAATTATCATTTCTTTGTATAGGCAGATAACTTTAAACCAAAAAGTCATGGATTCTCGACAAAATGGAAACATGCAATCATAATTTTCAAGAAGAAAAATAAAAACCCACTGAAGATATGACAAAGGTGCTGAAACATGTTTGAATAAGTCAAAATTAACAAATTGTGTCTTGCAAATGGCAGAATTTCTCTCTCATCAAGACCTTTTCTTTCATCCGTCTTACTATCCCTTCAACCTTCTGCCAGAACGAAAAGCCACTGATTCCGAAAGTTCATGCATTTCCACACATTGTGTTTCCTCCTGCTGCCGCTTGCTGAGTAGATTTTTTACCTGTGAATATTATACAATAAACCACAGGATAAAATGGTGATAGGAAGATAAAGACCCCTTTATCAAACTGGACAAAGGGGTTTCTGAAAAGCAATCAGAACCAAAAATACACTAGCACCATTAATACTGTGTTCACCTTTGTTGAAGCCACAATAAATTCTCAATAGCAGTGTATGCAAATGGCTCTGAGCACTATGGGACTTACCATCTGAGGTCATCAGTCCCATGTATGCAGATACTGAGAATGCTAATGATGTAATTGAACTCTGAGCACTAGCCATTATGATGAATCAGTGCAATATTTCTCTTATCCTTATTGGAAACCTTGTTCTCTTCTCAAGTACAGAGAAATTTTTATGGGAGTTGGTAATGGTAATGTGGGCCAGGAGGATGAGTAGGATAATCTTGCAAGAGTCCTTACTCTCAACAATTACGTTGAATACCTGCATTGCAGATATGCCTGTCATTTTTTAATGCAACATTAACATACTTCAATAAGCCGATTACTTGAATGCACCAGCGAAATCGGTGGGAATTCAGCTATCATAAATATTTACTTAAATAAGAAACTGGAAGCATGTTTTAAACATTTCTTGTTGTTATCAATATAAGTGTAGTTGTTGTTGTTGTTGTTGTTGTTGTTGTTGTTGTGGTCTTCAGTCCTAAGACTAGTTTGATGCAGCTCTCCATGCTACCCTATCCTGTGCAAGCTTCTTCATCTCCCAGTACCTACTGCAGCCTACATCCCTCTGAATCTGCTTAGTGAATTCATCTCTTGATCTCCCTCTACGATTTTTACCCTCCACGCTGCCCTCCAATACTAAATTGGTGATCCCTCAGTGTCTCAGAACATGTCCTACCAACCGATCCCTTCTTCTAGTCAAGTTTTGCTACAAGCTCCTCTTCTCCACAATTCTATTCAATACCTCCTCATTAGTTATGTGATCTACCCATCTAATCTTCAGCATTCTTCTGTAGCACCACATTTCAAAAGCATCTATTCTCTTCTTGTCTAATTTATTGTCCACGTTTCACTTCCATACATGGCTACACTCCATACAAATACTTTCAGAAATGACTTCCTGACATTTAAATCTATACTCGATGTTAACAAATTTTTCTTCTTCAGAAACACTTTCCTTGCCATGGCCAGTCTACATTTTATATCCTCTCTACTTCGACCATCATCAGTTATTTTGCTCCCCAAATAGCAAAACTTCTTTACTACTTTAAGTGTCTCATTTCCTAATCTAATTCCCTCAGCATCACCCAACTTAATTCGACTACATTCCATTATCCTCGTTTTGCTTCTGTTGATGTTCATCTTATACCATTCTTTCAAGACACTGCCCATTCCGTCCAACTGCTCTTCCAAGTCCTTTGCTGTCTCTGACAGAATTACAATGTGATCGGCTAATCTCAAAGTTTTTATTTCTTCTCCATGGTTTTTAATACCTACTCCGAACTTTTCTTTTGTTTCCTTTATTGCTTGCTCAGTATACAGATTGAATAACATCGGAGAAAGGATACAACCCTGTCTCACTCCCTTCCCAACCACTGCTTCCCTTTCATACCCCTCGACTCATATGACTGCCATCTGCTTTCTGTACGAATTGTAAATAGCCTTTCGCTCCCCGTATTTTACCCCTGCCACCTTCAGAATTTGAAAGAGAGTATTCCAATCAACATTGCCAAAAGCTTTCTCTAAGTCTACAAATGCTAGAAACGTAGGTTTGCCTTTCCTTAATCTTTCTTCTAAGATAAGTCATAGGGTCAGTATTGCCTCACGTGTTCCAACATTTCTATAGAATCCAAACTGATCTTCCCCAAGATCAGCTTCTACCAGTTTTTCCATTCGTCTGTAAAGAATACGTGTTAGTATTTTGCAGCTGTGGCTTATTAAACCGATAGTTCGGTATTTTTCACATCTGTCAACACCTGCTTTCTTTGGGATTGGAATTATTATATTCTTCTTGAAGTCTGAGGGTATTTCGCCTGCCTCATACATCTTGCTCACCAGATGGTAGAGTTTTGTCAGGATTGGCTCTCCCAAGGCTGTCAGTAGTTCTAATGGAATGTTGTCTACTCTGGGGGCCTTGTTTTGACTCAGGTCTTTCAGTGCTCTGTCAAACTCTTAGTTGTTGTAGCTAAGTGAACTCAAATGTGGGCAAATCGTCGGTGCTCTTGGGGGGGGGGGGGGGGGGGGGGGTCCATGACCAAGGGAATTGAAGTTTTTTGTGTTTAGAGAGGCATCATATTGAAGATTTATACCACATAAAGGGAAGGCGGGAAAACATTATCCACTAAATAATACCACAGGCAAAAGTGAGTGTTGCGTGATCTTGACAGAAGGTCACAGAAGAGGACTCTGATGAAAAATAAGAGAACAACTGTAATTACATTAGTGTAAATGTTCAGTGCTGTGCAATATAAGGTAAAATGGTGTATAAACTGTTTTTTTAATTGCAACTACAGTTGTAATTTTAAGCTTATGTTTATGTGCAAGTATCATACAAAAAGGGGAACATAAATTTCTTTTTAATTTGTTTCATTGTATCCAGCAATAAAATCAATCAGCTATGGAGTGCTTTATTGAAAATTGTACATTACAGTTTCACTGGAGTGACTGGTGTGGGGGAAAGAATGGGGGTGAGTGCAGCTCTTTCATGGAATTGTAGTTTATGCCAGAAAGGGCGGAAAATCAAGGAACAGGCAGTGAAGATTTGTGTCGTTCAAGCACGGTTAGAAAACACGAAATATGAGTTACAATAGCTGCGGCAAAAGAGAAGAGATTCTGTGAAAATATGACAAGTAAAGGGCAAACAGGAACATTTTGTTAACAAATTCAAGATTTAGTTTAGCATTAGACATCACTTGCTGTTATAATTAGAGAAGGAAAGCCTCATACAAGTGTAGCGAAATGTAGTTTGCAGCAGGACAATGCTAAGAAACTTAAGGTACATCAGGTGAAAAACTGAACAGGAAAAGAAGATCATGGGAGGATGTAGGTCAGTAGCCAGAGGAAAAATTACATGTAAAATGCCAGGCCACAAGTTTCATGAAACCAACTGCTAGTCGTAGCCAGGTAAAAACAAATTTAGGACAAATGTGTAAGGGTTTCAACAAAGATGATCAGGTGTTGATACTTCGTGGAATTGGAAACAGCCTGGCTAAAAACAAAGAATATGGTATTAGGGGTGACCTGGAAAAATCAGGAACAGTTATTGAGCACACTGACGTGGGTTTTGTGGAAGTTCTGTGGTGCCATGACCAGCTCAGGGTTACGTCTGCTGTAAAGCAAGTGAGCATGGAGCTTAGTGTTCTCCTTCAGATTAATGCAAAATCATGTATAGGTGCTTTTCCACTAGTAATTATAGGAAGAAAAGGATAAACAGGGGTTGGACACAAATATGGAAACACAGTAAGAAATGCAAGCTCGAACATAAATGAAGATGCTAACTAAGCCTGCAGGTTGTGCTGTTGTACTTCATCATGCTGTAAGTGTCAGTCACGGTCAACCCACATTCTGTGTAGTAGTTGTGATGCAAATGCCCCTAACAGGGACATATGGTGCTGAAGCCATAAAACCTAAATATAAAGCAATGAAAGAAAGTCACTGATCAGATGAGTCATGTTGTACACTTTCTTCAACTTCTGGCTCAGTTTATGACCCAAGAGTGAAACTTGGTGAGAGTTCGATGACAATTTGGTCAGCCACGCAATGGCATTCCATGGGCCCACGGTAACTCTGCAAGATTGCATTACTGCCAAGGATTATGCGTCCATTCTGATTGATCAGATAAATCCCATGGTACAATGTTTGTCCCCCAATGCTGATGCTGTGTTCCGAAACAACAGAGCCCCTGTTCACATAGCGCGCATCGTCCAGGCTGGTATTGCGAGCATGAGGATGAATTATCACGCGTCTCCTGGCCCCTGGCTCTGCTAACGTATACTACACCTTCCACATCACTCGCAATGGGGTTCTACACAATGCTGGTGACTACTTTGAAGGACAATAACCGGTGCAAACATTTAACTCTTTTGTATGTGTTGTGAATAAATAGTTGCCACTATTTAAGTTCCAACCCTCGTATAATATGATTAAAGGAGGAGTTAGTACATTCATAAAAAAAAAGACTATACATGCAAAAATATAGAAATGAGTAAATTGTGTATAGCTCAGGATATGGAAGCATGTGCTTGTGAATTACTATTGAGAAACATAATATTTATGATTGTTACATAGGGTAACTGGAAAATTTTAATTTAAAAAAATGATGTATTATTATGTTATTCAGACAGAAGGAAGGGATTATTAATTTGTGGTGATTTTAATGTAAATTTCCTGTAGGAGTCTGACAGGAAAAGTGATCTGCAGGTGCTTTTAGCCACTTATAATTTTGTATTCATCAAGTTACTCAAAATAGTAGTACCCACAAAGATAATATGTTCTTTTGAGCAGCAGGAGAGACACATGCCTATCCAATGACAAGCTGATTGTTAGATCATGATGCACAGGTAATCACATTATATAACTTAGCTCTATGTACAGTTCGGAAATACTAAGAAAACAGTGGCACCGATTAATGATAAAAGATTTTAAAGACAGTTTTAAAAATGTTGACTGGGGTGAAGTTTGCAATGAGCCTCATGCTAAACTCTAAATTCAACATACTTCTTAATGAGTCTGAATCCACTTTTTAAAGTGCTTTTCCTAAAAATACAATTAAATGTAGGAGGGGCAAATCATTAAAGAAGCCTTGGATCGCTACAGGTATGAGAGTCTCTGCACAATGAAAAAGGGACCTGTACAAAATAGTCAGAACAATTGACACTTTCTTATTATGAACAGAACTGTGAAGATGGCTGTTAGACAGAATGGGGTCACTGGAAAAGAAACTGCATGTGCAGCAGATACATTCAACAATCACTTTTTAAAAATAGGGGCAAAAATCAGTGGAAATACTTCAGAAGATAAAACAAACACTGAAGAGGCAATACGGAAGACATTTAGTGAATTAAAAACTGACCTCACATCCCTATCTGAAATAAGAATCATCAGGACTCTTAAAAGTAAATGTTCATATGGGGTGAGAAATATCTCCAATAAGATTAAAACGTTGCAGCCCTATAATATGAAATGTTCATAGTCACTTATCAAACAATGGAAAATCCAGGGTGAAATGTAACAATACCAGAGAAGGAAAGTTGCTACTCACCATATAGTGGAGATGCTGAGTCGTAATAGGCACAATAAAAAGATTCACACAATTAAAGCTTTTGGCCATTAAGGCCTTTGTCAGCAGTACACACACACACACACACACACACACACACACACACACACACACACACATATCTGCAGTCTCAGAGAGCTGAGACCACACTGCAAACAGCAGCACAAGTGTATGATTGGAGTGGCGACTGGGTGGGGGGTAAGGAGGAGGCTGGGGCGGGGAGGGGGAGTGGGATCACTGTGGCACGGTTTGTAGGTGCCACAGTGATCCCATTCCAGTAATCCAGCAGGATCTCCACTCACTACTCAAATCCTTAGGCCCATCCCAGAACCTCTCCCCAGACTCCATTTCTCTACTTACCCCTACCACTCCCCGTACTCCCACCTTCTACATGCTTCCTAAAGTCCATAAACCAAACCACACAGGACACCCCATTGTGGCCGGTTACTGTGCCCCCACTGAGAGAATCTCTGCTCTCGTAGACCAGCATCTTCAACATATTACCCGGAACCTATCCTCCTATATAAAAGATACCAACCATTTCCTCGACCAACTCTCCACAGTTCCTGTCCCTTTACCACATGGTGCCACCTCCCTATATACTAAAATTCCTAATGCCCATGGCCTTACTGCTGTCGTACACTACCTTTCCAGACGCCCTATGGATTCCAAACCAACAACCTCCTTCCTAGTCTCCATGACCAACTATATCCTCACCCACAATTACTTCTCCTTTGAAGGCACTTTGAAGGCATTACCTACAAACAAATCTGCGGTATGGCTATGGGCACCCGCATGGCACCATCCTATGCTAACCTATTCATGGGCCATCTAGAGGAATCCTTCTTAAAAACCCAGAATCCTAAACCCCTTCACCTGGTTCAGATTCACTGATGACATCTTTGCTATCTGGATTGAAGGTGAGGACACCTTATTCACATTCCTCCAGAACCTCAACAACTTCTCCCCCATTTGCTTCACCTAGTCCTACTCAACCCAACAAGCCACCTTCCCAGTGTTGACCTTCACCTCAGAGGTGGCTACTTCAGTATCTCCGTCCATATCAAACCTACTAACCACCAGCAATACCTTCACTTTGACAGCTGCCACCCATTCCATACCAAGAAGTCCCTTTCGTACAGCCCAGCCATCTGTGGTCGTCCCATCTGCAGTGACGAGCAGTCCCTCTCAAAATATACCAAGGGTCTCACTGAAGCCTTCACTGACTGTAATTATCATCCTATCCTTGTACAAAAACAAATCTCCTGTTTCTTATCTTTCCAGTCTCCCACTACCTCCCAATGTCCCACAGTCCGGCCACAGAGGAGCATTCCCCTCGTAACTCAGTACCATCCGGGACTGGAGAAACTGAATTACATTCTCCGCCAGGGTTTCGATTACCTCTTGTCACGCCCTGAAATGAGAAATGTCCTGCCCACTATCCTTCCCACCCCTCCTACCGTGATGTTCCACCGTCCACCGAACCTATACTCGCCTATCCTTACACAACCCCTACTCCCAATCCCTTACCTCATGGCTCGCACGCCTGTAATAGACCTAGATGCAAGACCTGTCCCATACATCCTCCTACCACCACCTACTCCAGTCCGGTCACTAACATCACCTATCCCATCAAAGGTAGGGCTACCTGTGAAACCAGTCATGTGATTTATAAGCTAAGCTGCAACCTCTGTGCTGCATTCTATGTAGGCATGACAACCAACAAGCTGTCTGTTCACATGAATGGCCACTGACAAACTGTGGTTAAGAAACAAGTGGACCACCCTGTTGCTGAACATACTGCCAAACATGGTATCCCTCATCTTAATGATGGCTTCACAGCATGTGCCATATGGATCCTTCCCACCAACACAAGCTTTTCTGAATTGCACAGGTGGGAACTTTCCCTGCAATACATCCTACATTCACGTAACCCTCCCGGCCTCAACCTTCGTTAGTCACTGTCCTCACCCATGCAGCCCCCTCCCTGTCCCCATTCCCGCACTACACAGCTGTCATTTCACCGCCACACCTAGTCTTTTAATTTCTTTTAATTCTCTCCTTTCCGCTACTTACCCCCTCCCCCCTCTGCACCTTCTCTCCTGCCCTCCATCTAAATTGCAACACTTGACTGTCCGCCATTCCCACCATACTACCCCTCCCCCTCCCCGCCCCAGCCTCCTCCTTACCCCCACCCAGTTGCCACTCCCATCAAACACTGGGGCTGCTGTTCGCAGTGTGCTCTCAGCTCTCTGAGACTGTAGATGTGTGTGCAAGTTGCTTTTATGTGTGTGTGTGTGTGTGTGTGTGTGTGTGTGTGTGTGTGTGTGTGTGTGTGTGTGTCTATTGCTGACAAAGGCCTTAATGGCCGAAAGCTTTAATTGTGTGAATCTTTTTATTGTGCCTATCGCAACTCATAGTCACTTATGTAATGCATCATTAGCCCAGGGTGTTTTCCCAGGAATACTGAATTATGCCACTGTTAGGCTTCTCTACATAAAGGGTGACTCCACAAATATCAATAACTACAAACCAGTGTCATTCTTTACATCATTTTCTAAGATGTTTGAGAATGTAATGCACTCCAGGGTTGTCACTCATTTGTGCACTAATGACTTAGCCAATCACAGTTTGGATTTCAAAAGGGCCAGTCTACTGAGCCAGCTATCTATACATTTACTATGCACATATTAAATTAATCTTTATATGATAAAATGTCACCAACTGGGATCTTCTGTGACTTATCAAGGGCATCTGGTTGTGTCATTCATAATATTCTGTTAGAGAAGTTGAGTTTTTGTGGAATATATAGTTCAGCAAATGCCCGGTTTAGTTCTTATTTAAGAAACAGAATGCAGGAAGCTACCATACGCTGTTTGAGTAACACAAAGAGAGAAGACACATCATCTGTGTGGAGAGAAATTATAATGATGTCCCAGAGAGTTCGATCATTGGCTGATTACTGTTCTTGCTTTATGTTAATGATCTACCTTTTTATTGAATCAGGAGGCAGAATTAGTCCTCTCTGCAGATGATACAAGCATTGTTATGAAACCGAAGAAACGAGTATCAACCAAGGAAGCAGTAAATGATATATTTGTGCACTAGCTTTAAACTTGGTAAAACAAAACAAAACAGTTTACGCACTGTCCAAAACATCCCACTGCCAATTAACTTAGTATACCAACAAAAAATAATAAACAGGGTAGAAAATTTTCCTTAAGAATGATTGCCAATTTGGGGGGAGGGGGGGAGACTGAAGTCTGAAAGTTAACATATTTTTATTCAGTGATGTCTTCCGAATAATTTTTTGGAATGGCTCTTCGCTTAGGCATAAAGTACCATTGCACAAAAGAAAAAAAGAAAATAATTAGAATTACATGTTGAGTTCACACAGGTACATCTTGCACAAGTAAAAGACACTTACACACAGCCTATGTCAGAAAAGGAACATATTCCACAGATCATTTTGCATGATAGATCGTAATGATGTGGAATGAGTCCTTAAACACAAATTAATTTGTACATACAGTTACATTATGAACATTCTATTTTCTTCCTATAAAAAGGAGAAGAAATTTACAGAGATGAGATAGTAATTCCTACGCACCACCTTTTACACATTACAATAATAGAAATTTTTATACAGAATAGAACCAGTTGTAAGGAGAATCTTTCTCAGTTTGTTATCAAATTTTACTTTGCTGCCTGTCAGACATTTTGTATCGCTGGGCAAATGATCAAAAATTTTTGTTGCAGTATTCTGCATCCCTTTTTGTGCTAAAGACAATCTTCATGTGGAGTAATGAATGTCATATTTCCTTCTGGTATTGTAATTATGTACCTCACTGTTCCTTTTGAACTGTAGTGGATTATTTACAACAAGCCTCATGAGGAAATAAATAAATATACTGTGAAGCAGTAGTCAGAATGCCCAACTCCTTAAACAGATGTATACAAAATCATCATGGGTGAGCACCACACTATTCTCACTGCACATTTTTGCACAATGAAGACTTTCTTTCATGAAGTTGAGTTATCCCAGAACATTAGTCCATATGACATTACTGAATGAAAATGTGCAAAATTGCCAACTTACTGATTTGTCTCTCTCCAAGGTTTGCAATGATTCTAAGCACAAATGTGGCTGAACTAATTTTTTTTCAGAGATCCAAAAATGTGTTTCTCTCCAATTTAAAATCTCGTCAATATGGGCCCCATAAGAATTTTGAAGTTTCCACCCTATTTATCATTGGTGTAGTTACTCTAGAAGTGCAGAACTGAATATGTTGGGTCTTTTTAAAATTAAGGGCAAGACTATTCACAGAAAACCAGTCAATGATACTTTCAAGAACTTTGTTTACCATTTCTTCTGTTTCTGTATGTATGCTTAGATTGATTACAGTACTATTGGTCATCTGTAAAAGGAACTAATTTTGCTTGTATAATAGACGGAAGATCATTCATATATAAGAGGAACAGTAGTGGACCCAAGATTGAACCTTGGGGAACCCCACATGTTATTTCTCCCCAGTCACAATTATGTCCCCGGACCATATTGCTTGAATTACTAAGTACGACTTGCTGCATTCTTTTGGTTAGATATGTCATTATCCACTGGTTGGCTATACCATCAATCACATAAAATGTTAAGAATATAATAGAAAGAAACATTGAACGTGGGAAAAATATATATTAAAAACAAAGATGCCGTAACTTACCAAACGAGAAAGTGCTGGTAGATAGACACAATAAAAAACACACACACAAATTTCAAGCTTTCACAACACAACGTTGCTTCATCAGGAAAGAGGGAAGGAGAGGGAAAGACAAAAGGACGTGGGTTTTAAGGGAGAGGGTAAGGAGTCATTCCAATCCCGGAAGCACAAAGACTTACCTTAGGGAGAAAAAAGGACAGGTATACACTCGCGCGCGCTTGCATACACACACACACACACACACACACACACACACACACACACACACACACACACACACACACATATATCCATCCGCACATATACAAACACAGGCAGACATATGTAAAGGCCACATATGTCTGCCTGTGTTTGTATATGTGCGGATGGGTGTGTGTGTGTGTGTGTGTGTGTGGGGGGGGGGGGGGGGGGGGAGGGGCGTGCGCGCGCGCGCGTGCGAGTGTATAACTGTCCTTTTTTCCCCCTAAGGTAAGTCTTTCCACTCCCGGGACTGGAATTACTCCTTACCCTCTCCCTTAAAACCCACATCCTTTTGTCTTTCCCTCTCCTTCCCTCTTTCCTGATGAAGCAACCTTGCGTTGCGAAAGCTTGAAATTTGTGTGTGTGTGTGTGTGTGTGTGTGTGTGTGTGTGTGTGTGTGTGTGTTTTAGTGTTTCTATCTACCAGCAATTTCTCGTTTGGTAAGTCACAGCATCTTTGTTTTTTATACACAAAATGTTAATTTATCTAGGAGAATACTGTGATTCACACAGTCAAATGCCTTAGTTGAAGAAAATACTAAGCGGCACTATTTTATTATTTAAAGCTTATAAAATCTGATGAATGAATGTGTAAATGACGTTCTCAGTAGAGCAACCCTTACAAAACCCAAACTGCGATTTATTAAGGATGCTAATGTTGCTAAGGTGAGACACTATTCTCAAATACATCATCTTCTCAAAAATTTTGGAGAATGATGTTAGCAGTGAAACAGGTCCAGTAATTATTGACATTTCTCTTTATCATCTTTCTTATAAAGGAGTTTAACAACAGCCTATTTCAGGCTCTCTGGAAAATTGCCTTGAGTTAGTGTTGCATTACATATTTCAGATTAGACTGACCTCATTACAAGGGAACAAATTTTTACTTCTCTATTGGAAACACCATCAAAACCAAATGAGGTTTTATTTTTGAGAGAATGTATGATTTTCTTAATTTCAGAAAGAGAAGTTGGCGACACATTCATATGATTGAATTTTATGAAAGTTAATTTGCACTGCACTGCTGTGACTTTGCTATTAAACTGTTTGTCCTTACGCTTTCTACTATATTTAAGAAATGATTATTAAATGCATTTGCTACATGTGACTCATCATTTATAGCCTTTCCATTCAATTCAATAGTGCTGTTGAGCTGTTCTGCAGCTGGTTATCTTGTCTCTCATTTCACAACATTCCATATTGCCTTAAGTTTGTTGTTGGAAGTACTGATTTCCAAGGTTATGTGCATGTTCTTTGATTTTTAATAACCTTTTTTTAGTAATTCTGGATATTTTTCGTAGTGTGCAACTGCTCCAGGATGCCTACGTGTTCTTGCCAAAAGCTACATTCTCTTTTCCTTTCACAGGACACTTTAATCCCTCTAGTCATGGTTTTTTACATGGCTGTGGTTTCTGACTAGCTTATGTGGAAAGCTATTCTCAAATAATCATATGAAATAATCAAGGAATAGATTAAATTTTAGGTTAGCATTTGGTTCATTATAAATTGCATCCTATGTCATCTCCTGTAAACTACTCTTAGAAACTTTCGTCCTGGAGTCATTAATTATTCTGATTCCCACTGAGGAGTATCCATACTGTAAGGTATTATGGTATTTATCAAAGAAATTATAAATTACAGTTCCACCTGTGTTTGAAAGTTAATTACTAAGGCAAAATTGTAGGGTCCAAATAAAGTTTCCAGATCATTTTTCCTATCAGAATCCTTTAGAAAATCTACACTGAAGTCACCACACACTAATAAGTGCTTGCTGTTGTCTAACAGATAGCACAGTAAGGAATCCAGATTCCTCATAAATAGTTCAAAATTACCCACTGGAGATCTATATACAGTTAAATTAAAAGTGAATGTGTGTGTGTGTGTGTGTGTGTGTGTGTGTGTGTGTGTGTGTGTGTGTGTGTGTGTGTGTGTGTGTGTGTGTTTTCTGACAAAGGCTGTGGCCAAAAGCTAATGTGTAAGTGCCTATTAGTTATTTTTATATTTAGCTGTATATAAGTGTCTATGTTCTGTTGATACATTCCAAATCACAATGTTTATTGAGAATTTTATCTGTAGAGCAAGTAACTAAATAATGAACTAATTAACTAGTTAGTATATACACAGCAAGCAACAGTCTGGAAGGAGGACAGCTCAAAATGGATGCAGCAATGACAGACACAGGATGCTAGCTGGAGGGAAATGGACTAAATACACTGCAGAACAAGTCTGCTGTGAGCAGTGGTAAAATATTTTTGCCTATACATTGAATGCAAACTACAATGGAAAGCACTCTCAAATCAAGTAGTAGCACAGTGTGAGAGAAACAGTTAACATGTTAAAGGCAATGGCAAACATAACATGAAGTGCAGACTATAACACCTGCATGAACGTGTATCACAGCCTAGAATGGTCACACTCACGCTATGATGATGGATCGGCAACAAACATCTTAGTACAAAAACTTAATAAGGTGCAATAAAAGGTGCTTAGGGTGTGTACTGACATCATGAAGTCAACTACTACAAATGCAATGTTTGTGTTGTTTGTGGTAAACAAACAAACAACCACTACACTTGTGGCACAAATATTAAAGTATAAAATTGTTAACGAACAGATCTCATTTTTAGAGGACATCTTGTTGGCCTACATCTACAAATTTTCTGTAATTTTTCACACATTTAAAGTATAAAATTGTTAACGAACAGATCTCATTTTTAGAGGACATCTTGTTGGCCTACATCTACAAATTTTCTTTAATTTTTCACACATTTAAATATTGTGTACTAATCTTTATGCACTCACAAGAAAATATATAGAGGAAGCACTGGACATTCAATTAATCATATCTGCATGACTGCTGCAGCTGCTCATGTTTGAACAAAGCTACTTTTGTACTGTCTTTAAACCTCACACAAGATTTGAGCTGCCAGTTGCATTAACTATTTCATTGTTCTCTAGTGTGAATTCCAAGCCACATACCCACAGGTAAAGATATTCTATACAGACAGTTCTAAGAATGAGAAGGGAATAGGAAGTACTTTCTGGGATTCTTTGCACAAGTAGCATTTAAGCACAAACAGCCAAAAGACATTACAAAAATAGTGGCTGAGCTTACTGTGGTTTTTTTTAAGTCATTTAATACTGGCATATTATGCTACAGGGAAATGCTGTCATCTTGTCAAACTCAAAGTATGCACTCACTCGCCATAAATACTTCCACTGACGGTGTGAAAACCACCAGATGACCAATGAGCCAATAGCATACTTAAACCAAATGGAAAGGAAAGATCACAGTATCTCCTTAAGCTGGATTAAAATACCCAACAATATATTGGAAAATGATTTGCAGACACTCTTGCTAAGGATGTAATGAACTAACATACTTAAGATCATAGACAATTTCCTCGCAGAGGTTTTCTCACCAAAATATGAAAAAAGGATTTGGAATGAATGGTTAAAAAACAGCAAGTCGTGCAGATAACTAGAAGAAAAAACTACACTTAGATCACACCAATACTACTCCATGGTAGGCCTTCATATGACAGTCTTTCATGTAGATGGAAACTTTGCAGGTACCATAACATCTACATTCACATCTAACATGGTTGGACTTTAACCACTGCCACTTTGCACAGCACCTAATCACACAAAAACAACACTATCTCTGCTTTGTGACTGCAGGAAAGTGGAAGACATAAATCATACATTTTTGGATGTATAAACTGGTGGGATCTGACATCAGTGTAGCTACATTATGTTGAGAGTAAGAAATATCAGTTACCAATATATGTGCTCATTTCATTACCAACCACTGACTTTATATTAAATAAGGAACTTTGTTTTTCCTAACACAAGTGTGTGTATATGTATGAAGTATCTGAAGTAAATCAAAGAATCTTTTATAACACCTGCATGTTATCCGTTTTGTCTGTTTTCATATCACAAGCATGAGTGTCTGCTTGCTAAAGTGGTGGCAGCTATATGACTTACACTCTTAAACCAAAGAAAATTGTAAAAATATGTGCAATTGTATCAACTTGTTTACTTATATACACTAGTGGTATTTCACATTTATTTATTTGGGAGGCTGGCTGCATGGAGCATATTCAAAGACCAATAAAACAATACATTGTTGCGGACACCAAATGTTCAGCTGAAATAAAGATATTATCATGTGTGCTGCAAGAAAGCACAATAGGATTGTGAATGTTCTCATTGAATGAGTGCTTTATCAGACAATGTCAGCAGTATTTTCAAGTAGTTCGGCAATTATGCTGTTATCTACAGGAAAGTGTAGGATGATTACAAGATAACACAGGGCAACTTATATGGTATTTTCACATGGTGCACTGAATGGAATCTCTGTGGAAATGTGGGATGAATTCAAAATAATATCTATAAACAAGACAATGAACCTGAAAGTATCCTACAATAGTTTTAGACTTCTGGAGCCTCTAACATAGTTTAAACATATTGTGGCAACACTATGAAGCAACATAAAATAAAAAAATATAAAATCAGTGGTAGGGGAAGCAAATATACTCATTACAGGGTTCTGAGAAAATACGATGCATCTGTAAAGAAGGCCAGATACAAGACACTTGTGTAACCTATTCTCTACTACTACTCCAGAGTATGGAGTCCTTACCATCTAAGCCTGATAGCAGATTGAAGGAATTTTAACAAATGTGCTTACAGATTTAGGTCAGTACAGCACATGTATAATAAAGATCAACATGGGACTTCAATGGGACTCTTTGGGAGAAAGCAAAATTTGCTCAAAAAACTCTGCTGGGCTAATTTAGAGAACTGTTTCTCATGGAAAACTGCATTACAATTACATTGTCTCCTGTGCATATCTCACATATGGACCATGAGAATAAGAGAAATTATGTCAAGTTCTAAGGCATACACAGAGTAATTTATCCATGTTACATATGTGACAGTAATTGGACAAGATGATATAAAGCACTCACTGTCAGGCACTGCACAGTGTATTCTAGTGTACACATGCAGATCCACAAGAATACACAAATAGATCCACACATGTTGCATCAACATGTGCACATGTGAGCACAACTAAGACTTCAACATGCAGTATCCCACTAACAAAATAAGGTGTTTAGTTGAAATATTTTTTTGGAAAAAAAAGGAGATATGTTCACTCCAGCTAAACACCAGAAAAGATGTCTTCTATTTGTCATAAATGGAAAACTTCATAAATCACAAATAGTGTGTAAATTTAGTCACTCTGAAAGTTGAATAAAATATCAACATTGTTTCACCTATTCCACCCACTCCTTAGCATTTCACCTTTGAGATGAGGAAGGATCTGTTTTTCCTTCATACAACTCCAGTAGCCATATACTATTCACTGCCAGTCATGATATACTGCCAAAAGCTCTTAAATACATCATTTTCAATAAAATTGTGGTAGTCCCAGTAACATTTAATATTGGATTCTATAAAACAAGCCTGTTATAAAATGAAGACAAGATACAACATTACTTTATGTTTCAGTTTTTACAGACCCAGTGTCTAAAATTTATTTCTACCAAGAAAGTAAACTGTTAACAAACTAATTTGCTGGGTGGCAAAACTGCTGCTAATTTAGTGGACTGGCAGCAGAAAAAAAAATTACAAATAATCAAGTGTGTATACACACACACACACACACACACACACACACACACATATATATATATATATACTATTGCAGATAAAGTGTTAATCTTACACATACATTCAGTCCTCAAAACAGTTGACTTAAAATTTAAGTATTCAAAAAACATACATGAAACTGTATACCAAAGAACCTAAATTTTCTCACTGAATCAACTACTGAAAATCTTAATCCCCACTACTGAAATTTCTGAGTGTGCAACAGTAAGAGATGAATACCTTCTAAAAAAGATATTGGAATATGAAATTAAAACAAAAATATTTTTTTTTTTAATTTAACAATGTGCAAAAACTCACTTAAGCATATCAAACACAGTCCATAACAACAGACTGTACTAAATTTGGGACCAATAAAAACCAAACAAGACACCCAGAAAAAATGGAATAGCAAGCGACACTTCTACTGAACTGATACTTTTTTAAGTGACAGCAAATCACTATATAACAACTTACATGCACCTCGGGAACATGATGGAAGAAATAATGTTTTCCAAAGATTGATACACAGTTGATTTTTGCATCCAGAGATTAAGTAATCAATTATAAATATAATATCTATGCTGTTAAAAATAATCTGGAATAAATTGTTAGAGAATATTTCTGTTCTTTTAAGTAACTGTAATCTGTAATCTTAATATGAAATAAGACCAGTCACAGAAAACAGGATTGGCTAGGTAAGTTTTTTTGTTGAAATATATTCTATTCGTAGAGGATAAAACACAACTGCCACAGAGAAAATATTCCAAATGACTTAGTATACAATAATTGTGAACATGTTTATAAGGTACTTCATGAATACCACAAAAAGGAACAGACTCTTTACAGTAGTCGCATAGTCTGTGTCTATAAAGTACTGGAGCTACAAAGCACTCATAAAACCTTTGTAAAGTGACTTGAAGTGGGTTAGCAATTACAGAAGAAAACCATAACCTTACACTTTTATTCATTTAAATGATAACCCACTTGCTCTACCAGTAAAATTTTGCACAAGAACACAGCTCCATATACCACAAAAAAACTGGTTCAATAAGGCAAATAGTAAGTGTCCTTTATTCCCTCATATATACATGCAGGAAAATATATACGCAATCAAACGCTCATTAAAATTTGTGTTACTGGTATCGTTCTGGGCAAGAAGAAAAGAAGAGGGTATGATTTTCACCTTCCTTCTTATATTGCACTACGTTTACACATTCTCATGAAGTATCAAAAGTACAAAGTCTTTAATATTATTTTAGGAGAATCTCTCTCTGTTATGGGGATTGTCAATTGTGATGATATTTACACAAGCAGGCTACCCATCTCTTTCAGTTTCTTTTCTTTTGATTAGACTCATCTGCACAGCACAGGATCAGGGACACATTTATCAATTTTCCAGTACTTGGGAGTGCTGCTAGACACGTACATAAATAAGGTCTCCTTTGTTTTGCTTTTTTTTATATGAAATTTTGACAATTTTGCACTAAAAAATAAAAAATAAAAAAGTAACTGGGATCTGTTCTTATTACTACATACTTTGCCTTTCATTATCTAGAAAACATTCTGTAAAATCCACATTTTATTTTATCCACAATATAGCTGTGTGTATTAACAATTGCAAAATTAAGCAGTTTTGAAATTTAACACATTTTGTGTCCCTTGTATAATAAATTTAAGAGAACTGATTAAATCATTCTGGCATTTACAGCACACAAAAAATTGTGGAAAACTGTTGAGTTTTTAAGCTTGTGTTTCTTAGTAACTGTATCAGACTACCGAATGAACGAAAAAGCATTTCACTAATGACCAAATAGTGATAATGGCAACATTTACATATGTTTAACATAGGACTGAACATTTATCTCATTTTAATTCCAACGTGATTATTACAGTCTCCCTCTTGCATCGCTATCAGAACAGTGGATGGGTGCATTTGTCTGTGTGGTTATGTGTTATACCAGCAAAAATGGCAGCTCTAAAGCTAGGTAAGGCTCTGCCCATCACACATCAATCAGCTGTCTCTATGCTGTAATATGTATATGCCACACATCAATCTGTCATAGATTAGTGATTCTGTTTGCTAATTTCTGTTCATTATTTTCTGCTGTAAATTATATGGCACTGTAGCTCTAACAACACAGACTGTGACATCAAACAGAAGCAATAATCACAAACACATAATGAAAGTTACATGATAAGAAAACTACTTTACATAGAGCAACAAAATTTTCATTAATTAAGAAAATACAATTTTGTTTTTTGTTTTTTTTTTTTTGTTCAGACATTATGACTACACTACATTTTGGCATGATGGAGGTATTTCAAATGGTACATATTCCAAAACCAAGCAGAAGGCAGATCAGTGATGAAAAAAGGCTATATAACTCTCTCTTTAAACAAACAGCTTAGGACAAACAAAATCATCTACAGGACCACTTTCTTCTCTCTCTCTCTCTCTCTCTCTCTCTCTCTCTCTCTCTCTCTCACACACACAACCTTTTAAGACTCTGTCAAGACCAGTTGTTACTATCTGACAAAACAGTAACACATCTTTTAACCAACACTGCATCAACTTTTATGAATTACGGTTTTTGAATTTGGTTACAAAGTAATGAACTACAAGCAATATTTTCATTAAAAGGTTCTTTTGGATCATCAGCACTTACTCAAATGAGAGTTATCCTCTTCACTAATACAGAACAGCTAAAATGATGCATTTGCACAACAATTATACCAAACCTCTCTCTACTAGCCATAAGACAGATAGTTTCAATACAATGTGTTGGATATTTTATCAAAAAATTGTTTCTCTCACTTAGGCTATTTGCTTCAAGCCAAAAGAAAATCTGGAACAACAACAATTTTAATAAGTTATTAATAAACACAAAGACATAGGCTGTCCATGACTAACTTTTAAATTAGGGACAGATTCTATTAATAATATTCTTTCTTTCTTACAATATTTTTATTCTCTAACTACTGTCCAATGAGTTTTGGAGCTACAACTCCATTTTCAAGGACTCTATAGACATAGTAGGTGTTACAACTACTTCAGTTTTTCACCTGCATTTGATCATATAACATTCAATTTCTGAATTGGTGAAAAACTTGCATATCTGCACTTACATTTTGAACAATTTAGTATGTTTATGACATTATTGCCATTGATCACACAATATTTATGACAGTAGTGTCACTGACCACATATTATTTGAGAGTACTGTCACTGACTACATAGCTTTCGGTGAAGTTTTTCACCAATGCAGAAGGCTAATGGTTTATGGTAAAATGCAGGTGAAACACTGAAGAAGATGTAATGTGCGTTATGCTATGCAGTCTTCGAAAATGGAGTTGTAGCTGCATAATATGTTGGACAAATCTGGAAAATAAAAATAACATGATGATAATATTGATAAAATATAATCTCGTAAGAGATGGAAAAGAGCCACCGTGGTACAACAACCGAGTTAGAAAACTGCTGCAGAAGCAAAGGGAACTTCACAGCAAACATAAACATAGCCAAAGCCTTGCAGACAAACAAAAATTACGCGAAGCGAAATGTAGTGTGAGGAGGGCTATGCGAGAGGCGTTCAATGAATTCGAAAGTAAAGTTCTATGTACTGACTTGGCAGAAAATCCTAAGAAATTTTGGTCTTATGTCAAAGCGGTAGGTGGATCAAACAGAAATGTCCAGACACTCTGTGACCAAAATGGTACTGAAACAGAGGATGACAGACTAAAGGCCGAAATACTAAATGTCTTTTTCCAAAGTTGTTTCACAGAGGAAGATTGCACTGTAGTTCCTTCTCTAGATTGTCGCACAGATGACAAAATGGTAGATATCGAAATAGACGACAGAGGCATAGAGAAACAATTAAAATCGCTCAAAAGAGGAAAGCCCTCTGGACCTGATGGGATACCAGTTCAATTTTACACAGAGTACGCGAAGGAACTTGCCCCCCTTCTTGCAGCGGTGTACCGTAGGTCTCTAGAAGAGCGTAGCGTTCCAAAGGATTGGAAAAGGGCACAGGTCATCACCGTTTTCAAGAAGGGACGTCGAGCAGATGTGCAGAACTATAGACCTATATCTCTAACGTCGATCAGTTGTAGAATTTTGGAACACGTATTGTGTTCGAGTATAATGACTTTTCTGGAGACTAGAAATCTACTCTGTAGGAATCAGCATGGGTTTCGAAAAAGACGGTCATGTGAAACCCAGCTCGCGCTATTCGTCCACGAGACTCAGAGGGCCATAGACACGGGTTCACAGGTAGATGCCGTGTTTCTTGACTTGCGCAAGGCGTTCGATACAGTTCCCCACAGTCGTTAATGAACAAAGTAAGAGCATATGGACTATCAGACCAATTGTGTGATTGGATTGAGGAGTTCCTAGATAACAGGACGCAGCATGTCATTCTCAATGGAGAGAAGTCTTCCGAAGTAAGAGTGATTTCAGGTGTGCCGCAGGGGAGTGTCATAGGACCGTTGCTATTCACAATATACATAAATGACCTTGTGGATGATATCGGAAGTTCTCTGAGGCTTTTTGCAGATGATGCTGTGGTGTAACGAGAGGTTGTAACAATGGAAAATTGTACTGAAATGCAGGAGGATCTGCAGCGAATTGACGCATGGTGCAGGGAATGGCAATTGAATCTCAATGTAGACAAGTGTAATGTGCTGTGAATACACAGAAAGATAGATCCTTTATCATTTAGCTACAAAATAGCAGGTCAGCAACTGGAAGCAGTTAATACCATAAATTATCTGGGATTACGCATTAGGAGTGATTTAAAATGGAATGATCATATAATGTTGATCGTCAGTAAAGCAGATGCCAGACTGACATTCATTGGAAGAATCCTAAGGAAATGCAATCCAAAAACAAAGGAAGTAGGTTACAGTACGCTTGTTCGCCCACTGCTTGAATACTGCTCAGCAGTGTGGGATCCGTACCAGATAGGGTTGATAGAAGATATAGAGAAGATCCAACGGAGAGCAGCGCGCTTCGTTACAGGATCATTTAGTAATCGCGAAAGCATTACGGAGATGATAGATAAACTCCAGTGGAAGACTCTGCAGGAGAGACGCTCAGTAGCTCGGTACGGGCTTTTGTCAAAGTTTCGAGAACATACTTTCACCGAAGAGTCAAGCAGTATATTGCTCCCTCCTACGTATATCTCCCGAAGAGACCACGAGGATAAAATCAGAGAGATTAGAGCCCACACAGAGGCATACCGACAATCCTTCTTTCCACGAACAATACGAGACTGGAATAGAAGGGAGAACCGATAGAGGTACTCCAGGTACCCTCCGCCACACACCGTCAGGTGGCTTGCGGAGTATGGATGTAGATGTAGATGTAGATGTAATTTAGCAGAGCTCAGTCTCACATGCTGTACAACAGCAACACAGTATATAGAGGTCTCTATTGTCAGTTTTCTCATCATCAGTTATTTGACGTGTGTAATGAACACCTGTCAGACAAGGTACACCAGAAATTTTGCAGATGAAGCACGCATAGAAATAAACACTATTACCACTCCACTTACTGAAAGGCAGATAATAAAATTTTTGAAACCATCTACAGATGGTTCAGGGTAAATGAACTGCCATTAAAATTTGACAAGATTCAGCACATACAGTTCTGTCTAGAAGTATTCAAACAGTGAAACATAATAAATAGAAGGCGACAAGTGCTTGACACTACAAATACATCATAAAAGTAAATGGAAAATCCACACCTTAGAATTAACAAAGCAGCTTAGTTTAGCCAGAGTTCCAGTACGCATATTTATTGCTTTTAAGTGTTCTAAAAATTAGGAAATTATTTTATCCTAGAAATTTCCATTTACTAATGGGTAAAGGGAGTAATGGAGCCTTATTTGCGGAAACTCAGTTTACAGGGAACTTACAGAATATAAAAGCATGTCATAAGAATCATATCTGATATAAGTTCTAGAACATCCTGCACAAATCTCTCCAAAAAACCTTGGTTTTTTGACAATTGCTTCACAATATGTAGACATTCATTAATGTGCTTTGTCACTGCCAACAGTTCTCATTTTCCTATAAGAATTTTGAAAAAATAGGAGAAAACAGCTTCTACAAACACTTTAAGGTGTGTGTTTGTTTACTGTTTCACAACGTATGTTATTAACAATAGTACAGAAAGAGGGAGGAGTAGCAACCTCATTAAAAAGCCTGTTTCAGCTGGCCCAGTTAACAGCACCTAGTGAGGGCTCCCACCTGGGTTACAGGTGAAGATGGTCAACAGTTTCAATGGCAGATGAGGGCTAAAATTCCAATGACGAAGATGGTGGAAGCATTATTTTCAGCTGTGTCTGTCTCGGATCAAGTGGCTGCAAACAGTGTCTTTCCCCCATGTTAGACGCAGCTGATAGTTCAATTTCAATTTATTGCATGTAACACATAATTTTACAAATTGAATGTTGTCCACTGTTTCTGGTGCTCTGTAATTATTACTACATATGGAGATAGTCCTGTGATAAATGAATCAAAAGCATCTATTTTGTTTCCTAAACCTGTACATTGTAACGCAAAAGTCATAAATTATTCTTGTGTAGACTGAATTATATTTGAGGCACATATGAAAAACACACACACACACAAACACACTTGCATCTGGTGTTGCACTGGTGGAAAGTTTTATTATCGTAAAAAAACGTCGCTCTTTCCCTGTCGAAGTATTGTTTCACTGATCTGCCATTGCATGGTTGACTCCTCCAAGTATTCATTATTTTTTTCCTTGAAAGGGATGGCCCTCCATAGCACAACACTGCACATTTGCTGTTTACTACTTCTTGGATCCATGTTATAACAATGTCCTTCACTAGTCTGTTGAGATGTAAGCCATGGAATGTGTGGAATCTTCTTCCTACGCAGCGTATGTCCAGAAATGTAATATTCTTTAATCTCGTGCATATATTTAGGATCCGTTTATTAGCACTTCGCACTTCTTACCTTCAACCTCAGGGCTAACAACCTTCAGACTAAACAATCTGCCACCCACTAGCATGGCCCTATGTAAATACTAGTTGGAGTCAACAATAAGAGAAATATTAACACATAGAATACCCCATGTGGTAACCAATCCACAACCATCTGTGTCAGGGCAAGAAGGTCATTGGATTCTGGGGAGCCTGTACTTCCATGTTTCCCACCATATACACAGCAGTATAAAAAATAAAAGAAATATCAACATCAACTCCTTGCTAAAAGTAAGAAAACTGAAACATAACTTGGATAGCAGCACTACAAGAGACTGCTAAAAGAGACTCAATTTTCAGACAAAGGTGTGATGGAAACCCAAGAATGCGAGATCTACAAAGGGAAACCAGTCATCAGAGTGATAAAGGCAGTCCCCCATCTAACCACTGCCTCTGCTGTGCACTAATGGGTGATCAATCACAAATGGGTTTTATGTCACCTAGTGGTAGGACCTCCTTACTATCCTAAAGTTCCACAACAGAACATACACTATCATAAACTTTCATGACCTACAAATGACATTAATAGGAAAAATATAGACATGGTTGAACTTTACTGGAAGAAGTTCTGGACAAGATCCCACAACACAGTACTCATCTGTGGCTTCAGCACACAAGTTGGCAAAGAGAGAAAATATCACAGAACAGTTGGCTACTGTCCAGCATGAAAAAGGACCAACAGGAATTGATAGCACTTTATAGACCTTTGTGACAAATATAGCATGGTCCTGAAGTTAACCACCTTCAAACAACTACCTAGGAAGTCCAAGACCTGGAAGAGCCCGAATCCCTTGTTAGGTGAATTCCAGATAGACCATGTGGCTATAGACAACAAGTGCCACAGGGAGACATAGAATGTCAAGATACTTAGAGACACTAACCTAGACTTTGGCAATTACTGTCCCCTTGTAAAGACCAACCTACAACCCTTGAGGAGATCACCTGACATTAAAGAGAGTTCTAAAGACACCGACATTCAACATTCTCGACTGTACAATAGGGAATCATCTTCCAACCACTCACGAAAAAAATACAAAAACAAGAATGGCCCTACCTACAAAAAGCTCTTCTGGACACCGCGCAAGAAATCATCCCAGCCTCATTCAAAAACCGCAAGTATTCTTGGTGGACCACAGAATATGGCCATGCTATAGAGAAAATGCGCAGTCCACAGATTGAGTGGAACAAGCATAATGATGAGCACAACTAATACGACTTTTGACACAAAGAAAAATAAATGCAACACTATCCACAATACCAAGAGAAACAACAATGGGCCCTTGATACAACAGAAGAAGAACAACTCAAGAGACCTCTATAGGGGACTCAAGATGCACAGCACCCACTCTTCAGCTTTGCAGACCTGATGGGAAGCTTCAGTTAAGCAATGAAGACTGCACCAATACCCCTCCAAAGGCTCCTCAACGCAGAGGAAACTTATCTTCCATGAGCCACCTTCTAGGAATCCCATGTCCATACCACCAACCAGGGAAGAAATGCAGGAGATTATCGGGAGTCTAAAGAAAAACAAGGCCTAAGGCGAAGATAGTGTAGTAGTGGAGGTGCAGAAACACGCAACTGAGCAATGAGTACGAAGCATCCACATAATATATGTAATATATGGGTAACAGAGACCTTAGCAGAAGGATGGACCTCAGCTGTGATACATCTCCTGCACAGGAAGGGTAGTAAGACTGACCTCGAGAACTACAGAGGCATATGTCTGGTATCTGTCACTTACAAGGTTGTCTCTAGAGCCCTGCTAACTACTGTCACCAACCAACTTGTCTCCCAATGAGGTAAATATCAGACTGGCTTTCAAGCCAGTACATCTTGCACAGAGCAAATACAAAACCTCAAGCCCATCCTTACATAATGCAGTCATAGCAGACATCTGCGGGTCATCCTACTGGACTTATAAAAGGCATGTGATTCGATAGATGGACAAGCCCCGATACCCATCCTGCGAGACTGGACCTGGACAAGAAGACTGTCAGACTAGTCCAGGCCACTTTGAGGAACACGACCTCCAACATCAAACTTAGAAGTGAACACACAGAGTGTCACCACTCAAATGGTAGTCAGATGGCCTCTCAAGAATGCTCTTCAACTTATACTGGAGAAGATTATCATGGAATAGACTTGCACACTACTGCTGGAAACTGGAATGAAGACTGGATAGAATAAAGATAACATAAATGTACCCTGCATTAGCCATTGCAGATGACCTTGTCTTGTTAACCAACAATATAGAAAAGGTTACACACCAACTTTCCACCTCCGCAGCTGAGTGGTCAGCGTGGCTGACTGCCTTTATCCTGGTACTGCCAGTGATTTTTCCTTTGTGGGAGGACTGGTACGGGATGCACTCAGCCTCGTGTGGCTGACTGAGGAGTTACTTGACCAATTAGTTGCGGTTTCCAGGTCAATAAACCTGGTAACAATTGGGAGAGCAATGCACTGACTACATGCTCCTCCATACTGCATCCAATGACACCATTGGCAGAGGATGGCACGCAGTCGGTCAGACCTAATTGGCCCATCTACGCCAGAATGCAGAACTTTACCTTTCAACTTACTCACCAACAACAGAGCCTCTACACCATAGCAGCTAAGACCAGTACGAGGCTCAGTGTACAAAAAATTGAGTTCACGACTAACATAAAGGGAGCCCCATCTTCAGTTCCATTGGAAGGTACCACCATTTGTAAAATACCTGTTATCCAGTAGCAAGCCAAGTGTCGGCAAAAATGACTGTATCACTATTAAAGATGATCCATGTGTAGCTGTTTTCAAAATCGCAGTTTTTGTACAAGTGTACAAAAACGATAAAAGTGATTTTGTGCACCAGTTTATTACCATGGATGACAAATTGGATCATCATTCCATGTCAGAAATGAAACAGCATTCAAAGCAGTGGGCAAATGGGCATGACAGTTACAGCCAGTGTTTTCCAGGGTGCAAAATGGGTTATTCTCGTATTGTTAACATTCTATCAATAACCCTAATAAGGGTACAAAAACAACTGGTAAACCTCACATAACTACTCTGCACCAAACTGCTTGATTGTAAAAGAAAAACAAAATTTTCGTTATTCGAGACAAAGCACCTCCCCAAAATATCAATCTAGCTGAAGAGGCTTAATTTGTGAATTTTTGGACAAAATCAATCCTACTCACCACATTAGAAACCCTCTTACTTTCACTTACATCAATTTTTAATTGCATTTGTGGGTGGAAACTTGTCTCAGTTCCAATCAAGAAGTTATGGAGCTGTAAATGGGTATTCTGCATTCCTTCCAGTTTTTGACTGACAGACTCATCTTTTTTGCCTTGACCATTGTTAGTTCCCTCACACCAGTAAGGACAAGAACAGAAAAAAAACCACATCGTCAGCATTACATTGGTCTGTGAAACATAAAATAATTATTCAATATTTAATAAATTCCTTCTCTTGACCCTTGTTGTTGTTGTCGTCATCTTCAGTCCTGAGACTGGTTTGATGCAGCTCTCCATGCTACTCTATCCTGTGCAAGCTTCTTCATCTCCCAGTAACTATTGCAACCCACATCCTTCTGAATCTACTTAGTGTATTCATCTCTTGATCTCCCTCTACGATTTTTACCCTCCACGCTGCCCCCCAATACTAAATTGGTGATCCCTTGATGCCTCAGAACATGTCCTACCAACCAATCCCTTCTTCTAGTCAAGTTGTGCCACAAATTTCTCTTCTCTCCAATTCCATTCAATGCCTCCTCATTAGATATGTGATCTACCCATCTAATCTTCAGCATTCTTCTGTAGCACCACACCTCGATAGCTTCTAGTCTCTTCTTGTCCAAACTATTTATCGTCCATGTTTCACTTCCATACATGGCTACACTCCATACAAATACTTTCAGAAATGACTTTCTGACACTTAAATCTACATTCGATGTTAACAAATTTCTCTTCTTCAGATACGCTTTCCTTGCCATTGCCAGTCTACATTTTATATCCTCTCTACTTCGACCATCAATCAGTTATTTTGCTCCCCAAATAGCAAAACTCCTTTACTACTATAAGGGTCTCATTTCCTAATCTAATGCCCTCAGCATCAACCGACTTAATTCGACTATATTCAATTGTCCTCATTTTGCTTTTGTTGATGATCATGTTATATCCACAGTTCAAGAAACTGTCCATTCCATTCAACTGCTCTTCCAAGTCTTTTGCTGTCTCTGACAGAATTATAATGTCATCGGGGAACCTCAAAGTTTTTATTTCTTCTCCATGGATTTTAATGCCTACTCCAAATTTTTCTTTTGTTTCCGTTACTGCTCGATCAATATGAAGATTGAATAACATTGGAGATAGGGTACAACCCTGTCCCACTCCCTTCCCAACCACTGCTTCCCTTTCATGCCCCTCGACTCTTATAACTGCCATCTGGTTTCTGTACAAATTTTAAACAGCCTTTCGCTCCCTGTATTTTACCCTGCCACCTTCAGAATTTCCAGTCAACATTGTCAAAAGCTTTCTCCAAGTCTACAAATGCTAGAAATGTAGGTTTGCCTTTCCTTAATCTGTCTCTTGACCCTTATAAAAACAAATTTCTATTACTGCTAATATATATAGGTTATTTGAGAAGGAATTGCACAGCTCTTTGCTTAACTAAAAATGTAAAATATCTGCACGACTTCATGTGACCGTTACTATCTGTTAATCTCTTCACAGACAACTTACAAATATTTGTTCTTCATATTTAACATAGGAGTTGCTGTAAATACAGAAACACCTATGTTCCAGAATGCTTATTTATTTATTTATTTACTGGTCTTGTAAATCTAGGACTGTACAGTGTACAAAAGATATTGGAACATTCATTACTTACAATACACATTCCTTGATTTTTTTTCTTTTTTTTCAGAGATCATTTTAACAAAAGATAAAATTATACAAGATTTTTTTACTCTACACATTTTATAAAAACAGTCTTAATTGATAAGGCAGTTTTGTTTTTATAGGTATTCCCTTACTGTACAGAAGCAGTGCTCAGCCAAGTAATCCTTCACAGTTGATTTGAACTTGTTTAAGTCCATTATTATTTTTGTGGATTGATATTTGTGGACTACAGCTATTATTTGTAATTAAAATGAAACTAGTCAGTTTTTATTAAACTAGACAATGACCTGTATACTCATTCCTCCAAACAACGTATCATAAATGAGGCAAAAGGTGGTCCTCACTGAGTAGCATTCATATGAACAAAAGTATTGAGCACTGTTAGTGTATTATATGTAGAGATGGCATAAAGCCCTGGCTGGCGGCGAGATACACAAATCAAGATAAGAGAAATGGTGGACATTAACAAGCCATCTGTGACAAGTATTCAATAATTGAAATGTTGCAAAGTGATATTGAAGCACTACAAATAAAGTGTGCTGCTTTAGAGCACAAAAATCCTGGGGAGCAGCAATAACTTAAAAGTGAATGCAAATAAATGTACTGCAACAGTTAAATCATGTGAACCCAAGAAATGTGCTGCAGGTGAAAAAATAGAACACGACAATTCAGGTAAAAATAGTGTAAGAATAGCAGACGAGCACCAACGTTCCATAAATATTCAAAATCTGAACAAAAAAAAGCTTGTGTCTGACAATGTTGAAGACAGCTCTGCAGTGTTAAAAATCACGAAAACAAAAACGAAATCTCCAAAGAACAATTCTTCAGCCATGCGAAATCAAATACATCATGGATTCAAATTAAAAACATTCAGAGACAGCCATGAATGCAATGTTTCAAATTTTGTATCAAACTCTGCTAAGGAGAACGTGAGTGTGTCAGCTGTTGTTAGGCTTGGAGCAAAATTCAGAAATGTAGCCAGCAATATTCAAAAAGCATGTGCCAGTTCCTCTAAGAGTGACTGTTGTTCTCATAGAGGGATCAAAGGATGTGTACTGCAACGAGGCCAGTGCATTTATAAGAAATCTGATCATTATCTTGCAGTTGCTATCGACTACAAATGTGATAGTAGCGAATTTACTTCTGAGATTTGATCTGGCGGACTGATCTTGTGTAAATCGTGAAATTCGATGAACAAATCAAAAATTACAACATTTCTGCTCCTAGTTTAAAAACTTAAGACTTCTTGACATCAACAGCAATCAAAACACTAGTTGCAAAATGCATGGTCAACATTTAAATCTATCTGGTAAAAAGAGAATTGCATCAGACATAAACAAAGCTGTTGACGTAATAATTCGTGAAAACAGACGGGCTATCGCCCTAAATCCCAATATGCAAGGAAACTAATGGAAAAGGCCAACTCCAACCGGATTTGGCCTGATATAAACAATCCAGAACAGGAGGAAATTGAAAATGACAAACTAAAAGTACCATTAAGGGCCATGAACTTAAATATACAATATTTTAGAAATAAGCTCAATGTTTTGCAGACTTTTGTAAATGATCATTCACCTCGTGTAGTTGTGTTAACCGAGCATGGACTGAAATCTGAGGAAATTATTTACTTTAAACTAGATGGCTATTTCCTAGGAAATAGCTACTGTAGACTGCATCATAAAAGTGGAGGTGTAGCAGTATTTGTTAGACAGCAGCTCAAAGTAAATAGATTAAACCATCTAGATTCGTATAATAATGAAGGCTTGACTGAAGTGACACGCGTTCAACTCCATATCAAAGGTTGCGGAAAGGGCACGGTGAAACAGAAAATTATTGGGATTTATCATCCACCAAAATCAGAGGTAGGGCATTTCACAGAAATTTTTAGTAGAATAGTGGGACACTGTGACCCAAATGAGGTAACAATACTTGGTGACTTGAATATAGAGGCAACATCTTGCAATAACCATAACAGCAGGATAAAGGATACCCTTAACTCCTATAATCTTATGAATGTTGTAAATTCAGATACAAGAGTAACTCCGAGTACTTCCAGTAGAACAGACTACATAATACCAAGTAAAGAGGCAAAAGATAGTATTAGTTGCTGGAATGTGGACTTCCGCTACTCAGACCACAAATGTCAATTTGTAGACTATGAATACGCAAGCATCCAAGAAAGGACTCAGGTTGTAGAACATAAAAGAATTCTTAAAGAGAAAAACATTAATGTTTTTAAAAGGAAACTAGCATCTGAGGAATGGCAACTAGTTCTTCAGCAAAAAGGGTCTGAATACAAATGGGTCAAATTTTATGATATTATTTTACAATATCTTAATTTTTGCTCCCCAATGAAAGGAAGTAACAAAGTAGTAAGTCACAACCAAAATGTAAAAAACACCAGACTGACTCTTCCAGCTTACATTATTAAACTCAGCCAAAATATCGAAGATCTAAGTGTGCTACAAATGTCAACTAAATTGCAAATATTTAAGGATAAGAACAATAAAGCTAAAAAACAATTTCAGCAACAGCTCTCAAATTTAAGAAAACAGATCCTAGATAAGGAAATAGTTCAGTCAACAAATATAGGGAAGACTACATGGAATATAATAAAAAGATACTGCAAAGCCATCCCTAACTTAGATGCTCAAATTGACAGAATTCAACATGAAGGAAACCATATTAGAGAACCAGATAAAATCTGCAATATATTTAATGAATCTGCAATATATATTTTGAATATTTTATATTGTCAGCTGTGAATCCACTTAATAACACAGGTCTTACCCAGATGGTAAAGTCTTACCTTAGGCTGGAAACTGCTTTTGAATTTAAGGAAGTGGGTGTGGAATAAATAGGAAAAATAATAAATAAAGAATAAGGCCCTATCTGGCTGGGATGGACTGATTAGTATTATAATTACAAAATGCAATAAGGAATTAGTTGAAATAATTAACCATATGATCAACAGTAGTATCAGGGAGCACACATTTCCAAATTTATTGAAGTAAAGTACAGTTAAACCTGTGCTTAAAAAAGGATCACCACTGCTGCATGTTTGTAGGTATTTACATACTCATAAACAACATGTGAGCTAGAATGGCATGGCAGTAGACAGAGTAAGGATCACAGCCTATGGAATCAAAGGACCATTTTAGTAGAAACACTAAAGATAATGCAAACCATGAAATAGGCAGTCTGATGCAGTGAGTCACTGATATATGTAAGGGGAACTACTCAGCTTGTTTGGTTTTTACCGTTGATACGGGGCATAGAGTTTTACTATGCCAGCTCTTCATAAATCACTGGGCAATACTACCCAGAAACAGTCTGTAGCATCATGTTAGACATCAATCCATCACCCATTTGCTTTTTATATAACCCTGCATGCTACCAATGCCACCCACTCTTTTTTTCTTTTTAACAAAATATTCCATCACAACTTTTGCATCACTTGCTACCATCACAGCCATCACTGTTTCCTGTTCTTTACAAGCTGTCACATTCTTGCAGACTTCTGAAAAACACGCTGTAGTGCTCACATGCAATGTGGCTCCAGAATACTCTGGCAATGCTCTCTCACCAGTTCTTTACCGAAGTGGATCTCTAGCACATTCCTCACAAGTGTACTTGTATGTTATGACATTACATGCCACATCACTAAGTCTTGCATCAGTCCTCATCAACATCTGGTACTGATAGGCACAACCAAGTGCACGCAATACTTATTATGTCAATGGATTAAATTAAAGCAAATTCTGTGATCCATTTTTTTTCTTTCTTTTTTTGACAAATACAGCCTATTTCCTTCTGTTTTCTTATCCTACCCCAGCTTGTGCTCCATTTCTAATAACTTCATGAATGATCGTATGTGAAACCCTGATATTCCTTCTCCCACACAATTAACATCAATCCCTCACAAAATTACACCCGTAAGTATTTGATTTATATTATCTCTTTCTCTTCATTTTCCCAATGCAGATAATGTTTCCTGAAAAAGATTCCATCTTCCACAATTACACTGGTGAAATCAATAAGCTAACTCCATCTGGCCATACATTACTACACTACTGGGCAATACAATGGCCACTAAACTTAACTATGTAATTCAACAATAAAGCAAAGAATACAGTGCACATCGTCCCTCATCATTATTTACAGAATCTAATGAAACAAACTGTACAAAATACCCCTGGAAATGTTTCACAGCTCAAACATATCAATTCTATACAAATAATCATGGAATTATGACAAGCTAAACTTAGCTCCACACTACATTAATCACACAGCTCAGTACTACATTAATCATGATTGTCATATTGTTTCATTTTTTACATTTGTTGAGCTCAGTAGACAAAGTAATATCTGTATAATACATGAACATAACAATATTCCTTTGTCGAGTCTGACCTATTACTGCTCTTTTACTTGCAATGGTTGTTCAGCAAATCCTCCAACATATAGCACAGCCCATATCTAGGTTGGAATTTAAGGTTACAATACAATTACCAGCTAGTGAAGCTGACGAAAGTGAACAAAAAATAAGGTCTGCATTCATTTTGTATTTAACACACCTCTCATTTTAAATAACTAAAACTGCATGGTAAAATCAGAAAAATTGAATTACATGACAGACAAATCTCTGGAGAGTGTTTTGCTGTAATATTCATCACCTACCAAACTGCAAGGAAGGGGAAGCACAAAGCAGCTCTTCACAGCAACCAGAAAGAGGGGGGAAGGGGGGGGGGGGGAGAGGGTGGATGACAAGTTTTGTTCACTGATCTGTTTCCCCCAATACATCAGACTGTCATGAAACTACTAGTGTACTCCAAAACCAACAAACCCTTCATCTTGACACACAATACAATCCTGATCTGAAAGTCATTAACCAACTGTCCTTCTCAGGCTATGATTATCTTAAGTAATACCCTGAAACAAGGCCCATCCCACTATTCTTTCCATGTCAATCAGAGTAACATTTCGTCATTTTCTCAATCTTAAAATTTGCTGGTCAGACTCTACGGTCACTTCACTCAATTTCATTGTCATTAGATTCCTATTATTATGATTGCAGTATGCTACCACAAAATGCTCCGGCTCCTTCATCTGTTAAGGGGGAGCATGCTGAAAATAATTCTTAATACCAAACAACTGCTGCTCACCATATAGAAGACTCACTGAGCCACAGACTGGCACAACAAAAAGACTGCTACATTTTTAATCTTTCAGCCAAAGAGCATTCTTCTGAAGTAGAAATCACACACACACACACACACACACACACACACACACACACACACACACACACATTCACACAAACACAGCTCACAAACACCATGACCACTGTCGCCAGCTTCCTATTTACGGATGGGACATGCAGCTCATAAATGAAGAGAGAGTCATAACGGTAGCAAACAATGCCTTACAGCTGAGCATGCTTAGTAACAACATACTCGGGAACTTGGTGCCTGTTTCTTTACCAAATATGCTGTTCAGATTCACCTTCCTCCATCGGCACCTTAGATATTTAGCCTATAGTAGGTGCTTGGTTCTTGACACTGCCCAGTTTCAACTTCTTTCACTGTCTTCCCACAGTTCAGTTTATTTCCCCTTTTTTAAGTAGGCCTATGTATTCAGTTTCCAATATCTTTATTTTTCTTGCTGCTGCTTCTCTGCTATTTGTTGTATCTTTTCTTTCCCTTCTCTGTTACACCTATATGCTTTTTATTTTTAGTCTGTGCTACTGTTATCTGTAGCTTGTCAACTACAGTGTCTACAACTGTCATCTTCTCAAGTTTTAAAATCTTATCTGTTGCTAAAATTTCATTGACGATTTTCCTAGAGTTTTGTACCATTCTCTCTTTCTCATGGATGTCATTCCAAATTATCTTCTAATTCATGTCATATCTGGCCATTGCCCAGACTCTCTCTGCTGCCACATATTAAGAGGAAATTATCTATTTGTAACCACAGTGACATTTTGCATCATTGTCCTTACACATAATTATCATGGTGTATGTCTGTCTATATTGCTAAATCAAGTCAACTAGCACCATTAAACATACTTAAATGGTTATAAAAAAGTACCATAATCAACAGATTAACCACTTCTTTCACAGACAGCTTCTTCATTGGTTACATATTTAGGAGCTGTCTCTTTACAGCTGATGGCACCCAAGTTAACATGTGGCACATACTACAACATCAGGGGTTCTCCAAGGAACATTACAGGAGAAAGCGATGCTTGTACAGGCAGCAGTGTGGGTGGCCTAAGCAGTATCCAACTATGGAATACACTTTACCTCAAACCATTACAGCAACAAAGAAAACACAAAGAATGATATTTGTGGTATCTGTCAAAGATGAGCTCATTAAAGGTGAAACACAAACTCTGGCTGCACACGGCCAAGGAAGGAAAGCAAGCAACCCTTTATTTATCAAATAAACCATTCCAGCATTTTGTTTAATTGATTTTGGGAAAATTTAAATACAGATGACTACATTGGGGTTTGAACCCCATATCTCCTAAATCCGAATCCAGGATCTTTGCCACCATATCATGTAATTTGGTCACAGAAACAAGACACACCACACTACACAGTATCTGGTTCCCAGCAATGACAGGGTGACCAGTTCTTTCAGTAAAAAAAAAGATGTTTACTTATATGCAGTTGTACCCGAGAGGCAGGTGTGGCTGAATTCATAGATAATTTTCATGAATCTGTAAGTTTGATGCACCTGATGACAGAAATTTCGGTTCTTGAAATGTGGTGAACCTGGTCAATAAAATTTGTTATTGACACAGTTACTCTTACATACTTTACATGCAGCCAGTCATCAACCCCTAACATAATTATTACTGTTTGATAATGGATAAATCTGAATTAAAATGATCACTGAATTTGCATCTGTGGCAGAAAAAGCTTCAGATTTTTGCAACAAACATTTAAAGTCACATCAGTTCTTAAATACAGTGAAGTTTCTAATACTTTAATCAAAGGCTACATAACATTGTTAATGTTTAAAATTTAGTAGATTCATTTCCACACAGTGCATATATGCTTAAGACTTGAGTTCAGTAGGCCTACACTGACAGTTCCAAAATTACAATTGATTTCCCATAATTATGATGAGAGAGAGAGAGAGAGAGAGAGAGAGAGAGAGAGAGAGAGAGAGAATGTAAACTGACTAAAATGCACATTATTGGAAAGAATTTGTCATGGATACCAAGATGCAATGCAATTACCATGACACTAGAGTCTGTTGTAGGCTCTGAATAGCTACAGCAGCCAATATCTTTTCAAACCTGGTTACAGTATTCATCCCCTGTTCTCCCTCAATAATTTTTACCCCCCACACTTCCGTCCAGCACCAAACTTACAATTCCATCATACATCTGAATGTTTACTATCAACTGATCACTTCTTTTAGTTAAATTGTGCAATAAATCCCCCCCCCCCCCCCCCCCCCCCCCGAATTCAAATCAGTATCTCTTTATTTGCTACTTGATATACTCCCTTCAGCACTATATTCAAAAGTTTCTATTCTCTTCTTGCCACCTGGTACTGCTTATGATACATGTTTCACTTCCATATATGGTAAGTCTACATTCCAGATAAACATCTTCATTGGCACCTAGCTGCACATGATCTTGGAAAAAAAAAGTTCCTACAATACTAACATGTGACGATGGGCCTACAGTGGTCCAAAAACTAGTTAATGGTACAACAGGTCTAAAACTATCAATTTCAAAGAGTGACTTTGCCACTGTTGTGACATGTTTTAAATTTTGTTGTGCTTGCTACAAATGGATTGACAATCTCTCTTGATAATTTGTTGTATTCCTTTACTCTTATAGCAAATAAGATTATTTATCTGCACTGTTGTATCATGATTTCACACGTATTTTGTACTGATGGTCTTTTCTTCCATGATATACCTCATCAGTAACCAGTCTTTGGACTACGTTTCCCCATGCATCCTCATCCATGAACGATTGGTGTATTCCCCAAAGTCTAGCCCTTATATTTTTGTTGTGCGAGATATTCCCATTCCAAATTCTTAATCATTCCGGTGACACTACTTGTTCTGTAATCTCCCTTTATACATCTGGCTGCCATCCACTGCCCTCCCCCTGCCTGTGTTGCCAGGTAACTTTGATGGGGTCCAATATCCCTGCAGCATACTCCCAATGGACTCTTATGAGAGACATGTAGGTTTTCTCCATTGTGCCCTTGCTTGCCCCTCTTCAGAACTCTCATTAATGCGTGGAGAAACTTTTACGCCTTGTTTACTGCTTCACGAACATGTAGTCCACATGTATTTTCCTAGCATGCAATGTCACAGCCAGGTCTCTGTATTGTTGTTGTGTTGTCGTCTATCTGAAGTTACATACCATAGAAATAGAAAAGTGTCATGACACAACAACGGTCTTAACATATTTCTCATGTGATATTCAATCCAAGGTGATCAGAATTCAAATGCTGATGTTTCCTGCGTCACCTCACATAAAACGCAATGAACCCAACCTAAACTTCTGCATCTCTTACCACAATCAAGTAATAAATAATTTCCATAGGTGTTAACTATGCACCACAATCCAAAAGTGTGTTTATTATACTGCAGTTTCCTTATCCAGCACAATTCTACGAAACTAAAAATCTTATAAAGGACCTTAACATTTTTATCTGTATGCAAACTACTGTTAACGTGTTACTGTCCTCTTCTGCGAATGACATACATGAATAAATATTAATATAGTCGTTAAATGAAAATAGTCTTTTGAAAAATGTATTTCACCTTACAGCAGTTTCTACAATGAGTGCAGAAACATTATATTTTTCAGAAGAGAGGACTGTTCTGTTAAGAAATTTCTATTCTTTCAATTTCATCAAGAGTACCATATCAAAATAACTCCTGAAATTCGAGTATAGCAACTGACTTCTAAATAACTATACTTGATACAATAAATAATAATTATATCTAAAAACAAAGATTCTGTAACTTACCAAACGAAAGCGTTGGTACATTTGTTATTGTCTTTATCAACATACCAACGCTTTCGTTTGGTAAGTTACAGAATCTTTGTTTTTGGATATATTTTTCCAATGTGGAATGTTTCCCTCTATTATATTCAAATAATATAATTATGTAGTCTACATGAATTTTTAAATGTTTCTGTTTACTCCATGTTCCATTGGTACCATGGGCTACACACAAGAATTGCATGGACTACATTTGTTTAAAGAATAATGCTATAAAAAGATAGTTATCACACTAACAAATAATATCCCCAGATGGCATTAGATGTGAATAGTAAGTCACATTCTTGGCAGTACTGCAATAGTGTTTGTTGTGTAGCTTAAAATAACAGTGTATGCACCATTTAAACAAGGACTTCTACGTAAGTAACTAATCATCATTCAACTGCAGACTATGGAAAACTGCCATGATTACATAGGTTGTTTATAATGCTTTACAAGCTAATGGCTACTTTCAACCTACACTCATTAAATAAGTTCAGTATTCCTGTAGGCCTATTTCTTGTGTAATTTCTTTTTTGCATGACCAACTACATTCTCGACCCTCCTACTTCCCTCTTCCCCCTACATAATAAACCCTCACACTTTATCTGATAGATTCTATAGTTTACAAGACATGCAGAAGTACATATGCCCTAAATACCGTATTCCCCTGAAACTGTGACACTAACACAAATCAGCAATCAGTAAACTAACAATACTGTTGGTAGATTAGCCTACACATCAGTTTCATATGCATCAACGTCAAAAAGGCTAATTAAATTCGGTAACGAAGTCACAGTCATACAAATAAAAAAGTAGAAGTAAGTTGTATTCCTGCTTGCAAAACGCTGTGAACTACCAAGGCCTCCAGCAACTGTATGTTATGTTATTTTGACCTGTCCAATTGCACTTGCAGAACTAGTACGTTATGCTAAAGTTAGACCGAAAAATAGACGAAACTCAGAATAGGTCGCAAAACAGCAGTATAACAACATGTGTTACAGCTACTTTTGTTGGTCTGAGCTCTCTCCCTGATAGAACAAACAGGACGGCTTGCATGGTGCGAAGCTTTGTCTCAATATAAAATGGGTTATAAAAGTGAGATTCTGCATGTTATGACAACAATAAAAAAATTATTCACATCACAAGTCACAACACAAAACGAATGTCCTACAACACACAATTAATTGTGAATGCAGAAACAATGTGAGAGGTTATTAATCCTACCATTAAAGTTCTTCTGCAGCTTAAAAGCATCAACAATAGATATGTTAATCGTATCTGGAAATCCTACGTCCCGCCACAACACAAGTTTTGTATTTAAAATTATAATATCGTACAACTGGTCACAATTTTGAAATATATTGTGATATAATGTGTAAACATTGTGTGTTATCGTCTGAGTTTGTATCAGATTTCTTTGTATGTTGTGTCCACAATGAACAGTTTATTTACATTACTATGCGTAACAACTTCAAAACGTATTGTACTATCTATTGTAGCACTTTCCCTTCAGTTCTTTCTGCAAACTTTGATAGTTACCTATTCCACGCTTCGACTACGAATTCGCCCACTTCTCAAATCTGAACCTGTTCCCAAGCGTTCACCCACAGTTTTGTTCGAAGTTATGTAAAAACAATTCATGTTCCCCGCTTAGATACTCCAATGCACGGAATGGACACGCGAACTTACGAGTAAAATGAAATGTCGATATAACGATAAGTTGCAGATGGCGCCTATATCTACGTACAACATGATAGATATAAAACCAACCTCAAGAACGCAATTTATTCTTCCTCTTTAGCGGGAATCCAACCCAATACACAACGGCGCCCTTCTTTGTACAAGTACCATTCTCTCGCCAGTGAATCGCGGTGAATGATGGGTAAAAAGGGCTGCTGTGGAAGACGAAGAAAACGAATTCTGTCGTGATGACCAAACGAATGAGGATAACCACAACAGTTCGATGTACTTAAAAGTTCATGTACAAGAGCGAATCACACTGTTTAATTGAATCGTTATATTGTCCCACTAAAATGCATTTCATTTCACGATTTATCTTCTAGTATAAACGTACAAAACAGAAATGTTGCTTGACCATAAGCAATGCTCCTTACTATATACACATAATATGCAACGCCTATCAATTAGGAATTAATTGAAGACAAGCTTTTACACGCAATGTGTTGTAGGTACTTTCAGGACGTACAGATAAAAAAATGTGGCATATAGGCTATGTATTTTAAGCTGCAGTTTGTTCCCAAAGTAGCTACATAATTCTGCAAACAATGAAGCTGATGTCAGATGACACAGAAACATACTTTGGTACATAAAACTGCAGCAAGACATACACCTATAACATTGTGCCACTTTCCTTGACACAATATATTTTACCATGCTTTGCAGATAGGGCCTACTGATATTAGAATCAACAACACAAGTCATTCATGGTATTTATTTTTAATGATGAGTTATGACATGGCAAAAAGAAAGCAGAAGTGTAACTGATGTGAAATACTGTACTGGTAATGTGTAAATAATCCGACAGTACAAAGGAAATTACAATTCCAAACCAAATAATTATATTGCATGTAACAGACAAAAAACAGCCTTAGTCCGAAATCATGATAAAAAAACTGACAATACAGTTACAATTAGCATAGTGGTATTATTTGTTAGTGTAACACAATTTACTCTTCTTAAAAAATATAAACAACTGAGAAAGATTGTCCCAGTGAACTCTTTCAAAGTTAGATTAGATTAATACTAGTTCCATGGATCATGAATACGATATTTCGTAATTCACATAGTATTCCTATAGTATTCAACTGTAACATAATCACTGTATAAAGGTCCTTGGTGTCCAACTGGATAACAAGCTAAAATGGACTTGGTGCACCAGGCGAACGGTCTACCCGACGGGAGGCCTTAGCCACACGACATTTCCATTTTTATATACACAGAAAAACTATTAAAGGTGTTCATACCAGAATATTTGCTCTTCAAAGTATCTCTTATCATGTTTCATTACATTATTTATTTTATTTATTTGTCCATAGACCATCTAATCTAACAGTGTCATATGTGTTAGAAATGTTACAGAAATAATATAAAACATTGACACAGTAGGGCAGGATAAGGTGAGAATAGGGCATGTAGTTGGACATGGTCTAATCTAAGGAACCTTCCCAGCATCCACCTTAGCAACAAGGGACTACCATGGAAAACACAAGTCAGGATGACTGGACAGGGAATGAAAACCTCAGTCCTCCCAAACACAAGTCCAATACATTAAGACTGGAGTAGCCACCTTGCTCGGTATATGATTGGAAGTGGAATCACAAAATACATCATTTACATTGTGAGTGGAACATGCACAATGAAATTTTGAAAATAAAAACACTACTGAAAAAGAAAAAAAAACATACGAACACATTACATAACACTGCAGAAAAGTACAACATGCACAATAAGTAAGTCAGTGATGCAGGTATACCATGAAACTTTGATATAAATCAGCCCACAAAAAAAAAAAAACACTAGTTCATTTTGTAGCACTGCTAAGAAGTATAACGCACAAAAACACGAAAACCTGCCAACACTATAACCATCACAATTAGGCTAGCACCAGATCCCTTTTCCTCATGAAGGTGTATTACACTGCCTCTGAAACAGAGGAAACAGAAGACCGATGGCAGAGACATTCTTTGCTAAGAATTAAAAGAACTCAACAATGAATGAAGACCTAGTAATTCTTTGCTAAGACAGACACAGTATAGATGGTACATCAGAACAGAATCAAAAGACCTCAACAATGAGTGAAGACCTAGTCATCATATAAGCTTACATATTCATTTACATTGTAGAAACGTTTCTCAACTAGAAAAAGATGTTAACTCTGATCTAAAAGCCATCTCCCTCCCCATCCTCTATATGTATGTTGGCAGTGCATTATAAGGAATGGCACCAAAGTAGCTCACAGTCTTTGAGTACAGGTTTTTGTAACTTGTTCTATATAGAGGGACCCACAGCTGCAAGTATTAAAACTGGGGTATCCAGAACTGGTTAGCAGATCACCAAGTCTAGCTCCTGTCATCAACACCATTTACAAGGGTACAGCAAGCAAATACAACTTTTTAAAGAGGGGCTTGCAGTGAACCCTAGCCAAGCTATGCGATAAGATTCAATTAGCCCTTATCTGTAATGTAAATATTTCATTTAATCAGCTATTAATTCTATCCAAGAAAACTATTCCATAAGTTACAAGCTAACAAAAGTAACCAAAATAAACCATTCTAGCATCATCTGAGGAGCAAACTCTACAAATAAATCTCAGAGCAAAACATGTAGAACTGAATTTCTGGGAGAGGTTGCTTATATTGTTTTTCCAGTTTTAATTCTGTTAACAAAATCCTATACAGACGAATGGAAAAACTGGCAGAAGCTGACCTCGGGGAAGATCAGTTTGGATTCCGTAGAAATATTGGAACACCTGAGGCAATACTGACCCTATGACTTATCTTAGAAGCTAGATTAAGGAAAGGGTAACCTACATTTCTAGCATTTGTAGACTTAGAGAAAGCTTTTGACAAAGTTGACTGGAATACTCTCTTTCAAATTCTGAAGGTGGCAGGGGTAAAATACGGGGAGCGAAAGGCTATTTACAATTTGTACAGAAACCAGATGGCAGTCATACGAGTCGAGGGGTATGAAAGGGAAGCAGTGGTTGGGAAGGGAGTGAGACAGGGTTGTATCCTCTCCCCGATGTTATTCAATCTGTATATTGAGCAAGCAGTAAAAGGAACAAAAGAAAAGTTCGGAGTAGGTATTAAAATCCACAGAGAAGAAATAAAAACTTTGAGGTTCGCCAATGACATTGTAATTCTGTCAGAGACAACAAAGGACTTGGAAGAGCAGTTGAACGGAATGGACAGTGTCTTGAAAGGAGAATATAAGATGAACATCAACAAAAACAAAACGAGAATAATTGAATATAGTCGAATTAAGTCAGGTGATACTGAGGGCATTAGATTAGGAAATGAGACACTTAAAGTAGTAAAGGAGTTTTGCTTTTTGGGGAGCAAAATAACTGATGATGGTCGAAGTAGAGAGGATATAAAATGTAGACTGGCAATGGCAAGGAAAGCGTTTCTGTAGAAGAGAAATTTGTTAACATCGAGTATTGATTTAAGTGTCAGGAAATCGTTTCTGAAAGTATTTGTATGGCGGGTAGCCATGTATGGAAGTGAAACGTGGACGATAAATAGTTTAGACAAGAAGAGAATAGTAGCTTTCTAAATGTGGTGTTACAGAAGAATGCTGAAGATTAGATGGGTAGATCACATAACTAATCAGGAGGTATTGAATAGAGTTTGTGGCACAACTTGACTAGAAGAAGGGATCGGTTGGTAGGACATGTTCTGAGGCATCAAGGGATCACCAATTTAGTACTGGAGGGCAGCATGGAGGGTAAAAATCATAGAGGGAGACCAAGAGATGAATACACTAAGCAGATTCAGAAGGATGTAGGCTGCAGCAGGTACTGGGAGATGAAGAAGCTTGCACATGATAGAGTAGCATGGAGAGCTGCATCAAACCAGTCTCAGGACGGAAGACCACAACAACAACAACAACAACAACAACATTTTGAAATATTATAATACAGTGGTAATGTCAATAACAGTATAATATGTTCAGTTTAAATTTTACTGTGAAGATACTCTTAAACTGAGTGGAAGGAGTAGCCCATCATAAATTATTTAACTCTTCAGGCTTTCCTGGCGAGATCTTGACATGTGGAATAATTGGGTCTACTGCTGGATGTTTTTGTCGCTCTGGCACAATATTTCGGCCACGTAACTCGTTGCCTTCTTCAAGTGCTACCTGAGACTGCCGTATTGGAGGATCTTGTCCAGTATTTATGTCCAGAGGGTGCTGGGTGCTTTCTCTGCTGGGGGCCAGACAGCTGCCACGACCACAGATGGTGGACAAGCTGGGCGCGGACATCCGTGGGAGCACCAGGGAAGGGCCAAAACCTCAGGGGCAGCACCAGGCAGGCGCGGACCATGAATGGAATGCCCAACACAGGACGCGCCTCAGACAGCTGCCACAGACGGCGACCAAGTCGGGCGCGGGCGTCCGAGGGAGCACCGGGGAAGAGACAACACATTACAGGCAGTGACAGGTGGGTGCGGATGGCAGAGAAAGCACCCAGCGCCCTCTGGACATAAATACTGGACAAGATCCTCCAATATGGTAGTCTCAGGTAGCACCTGGAGAAGGCAACGAGTTATGTGGCCGAAATATTGTGCCAGAGTGACACAAACATCCGGCAGTAGACCCGATTATTCTACATGTCAGAAATTATTTAATTCAGTTTTTTACTCCACCCTATGACCTACAAGATACAGTATTCAATATCCTGAAGACTAAGGTATTAACTTAGTTTGCATACTGTCCTATTATTTGATGAAACCACATCCTGGTGCAATGAAGGTAAGGTAAACAAACTATTTACTCATCAAAAAGGAGCAGTAAGAATATTACATAAAACAGAGACCCAATCATTTTTGCAGGCTCCTCTTAAAATCCATTTCGTTTAACCATTCTAGATACAGTGCATGTCATATGGATGTTGTCAAATAAACACACACTTGATTAAGCTTATCCATTGTCAATATTACAGCATGTGATTGTGTATCAATGGAGTATAAACACAGATATTTGTGACCAGTCGCTTCTGAAATATATGTTTTATTTTTATACACTAGTTTTCAATTCTTTTAACTGTATTTGTATTAAAAACCACTCATTTCAATAGAATAAAGAATATACAGTCCAATAAAAATTTCTAGGACATATTCACATACAAGGGCAAATCAGAAAGACTTTGCCCCTATTTTTTAGTCAAGTTACAACTGTAAAAGCAAAGTCAACATATCCATTCCCATTGGTGGACCTTTCTTGGACTGGACCAACCTTATCTGCCAGTAGCTCCATGACTCCTGGTGCTGTTGTCAGTTGTTGAAGATGGCAGTTGTGCTTCACATGTCCACAGCATACAAGCAGCAAAGCATGTTTCATTTTCTATGGAGCAAGTGAAGAACACCCATTGAAATCCACAGGGAAATGCAGCCAGCATATGGGGAAAAGTGTCTCACTCTTGGTGTTGTTAGTTTGTTAAAGGCGTTGAAGACTTGTATGACAATGAACATTTAGAGAGGTGTGTTCACTGCTGATGACAACGACATTACCCTCGTGGATGCAGTGTTGAAAGCGGATCGGAGTGTGCACCTCAAGGACATTTCCTGGGTGTTGGCATTTCATATGGGAATGTTTACAACATTGAGTGTGGGTCCTTAGAGTGCTGGAAGGTTTTATGTTGGAAAGTGCCTAAGCAGTTGAATGTCATGATGAAAGGCAAGCAAATATTGCTTCAGTGAATGATCTGCAACAATATGCTGAAGAGGGTGACAGTTTCCTGGAATGCATTGTTACTGGCAATGAAACATGTATACTGCATTTTACTGCATGCCAAAACTGAAGCAGCAGAACGTGGTGTTGAAACACCTATGTTCATCTCACCTATGTTCTTCTATGACAAAAACATTCCTTTCAGCACCATCTGTTGGGAAGTGATGTTAATGTTCTTCTGGGACTGTCATTGGCCTCTCCTGCTGGACTTCATGTCATTACGTGCAACCACCAATGCCGAAAGTTATTGTTCCACACTGTCACATCTCTGGGATGCTGTTAGGAAGAAGCACTGAGGGATTCTGAATGTGAGCAACATGGTTACCCTCCATAGAAATGTGAGGCCACATGTTGCAATTAAAACTGCTGACAAGCTCTGCTCATTTCACTTGGAAATTCTGGACCACTCTCCATATAGCCCAGACGTTGCCCCAGTGATGTTCCCATTTTTGGTACACTGAAGAAATTCCTAAGGACAGTGATACACATGCAACACTGAAGCCAAGACAACTGTATGACAGTGGTTTCACCATCGGCCTCATGAATAATACAATTGGTGGATCTCAAATTTAGTGCTGCATTGGGACAAATGTCCAGTCTGGTGTGGGGCTAAGTGGAAAAATAGTATAAGGTACGTAGAATAGTATGTACATTTGTACTTACCTGAATATACCTTATTTCAGCTGGCAAAAAATAGGGGCAAAGGCTTTCTGATTTGCCTTTGCATATATTATAAAATAAAACATTGTGCAGCAAAATGCAGAAGAACCATACAATCTGATTAAATAACAGTACAATAAATCAATAAGACTATACAGTATATCAGGACTAACGTAATAAGAGCAGAAAATATTTAAAATAATTTGTAATTCTTCAACTCACTTTCCAGTACACATATTCCTGTTATTTATTGCTGTTAAAAGGATCAATTTTAGGTGAATCATGATTTACTCAAGTAGAATTCAGAACAGAAAACAATTTCCATGTAAATTTTATTTCCTTGTCTGGATTTGAAAGCAAGAGTCTATTTAATACTGTGAGGGTCTCAACACACTCTCATGAGACACAAGAGGGAAGAAAGCTTACAGTTTAGTACTCCACTGACCCTAAGTTCAGTAGAGATGGAGCACAGGCTCAAATGAAAAGGAAATTGATGATGTCCTTCATCTGCAAATTATCTGTTGAGGTAGGTTTGGAACTCAAGACTACCTCTATTCTTACAGCACAAGACAGCTATTGTTTTAGGATAATTGTCTACGTGGTCATGGTCCTGTAGATATTAAGCTAACCAAAGGAGATTGACAGCAGCTGTTAAATATAGCTCCAGAAGCAGAAGGTTTCACCCTTTTTTATAACACATAAAAATAAATTTGAGTCAGCTGTAAAACTATAAACTGCATTGATTCTTCTACACCTACAACTACATTTTACACTCTGCAAATGGCTATGAAGTGCATGTCAGAACCCATTGTAATGTATTAGTTATTAGAGCTTCTTCCAGTCCATTCACGTATTGAAGACAGGAAGAAGGATTGCTTAAATGCCTCAATGCAAGCTCTAATTAAACTAATCTCAGCTTCATGGACTGTATAGTAGTAATACAGCTGAAGGTTGTAGTATATTCCTAAATTCCTCTCATAAAACTGGTTCTTGAAACTTTGTAAGTAGACTTTCATGCAATAGTTTGTGTCTATCCACAAACATGTGTATGTTCAGTTTTTCCAGCATCTCCATGGTATTCCCCCATAGGTCAAACAAACACTTGACCATCCATGGTGCCCTTCATTCTAGATTATCAGTATCTCTTGTTACTCCTGTGTGGTAGAGGTCCTACACCTACCAATATTCTAAGATGGGTTGCACAAACGTTTTATAAGCTGTCTCCTTTGTAGACTTATTAGATTTTCCCAGTGTCCTGCCAGTGAACTGAAGTCTGCTACCTGATTTACCTATGGGTAAATCTGTGTGACTGCACCATTTCACATCCCTAGAAATTGTGAAATACAGTTATACATTGATGGGAAAAAATAGCAACACAAAGAAGGAGTTTTGCAACATAAATGCAAGTTGGTATTCATGTTTCTGCATCTGAAAGACAATGCCTATTCAAATTTTGCACCAGTCACGTAAGAGTGGAACTACCAGTGCCACTATGAGGGCACAAATCAAGTCTGCTTTATAAACACACACTGTAACAGTCTTGAGCATTAGTTACCTTTGAGATTGTATGAGGTAAGCCTTTAAGGCAACAAGGGTGCCATTATCAACAACTCGCTGGGTTTGAACAAGGTTGTGAAATAGGGCTACGAAAAGCTAGATATTCCTTCTGTGATACTGCAGAAAGATTTGGCAGGAATGTACCCACTGCACATGATAGCTGGCAGCAGTGGTCACAAGAATGTATGGTCGCAAGAAGACCAGACTCAAGATGGTCATGTGACACTACCAAGAGGGAAGACCATCAAGTTCGATGTGTGGCTCTGGTGCATCATACTGCATCTGCAGCAGAAATTTGAGCAGCAGTTGCCATCACAGTGACACAATGAACTGCTATAAATTGGTTACTTCAGGGACAGCCTCAAGCCAGATGTGCTGCAGTGTGCATTCCACTGATCCCAAACCACCACCGTTTGTGACTTCAAGTAATGTCAAGCGAGAGCTTATTGGAGGGCAGGGTGGAGGTCTGTTGTGTTTTCTGATGAAAGCTGGTTCTGCTTCAGTGCCAGTGATGGCTGTGTATTGGTTAGAAGGAGGTCAGTTGAGGGCCTGCAACCAACCTGTCTGCACGCTAAATGCACTTTACCTACATCTGGAGCCATGATCTGGGGTGTGATTTTGAGTGACAGCAGAAGCTGTCTCATGGTTACCTTACATACTCTATCTGGTGATTCCACCTGTTATGCAGCCATTCAAGAACAGTATTTCAGGAGATGTTTTCCAACAGGATAACGCTCACATGCCTCACAGTGTGTTGACATGTAGCCTTGGCCTGCTCGAACACCAGGTCTGTCTCCAATTGAGCACATGTGGGTCATCATCGGACACTACATTTTTTTTTTTCATTTTGTGAAGTGGATCATTTTTAATTTCCAAACATTTAAAGCAAATTCCTCATTTTTGACACACTGAAAAAAAGGGAAACCCAACAATCAGGCCCTGAACACCACACAATAGTTGATGCACTGCTGTCATCCTCAGTCAATCATCATTGGATGCAATATGGAGGAGCATGGAGCAAGCAGACCACATTACTGGCTGTTTTTGATGATACAGCCTTGAAGCCACTACCTCTCAATCAGGTAGCTCCTCAATTGGCATCATGGCATCACAAGGCCAAGTGCGCCCTGGTCCAGTCCTACCACCAAGGAAAAATCTCTGGCTTTACCAGCAATCGAAGCCGGGTTCCCACATGAGAGTCTGTTGTGTCGACCACTCGGCTAAGGTGGAAGACATTTTTGATACCCTACAACATTTTATCAAGGTCTGATTTAATATTTATGCACCTTTTTTCAGACATTACTTCATTATAGATACTTTTTCATCTGCAGTAACTATAAGGTTAGTGTTAATATTGCCTGCCAGGTCATTAATGCATGACATGAACTGCAAGGGTCCAACACACTTCCATGAGACATGCCTGAAGTCACTTCTATATCTGTCAATGACACTCCATCCAAGGTAACATATTTCATCCTCCCTACCAAGAAATTCTCAGTCCATTCCAAGTTTTGCTTGATACCCCATACAATCACACTTCTGATAATAAGCATAGGTGTGACACCAAGTCAAATGCTTTTTGAAAGTCACAAAATACTGCATCTACTTGATGCCTTGGTCCAAGTCTTTCAGAATGTCACATGAGAAGAGTGCAAGTTGGGTTTCATATGACCATTGTATTCAGAAATCATGCTGATTCACTTGGATACCCTCAATTTCAGTTGCTGTTCATCCACGAGTATATGGACACTAACTTTGGAGTCACTGGCAGCATTTATGTATGACTGGAATCTCTCTGGGTTTTGTGCAAGATCTTTCAACAATATTCTGAAGTGTTGGTCACTGAATCCTTCATGTGTTTCTGTCTTAACAGCTAGAAACATATCATTCTGTGTCTCTCTACCTATATCTCTGCACTTCAATGTACTCCTATTATGCAGTAGACTTTGTTTCTTCAGAAGTTTGTTTGTAGATGCTGTGAACCACAAGGGTCCATCCCATCATGAACTGTTCTACTAGGTTAATACCTATCCAGTGCATGGTCAAGTAATCTTTCAAACTTGAGTAACAGTTTTCTATAAGCTGCTGGCCAGAGCTCAAAGTTTTAAGGGCCTCATTGACATATAACATTACTGTCTCTCTATTAAGTTTGCTGAATGTATAACTTTTTGTACTTGTTTCAGTTAACCTCATTGGTAATGATTTTAATATGGGTGACCTTAGAGGTCAGATCTGTTTGTTGCCTTTAGATCAATAACATTTCTGACATGAGTGGGCTTTCAAACTCTCTGTTGAAGGTAGTTTTCCAATGAAGTATTAGTATTGTTTCACAGGATGTACTGTCATATCCATCACTTTTGAAACTGTAATTATTCCAAATGACTGTTGAACATTACCACTATCAGGGTTATATCATCAGTCTCTTGCTTACAATGTTGATGAGATATCTGCATGTATGTTTCACAAAATCAACTGGTAAAGGAATAACTTTTGGATAGAAAACTATACAGACAACAGGCCACTATGGGATGTATGGAAACAAGGGGAACAACTATTTCCCAAATCTTCACCTCAACCTACATTGACATTCTGCTATGCTTCATGCTGTACAGGACCGAGCGAGGTGGCGCAGTGGTTAGCACACTGGACTCGCATTCGGGAGGACGACGGTTCAATCCCGTCTCCGGCCATCCTGATTTAGGTTTTCCGTGATTTCCCTAAATCGTTTCAGGCAAATGCCGGGATGGTTCCTTTGAAAGGGCACGGCCAATTTCCTTCCCAATCCTTCCCTAACCCGAGCTTGCGCTCCGCCTCTAATGACCTCGTTGTCGACGGGACGTTAAACACTGACCACCACCACCACCATGCTGTACAGGACTTATCTGTCTGAACGATAGTGTCTTTGATTTGTATAAAATCTACTAATTTGTGTTTCTGTGTCATGGCTGGTCTGTATAACTTTTGAATATTGTTGTTATAAGCTCATGGACATAAATTAACCACCCCTAGAGAAATCGTTTTGAGCATCATTTAATACCATGTAATTCCATCCCTGGGCTTGATAACCATCTGGATTCAGTTAGAAAGTGAGTCCACAAGGTTGTGCAGGCAAGTGACATCCAGGTTAAACCACTCGCTGAGGATTTGATCACACAGTTCTGTCAAATTGCAGTGATGCTGATGTCTGTGCTTTACCTGCTTTTTTGACATGTTCCACAGACTTTCTGTGGGGCTCAAGTCAGATTGTTTTGCAGGCTGTGTAAGATGTAACAGGATGGGGGAGTGTTCAGAAAGCCTGTCACACATTCTTTAAGGCCAGTGAACTTTTCTGTTGTCATCTTTATGTGCCTGTGTGAACAATGGCCTCTTGTGAGGTAACAGACTACAGATGTTCATTGTAAGCAGTTTTTGTCACAATGTTCTCATGCTAACAGGTTGGGATGGACCTTCATCCACTGCCTGCAGCAATTCCTGACAGGTTAGGAAGCTATTTTGCTTCATAGGCCATGAAACAAGTCTCTGACCCTCTCAGTTAGGGTCTTTTTTCGACCACAGTTCTGGCATTGTGTTTCATGACCACATGTGTTATGCCACTGCTTGTGGACATGTTGAACAGTCTACCATGAAACATTAACAAATCCAGCAACTTCACACACTGTATGGCCACGGGCACAGCTGAACATGATTACCACGTTCTGCCACACTGTTACATCCTTACATTTACCTGTGTTTACATACGATGGCCACTTTAAACATAAATATCTCAATGGAAATGGAAATGAGCGTTTGGCATCATTGGTCGGGAGGCCCATTATGGGGCAGGTCCGGCCGCCTTGATGCAGGTCTTATTACATTCGATGCCACATTGGGCAACCTGCGTGCCAGATGGGGATGAAATGATGATGAAGACAACACAACACCCAGTCCCTGAATGGAGAAAATCCCCAACCCAGCCAGGAATCAAACCTGGGCCCCTTAGGACAGCATGTCTCAATGATTACTACTTCCTTATGCTCACACAGAGGCAGTGCTCATGTGTTGAGCATGTGACTCAACTGCTGTGCCATCTGTAAAGACTAAATGATTCATCTGTGTGTGCACAATGGGGTGATTAATTTTTGTCTGGTGACCTTACCTATCAGTTTTATACAGGATGGTCAGAAACAGTCTAAAAGTTTGTAAGGATGTTGCAGAGTAGCTTATACTGCAAAATAATTGTAGGGAAGATTTGTTACGCCATTTTGAAGTTAATTAGCATTGAAGTTAGCCAATATAGCTGTTGCACATGCAAATTCAAGTGGCCTGCTACTGTCTTTGTTTGGTTTTCTCAAACAAAAGAAGAGAGTGATGCAAAAATTGGACATGTGACTGTAGCAAGGATCAAACCCAAGCCAAAGTCTGTGCCATCTTGGACACAATCATCCAAGCTGTGAGAACAACGGACACTAATTGTTTCTGGTGAGCCGCTTGAATTTGTGAGTGCAACAGCCTGATTGGGTAACTTCAAAGCCCATTAACTTAGAAATGGCACAACATATCAAATTTTTTTCTTAACAATTATTTCTCAGCACAGCCTACACTGCTATACCCCTACTAGCTACTCAGACTGTTTCTGACCACACTGCATATCTAAGCTCATTGTAAAATCTGATCCAACAGCAATTGGAATTACTACTACTACTCACAGATAAAATAGTGGAAGTAAATCTCAAATGAATAAATAATCTAGTTCATTTATTCACCCATTCACATACCATGTTCCACAAATCTTATTATGAAGAAGAACTTTCAAGGATATTGACTGAGTCAAGCTATAAATTAATAGGCGGAAGCAGTCACTGCAGGCTACTTCTGTAATGTATGCTAACAACAAATTATGATTACTGCTGATCTATTCACACTGATATTTATGACAATTACTTTCATGTTCTCTTCTTGCTTCCATTTTTAGACTGCCAGTAAAGCATTGCTTTGGTAAAGAATTCATTACCTGTTCTCCAGTCTGAAGGTCAACAACTGGAGACAGATTCAGATTAAACTTTTCCTCAGCAGAAAACTGGAAGCAGTGGACTGGGATAAGGCTCATCTATCAACAGGCCATCAGGTTGATGACAGTATATCCAGGAGACAGGAACAGTTTGACACTCTGCAGCAGTAGACAACAGAAGAACTGAAGCTGGACAAGCACTAGAGGGTCGTTACTCTGACTAACCACACTTGTTATGCACAACCCCTTAGAAATCCTGGCAAAGGGGCTGAATTTTGCAGTTGCAGCTAAATATGTTTTCAAAGAAGAGATTACTGAATCAGTCAAAACTTCATTACTTCATCTGCCCAAAGCAGAAGCAGGGGAGATACAACTGGTGAAGGGCAACACCACAATTGTGATGGTCAGAGATGAGTACAAAACAAAATTCAGGAGCTTGGCAATGAGCCCATTTATATGGAACTTGGGGGAGATTTGTCAGCCAAGATTAAAAGGTTCTGCTAAACGAATATGGAACAGAGTTCAACACAGCCAGAAAACTAATTCTGCAGGTTCCTATGATGCCAGTAGCAAAGCAAGGGGGGTGGGGGAGTGGCAATGGTTTCTATCATGTTGTGGGCACTACTTGCAGAGGGGCACCAAATAGTCTCTACATTTATTCTAGTAGCATTGTATCATAACCCGTGTGCCAAGGATAAGCAGAAGAGGAGGGCAGGTGGGGGGGGGGGGGGGGGGGGCAGGCTGCCAATAAAGTTTTGTGCCCCAGTGCTGATTTGCATGAATGTGTGCAAGTGTGTATGTTGTCTAGTTATAATGAAGACCTTTCTGGCTGAAAGCTTACTTGTTTGACCATCTTATTGTTGTAGCTATCTGCAACTCAGCATCTCCACTATATGATGAGTTGCAATCTGTCCATTACATTGTACTGTCCTGGATTTTCCATTGTTTGATTTCTGTTCCTAAAGAGATTAAAAAGTTCATCTGGTCACTAAACGTATGAGTTCTGCTTGCTGCTGACTTCATAGGCATACCCTTAAGCTATGTTGGTAATCAGTCAGTGACTATGGTCATATTAATAGACAGACTTGGATATACAGGGTGATTATAATTAAAGTTAAACTTTCAAACCACTGTTAGAAATAACACCACTGGTCACAGTGACATCAAATTAAAACAGAATATTATTGAAAAAGGGGGAAAACATATGGGAGAAGAAAAATAAATAGTTATAAAATGTAGCAATAAATGGCACTGTAAGCGTCACAATTTAATAGTGGTCAACTACAAATGACAAATGAATCATATAACAATGCCTAAGGTGTACATTTGATGTTAAACAAACTGTACTACTTAGTGAGCATGGGTGTACAGGTGTGATACTGTTAGTTACGTAAGCCCATCCACTGTGGCAAGGTCATATCACATCAGATGGGAAAAATTGTTTTTAATTGCCCTGAGGCCAAGAACTGCATAAAAAACTTACAAAATGCTTGTTCGTCCGATTCTTGAGTATTGCTCATCAGTATGGGACCCTTACCAGGTTGGATTAATAGAAGAGATAGACATGATCCAGTGAAAAGCAGCGCGATTCGTCATGGGGACATTTAGTCAGCGCGAGAGCGTTACGGAGATGCTGAACAAGCTCCAGTGGCGGACACTTCAAGAAAGGCGTTACGCAATACGGAGAGGTTTATTATCGAAATTACGAGAGAGCACATTCCGGGAAGAGATGGGCAACATATCACTACCGCCCACATATATCTCGCGTAATGATCACAACGAAAAGATCCGAGAAATTAGAGCAAATACGGAGACTTACAAGCAGTCGTTCTTCCCACGCACAATTCGTGAATGGAACAGGAAAGGGGGGATCAGATAGTGGTACAATAAGTACCCTCCGCCACACACCGTAAGGTGGCTCGCGGAGTATAGATGTAGATGTAGAAAAGCATCAGCCAAAATCAAATTGGATTATTAATTTCCATGTGACTGATGCAAAACATGTTCATTATGCTGTCCACCATTTTCTGCAACAAGTTTAAATCGAGAAACAGCATGTTCCACAACCGACTGAAGTGTTTCCGGGGTCACATTCAGAATGTGCTGTGCTATGCATGCCTTCAATGCAGCTAAGTTTGCAATCAGAACAGTGAACACAACATCTTTCAGATAGCTTCACAGCTAGAAGTCACACGGATTAAGATCAGTTGATCAGGATGGCCAGGCTGTAGGGAAATGGAGGCTGATAATTCTAGCATTTCTGAAATGGTGCTTCAGCAGCTGCCTAACTTGATTTTGCAATATGTGAAGGTGCACCATCTTGCATAAAAATGATCGCATCCACACTGTTGAAGAGCTGGAATTACGTGACTGCGCAAGACACTCATAGTGCTTACCAGTGAAGGTACAGATAACAGGGCCGAAAGCACCTGTCTCTTCGAAAAAATATGGCCCTATGAGAAATGCCCCCCATGAACCATGGACCTTGCCATTGGTAAGGAGGCTTGCGTGCCTCAGTGATACAGATAACTGTACCGTAGGTGCAACCACAATGGAGGTACCGTAGGTGCAACCACAACAGAGGGGTATCTGTTGAGAGGCCAGAAAAACATTTGGTTCCTGAAGAGGGGCAGCAGCCTTTTCAGCAGTTGCACGGGCAACAGTCTGGATGACTGACTGATATGGTCTTGTAACACTAATCAAAATGGCCTTGCTGTGCTGGTACTGTGAGCGGCTGAAAGCAAGGGGGAACTGTGGCTCTAATTTTTCCCGAGGGCATGCAACTTTACTGTATGGTTAAATGATGATGGCGTCCTCTTCGGTAAAATATTTTGGAGGTAAAATAGTCCCCCATTTGTAACTCTGGGCCGGGACTACTCAGGACGACATTATCAGGAGAAATAAAACTGAAGTTCTACAGATCGGAGCATGGAATGTCAGATTCCTTGATCGGGCAGATAGGTTAGAAAATTTAAAAAGAGAAATGGATAGGTTAAAGTTAGATATAGTGGGAATTAGTGAAGTTCAGAGGCAGGAGGAACAAGAATTTTGGTCAGGTGAATACAGGGTTATAAATGTTGTTGTTGTTGTGGTCTTCAGTCCTGAGACTGGTTTGATGCAGCTCTCCATGCTACTCTATCCTGTGCAAGCTTCTTCATCTCCCAGTACCTACTGCAACCTACATCCTTCTGAATCTGCTTAGTGTATTCATCTCTTGGTCTCCCTCTACGATTTTTACCCTCCATGCTGCCCTCCAATGCTAAATTTGTGATCCCTTGATGCCTCAAAACATGTCCTACCAACCGATCCCTTCTTCTAGTCAAACTGTGCCACAAACTTCTCTTTTCCCCAATCCTATTCAATACCTCCTCATTAGTTACGTGATCTACCCACCTTATCTTCAGCATTCTTCTGTAGCACCACATTTCGAAAGCTTCTATTCTCTTCTTGTCCAAACTAGTTATCGTCCATGTTTCACTTCCATACATGGCTACACTCCATACAAATACTTTCAGAAACGACTTCCTGACACTTAACTCTATATTCGATGTTAACAAATTTCTCTTCTTCAGAAATGCTTTCCTTGCCATTGCTAGTCTACATTTTATATCCTCTCTACTTTGACCATCATCAGTTACCTTGCTCCCCAAATAGCAAAACTCCTTTACTACTTTAAGTGTATCATTTCCTAATCTAATTCCCTCAGCATCACCCGATTTAATTTGACTACATTCCATTATCCTCGTTTTGCTTTTGCTGATGTTCATCTTATATCCTCCTTTCAAGACACTGTCCATTCCGTTCAACTGCTCTTCCAAGTCCTTTGCTGTCTCTGACAGAATTACAATGTCATCGGCGAACCTCAAAGTTTTTATTTCTTCTCCATGGATTTTAATACCTACTCCAAATTTTTCTTTTGTTTCCTTTATTGCTTGCTCAATATACAGATTGAATAACATCGGGGAGAGGCTACAACCCTGTCTCACTCCTTTCCCAACCACTGCTTCCCTTTCATGCCCCTCGACTCTTATAACTGCCATCTGGTTTCTGTACAAATTGTAAATAGCCTTTTGCTCCCTGTATTTTATACCTGCCACCTTCAGAATTTGAAAGAGAGTATTCCAGTTAACATTGTCAAAAGCTTTCTCTAAGTCTACAAATGCTAGAAACGTAGGTTTGCCTTTTCTTAATCTTTCTTCTAAGATAAGTCGTAAGGTTAGTATTGCCTCACGTGTTCCAACATTTCTACGGAATCCAAACTGATCTTCCCCGAGGTCCGTTTCTACCAGTTTTTCCATTCGTCTGTAAAGAATTCGCGTTAGTATTTTGCAGCTGTGACTTATTAAACTGATAGTTCGGTAATTTTCACATCTGTCAACACCTGCTTTCTTTGGGATTGGAATTATTATATTGTTCTTGAAGTCTGAGGGTATTTCACCTGTCTCATACATCTTGCTCACCAGATGGTAGAGTTTTGTCATGACTGGCTCTCCCGAGGCCGTCAGTAGTTCTAATGGAATGTTGTCTACACCCGGGGCCTTGTTTCGACTCAGGTCTTTCAGTGCTCTGTCAAACTCTTCACGCAGTATCTTATCTCCCATTTCGTCTTCATCTACATCCTCTTCCATTTCCATAATATTGTCCTCAAGTACATCGCCCTTGTATAAACCCTCTATATACTCCTTCCACCTTTCTGCCTTCCCTTCTTTGCTTAGAACTGGGTTTCCATCTGAGCTCTTGATATTCATACAAGTCGTTCTCTTCTCTCCAAAGGTCTCTTTAATTTTCCTGTAGGCAGTATCTATCTTACCCCTAGTGAGACAAGCCTCTACATCCTTACATTTGTCCTCTAGCCATCCCTGCTTAGCCATTTTGCACTTCCTGTCGATCTCATTTTTGAGACGTTTGTATTCCTTTTTGTCTGCTTCATTTACTGCATTTTTATATTTTCTCCTTTCATCAATTAAATTCAATATTTCTTCTGTTACCCAAGGATTTCTATTAGCCCTCGCCTTTTTACTTACTTGATCCTCTGCTGCCTTCACTACTTCATCCCTCAAAGCTACCCATTCTTCTTCTACTGTATTTCTTTCCCCCATTCCTGTCAATTGTTCCCTTATGCTCTCCCTGAAACTCTGTACAATCTCTGGTTCTTTCAGTTTATCCAGGTCCCATCTCCTTAAATTCCCACCTTTTTGCAGTTTCTTCAGTTTTAATCTACAGGTCATAACCAATAGATTGTGGTCAGAGTCCACATCTGCCCCTGGAAATGTCTTACAATTTAAAACCTGGTTCCTAAATCTCTGTCTTACCATTATATAATCTATCTGATACCTACTAGTATCTCCAGGATTCTTCCAGGTATACAACCTTCTTTTATGATTCTTGAACCAAGTGTTAGCTATGATTAAGTTATGCTCTGTGCAAAATTCTACAAGGCAGCTTCCTCTTTCATTTCTTCCCCCCAATCCATATTCACCTACTATGTTTCCTTCTCTCCCTTTTCCTACTGACGAATTCCAGTCACCCATGACTATTAAATTTTCGTCTCCCTTCACTAGCTGAATAATTTCTTTTATCTCGTCATACATTTCATCTATTTCTTCATCATCTGCAGAGCTAGTTGGCATATAAACTTGTACTACTGTAGTAGGCATGGGCTTTGTGTCTATCTTGGCCACAATAATGCGTTCACTATGCTGTTTGTAGTAGCTAACCCGCACTCCTATTTTTTTATTCATTATTAAACCTACTCCTGCATTACCCCTATTTGATTTTGTATTTATAACCCTGTAATCACCTGACCAGAAGTCTTGTTCCTCCTGCCACCGAACTTCACTAATTCCCACTATATCTAACTTTAACCTATCCATTTCCCTTTTTAAATTTTCTAACCTACCTGCCCGATTAAGGGATCTGACATTCCACGCTCCGATCCGTAGAACGCCAGTTTTCTTTCTCCTGATAATGACGTCCTCTTGAGTAGTCCCCGCCCGGAGATCCGAATGGGGGACTATTTTACCTCCGGAATATTTTACCCAAGAGGACGCCATCATCATTTAATCATACAGTAAAGCTGCATGTCCTCGGGAAAAATTACGGCTGTAGTTTCCCCTTGCTTTCAGCCGTTCGCAGTACCAGCACAGCAAGGCCGTTTTGGTTAATGTTACAAGACCAGATCAGTCAATCATCCAGACTGTTGCCCCTGCAACTACTGAAAAGGCTGCTGCTCCTCTTCAGGAACCATATGTTTGTCTGGCCTCTCAACAGATACCCCTCCGTTGTGGTTGCACCTACGGTACGGCCATCTGTATCGTTGAGGCACGCGAGCCTCCCCACCAACGGCAAGGTCCATGGTTCATGGGGGGGGGGGGTTATAAATACAAAATCAAATAGGGGTAATGCAGGAGTAGGTTTAATAATGAATAAAAAAATAGGAGTGCAGGTAAGCTACTACAAGCAGCATAGTGAACACATTATTGTGGCCAAGATAGACACGAAGCCCACACCTTCTACAGTAGTACAATTTTATATGCCAACTAGCTCTGCAGATGACAAAGAAATTGATGAAATGTATGATGAGATAAAAGAAATTATTCAAACAGTGAAGGGAGATGAAAATTTAATAGTCATGGCTGACTGGAATTCAATAGTAGGAAAAGGGAGAGAAGGAAACGTAGTAGGTGAAAATGGATTGAGGGTAAGAAATGATAGAGGAAGCTGCCTGGTAGAACTTTGCACAGAGCATAACTTAATCATAGCTAACACTTGGTTCAAGAATCATAAAAGAAGGTTGTATACATGGAAGAATCCTGGAGATACTGACAGGTTTCAGATAGATTATATAATGGTAATACAGAGATTTAGGAACCAGGTTTTAAACTGTAAGACATTTCCAGGGGCAGATGTGGACTCTGACCACAATCTATTGGTTACGAACTGTAGATTGAAATAAATTGATGAAAGGAGAAGATACAAAAATGCAGTAAATGAAGCAGGCAAAAAGGAATACAAACGTTTCAAAAATGAGACTGACAGGAAGTGCAAAATGGCTAAGCAGGGATGGCTAGAGGATACATGTAAGGATGTAGATGCTTATCTCATTAGGGGTAAGATAGATACTGCCTACAGGAAAATTAAAGAGACTTTTGGAGAAAAGAGAGCCATTTGTATGAATATCAAGAGCTCAGATGGAAACCCAGTTCTAAGCAAAGAAGGGAAAGCAGAAAGGTGGAAGGAGTATATAGAGGCTCTATACAATGGTGATGTACTTGAGGACAATATTATGGAAATGGAAGAGGATGTAGATGAAGATGAAATGGCAGATACGATACTGCGTGAAGAGTTTGACAGAGCACTGAACGACCTCAGTCGAAACAAGGCCCCCAGAGTAGACAACATTCCATTAGATCTACTGACAGCCTTGAGAGAGCCAGTCCTGACAAAACTCTACCACCTGCTGAGCAAGATGTATGAGACAGGCGAAATACCCTCAGACTTCAAGAAGAATATAATAATTCCAATCCCAAAGAAAGCAAGTGTTGACAGATGTGAAAATTACTGAGCTATCAGTTTAATAAGTCATGAATGCAAAATACTAACGCGAATTCTTTACAGATGAATGGAAAAACTGGTAGAAGCCGACCTCGGGGAAGATCAGTTTGGATTCTGTAGAAACATGGGAACACGTGATGCAATACTGACCCTACAACTTATCTTAGAAGATAGATTAAGGAAAGGCAAACCTACATTTCTAGCATTTGTAGACTTAGAGAAAGCTTTTGACAATGTTGACTGGAACACTCTCTTTCAAATTCTGAAGCTGGCAGGGGTAAAATACAGGGAACGAAAGGATATTTACAATTTTTACTGAAACCAGTTACAAGAGTCAAGGAGCATGGAAGGGAAGCAGTGATTGGGAAGGGAGGGAGACAGGGTTATAGCCTCTCCCCAATGTTATTCAATCTGTATATTGAGCAAGCAGTAAAGGAAACAAAAGAAAAATTCAGAGTAGGTATTGAAATCCATGGAGCAGAAATAAAAACTTTGAGGTTCGCCGATGACATTGTAATTCTGTCAGAGACAGCAAAAGACTTGGAAGAGCAGTTGAACGGAATGGACAGTGTCTCGAAAGGTGGATATAAGATGAACATCAACAAAAGCAAAACAAGGATAATGGAATGTAGTCAAATTAAGTCGAGTTATGCTGAGGGCATTAGATTAGGAAATGATACACTTAAAGTAGTAAAGGAGTTTTGCTATTTGGGGAGCAAGGTAACTGATGATGGTCAAAGTAGAGAGGATATAAAATGTAGACTAGCAATGGCAAGGAAAGCATTTCTGAAGAAGAGAAATTTGATAACATCAAGTATAGATTTAAGCGTCAGGAAGTTGTTTTTGAAAGTATTTGTATGGGGTGTAGCCATGTATGGAAGTGAAACATGGACGATAAATAGTTTGGACAAGAAGAGAATAGAAGCTTTTGAAATGTGGTGCTACAGAAGAATGCTGAATATTAGATGGGTAGATCATGTAACTAATGAGGAGGTATTGAACAGAATTGGGGAGAAGAGGAGTTTGTGGCACAACTTGACTAGAAGAAGGGATCAGTTGGTAGGACATGTTCTAAGGCATCAAGGGATCACCAATTTAGCATTGAAGGGCAGCATGGAGTGTAAAAATCATAGAGGGAGACCAAGAGATGAATACACTAAGTAGATTCAGAAGGATGTAGGTTACAGTAGGTACTGGGAGATGAAGAAGCTTGCACAGGATAGAGTAGCATGGAGAGCTGCATCACACCAGTCTCAGGACTGAAGACTACAACAACAACATGAGAAATGATGCCATTAACCTGCACCACACAGCGACTTTTTCAAGATGAAGTGGTACTGGTTGATTTGCATATGGATTTTCCATTGCCCATATTCTACAGTTCTGTGTATTGACATATTCTGTCAGATGCAAGTGGGCTTCGTCTGTCCACAAAATCTTCCACAGCCAACCATTGTCCACTTCCATGTGGGCAAGAAATTCTAAAGCTGAGGTTTCTCTTGCTGGCAGGTCAACGGGAAACAACTTGTGTACATGGGTAGTTTTGAATGGGTGGCAAAGAAGGATGTTTCATAGGATTTTATGCACTGTGCTCACGGGTATGTCCAATGTTCAGGCAATTCTCCATGCACTACGTGTTTGCACATAACCAATTGTTTCCTCCTGCATTGCTGTGACCACTGCTTCCACTTATGTTGAATTAATTTGTTTCCTCCCTCTACCATGTTGCACACCAAATGAAACCATCTTTTTGAATTTCTGAATCATTTTCTCCAGACCCACAGCAGACATTGTACCAACACCTTTTTTCAAACCCTTCAGTGTCCAGAACTTCTGCAGAGTGATGTATGAACAGTCATCAGTGTTGTAACACAGCTTTACAGGCAGAGCATGATCCTGCATTGAGACAGTCAGGGCGAAAGTCACAGATGTGAAAGGAGGAAAAGCCATGTGCATAGTGTGTTTTTACCAACTTCAATGGGTCATGCATATGACAGGTGTTTTCATTTACGTATTCTGCCACATACAGCGTCATCTATTGATCAATTTTCACACTGTTCTTGTTTCTTCTGCCATATGTTTTCCCCCATTTCTGATAATATTCCATTGCAATTTGACATCATTCTGACCAGTGGTATTGTTTCTACAGGGTTTTGAAAGTTAAATTATAATCAACCTGTATTGTAGTAATACCCATCTACAAAAATGGAGCTCAGTAAACCTCCCCTTATTAGAGATCTATATCACTCCTGGCAGTAGTTTTGGAAGTGTTTGAGAAAGTGTCCTATAACAGAAAACTGACTCATTTAGGTGAGTATGACTTGTTAACTACCTGTCTGTTTGGCTTTCATAAATGTTTCTCCATAAAATACTTCAAAAATGGATTGTTAGCAGACCCAAACAAGAAAATTTGTCCTCTTTGTGTTCTGTGACCTTGCCATAGCCTTTGATTCTATTTGGCAGAATAAAATGTTACAATATCAATGGGATGGCATAGATGTAGTGTTACGTTCTTAATGGAAAGCAGAGTGTGTCAATAATAGAGTGTGTCACAGGTATAAAACACAGCTCAGTATGGGGAAGATAACATAAGTAGTGCCACAAGGATTGACAATGGGCCCACTCTTGTTTCTAATGTACATAAAGTTCAGTAGTTGTAACATTTCCTAATCACACAAGCATGCTAAACAAAAGTGCAAACTTCACTTTAACAGGCACAGCTTAGACAACAGCTGAAAATGGTTGCAAATGATTAACAGCTAACAGTTTCAGTTTGAATGTCACTACAGCAGGAGTCAGGATGGCTGATGTAATTAGGTATCCCACTATAAATTGCAGTGATAGTGCAAGTTGATGAGTGGGACAGTGGGTTCATGGGACAGATAGATCTCTAATGATAAATCATAGAAGCAGAAGAGATATTCACTTATTCATTCCATCAGTTACAGCATTTGTGTTGTTGCAATCTGTACAATACTAAGCCAGGTGCAGTGAGGCCGTCTCATGCCATCAGCTCTCCAGTGGGTGAAGAAGTGAAGTGTCATATTACGTTCCAGTGTGTTAGCCAGCTATGCCATCCTCAGCAGAAGTTGGCTGCATTGACTGGCACATTTGTGTGGATCAATGCAGGAAATACTCAAGTACAAAGTGATGAACAATTGACCCTAGATAAGGCAGCAGTGACAATGACTCATAGTGGTAGAGGGTTTGCACACAAGGCAAGGCATCAGCAGCACTGTTTGTCCACACCAGACACATGGCAGCTCAGCGGCTAATCAGGCCCAGGTAGGAACACTGGATCCCCAAATAGGCATCTTGCAGTCAACAGAATTCAGCCAGCAGGAGGCTCACAAGTTGGAAGACACCATTTCAGCTCCCGGTGGCATCTGGACTTAGACACAGCTCACAGCAGTACAGCTAGTGGAAGTAGCATGTAGTATAGCAGACTGTATGACACACTTCAGGTCAGTGGATGATGTGGAATACCTTACACAGCTGGCTGCTGGCAGAGACAGACATTATGTAGCTGAAATGGGCTGTGTTTATAGTGGCTTGTCTTACCCTGTTTTAGAGGACATAATTCTGCATCACATAGGCCACAGCAGAGCCACAGTGTGATGCTTTGTAATGTGATAATCAGGGCATCACTACTAGAGTCTGGCTTCAATATTTTCATTGTGCCAGTGGTGCTACAGCTCTGGTTGTGACGTCAAGGCTCAAATGTGTGGTAACTTGTGATACTGCATGGCCCAGCAGTGATTCTTGCTGTGTCAGCACAGCTCATATGTAGTTTCTTGGAAAAAAATGCTTTGCCTTTTTAAGATTCACAGCTATCTGTCACAATTTCTGAAAGTCATAACAATGCACAGCCCCAGAAAAAAGTAACATGAAGTTTATTGTCGTTGCTGACAGTCATGGTCATGTGATTGCTAAATGGATCAGGGAGAAAATATCTGAAACAGCAACAGCATCTGTTAAGCCTGGTGCTCCCATGTCTGAAATAGGAAATCTCATCCACTTGCCTGAAGTCAGCAAATTATCTCATAATGATTTTATTGTGTTGTTTGCAGGAGCAAGTGACTTATTTAAAAATGAAATTCCAAAAGCTAATGATGAATTAAAGAAGTTTTTTTTGGACACTTTACTCATACAAATCTCCTGTTAATGACTATTCCATACTGATTCAACCTACCTACGTGGTCATGTGTAAACAGTGAGATAAGTGCTGCAAACATGCTACTCTCGAAAATATGCACACAATATAAAAATGTAGAAGCTATTGATCTAAGTGGTGTAGAACATAGATTCCACACTACACCTACATGGGCTAGGAAAGCAGCTTGTTGTGGAAAAAATAAACATATGTGTTGTTAAGAAATCAGAGATAAGACATACAGCATCAAAGAAAACAGATACATCAACATATCTTCTATGCTCACTAAAACAGCATTCACCTCCCTGTTATGCAGAAGTGGTACACAGCATATTGGAAGAAAAGAAGCAAACTCCATCAATGCAGAAGAAGACTCCAGGCTCCCACACAGATTGTTTTTTATGGACAGATCCTTACCAAGTAAGAATGAGGTCAATGATATAATAAAAATGCCCTTAGGAATCTCAAATGTTAATGTAAATTCCGGTACTGGTAATCAAATAAATTACAGCAGCAAACACCTTCCTGTTTGCCATCAAAATATTCAGTCAATAACAAGCAAAGTTTTAGATGTAGAGATCTTAGTAAATAAAGAACTTAACTTTATTCATGTTCTGTGCTTTATAGAACACTAGCTAAATAAGACCAAATTGACTCTTTTCCTATACCAGGATACACACTAGCAAATTATTTCTGCAGAAACAGCTATAAAAATCGAGTTACTGCAATTTTCATTAAGCATTGGCTAGAAGAAGGGATCGGTTGGTAGGACATGTTCTGAGGCATCAAGAGATCACCAATTTAGTATTGGAGGGCAGCGTGGAGGGTAAAAATCATAGAGGGAGACCAAGAGGTGAATACACTAAACAGATTCAGAAGTCTGTAGGTTGCAGTAGGTACTGGGAGATGAAGAAGCTTGCACACAATAGAGTAGCATGGAGAGCTCCATCAAACCAGTCTCAGGACTGAAGATCACAACAACAACATGGTTTAAAATATAAATCAATTAATAAGTTTCAACATCTCAGTGCAGAAAGAGACTTTGAGCTGGCACTCATTGAAGTCAATGAGGCAAATAAAGTAGTGGCATGTATTTATCACTCCCCAAATGGAAATTTTGACTCGTTTCTAAAAAAACTTGAGTATGTAATAAACAGGCTTCATCTAGACAAAAAATTAATAGTGCTTTGTGGGACTTCAAATTTGATTTTCTTGGGACCAGCAAAAGAAAAGAACTATTGCTCAACTTCACAGATACTTTCAACTTAAAACAGACTATAACAATCCCAACAAGAATCACAAAAACTACTGCTACTGCATTGGATCAGATATTTGTGAATATAAATTGTACTGCAAAGTGAATAAGTACAAGCCTTAGTGATCACAAAGCTCAAGTTGTCACCATCCAAAGCCACTTACTGCCCAACCAGAACTACAAAAGAACTCTAACAGCAAGACAGTTTAATACACACAATATAGAAACATTCTACTCCCTGTTATCAGGAGAAAGGTGGGAAGAAGTTTTGCAAATAGGTGACACCAACCAAAAGTTTGAGAAATTCTCTAGCATCTTCATTGATTACTTGGAAATTGCATTTCCTCTCAAAACACAAGAAATAAGAGGCACAACTAAAAGAGCAAAGCTATTGATAACAACAGGGATCAAAATATCAAGTGCATGGAAAATAGAATTACTCAAATACAGGAAAAACAATAACATACTCCTCTTCTAAACAGCTACATACAGGAATGCATTCAAATCTACAGAAGAGTGATACGACAGGCAAAAAAAAATGGCCAATGATAAGTTCATAACAGAATCAGCAAATAAAAGCCAAGCAGTATGGAAACTCATAAAGAAGGAAGCAAATAAAGTGTCCCATAAAATGGAAAATATCACTCTTAACCATGAGAACAAGAGTATAACTGATCCCCAACACATTGCAAATGTATTTGAAATGTTTCTTTGCAGAGATCACAAATAATTTAATAGTCAGTGATGAAACAAATACTAGGACGAAACAGAACTCATGTTCTTCTTCAATCTACATTGAGGGAACAACCCCAGATGTAATCATCAGTGTTGCATCAGATCACAGGACAATGTCCTCAGGGATTAATGGTATTCCTGATTATATCATAAAGCAATGCAGATATAGTAAATTCATCTTTCTGTCTGGCACATTTCCAGACAATTTAAAAATTGCTAAAGTGGTCCCTATCCATAAGAAAGGAGACAAAACAAATATAGAAAACTGTAGACCAGTTTCATTATTATCAGGATTTAGAAAAATCGTAGAAAAAGTAATGTATAATATGTTAATGAACTTCTTAGAGAAAAATAAAATTCTCACTGATTCTCAGCATGGATTCAGGAAAAATAAATCAACAGCCAGTGGAATCTATGATTTTATAGAAAATTCTCTATAAGCAATAGACAAAAAACAAAGAGCAACTGGCATTTTTTAGACTTAAGTAAAGCCTTTGACATGCTGGACGAAAATACTGTTGGAGGAGCTCCATATAAATGGCGTTAGAGGCACTGCATTAAAATGGTTCACTTCATACTTGATGAACAGGAAACCAAAAATACAAATACAGCATGAACTAAAGGAAAACTCCAGGATACGCTTCTCAGATGCAGAAGTTATAATAAAGGAGTCCCTCAGGGATCCATTCTTGGGCCAATCCTCTTTCTCTTGTAAATAAATGATCCAGACCTGAACATTGAGTCACAAACAAACACTTTTTTGGCAGATGACGCAAGCATCATAATTACAGGAAATAAGGAAAGACAGCTTCAGGCAGCTGTTAATAAGATGACAGAACAGCTAAATACGTGGTTTGAGGGTAATAAACTTATGATAAACACACACAAAAAATCCTAAATTTCTGTTTAAAAATGTCCTCAGGGATTAATGGTATTCCTGATTATATCATAAAGCAATGAAGATATAGTAAATTCATCTTTCTGTCTGGCACATTTCCAGACAGTTTAAAAATTGCTAAAGTGGTCCCTATCCATAAGAAAGGAGACCAGTGTGACAATAAACTCCAAAAAAATTTCATACTCTCCAGAAACATAGTTTTTAGGCTTATGGCTTCAACATAACTTCAAATGGCACACATGCATATAAACAAGATTAATTTAACACAAAATAAAATATGTTGCAGTCTGTGTTTACTCTCTATCCAAGCAAGATAAAGCACTGTCCAAACTGCCTACTTTGCCCAATGCCACAGCATCCTGCTGTGCAGAATTATATTCTGGGGTAATACACCACCTATTCAGTCATCTTCTTAACTCAAAAAGAACTGTAAGAGCAATGCAACATGCTCGACAAACAGATTCTTGCAAATCCCTCTTTCAAAAGTCATTAATTCTCCTTCTTCCCTGTATGTATATATTAAAAATCTGTAAATAAATTAGGAAGAATTAAAAAGATGTAAATGAAAATTTTAACATCCATGAACGTGATACAAGACAAAAGGGAACATTTCATGTCCAGTCAATAAGGATATCAGCCTATAAAACCTCCACAGTAAACAGCTCTTTACAAAATTACAATAGTCTTCCATATAAAGTAAAAGACATATAATCATTCTTGCTCTTTTGTAAAACCTTAAGGGCATTATTATTGGATCATTGCTTCTATTCAGCAGCAGAATTTCTAGATCATGTGTGTGTGTGTGTGTGTGTGTGTGTGTGTGTGTGTGTGTGTGTGTGTCAATAAATCAAACTAAAAAAAACTGCTCATTTCTGTCATTCTTCTTGTGACAGATTGCAGTAAGTAACTAAACAGTAAGGGCATACGCTATATGAAACACATTGAGGTACAGCTGAGCTACAGCTGGATGCTGGATGATCAGTTAAAACTGAATCGACACATATATAAACTAATCCTGAAGCTCAGTTCAGCATGTTAAGCCCCCAGATGTATCTTTCTGTATGTTGACCTACAGATGATAGTGTCGTCCTAGTCTGCATGTTTTCACTCCTAGTTGTACTGTGGAATTATCTTCTGGAGAAGTGCACTTAAAATGAAGAAATGTTTATTCAGCAGAAGTGCAAAGTAAGTACATTGTGTAAAGTAGATAACTGTACTACTTGCAGAGCTCTTTTTAAGTATCCTGGAATTCATATACCCAGTCCCCAAAACAGTTACTCTTTAATGGTCTTGGTTGTTGATTGTAAGTCAGGTTCAGCTGAAATTTGTCTACACAATTACAATTTAAAAGCAAAAAATAATTTTCATATAGAATTTGCAACATTGTTTAGGGTTCAGAATGGAGCCATGTACTCTGGTCAGAAATTATTCAACAAGCTCCCATAAAAAATAAAACAAGAAATTAGGAATTCTTGACATTCAATGAATATTAAAAATATTCCTTGTTAGCCACTCTTTCTAAAAGTTATTTGAATATCTAGATTCCTGAAGCAATGAAAAGTCCAGGTTGGAATATTAACAATATTATGAAAAGAATAGATTGCTACTCACTGGAAAGATGACACACAGAGTTGCAGATAGGCACAATGAAAAGACTGTTAAACATTGAGCTTTCAGCCAAAGCCTTCTTCAGAAACAAAAATGAAATGAAATACACTCACATTCATACAAGCAAGCACATTTCACACACATATGAATGGTATCTCCAGCCAGAATGCAATGGTGCCTGGCAGAGAGTGCAGGGACTCTATGGTAGCTAGGCAAGGCTGCCAGGTGCAGTGTCAGGATGCCAGGGGGGAGGTGGTGGAGGCGAACTGAACTAGGAGGGGTAAAAGAGAGGAACAGAGAAGGAGAAAAGACCTATGGTGTGAGGACAGATAGCTGAGCGCACTGAAGGTGAGGGGATGTGAATTGTGCTTGATTGTGTGAATGTGTGTGTGTTTTCTATTCTGAAGAATGCTATGACTGGAAACTCAAAGTGAAAAAGTCTTTTTGTTGTGCCCATTGCGACTCACCATGTCATATTTTCAGTGAGTTGCAGTCTATCCTTTTGAAAGCAGATATGTGATCTACAAGCTAAGCTGCAACCCCTGTGCTGCATTCTATGTGGACATGACAACCAAAAAGCTGTCTATCTGCATGACTGGCCACTGACAAACTGTTGCCGATATACAGCTGGACCTCCCAGTTGCTGAGCACGCTCCCCAGCACAATGTTCTTCACTTCAGTGACTACTTCACAGCCTGGACCATCTGTATCCTCCCTACTGACAACAGTTTGTCTGAACAGTGCAGGTGGGAACTCTCCCTGCTTATATCCTATATTACCGTAACCCTCCTGTCCTCAGCTTTTGTTAGTTCCTGTTCTTCTCAAACCTATCAGCTTCCTGGCTCCCACTCCAGCACTACACAACCTTCTATTCCACCAAAGCAGCAGCACTTTACAATCCGCCACCCCTACCCTGCTATCCCACCTAAGCCTCCTGCTTAGCCCCACCACCCAGATTGCTTCTGCCATCATGTGCAGTTGTGTGCAGTCTGGCCCTAGTGGTCAGAGACAGTGGTCATGTGTGTGTGAGTTGTGCTTGTGTGAATGTGTATAGCAGTCTTTTTGTTGTGCCTGTCTGCAACTCAACATCTCTTCTATTGGTGAGTAGCATTCCGTCCTTTTCAGGATATTGTCATTATTTCCACCTGGATTTTCCATTGTTTGATTTAATCTGTCCTTGTCATCATACTTTTGATACCTAGATTCATGGATAGAAAAATTCTGTCAGTTACATGAAAGGTAATCATATACTGTAAATAGGACTAGGTTTTTGCAAATTTAGGTACATATTGAATTTGAAAAATACCATTGTAATCAATTACTTGTGAATTTTAAGCTAGTAATAGCAGATAAACGTCAGCTCTATGGTGCAACTGAAGAGACAAAAGATTTTTCAGAGTACAGCTTTCCTTCTGATTTATTCAGTTAAATTTGGATCTTGGCTGGTTTGTGCATCTTTAGATTAAATGGATTAAACTACAATGTTATCAGTCAAATTCGGATGGTGTAAATGTGACTAGTATTAAGCAGTATAGTGATAGTCTTTTGTAAATACACTATGCTGATCTTGTCTCTATGATTTTCTTGTCTTTTGTTAACGCATATCTTGACTTATTGTACATCCCTAAGGATTCTCCATATTGATGACATCTATGGAACACAACGAAGTAATGAAAGAAAGAAGGAAAAAAAAGAAAGAATGAATGAATAAATTCAGTGTGTGAGATGTGGATATACAATTACACATTGATGAGTAAACAATATGTCTGTCGCTTTGGACATTAGTCATGTAGGTCCATTGCAAACCTTTAAGGCACAGAGCATGAGCTTCTGACTACATTAATTCCATACTCATTTGATATTCATGGAATCTAAACAAGTGAACAGCATTACTGCAGAATAATAAACTGCACTCTCAATAGTGCACAACTCTGCCATGTTGAATTCAGACACATGCTGGTAGATGCTCCCCCCCATGAACCATGCACCTTGCCGTTGGTGGGGAGGCTTGCGTGCCTCAGCGATACAGATAGCCGTACCGTAGGTGCAACCACTACGGAGGGGTATCTGTTGAGAGGCCAGACAAACGTGTTGTTCCTGAAGAGGGGCAGCAGCCTTTTCAGTAGTTGCAAGGGCAACAGTCTGGATGATTGACTGATCTGCCTTGTAACAATAACCAAAACGGCCTTGCTGTGCTGGTACTGCGAACGGCTGAAAGCAAGGGGAAACTACAGCCGTAATTTTTCCCGAGGGCATGCAGCTTTACTGTATGATTACATGATGATGGCGTCCTCTTGGGTAAAATATTCCGGAGGTAAAATAGTCCCCCATTCGGATCTCCGGGCGGGGACTACTCAAGAGGACATTGTTATCAGGAGAAAGAAAACTGGCGTTCTACGGATCGGAGCGTGGAATGTCAGATCCCTTAATCGGGCAGGTAGGTTAGAAAATTTAAAAAGGGAAATGGATAGGTTGAAGTTAGATATAGTGGGAATTAGTGAAGTTCGGTGGCAGGAGGAACAAGACTTCTGGTCAGGTGACTACAGGGTTATAAACACAAAATCAAATACGGGTCATGCAGGAGTAGGTTTAATAATGAATAGGAAAATAGGAATGCAGGTAAGCTACTACAAACAGCATAGTGAACGCATTATTGTGGCCAAGATAGATACGAAGCCCACACCTACTACAGTAGTACAAGTTTATATGCCAACGAGCTCTGCAGATGACGAAGAAATTGAAGAAATGTATGATGAAATAAAAGAAATTATTCAGATTGTGAAGGGAGATGAAAATTTAATAGTCATGGGTGACTGGAATTCGAGTGTAGAAAAAGGGAGAGAAGGAAACATAGTAGGTGAATATGGATTGGGGGACAGAAATGAAAGAGGAAGCCGCCTGGTAGAATTTTGCACAGAGCACAACATAACCATAGCTAACACTTGGTTTAAGAATCATGAAAGAAGGTTGTATACATGGAAGAACCCTGGAGATACTAAAAGGTATCAGATAGATTATATAATGGTAAGACAGAGATTTAGGAACCAGGTTTTAAATTGTAAGACATTTCCAGGGGCAGATGTGGACTCTGACCACAATCTATTGGTTATGACCTGTAGATTAAAACTGAAGAAACTGCAAAAAGGTGGGAATTTAAGGAGATGGGACCTGGATAAACTAAAAGAACCAGAGGTTGTACAGAGATTCAGGGAGAGCATAAGGGAGCAATTGACAGGAATGGGGGAAATAAATACAGTAGAAGAAGAATGGGTAGCTTTGAGGGATGAAGTAGTGAAGGCAGCAGAGGATCAAGTAGGTAAAAAGACGAGGGCTAGTAGAAATCCTTGGGTAACAGAAGAAATATTGAATTTAATTGATGAAAGGAGAAAATATAAAAATGCAGTAAGTGAAACAGGCAAAAAGGAATACAAACGTCTCAAAAATGAGATCGACAGGAAGTGCAAAATGGCTAAGCAGGGATGGCTAGAGGACAAATGTAAGGATGTAGAGGCCTATCTCACTAGGGGTAAGATAGATACCGCCTACAGGAAAATTAAAGAGACCTTTGGAGATAAGAGAACGACTTGTATGAATATCAAGAGCTCATATGGAAACCAGTTCTAAGCAAAGAAGGGAAAGCAGAAAGGTGGAAGGAGTATATAGAGGCTCTATACAAGGGCGATGTACTTGAGGACAATATTATGGAAATGGAAGAGGATGTAGATGAAGATGAAATGGGAGATATGATACTGCGTGAAGAGTTTGACAGAGCACTGAAAGACCTGAGTCGAAACAAGGCCCCCGGAGTAGACAATATTCCATTGGAACTCCTGACGGCCGTGGGAGAGCCAGTCCTGACAAAACTCTACCATCTGGTGAGCAAGATGTATGAAACAGGCGAAATACCCTCATACTTCAAGAAGAATATAATAATTCCAATCCCAAAGAAAGCAGGTGTTGACAGATGTGAAAATTACCGAACTATCAGCTTAATAAGTCACAGCTGCAAAATACTAACACGAATTCTTTACAGACGAATGGAAAAACTAGTAGAAGCCAACCTCGGGGAAGATCAGTTTGGATTCCGTAGAAACACTGGAACACGTGAGGCAATACTGACCTTACGACTTATCTTAGAAGAAAGATTAAGGAAAGGCAAACCTACGTTTCTAGCATTTGTAGATTTAGAGAAAGCTTTTGACAATGTTGACTGGAATACTCTCTTTCAAATTCTAAAGGTGGCAGGGGTAAAATACAGGGAGCGAAAGGCTATTTACAATTTGTACAGAAACCAGATGGCAGTTATAAGAGTCGAGGGACATGAAAGGGAAGCAGTGGTTGGGAAGGGAGTAAGACAGGGTTGTAGCCTCTCCCCGATGTTGTTCAATCTGTATATTGAGCAAGCAGTAAAGGAAACAAAAGAAAAATTCGGAGTAGGTATTAAAATCCATGGAGAAGAAATAAAAACTTTGAGGTTCGCCGATGACATTGTATTTCTGTCAGAGACAGCAAAGGACTTGGAAGAGCAGTTGAATGGAATGGACAGTGTCTTGAAAGGAGGATATAAGATGAACATCAACAAAAGCAAAACAAAGATAATGGAATGTAGTCTAATTAAGTCGGGTGATGCTGAGGGAATTAGATTAGGAAATGAGGCACTTAAAGTAGTAAAGGAGTTTTGCTATTTGGGGAGCAAAATAACTGATGATGGTCGAAGTAGAGAGGATATAAAATGTAGGCTGGCAATGGCAAGGAAAGCGTTTCTGAAGAAGAGAAATTTGTTAACATCCAGTATTGATTTAAGTGTCAGGAAGTCATTTCTCAAAGTATTCGTATGGAGTGTAGCCATGTATGGAAGTGAAACATGGACGATAAATAGTTTGGACAAGAAGAGAATAGAAGCTTTCGAAATGTGGTGCTACAGAAGAATGCTGAAGATTAGATGGGTAGATCACATAACTAATCAGGAAGTATTGAATAGGATTGGGGAGAAGAGAAGTTTGTGGCACAACTTGACCAGAAGAAGGCATCGGTTGGTAGGACATGTTCTGAGGCATCAAGGGATCACCAATTTAGTATTGGAGGGCAGCGTGGAGGGTAAAAATCGTAGAGGGAGACCAAGAGATGAATACACTAAGCAGATTCAGAAGGATGTAGGTTGCAGTAGGTACTGGGAGATGAAAAAGCTTGCACAGGATAGAGTAGCATGGAGAGCTGCATCAAACCAGTCTCAGGACTGAAGACCACAACAACAACAACAACTGGTAGATGCTTCTCCTACTGACACAAGGCATAACATGATCTTCTCACAAACAACTAACATTTAATAGCAATTTCTAAATAACAAATCCACTGCATAATCTTTCCTTATATACAAAGACTACATAGTGTTATTCATGCCTGCTTTGTGTATCAGTCTTTCCTTCTCATCCCATCGAGTGTGTCTCCTCTGACCTGGGGTTCTGGATGACGTTTCTGAAGTGTACCCCTTTTCCTAAACCTCTCCAGTCCCTTTCCTTCACCCCTCTTCCTTCTTCTTCAGCTCTTCTGCCAGAAGAAGGAGCCTCCGGCTCCAAAAGCTTGTAAAAGTTAAACCTTTTTCTGTGTGTGTTCTCGTGCTGCCACTTGGTGAATAGATTTGTTATCTATCCATTTACATTATATTCTCAATAATTGATTATTTTTGTTGTTATAAGTTTGTATGTTTGTTAATTAGTTAGTCTCATGTTCCATGGATAATTTTACATGATAAAGCATAATTATGTGGAATATTCCATTTACATTTACACCATAAATTAATTTGTACACCATAAATTAATCTGAACATTTCTAAGTTTTATTATTTTATTTTTTAACAAAAAGAAAATGAAAAGTTGTACAGATGTGAGTTAATAATTCCTATCCACCATCTTTAATGCATTGCAATAGTACAAATACTTCTATGGGATGGACAAAGAGAAGGAGTTATCAAAGAGAAACTTTTTCAGTTTGTTTTCAAATTTTACTTTTCTGTCTGTTAGACATCTTATATCACATATCACTCGCAGACAGTACCTCAAACTATGCAACTTTGGCTCCTGCACGCCGCCGTACGACTGCCACTGACAAGTCGCGCCAAGCGTCTCGACCCCATGCTGCACCCTCGGACAATGGAATCACTAACGGCTCCCAAGCTCTACCAAGCTCAGCTGACCACTGTGCCACTGCTTCGGGCCAGCAGCCATCGCGTTGACTCCTGGGACATTTCGCCGTCTTGGCTCCTGTCGGATCCACCGAGTGGCTCCGAACACCACGACCACGCCTCGCCTGCCCCGCCTGCCCCGCCCACCACACATTGTAAACAAACCGCCTCCTGTGCCACCGGCAACATTTTCGTCATCACCAAGTTCACAAGTTACGCCTCATGCCAGGTCCCTCGATCTCCAGTAAACCACGTCGACTTTGTGCCGAGTGCCTCTCCCACCTTAAAAAACAGATTTCTGAACTAATAAGCTCCGGCGTCATTGAACCCTCTCCCAGTAGCTGGTCTACGCCCATACATATGACACCCAAGAATGACAGGACCTGGCGCATGTGCGGAGACTACCGTCGATTAAACGTACAAACAATTATGGACACCTACCCCATACCAAACATTGCCAACTTTACCAGTTCCCTAACAGGTGCGTCCACGTTCTCTGTCATTTATTGTAATCGGGCCTACCACCAGATCCCCATGGCACCTGAAGACATCAAGAAGACAGCAATCACCACCCCGATTCGGTTATTTCAGTTTTGATTCATGCCCTTCGGTCTGAAAAACGCAACCCAGGCCGCGCAATGCTTCATCAACGAAGTGCTATTCGAACTAAAATTCTGCTTTGCATATCTTGATGACATTCCTGTGTTCAGCTCCTCTGTCAAGGGCAACATTCGGCATGTGCAAACTGTTATGAACATTCTCGCAGCAGCAGGCATCAAGGCCAACCAGGACAAATTGCAGCTACATAAACCCGCTGTCACTTTTCTTGGTTTTCAGGTCTCTGCCGACGGCATTTCACCGCCCCCTGAGAAAGTACAAACAATACTAAACCTACCCAGACCTTCGTCATTCAAAGAGCTCTGGCACTTTCTGGGGACAGTTTATTATTATCACCGACATCTACCTCGGGCTGCGGAGATTCAGGCTCCACTGACGGACGCCTTGGCGGGCACCAAAACTTCTGGATCTCGGCCCGTTTCATGGACCCCTTCTATGACTGACTCTTTCACTGTCCTCAAAAATCTTCTTGCCGAGGCCTGCACCATTGCGCATCCTCATCCCAGTGCCAAACTTTGCCTCTGCAGTTCTTCTCATGCAAGCTCACCATTGCGCAACGGAAATATTCCGCGTTTGACAGGGAGTTGCTCGCGGTCCACGAAGTGATCAAGCATTTTAAGACTGATGTTGAGGGATGCCCTTTATATGTTTTAACAGACTACAAACCCATCACGTGGCCATTACAAACCCACCAGCGGACCTGCCTCCCCGCCGCTTCAGATACATGGACTTCATATCTCAGTTCACCACTGATGTCAGACATACACTCCTGGAAATGGAAAAAAGAACACATTGACACCGGTGTGTCAGACCCACCATACTTGCTCCGGACACTGCGAGAGGGCTGTACAAGCAATGATCACACGCACGGCACAGCGGACACACCAGGAACCGCAGTGTTGGCCGTCGAATGGCGCTAGCTGCGCAGCATTTGTGCACCGCCGCCGTCAGTGTCAGCCAGTTTGCCGTGGCATACGGAGCTCCATCGCAGTCTTTAACACTGGTAGCATGCCGCGACAGCGTGGACGTGAACCATATGTGCAGTTGACGGACTTTGAGCGAGGGCGTATAGTGGGCATGCGGGAGGCCGGGTGGACGTACCGCAGAATTGCTCAACACGTGGGGCGTGAGGTCTCCACAGTACATCAATGTTGTCGCCAGTGGTCGGCGGAAGGTGCACGTTCCCGTCGACCTGGGACCGGACCGCAGCGACGCACGGATGCACGCCAAGACCGTAGGATCCTACGCAGTGCCGTAGGGGACCGCACCGCCACTTCCCAGCAAATTAGGGACACTCTTGCTCCTGGGGTATCGGCGAGGACCATTCGCAACTGTCTCCATGAAGCTGGGCTACGGTCCCGCACACCATTAGGCCATCTTCCGCTCACGCCCCAACATCGTGCAGCCCGCCTCCAGTGGTGTCGCGACAGGCGTGAATGGAGGGACGAATGGAGACGTGTCGTCTTCAGCGATGAGAGTCGCTTCTGCCTTGGTGCCAATGATGGTCGTATGCATGTTTGGCGCCGTGCAGGTGAGCGCCACAATCAGGACTGCATACGACCGAGGCACACAGGGCCAACACCCGGCATCATGGTGTGGGGAACGATCTCCTACACTGGCCGTACACCACTGGTGATCGTCGAGGGGACACTGAATAGTGCACGGTACATCCAAACCGTCATCGAACCCATCGTTCTACCAGTTCTAGACCGGCAAGGGAACTTGCTGTTCCAACAGGACAATGCACGTCCACATGTATCCCGTGCCACCCAACGTGCTCTAGAAGGTGTAAGTCAACTACCCTGGCCAGCAAGATCTCCGGATCTGTCCCCCATTGAGCATGTTTGGGACTGGATGAAGCGTCGTCTCTCGCGGTCTGCACGTCCAGCACGAACGCTGGTCCAACTGAGGCGCCAGGTGGAAATGGCATGGCAAGCCGTTCCACAGGACTACATCCAGCATCTCTACGATCATCTCCATGGGAGAATAGCAGCCTGCATTGCTGTGAAAGGTGGATATACACTGTACTAGTGCCGACATTGTGCATGCTCTGTTGCCTGTGTCTATGTGCCTGTGGTTCTGTCAGTGTGATCATGTGATGTATCTGACCCCAGGAATGTGTCAATAAAGTTTCCCCTTCCTGGGACAATGAATTCACGGTGTTCTTATTTCAATTTCCAGGAGTGTATAAAGGGTGCTGACAATGTAGTTTCTGATTTCCTTTCACGAGTCGACACCGTTCATTCGCTGTTAGACCTCTCTGAACTGCCTAGCCTCCAACCTGCCGACGAGGAAACACAAAACCTGATTTCACACTCTACTTCTTCACTACACTTCGTCCGCACCACCTTCCCTGGCATTTCTGGTGAGATCTGGTGTGACGTCAGTACAAGCACGTTATGCCCACTCATTCCAACCATGCTCCATTGAGCTGTCTTCAACACGCTGCATAATTTAGCGTCTGCCCAAATCGTTGCGGAGCACTTTGTGTGGAGAAATGTCAACAAGGACTGCCAGCAATGGGCACGCTCCTGCGTCGCATGCCAACGCTGCAAAGTACACAAGCACTCTTCACCCCCCCTCGGCGCCTTTTCGATCTCTCCTGGGCGTTTCCAGCATATTCATATTGACATTGTCAGCCCTCTCCCCCCCTCTAAAGGGTTTCGTTATGTTCTCTCGTCTATCGACCGAACAACTCGCTAGGTGAGTCTGTCCCCCTCCCCAATATTACAGCAGAAACTGTTGTTCGAGCTTTCATCGAGTCATGGGTATCGTGTTTCGGATGTCCAGCTATCATCATGACTGACCAGGGCAGACAATTTGAGTCAGCCCTGTTCAACGAGATTTGTAACATTTGTGGCATCCAGCGCATCCATACCACAGCATATCACCCGCAAAGTAACGGGCTAGTTGAGTGCTGGCACCACACTTTCAAGGTGACTCTTCAATGCCATGACTCTCTATGGACAGAGGCCCTTCCCCTTGTGCTACTCACCATTCGTGGGATCTATAAGGAAGACCTCAAAGGCACAATAGCCGAGTTCGTATATGGCCAGAACATTGTTCTCCCTGGAGAACTTGTGAGGCCTTCCACTTCTCTCCCTCAGTCTGACTTACCTTCCTTCATGGACCGCGTCAGACGCCACTTCATCAACCTCCATATCCCTCCGCCCACCACCCATTCCCCCCCCTAAGGTTCACGTCCCAAAATCTCTGGACAATTGCGAGTACGTCATGCTCCAAGATGACACTGTCTGTGCTCCCCTCCAACCTCCATATACTGGCCCGTACCGAGTTCTGCGGCGCTCAGCCAACACCTATGACATCCAGATGAAAGATTCAGCCGTTACAGTATCTCTCCATAGACTTAAGCCTGCTCATGTTGAGCCTTCTTCTACCCCCCTTCAGTCCACGACCACCCCTCTCACCGTCGTGGTTCACGACGCTCTGACCATTCCCTCCACATCAAACTCACACACTCGGTCAAGTGTCTTCCAGCTCCAATCATAGAGCTCTCCTCTGACCTCGCCCTCTACTCTGGTCTCATGCACTCCATCGAGTGACCACATGCTCCCCATGTTGAGCTTACCTACGATCACGCCCTCGCCTCCAGGCCCTTCGTGGGTCCCTTCAACCTCTCCACAGTCGCCTTCCTCGCCCTGTCGAGGTTACTCATGGCCCCCCACCTGGAATGTGCCCTCGCTCAATAATACTACACGATGATACATGTGTTTCCCTTCATTTAGTGCTCATTCAGTGCCTGACGTCGACCTGGACATGCTTCGTGTGTTCGCCACGCCCACCGGAGACATCATCATCATCGCTCTGTCACCGCACGACCAGCACGTCCAGTACAACACCCGGCTCGCTTCAACGACTTTGACTTCCAGTTTTGGTGGCCGAACTTTCCTTCACGATGTCTACCCACACAGTTCCCCAACGACGTTGTCGAGCTGACCGTGGTCAGGGGGGGGGGCGCTATGTGGCGCCGATGAGGTCGACACCAGCATCGATCTGAGTATCGTCTTTGAACTAAGCTAAGATTATCTTTGTGCAGTTCCGCCATGTCAGTTCTTTCTAAGCCTTTGATGTGTTTAGGTGAATAAATGAACTACTGCAAAATGGGAGTGTTGGTTTGTGTAACCAACCCGAACTTCTCCCTCAACACTATTGGAAGACGAAACACCGAATGATGTACCTGAACCAATGTGGTCGAAAACTTGAGCAACCTGTTTTGGGGTGAGCATGGAGAAATGTGCGCACTAAAATGTTCTTGATTAGTTTGCCAATGCGGCAAAACTGGAACCGATCATGGTTGTTAGTGGCCGGGTGCATTTTGCAATAATGGGAGCACAGCACACGGCGCAATTGTAACTGTTGTTGCGGCCCGTTGAGAGTCAAAGCAGATCGCTTTGATCATTATATGATCAGTCGGTAGGTACATAGTTCTGATATTATGCACTTCACACTTCATGTGCTGGCGAGCACAGGTTACGTGTTCAGATCACGTCGGTGTCACCAGTATTGGAACAGGATACGAGTAGCGGTATACGGAATAAACTGTCCCCATTTATATATGCACATACATATATTTTGACAATGATCATACACCTGCACACAGTACAAGCTACAAGAACAGACTGAATCAACATGGTGGCTCTGATGAGCGATCTGAGTCCCAAAGATTATGTTATCCATGGTCGATATGACCTTTTGACGCCACACAAATAATAGTAAGTAACAATTTTTCTTATTTACTAGCTAACATTTGACTAGTAATGTAATTCACTGTCTAACATTAACATAGTATTATATTTTTCATCTAATAACTAAATAACAAGATATATATTTTTATTCAAGAAGTGTCTTAAAAGTGTATATGGAACTTATAATTTTTTCTGGAAAAGAATTCATTTAAGGAATACAGGGGATGGTCAAGCAGGTCTTTCTTTAATGTACATCTGAATAGCATTTCATTTTCTCTTGTACATTTAATATATTAGGCAGTGCATTAAAGTCTTAATAGTGGCATACTTTACTCCCTTCTGTACAAGTGACAAATTTCTTAGCTCAAAATGGAGATCATCCTTACCTCTAGTGTTATAGTTGTGGTATGAACAATTTGTTTCATACTGAACATAGTTTTTAATGACAAAATTCATCAGATAGTATATGTACTGACTTCTTGTTGTCAGTACTCCTACCTGTGTGAAGAGTTTACACATAATTCTGACTGCTCTCTTCTGAGCAGTTCAGATTTTTCTTGATACTGAAGATTATGCCATAACTCATTAATGAGTGAAAGTAACCAAAATAAGCTGATTTTAAAAAGGTGATGTCCCCAAGATGAGCGTGATTCTTAAAGCAAAAGTTGCTGATAACGGTCTTTTTAAAGTCAGGGACACATGATGTTCCCAGATGAGCTTACTGTCAGTATGAACCCATAGGAATTTAGTGGAATGCACCTGTTCCACTATTTGGTTGTCATGTGCAATGGCTATGTTTTCTGGATTTTTATTTTTAGTGTGAACTAAATAAAATTAGTTTTTTTTAAATATTAACTCAAAGTGAATTAATTGTAAACCGAGCTGTAACTTCTCTGAGTATGTCATTAACATCAGGCTGTAGATCAGTAGCAGACATACTATCTACCACAACGCTTATATCATCAGCAAACATTGTGAATTCACATTTTTTACTAATGGACACAGGTAGATCATTAACATATATTAAAAATAGCAAGGCCCCAAGGACAGATCCCTGGAGAACCTCATGCTGTATTTTGCCCCATTCAGAAACCACTGTATTAAGAGGTCCATTGTTGCAGCCTTGTAGGACCACTTTTTGGTTTCCTGTTTTCAAGATACAGTTTTAACCAACTACCTATAAGCCCTTTGATTCCACAATGATAGGCCTTCTCTAAGATTATCTTGTGGTTTACATAATCACAAGCCTTGGAAAGGTCACAGAAGACACCAAATGGTACACAGAAGACACCAACCGGGGCTTCTTACTGTTAATAGACTCCAATATATCATTTTTGGGTGAGTATATGGCTTGCTCTGTCAAAACCCCTTTTTGGAAACCAAACTGTCTATGGTTAATAGTACTATGGTTATCTAGGTGGGCCACAATCCTGTTTACACTGCTTTTTCAAGAACCTTTGAAAATGTTGTCAACAGAGAGACAGTGCGATAATTCGTGACATCTGTAGCATTGCAGGACTTGTAAATAGGTCTCACAACAGTATATTTCATCCTCTCTGGAACAACTCCTTTGCAAAGAGATGTGTTGAAAATGTGAGCAAATAACACACTTACTTCATTACTGCACGCTTTTAACAGTGTGCTAGAGATGTTTTTATCTAAGCCTGAAGATCTTTTACTTTTTATGAGTGAATTATTTTTTTATTTCATTGACAGTTATATCATTAGAAATTTCAGGGAGGTTAACTTTCAGAATACATGCAGCTTCACTTAGGTCACCACTGCAAACCATCTGAGAAGTGACAGTTAAAAAGTGATTGTTAAATTTGTCTGCCATCTGTTTATTATCAACTATTTTCAAATTGTTATTTTTAGAACAGCAGTTCTTACATTGTCAGATGGTGAAGTTCCTGTTTCCTTCTTTATTATATTCCAAATCATTCTGATTTTATTATCTGAACAGCTAATTTCAGAAGTTATGCACATACTCCTTGATTTACTAATTACTTTTGTTAAAATTTTGCAGTATGTCCTAAATAGTTAAGCTGGAGAGGATGATTAGATTTTCTGAATATTATATACAGTTCTCTGTTTCTCTGGAATGATATTTTTATGCCCTTGGTGATCTGTAGTTTTTTTCCCGATTGCCTGTCCTGTAGTCCATAGATCTTTTTTAGGGAGACTCTTTCAAATATACCTGATACTGATACTTCATCAGTAAATAAATTATATTTTGTATTAGCATCGCCTCAAGATAAACATACCTCCAATCAGTCTCCAAAAGGCATAATTTAACTCTTGAATATTTTCCTCATTCATGTTTCTAATAGTCTTCCATTGAGCACCAGCATTGTATTAAAGTTGTTAATGGTGAGTATTTGCCCATCATGATCAGAGAGACCATTTATGACTCTTTCTACAGTGGTATGATTAGCTCTACTCATGTCTACAAAGACATTATCAATTAGTGTGCTGAAAGTGCCAGTAGTTCTTGTGGGAAAACTGACAGTAGAAACAAGATTGTAGGTACGAATTAAATTTGCAAATTCTGCCTTAGAAGATGAGTTTACTAGGAAATCTACATTAAAATATCCTGTTACTATAATGTCCGTATTTTTCCTTGTTAGACATGATAGCACAGAATCTAATTGTTGTATAAACATTTTAAAATCACCAGATGGAGCCCCGTACACTGCTACAATTGCCAATTTCTTGCCAGCTTCTGCTATTTCAGTAACACATACCGGAACCTCAAAATGTTGCTCCACACAATATTTTTGTACATCTGTTGTATTGAAGGCCAGATTCTTTTTCACATAAATAGCTACCCTATCTCTGCTCATAAGCTTTCTACCATATGAGTAGCTAATACATAGTTTGAAATATTGAGCATTTCAACACCAACAGTGACATGGTGTTCTATTAGACAGAGAATGTGACCACAATTTGCAACTCTTGGTTCATCAATATTTATTATAAGTCAATCTAACTTGCAATACAGGCTTTGAATATTTTCATGGAAAATTGTGAGCTTACTATTAATGACATGGTTGCTTGAGGTGCTGCCACTGTTGGGACTGAGATTTATTTCCTTCGACATACCGATATGATAGGAGCAATTTTATGCTGGGGAGGTGAAGCTCTTGTGCTAGTAACACTGACATTTATTGGAATGGACTGTACTACTTACACATTGACTGGAATCTTCCCCATTCTGCGATGAGACCATAAAAAATCCCTATTTGGAGTTGAAGACTTTCATGGTCTCAACCACATCCTATGGGGAATAGCTTCTGTCACTACAGAGCTCTTTTGTACTGGTACTCTTGGTCCTGTTGGAGTCAGTGCTGCTGTCTCTGTTAGTGATGACTGCTCTTCCTTCTTGAACGCTGCTACTGGTGATGATGCTTGTGGCACTCTTTATCTGGTCAGCTTTCCACTAGTTGTTTCTACTGTACTGGATGCTGTGTCAGATGGTGGTGATCCTGCTGCTGCTGGTTGTTCCACTACTGTTACTGCTACTGGTGGATGTTGGTAGTCTGAAGCTGATAATGACAGTTTCTCTGCTGTTGCTTGTTGTTGATGTTGTTCTGCTGCTGCATTATTCTCATATAATGTTTGATAATATTCTCAGATAATGTTTGATAACTGTTTTGGCTTCCACAGATTTGTTTTTTCCTCTTGATGATGAATTTTTCTCTTCTCACTTACCAGCTCTGCTTTCAGTAGAATATAGAATGTAGTTTGTTCGTCTAATAATGTACAGTTACAAATCAAAGATTTTGTACAAGAGACATGTCAAATTACTTTAAAAAAATAAGGTTATAATAATTAACATATTTAAGCAGGCATTTCTGAATTCTTAGACATGAACAATTAACAAGAACATATACAAAATACTTATGGTCGTTTTGCAGCTTGCAATACAACATATTAACAATTTATTATATAATACATAATCTTTATTGTTTCTTTTCTTTTCAACTTGCCAAACTCTCCTGCATGAATTCTTCAATTGAATAATAACATTTTTCCACTAGTGTGTTAAATAACAATCTTTTTAGTGGGTCAAACTCCATATTTAACAGATTTGTGTTATTTAATTTATTGTAAATTTTTAATCCCATGTACAATGGTGTTTGAGTGTACAATTTTAAATTATGAGAGGAAAGTTTGAAACTGTGTCTGTGGCGAGTACTGTAATTGTGATCTGTTACAAAAAGCTGTTTTTTCATTAGACACAGTATGCAGCCCATGTCTTGTATAATCATTTCTGCTTAGGAACCTTTTTATGTCAATTACTGCAACAAAATCATACTCAGCTGCTTCTATCATTATTTGGCTGTTTAATTTATAAATTGGGTGAGTTTTGCTTGGAATGTCCCATCTGTATGGGATTGTACACAATATTAATTTTGTCTGCACTGTGTTTTGTATTACTTCATTGACAGCTTTTTGAAATAGGTATGGTTTCTCTTCATTGTAGCTGTCATTTGTTTCAGCAATCACAACTACACTGCCAGTTTTACTGTAATATTTGGTCTTTTCATTTTTTCTGTAACTTTGGAATAATGTGCACCTGGTTTTAGAAATGAAGTTATTGTGTAATTCTTTTCTAGAATATTATTCAGAAGCTTTCTGCACCACCTACCATGACTATCACTTAGTAAAAGCACTTTCTGTTTTGCTCACAAGTTTTTTTCATCTTAAGTGAATTTGCTTCATTTGAGTCTCCGCGTGTGTCCTGGTGTTGCATGGTGTTTGACTATCAAATTTCGGCATTTCTTTCAAGCAGATGTTCTGGCTGTTTCACACTGGCATACTCATCATGGAACTCCTCATTTTCTAATCTGCTGTTGTTCTGTACTTTTACAGGGCTCTGGGAATGGTTGTGATAGTTCATGTTACAAAAATCTTCCTCCAAAACTTTTAAGTCATTACTAAGGCTGGTAATTAAAGGTTTCAGACATAATATCTCTTCCTTTATTCACTTTATGTTCTCATTTTCTATTTCATTGCTTTCCATAGCCATAAACATGACTCTTTTATTTGTTCTTTTACAATGGGCATGATCATGACCGTATTTTCTCATCTGACATGGAGTATACATTACCTTTGAACTGTAATGCGAAAACTGTTTTAGTGTCCAGCTATTTTTGCACTTCATATATCTTGACTGTGGTGCATCTGTTTGCATCTCTATTTTAATTAATGTATTTCATCTGCACTTTTCACTCATGGTGTAAACATTGGAAGACACCAAAATTTCACAAGCTGTTTGCAGTAATTAAAAAGTGAAAAGATGCAAATTCTGTTGCCACTGAAATACCGCCAATAGTAATGTAAATCTTTTTTCATTCCTTAAACTGAAAGTTTACTTTTTTCCCTCACAAATTTCATCTTTTCACACTAGTTAAAGAGGAACACATCACTAGGCAGCCATCTTGATTGTGATACAATCTAGTAGAGTAATGGAGACTGAGGTCAGAAGGATTACAGGAGTGAAGTGTGTGTTGTCACGATAGCTCCAATTTATGCTGAAGGGAAGGATTCACATAGCATGTGTTGTGAAGCAGCCATTGAGCTCAAGCATGTAGTATTCAGCAGTGTGTTGTGCCACTGGGTGGTCGACTTTGTTCTTGGCCACTGTTCTGTGGTCATTCATTCTGGTAGGCAGCTGATTGGTTGTCATGCGCACATAATATCTTGTGCATTGTTTGCAATAGAGCTGGTATATGACAGGGATGCTTTCAAAAGTGATACAGCCTCTGATGGGATAGGCTAAGCCTGTGACCAGACTGGAGGATATGGTGAATGGGTGATTTTAGCAGGTATTGCAGCTGGGTATTCAACAAGGATATGATTCCTGTGGCAATGGGTTTGGAATGGGAGTGGCATAGGGATGGACCAGAGTGTTCTGCATGTTGGATTGGTGTTGGAATAGCACTTTGGCAAGAATAGGGACGATCCTGGGTAGGATGTCCATCATTTTTGGGTATAATGACGGATAATCAAATCCCTGGTGAAGGATATGGCTCATTTTCTTCAGTCGAGTGTGATATTGGGTATTGGGTGATGAGTAGGAGGGGGGGGGGGGGGGTGGTGGTGGGTGGAGGGGTGCTCCTTGTAGCTGATTCTTGAGGGTGGTGGGAAGATTAGGGGTATGTGCAAATATGACATGGAAAGTTGGTCAGCAGACTGTGTTTGGAGGGTTGTGCCTGTCTGTGAAGGCCTTTGTGAAACCTTCAGCATACCAGACAAGGGAATTCTCCTCACTGCAGTTACACTGTCTGTGGGTGCCATGGAAGTATGGGAGTGATTTTTTGGTGTGGAAGGAGTGACACCTATCAAAATACAGGTACTGTTGGTGGTTAGTGATTTAATATGAACAGAGGTGTGGATGGAACTATCAGAGAGGTGGATGTCAATGTCCAGCAAGGTTACATGTTGGGTTGAGGAGGACCAGGTGAAGCAGATGTGAGAAAAGGTGTTAGGGTTGTGGAGGAATGATGATAGGGTGTCTTGGCCCTGGTTGCAGATCATGAAGATATCATCAATGAACTTTAGACACACAAGGGATTTGGGGTTTTTAGAGGCTAGGAGGGTTTCCACTAGATGGCCCATAAACAATTTGGCATAAGAGGGTGACCTGCATGTGCCTGTCTGTGAAGACTTTTGTGAAACCTTCAGCATACCAGACAAGGGAATTCTCCTAACTGCAGTTATGCTGTCCACAGGTGGCCTGTATGCATGGGAGTGATTTTTTTGGCATGGAAGGGGTGACACCTGTCAGAATACAGGTACCGTTGGTGGTTAGTGATTTAATATGGACAGAAGTGTGTGTGGAGCCACCAAAGATGTGGACATCAATGTCCGGAGAGGTAGCATGGGTGTGCTGTGAATTTACTTATATACCTTGCCCTCAAAGGGGATGCATTTATGGGATAGGATTTAGTTGGTAAGGTGTATCAGGACTGAGGTAGTGGGTATGGAGTTGGAAGGACTTTAGGAGAGGTACTTTTCAATAGCGACAAGGCCATTCAACCAGAACTTTCCTACTATAAATATTCAGTAATGTTGTAGAAGCTGATATCTTAGTTATCTTTCAAATGTATTGAAGTTCTGTATTCTTTTGATTTTACCTGGCAACACATTGAACAGAATTGCTGATTTATGTAACACATTGTCCTGATATACTGATTTCGTGTGCACATTCCTATGAAAAACTATTCCTTGTGTCATAATTTGTGGATCTCTTTGTTCAAAGTTGAAAACTCTTCAGGAGTCTTAATGAAATGGGTACTTTCAGATATAAATATAGATGTCTGGGTCACAATTTTTAATTTTTGAAAAATATCTCTAGATAATACTCTAAGCAACATGAATTAGTAATCTTACAGATTTCTTCTAGAGATTAAATGACTGTTTTGCAAGGTGCTAGTTCCCCAAAATAGTATACTATATCTTAGTAGCACCAATGTAAGAAGATAACTCTACTGAGATGTCAAAACTGGCAGCCTACATAAAAAGCTATAAAAATAATGGCTCTTGGAATACTATTTTTTACAATTGATTGGCCAGCCATTGTCCCGCACCCCATAATTACAAGCTAGAGTTACATTTACTTTGCTGTTCATGTTATACATTAATGACCTGGCAGACAATATTAATACTATGCTTACACTTTTTACAGAATTTTCAGCTATTTGTAATGAAGTACTATGTGAAAAAAAAGCTACACAAATATCCAGCCACATCTTGATAAGATTTCAAAGTGGAGCAAGGATTGGTACCTGTATTAAATGTTCAGAAATTTAATATTATGTATTCCACAAAAGAAAAAGTAATATTATTGGATAGATATAAAATCTACTTGCTAAGTGGCAGCAGAAGAAAATACACATTAAGTTATCAAAAAATAAAAAGTAGTATACTATGGCTACAATATAAATGAATCACAACTGGAATCAGTTATCCCTTACAAATGTCTGCTTGTAGAAATTTGTAGGGATATGAAAAGAAATTCTCACATAGTTTCAGATGTAGATAAAGCAGGTACCAGCCTTTAGTTCATTGGAAAGATACCAAGAAAATGCAATCAGTTGACACAGGAAGATAGTTTCAACACATTCATATGGGACCAGTATCAAACAGGACTAACAGAGGATATTGAACATATCAAAGAAGGGCAGTAAGAATGATCATAGGTTTCTCTACCCTGTGGGAGAGTGTCATAGAGATGCTGGAAAAGCTGAACTGGCAGAATCTTAAAGACAGACACTAATTATCCTGTGAAAGCCTTATTATAAATTACAGAATAAAATTTAGTTGTCAGTTTCAAAAATATTTTTATTTCACTTTACCAATTCCATAAATTAATTTTTCATATTCAGAAGCCTAAAAAGTCAAAGTTATTAATATACAGTTTCATGAAGCAGTACTAAATGAGGAATCTACAAATATGCTACAACCACTTATTTTATGAATACGTGATGTCTGTTTTTTGGACATGTCCAAAAGAACAGATACCACACATTCGTATAATAGATTCGCCTAGACGGGCAATGGATCCTCCTTCTTCACTGTGGATGCACAAATATGTCTAACGCCCTGTGGGAATCTCAGAGTAATGAGTCTGGAGAAAATGGACAGGGACAGTGGAGAGGTGGCATTTGGTGGGAACATGGGTTGGATGTGAGGCGTGCCAAGATAGTCCGTGCAGTTGCAATAACACTGGGTCGCAGATGGCGTATTGGTTAATGCACTAGCCTAGTAAGCAAGAGATCCTGGATTCGCATCCCAGTCTGGTACACATTTTCACTCATTGCAGTTGAGTGATGTGCTGATGCAGCTGACATAAATAACCATTTCCGTTCCCTTTCCTCCCCTCCCCCTATCCTCCCACCCCCGCCCTCCACCTCCAATGTAAATATAACCCCCTCTTTAGCACTTCCAAAGAGGCAGTCAAGACAATATTAGACTTTTGGTGACATATCATTCATCACACATCGATAGTGTGAGAAGTCAATGCAAGTGATATAGGGTTTATTTTCATCTGAGAACTGCATGTGATTCCTGATCCTGTGACAACATCTTGAATTTTGTATACATCTTCAGCGTTGCCACAGGTTTCCCAAAGCGAAATTTCCTGACAATTCCATGATTTACAGATACAGTTTTAGCATTTTTCCGTGACAAATGTGGAGATCTGAAGGTTAAGTGAACAGATAAGTTGACAAAAAAAGATAAGGAGTTCAGTTCTTCTGAACATGTTTTTAATTGTAATTTTGAATGAAAAGCAAGTTATTGCCTCCTTTACAGGATTTATGATTTGAAGAGAAACTTCAAATTAACAGCAAGATTTTGTTCCTTCATCCATACAGGATTTATGAGCTTTCCAGGTGAGATAACATGACAAACTGGACAAGAAACCTAAAAGCAGCCTAATGTATAATGTAGCATTAAAGTTTCAAGAATAATAACAACAGCACTGAGCTATGTATGGAACATTTTCTCTGTCAAATAAAACTCATTGTTTTGTCAGACAATAAAAGTCAAACAAACAATTACAATCAATCAATGAAAACCACTCGAAACTCCTTTGTGAGAGAAGTGATCTCTCCATCAATTCCACTCAATTCAGTGGTCCTCTCAGCCAGTATCCATTACTTTTTGGGCTTCAGTTCATTAATTTGCTGGATGATGGGCCTCTTTTATCTAGATCTCTCAGCTTCTTCATCTACTCCACATTGCTTCTTCTGTAAGGCCTTGCCACATCAATCTTGAGCATTGTGATAGACAAGGGTCATTCTCTTGTTAACATAAATCTTGAAGAAACTACCAGCCAAGTTCAGGCCATCATATACTTGATGTATGGCTACCAATACCAATGACTTGATTTCGTGGTTGTGCAATGAGACTACCTTCCCATCCTTATCTGAAATTCCTTCCTCATGTCAAAATTCTCAGTTCCAGTAGTAAAATGCCCTTTAAACATTACTACAAATGAGTTTACTATCTCAGATTAAATTACAAATTAATATACTACCCAATTTATATTAGCAATAAGCCATTTGTTAGTAATCCAAATTTGAAATTTCATGATACGAACTGTGCAGTCAAGTTGCACTACATATTCTTGAAAATTTACTTTTTTCCTATTTCTGAAAAGCTACAATTTTTATTCATTAAGATTATTTAAAATGATAGCTCTACTAGCAGACTGAAATACTGTTAACAATATTTTATTCAAATTGATTTGTTCATAGTAACTAAAATGTAATTTAAATGGTTGCACTATTAATAAATTGAAGTTGTGTACAAAACTAAGTAAACTTTTTCAAACTGAATATCAGATCATATGGGGTAGTACATGGCCCATTTTTTGATTTAAGTAACTAAAATCATCAAATGACTTTTAATTGTTATTCTGTAAATCTTACATTTAACAATGTATTCGACTGTTTAGTTTTATATAAAAGGAGGAGCCACAAAGTCAGTCTGCATTATCATCTTGCCACCAACGGACATGATAATCAGTCACAATATAAGACAAGAAAAGTAATATACTCTGTGTTTTATTTAAAAATTAGTACATCAGCAATGCTGAATTCTGGGACTTTCTGAAGCAACACCCAAGGATACTAAAGTTGAGTACCTCATCATACAGAGCAGCTAAGTTATTATGTGAACTTTCGTTACCTCTGATTGAAATTTTCTTGTTTTCACTCGCCTTCGTACTTGTGAGTGGTGGAGGTCCAAACTATTAAGTTACTCCAATGGTATGATTAAGAATTCACTATTACCGCTGTCCAACTATAGACAGAATGAGAGAAACTGTATACATTTGTTTCTTACTCACCATCAGTGGTAATTAAAATGCTTCCCTACTCTCACACATTTAAAGGTGGCATTTTAATATGGTGTCACTGAGTTGGGGTAAGTGTAACTCTGTGTATTAATTTTTCCACTACATTTCAGAGTCTAATGGTGATGTGTGACAATCGATTATTAGACAACAACTGGGATGACACAGGAAGTGTGGTGTGGCAACTCATCATAGTACCACATTTGATATTAGTACAATTTTTAATTTTTAAGTTACTTTTCCTCAGACTATCATTTTTTCTAACTTTCTTTTGTCATGTGACTATTGACAGGCAGAATAATTGTGAATTTCCTGGTGATGATAATCTGGGTAGGTATGATTATTTTTGTGCCCAATATTATCTTTAGATATGGAAAGCTCAGCAGGGGTTTCATAGGCTCAATGTCCTCAGTCATCAACACCAAACCTGCAACAGTCATCCAAGGCATCACATTTCTTAGGATTTTCTCCAAATGAACAGGCCTCGGGCTTATTGGAAAGATTATCTCAACTCTTGGATCACAAGCTTACAAGTCAGAATAATGATTTAAAGAATGAACTTACAAGTCAAAACAATGATGTGAAACAGAGTATTGTTACTCTAAATGATACTGTTAAGACAATGGAAAGGAAAATTCAAGCTATGCAGGAACAGGTAGCAAACTCCCTTTCAAAACTTAGTCAATTACATGAGTCGACTGCCCTTGAAATTCAAACAGTAAATGGTAGGGTTGATCACATACGGTTGCATGTGGAGAACATCGAAGATGTTATCCATGTTGAGTTAGGAAGAAGGAACTCTGAACTCAAAATTATGCATGAATATATAGAGTAGAAAAATGAGTTCATCAAACAGAAACTAAAACTAAATAATGATCAAATTCATAGCCATACGACCAGTGACCAGTGTTAATAATGACATTGAGACACTGTCTGAAAGTTTACAACAGGTTAATGTCCAATTAAGTGATGTTGAAACAAATATGTCATACCCGCAAATTGGTGGAAATTTTGTACCATTTTGTAACAATTTATGTCTTAAATACTTCCCTGGGAATTTTAAAAGACACCCAGTGGACCACCTATGGCAGTGTAAAGATAGTTTTCCTCCTCCAAACATGCCTGATTCTGTGAAGACTAAAATAGCCAAATGTTTCTTTGATGGTAAAGCATTGTCATTGGCTAATCAATACATAAAGCCAAACATTACATTTAATGAATTTCAACAGACGTTCTTGAGGAAATTCTGGTCCAAAAGTAGACAGGTGGGCATCAAAACAGCATTTTTGAATAGTAGTATGTACAGTCCATGTAATCTCTTGCTGCAAGAATTTTGTGAGAAACAGTTACATTAGCTTGTTCACCTGGACAAACCTTTTGATGATCTTATTCTTATTGACACCTTGAAAAGACATCTACCAATGAGGACTCATTGGAGCCTTGATTGTGGTCCTGATGATTCATTAGAGATTTTTTTTAAACATGTTGATAAACTCAACAAAGCTCTTGAGGAAGAGGACAGGGTTAAAAAAAATGTTCAAATGTGTGTGAAATCTTATGGGACTTAACTGCTAAGATCATCAGTCCCTAAGCTTACACACTACTTAACCTAAATTATCCTAAGGACAAACACACACACCCATGCCCGAGGGAGGACTTGAACCTTCGCTGGGACCAGCCGCACAGCCCATGACTGCAGCGCCTTAGATCGCTCAGCTAATCCCGCGTGGCAGGACAGGGTTACTAACTCACATTACAACAGAAAAAACAATTATAGTGGGGAGTCAGATCAACACAACCAACAAAATAGACAGAATGGTAACAGAAGGAACCATGGTACTTACAATAGCAGTAATAACAATAACAACAATAACAATAATAGGAATGGCAATGGTAATAGTCATAACAGAAACCAAAGTAACCAGAACCAGCAAAACTGTTAATATCTTCACTTGGTGCCTGTCAGGTGGAAGAGGTAAATTATTTTCATATCCAGGCAATAAGAAATTCAAATCAAGAGGAACGTGATGATCAGAGTATATGTGACCATCCTGCTAAAGTAACTAATTCTGAAAGTAATTTTTGGGAGGTTATTATTAAACAGATGTATAGTGGTAAGAAATGTATCGTTGGTCCTTATGAACTTGAAGAAGGTGTTTTAGTAAAACTGTTTAACTCAGAATTTTCTGTGGAAGGTGTAGATGTTGATAGTGACTACTTTGGCATTGGCGTTTTAACGTACCCTGTGCAAAAGACTTCTGTCGTTAATTGTAATGTGGAGGGGGAGGCTTATCGTGAGTTAGTAGTGGGGGAAGTGTGTGACACCCAGGACAGTGGTGTCAGCTCTAATGATTTAATGGTTGAAGCTGAAGCTGATATACTTAATTTAGAAGAGCTGGATGGTATGATTTATGTTGAAGTAATTGATCATGACTGGGTCAGTGACGCGGCTCACGAGAATCAACTTGTTCCTATCGTCATTAGCGATATTTTGTGTGAATGCCAAGACATTAGATAAGAAGACTATTGAACATGTCAGTGATGTTGGTAAGGATGAGTCAGATTTCACTTCAAACAGTCAGTTTATTGATCACTCTCAGCCAGATTTTACTTGCAATGCTAATGAGTACACTTATTCAAGGCCACCCGGTAAAGCTAAAAAAACTTTAGAAGTGATTCACGACAAAAGCACATAGGTACCACATTGCCCCATACAGGTATCTAATGATAATGAGAACCATTTGCAGAAAGATTTGCTTAGAGAAACAAATATTAATGAACAGCATAATTTATACATTACTTATATGATACTTACTTGTATATGGATTTAACATTGAGGTAGAAAAGGCAATATAGATGATGATGATGATGATGATGGTTTGTCAAGTAATGGAGCAACTCATAGGGATTTTGATCAACTTGTTACTGACAAGGTAAAGAAGCAGACTACCTTACTGGGGATGAGAAGTCAGAATTGGAAGATCCTATAAAGATACATTTAGTGAGAAACCAGGTAGAGTTAAGAACTATGCAGAATAGAATAGAATATAATGGAATAACTTTATTGTCATTAGGCCATTAAGGCAATAGACAAAGTCATACATATAATACATTATAATTCATGTTGCAATAGAACAATAGGTTTGTTATTACACTGTAATATTACAATTGATGAAATCCTACAAAGTCATACTTATAACACAATATAATTCCTGTTGCAAAAGAGCAATAGATTTGTTATTACAGTATAATATTACAATTGACAAGACCATACATATAATACAATATAATTCATGTTGCAAAAGAACAATAGGTTTGTTATTACAGTGTAATATTACGATTGGTGAAAGCCTACAGAGTCATACTAATAATACTATATGATTCCTGTTGCAAAAGAGTAATCGGTTTGTTATTACAGTATAATATTACAATTGATGAAATCCTTTATGTCATAGAATGGATGGGCAACTAACCAGTCATACAGTGCTTGTTTGAATGGTTGCTCTGGTAAATCTTGCATAGCTAGTGGAAGTTTATTAAATAATTTGTGCCTCATTAGTTCATAACTGTTCAGTGATTTGGAAAGTGTGTGGAATGGAGTATAAATACATCTATTTGTCCAAGCGTTGTAGCAATATATACTACTGTCATAATGTTTTGCTCAGAAAACAAAGCTTTACAGTGTGCCTTATATGATGAGCCTGTAATTACCCTAATAACTGTAGGTTAGTACGCTTTGTAAGAATGAGAGATAGGATATTCTAACATAATTTTTAGGTATAAAATCCATTAGTCGCCTCAACAGATAGATTACCCTAGACAACTTACCGCTAAGATACTTGACATGTTGACCCCAAGATAATTTGTCATCCAAATATATCCCTAAAAACTTAACATAACTAGGATCATCAGATGGTAGCTTGTCTTTTAGACTAAATACTATCTGCTGAGTTTTATTTTCACTAAGCAAAAATCCTACCCACCACTCCTACCGTGGTGTTCCACCATCCACCGAACTTACACAATGTACTCATCCATTATTACACAACCCCTGCTCCCAATCCCTTACCTCAAACATGATGTCCCTCATCTCAATGACCGCTTCTCAGGCTGTGCCATATGGATCCTTCCCACCAACACCAGCTTTTCTGAATTGCGCAGGTGGGAACTTTCCCTGCAGTAACCCTCCTGGCCTCACCCTTCGTTAGTCACTGTCCTCACCCATTCAGCCCCCCCCCCTCCCCCCCCCCCTGTTCCCATTCCAGCACTACACAGCCATCATTTCACCACCACATCCAGCCTTTTAATTTATTTTTATTTCTCTCCTTTCTGCTACTTATCCCCTTCCCCCTCTGTACCTTCTCTCCTTGCTTCCGTCTAAACTACAACACTTGACTGTCCAACACTCCCATCATACTATCCCTCCCCCTCCCCACCCCAGCTTCCTCCTTACTCCCACCCAGTTGCCACTCCCATCATGCACTGGTGCTGCTGCTCGCAGTGTGGTTTCAGTTCTCTGAGACTGCAGACATGTGTGCAAGTTGTGTTTGCATGAGTGTGTGTGTGCGTGTGTGTATGTGTGTCTACTGCTGACAAAGGCCTTAATGGCCAAAAGCTATAATTATGTGAATCTTTTTGTTGTGCCTATCGCAACTCAGCATCTCCACTATATGGTGAGTGGCAACTTTCCTTCTCTGGTATTGTTACATCCCATCCTGGATTTTCCATTGTCCCACAAAAATACCAGTACTTTCCAAAGGCCTCACCTTTTGCCCCACTCCCAAATCCAACCATGCAGGACTAGTTAAAGACCTTCACTCTTTCTCCCAGTCCCTACAGTGGAAACACTTTTTCTCTACCAACCCAACCAATTAGACTCAGCCAAAGACCAATATTGAACCTTGCCTAACTCAGTTCAGTCCTCCATCCAACTGTGATCCACCCCCACTGCCTCCAAATCACCCCCTGTTAACTTTCCAAAATTTATTAGCCCTGATCCTTGCCTCAACATCATTCCCCAAGTCCCTCAACATTCAAACTAACCTTACATCTGCAGAAAGAACTGCAGTCCACCATCTAAAAACTGATCCCGACCTTCTTATCCTACCTGCTGACAAAAGCTCCACTACCATTGTTTTGAACTGCAAGCATTATGTGGCAGAAGGACTCCGTCAGCTGTCAGATACTTCAACCTACAAACCATGCCACAGTGATCCTATTCCAGTAATCCAGCGGGATCTCCAGTCACTACTTAAATCCTTAGGCCCATCCCAGAACCTCTCTCCAGAGTCCATCTCTCTACTTACCCCACCACTACCCGCACTCCCACCTTCTACATGCTTCCTGAAGTCCATAAACTCAACCACCCAGGACGCCCCATTGTGGCCGATTACTGTACCCCCATTGAGAGAATATCTGCTCTCTTAGAACAACACCTTCAACCTATTACCCAGAGCCTATCCTCCTATATAAAAGATACCAACCATTTCCTTGACCGACTCTCCACAGTTCCTGTCCCTTTACCACACGGTGCCCTGCTCATCACTATTGATGCCAGGTCCCTGTACATTAACATTACTAATGCCCATGGCCTTACTGCTGTTGAACACTACCTTTCCAGACACCCTATGGATTCCAAACCAACAACCTCCTTCCTAGCCTCCATGACCAACTATATCCTCACCCACAACTACTTCTCCTTTGAAGGCATTACCTACAAACAAATCCACAGTATGGCTATAGGCACCCGCATGGCACCATCCTATGCTAACCTATTCATGGGCCATCTAGAGGAATCCTTCCTAAAAGCCCAATATCCTAAACCCCTCACCTGGTTCAGATTCATTGATGACATCTTTGCTATCGGGATTGAAGGTGAGGACACCTTATTCACATTCCTCCAGAACCTCAACAACTTCTCCCCCATTTGCTTCACCTGGCCTTACTCAACTGGCCCTACTCAAGCCACCTTCCTAGATGTCAACCTTCACCTCAGACATGGCTACATCAGTACCTCCGTCCATATCAAACATACTAACCACCAGTAATACCTCCACTTCGACAGCTGCCACCCATTCCATAGCAAGAAGTCCCTTCCATACACCCTAGCCACCCATGGTCGTCGCATCTGCAGTGACGAGCAGTCTCTCTCAAAATATATCGAGGGTCTCACTGAAGCCTTCACTGACTGTAATTATCCTCCCATCCTTATACAAAAACAAATCTCCCATGCCATATCTTTCCAGTCTCCCACCACCTCCCAAAGTCCCATAGTCCGGTCACAGAGAAACATTCCCCTCGCAACGCAGTACCATCTGGGACTGGAGCAGCTGAATTACATTCTCCATCAGGGTTTCAATTACCTTTCGTCATGCCCTGAAATGAGAAATGTTCTGCCCACTATCCTTCCCACCCCTCCTACCGTGGTATTCCGCTGTCCACCAAACCTACACTATATACTCGTCCATCCTTACACAACCCCTGCTCCCAATCCCTTACCGCATGGCTCATACCCCTGTAATAGACCTAGATGCAAGACCTGTCCCATACATCCTCCTACCACCACCTACTCCAGTCCGGTCACTAACATCACCTACCCCATCAAAGGCAGGGCTACCTGTGAAACCAGTCATGTGATTTACAAGCTAAACTGCAACCTTTTAATTTCTTTTATTTCTCTCTTTTCCACTACTTACCCCCCCCCCTCCCCCCTCCGCCCCTTATCTTCTGCCCTCCGTCCAAACTGCAACACTTGACTGCCGGCCGCTCCCACTATCTCTCCCCCTCCCCACCCCAGCCTCCTCCTTACCCCCACCCAGTCGCCACTCCCATCATGCACTGGTGCTGCTGTTTGTAGTGTGGTCTCAGCTCTCTGAGACTGCAAACATGTGTGCAAGTTGCATTTATGTGTGTGTGTGTGTGTGTGTGTGTGTGTGTGTGTGTGTGTGTGTGTGAATCTTTTTATTGTGCCTATTGCGACTCAGCATCTCTGCTATATGGTGAGCAGCAACTTCCTTCTCTGCTATTGTTACAATCCATCCTGGATTTTCCATTGTTAGACTATATAGGGTGAGTCACTAATTATTGCCACCTAGAATAACTCCGAAAGTATGATAGTAGCTGAAAAGTTTGTGGGACAAATGTTGCATGGGACAACAGGGCTATAATATGACATTGGTTTTCTGTTGCTAGGTGGGGTGGCATCAGAGATATGAAGGTCAGCTTTGTTTTTTTTAAATGGGATGCTATAGTCTGGTACTTATTTTCTGATAGTGGCTATCAAGACAAATCCAATGATATGTAACAGTAAGGTCTTTGAAGGTCAACGAAGGTCAAAAAGGTGGCATTAACATCCATTTACAGAAGATGTTTGAAGTGATGACCATTGGTATCAGTGCAGTGCTGCAATCTTCTTATTATGGATTGAGTGGTATTCCTTATCACTTTGGCACTTATCGAAGCACATGCTGTGACAATTCTCTCTTGTATATCGCGCAAATAGTAAATATTGCATCTAACGTGCCGGTGACATGTAAACACCATTTGATGGTTTCGCAATGCAATACTAATAGGAATAGTAAGACTAGTATCATCAAATCAAGCTAATGTGAATGATGTATTCCATTGAAGAAAAAGTCGATACGCTTCTCTTTTATGGAGAATGCCAACGAAATTCAGTGAGAGCTAGAGACTTATACACTGAAAGATATCCTCAACATACTCACTCTACACGTCGTACATTTAAATATGTGTACAATAAATTGAGAACAACTGGATCTTTAATGCATCGGAAACACATCCAGCAAAGGAAAGTTACAAACGAGGAAACAGAAATTTGTACTCTTGCCACTGTGGTTCGAGATCCTTGTGTTAGTTCGTGTCAAATCACAACGGAATCTGGCATGAGCCAGAGTAGTGTTCATGTTTTGCATCACCATAAATATCACCCTTACTATATCAGTCTCCACCAATAATTAACTGTTACGGATTGTATGTGTCACATTGAATTCTGCCAATGGGCTCAACTTCACATTCAGAGGGATTTTATTTTCTGATGAGTCTACATTCACAAACCATGGAAATGTTAATTTGCTTAACATGCATTATTGGGCAACTGAACATCCATGTTGGCTGCGGCAAGTTGCACACCAAAAACTGTGGTCAGTGAATGTATGGTGTGGGATTCTGGAGGACCGAGTTATAGGCCCCCATTTCATCGAAGGAAATCTTAATGGTAGGAAGTACACCACATTCCTGCAAGAAACATTAGGTCTGTTATTGCAAGAAATACTTTTGGGAACAAGGAACAGAATTTGGTATCAAAATGATGGGTGTCCGGCACATTTTTCGCTAATAGCTAGAAATAAGTTGCAGAGACAATTCCCAAATCATTGGATTGGATGCGGAGGAGATGTGTCATGGCCAGCACGTTTGCCAGAATTAACGCCTTTGGATTCATAAAAGACATTGTTTGTAAAGACATTCCAACTACACCCGAAGATATGCAAAAGAGAATTGTCAGAGCATGTGCTTCAATAAGTGCCAATGTGATAAGGAATACCACCCAATCCATGATAAGAAGAATGCAGCACTGCATTGATACCAATGGTCATCACTTTGAACACCTTCTGTAAATGGATGTTCATGCCACCTTTGTGACCTTTGCTGACCTTCAAAGACCTTACTGTTATACATCGTTGAATTTGTCTCGATAGCCGCTATCAGAAAATAAGTACCAAACTATAGCATCCCATTTAAAAAAAACAGATTTGACCTAGCCACTTTTTCAAGATTCTGTCACAACTAAAACTGCATCAGGATGTTACCGAGGGAAACTGTGCAAACTCGACTTTGGTTTGCCAAAAGAAGCAAATGTTAACGTGACAACAAGTGAAAAGTAGGTGTTAATGGAAATTTGCCATTGATAAATGAGTGGTTTTCAACTGCACTGTGAAATACCTCGGTTTGTGAAAATTGACACATGAACATTACACAAATAAGAATCTAAAAAGTAGTGATATGAATATAATAGAGGGAAACATTCCACGTGGGAAAAATATATCTAAAAACAAAGATGATGAGACTTACCAAACAAAAGCGCTGGCAGGTCGATAGACACACAAACAAACACAAATATACACACAAAATTCAAGCTTTCACAACAAATGGTTGCTTCATCAGGAAAGAGGGAAGGAGAGGGAAAAACGAAAGGATGTGGGTTTTAAGGGAGAGGGTAAGGAGTCATTCCAATCCCGGTAGCGGAAAGACTTACCTTAGGGGGAAAAAAAGACAGGTATACACTCGCAAACACACACATATCCATCCGCACATACACAGACACAAGCAGAGTGTATACCTGTCCTTTTTTCCCCCTAAGGTAAGTCTTTCCACTCCCGGGAATGGAATGACTCCTTACCCTCTCCCTTAAATCCCACATCCTTTCGTCTTTCCCTCTCCTTCCCTCTATCCTGATGAAGCAACCGTTTGTTGCGAAAGCTTGAATTTTGTGTGTATGTTTGTGTTTGTTTGTGTGTCTATCGACCTGCCAGCGCTTTTGTTTGGTAAGTCTCATCATCTTTGTTTTTAAATGTAAAAAGTAGCACATACAAAGGGATGGTTGAAACATTTCTAGACAATATTCCTACTCTGGACCACAGAGTTATAAAAACTAAGCTAAAAAGGTGAAATGAAACTTCAGAAAAAATTCTTTGTTTGTGTGAACATGTTACCACAGCTGATTTACAATAACTTTAGGGTTTGAAATCTGTCTTTGCAAGAATGGTACAAGAAACAGTACCAAACAAGGTAATAACTAAAAAAATGTGCAAATAGATAGTGTTTTCTGAGATGAGTAAGAACTGGACAAATCATATTATAAGCAACTCCAACATCTTTTGTAATGGACTGTTTTTAACTGTAGAAAGCAAGCCAGATTGTAAATATAATCATTAAAGAAAACTGATGATATTTTATTTCAATAAAACGAAATGCATTCGGTCACAAATTTACACATTTTATTGTAGTTGCAAAGATGGATTTAAAATACCCTCAATAATTTCAGAAATAATATTAGAAAGATATAAAATGTAGGCCTCTTGGAAGAAGTGTAGACAGCTGAAAGGAGGGAGAGGGAGGGGAGGATGAGCTGTATAATCCAATACTATGGTGAGCACCAATAAAATGTTGTGTGTGTGTAAATTCCTAAGGGACCAAACTGCTTAGGTCATTGGTCCCCAGACTTACACACTACTTAAACTAACTTATGCTAAGAACAACACACACACCCATGCCTGAGGGAGGACTCGAACCTCCAGCGGGAGTTGCCACGCAGTCAGTGACAGGATGCCTCAAACTGCGCGGCCACTCCGCGGGACAATAAAATGTTGCTTGTCCTATGTTTATTATTGTAGGGTATTAGCCAATGTGTCATGACCATTATTTCACAGGTATCATGCAATTTATCTTTTGAAAAATACATGAGTACATAGCATATATATTTTCCCATGAGCATATGCCCACACGATACCGCAATCTCAATTCATAAGTAAGGATGCATATGTGCATATCATCAATTCTCACTGATCTCTATGCATTTGCCCCCTTACATCTGCCGCCCCTCAAAGCTGCACAGTCATATCTGATTACATTCATGCTGATAATAGCTAAGAGTATCCTGTAACTTACTTAATTACTGCCCATTTATCCATAACATATGCTTATTCCCCTCCACAAAAATAAAAAATAAACTAAATAATAAACCTTCATAGAAACCAACTCATAAGTAAAATACCTCATTCATACAACAAAAAAAAATCTAGAAATTTTGTATCTTAAAAGCTGGGCATTGTTGTTCCAATCCTTATAGTCTCCTTGTTTAGCATATTACTGACATATTTTTAATTGTTAGTAACTGACTACAAAAGGGTTTAAATCTTTCATGTTTTGTTTCCTTGAACTGGGTTAGCGAGCGCAGGTGAGGTATAGGCCTATGTGTTACTACATATGGCCTTTTGTAGAGATGTTGAAACTTGTGTTTTAGTCCTTCACTCTTTGAACTCCTGACCCGGAGGAGGGCATGCTCAAGAGCAGTAGAGCAACCACATCTACAGACCTTTGGCTGCATCCACTTGCCATTCTCCTCAGCCAATCTGAGCCCACATTGTTAGACCAATACCTTTCTGGCAGTCATCTCTCACACAGGTATAACTGTCCTCGACCAGCAAGCAGCAGATAGTTCTGTCTCTGCCAGCAAAAGTAGAAGATTGCCAGCACCATGCCACTGCCTTGACTCGACATTGTCCTTGCCACCTGGAACCATCGTGCATTGCAACCCGTTGCACCAGCCATGAAGTCTGATGCTGGAACTCTTTGTACTGCTCTTCAGATGGGACTTCAATTTTCTGCCTACTGTTGATGTCTAAGAAGATATTTTGTTTCATTTGCAAGAGAACTTTTCAAAAGATCATCTCATGCAGAGATTTACTCGTGTTGTTTTCCAAGAACTTATGTTGTCAAAGAAGTCATTGCTTTATTTTCAAGAAGGAGTTTTCTTATTTGTTTTGAACTGTAAATGGATTCCAGAACTTATATTTGTGAACATACACTGATTGCATCAATAAATTAATTTTTAAGTGTAATCAACTGACTTACAGTGAAAGTGTCCCAAGCTGGGACACTTCAGTTGGCAATGAGGTGTTTCAAGAATTTCTTGACTGTTACAGATAGTACTCCTGTGTTTGTGTCACCATAACATTGGCCAGTATCTCTGTGGACCTTATTCATCCAGTCATCCTTCTGTTACAACAGATGTAGCACTCCAAAGAGGCTCTTCTGGTGAAGCTCATGGATCTGGCATCCTGGCCACCGGCAGTTTTGGATTGCAGGGACCCACACTTGGTCCCAGCCAGGGCTTCCAGCAGCCTCTGCCTCCCTTCCATGTTTTCAACCACAAAGTGGAACTGTGGTCATGTTACATAGCACAGATGGAGCAACATTTCCTGGTTCATGAGTTGACAGGTGACACCCAGTAGTGCGCTTACCTTGTGGTCAACACTGGCCCCTTTTTGTACCAGATCAGCACTCTCTTTCCTATGAACTGCTGAGATCCACTCTTTCTGACTTTTTTGATTCCACTGTTCATGTGGCCATGGCCTACCACTGTTTTTTAGTTATCACAAACTTCCTGATGAATCTTCTGCAGTCTCAAAGAATTGAAACCATACTGCAGTGTGGTTTCAGTTCTCTGAGACTGCAGACGTGTGTGCAAGTTGCGTTTGCATGAGGGTGTGTGTGCATGTGTGTATGTGTGTCTACTACTGACAAAGGCCCTTAATGGCCAAAAGCTATAAGTATGTGAATCTTTTTGTTGTGTATATCACGACTCAGCATCTCTGCTATATGGTGAGTAGCAACTTTCCTTCTCTGGTATTGTTACCTGGTACTTCAGTTTTCAGTGTAATTGTGATAATGCCTGTACATAAATTTCAGTGGTCCCCTTTGACATTTCTAAGATGCCCTTTATTACCCTTTTCATGTTGTTTGAATTTAATTTTATGTCACATGTCATATGCAATGTAGAGCAGACATGCAGCACTTTATAGATGAAGTTTTCAAATGTCTAAATTTTTGTTTTGTGTACATAGATGACATTCTGCCTTTTTCTTGTAATGAATAAGAGCCCTTACAGTTGTTATTTCAATGCCTTCAGGAGTATGGCATCCTCATAAATCCAAACAAGTGCACATTAGGGAAGCCGTCTATTAATTTTGTAAGATACAAAGTGTCAGCAGGGAGTATCAAGTCCTCCCAGCCATGTGCAAGCATTTCACAATATGACCCAACACAAAATTTACCAAGAGTTAAGACTTTTTCAGGCATGATGAACTTTTATCAATTACACTCACTGAAATTGGCCCAGATACAGGCCCCTCTCAATTCCTTTCTAGCAGGAAAAAACACTACTGGCAAACACATGGTACCATGAACACAAATGATGACAGAAGCATTTAACAAACTTAAAGACACATTGGCAATGGCTACTTTACTCTCTCACCCAAGTCACATTGCACAATTAGTCTTGACAGTAGATGTTGGCGAAACATCACTACAAAAGCAGAACAGAGGACTTGGCAACCATCAGAGATATCTCTCACCATCTTACACTGACTCAACCCGGCTTGTTGTCAATAGATGGAAAGCTTCTCACAGTGTACAAAGCAGTAAAATACTTAGGCAACCAACTTGAGGTAAAGACTTTCACCACCTTCACTGATCATTGTCCTCTTGTTAGCTGCCTTCTAGCAAATTGATCAGTAAAGCTCACCACACAAGATACCTTGAATATTTAGAATTACCACAGACATCCACCGTGTAAGCAGTTTTGAAAATACTGTTGCAGGTTGCCTCTCATGGGTATGCAACACAATCAGTGGAGTGCCATGGCCAGACATCATAAACACACAGTGCACGGATCCTGAATTACAGATGTTATTAAACAGCGATACCTCCAGTTACAAATTAAAGGAGATCTTCATTCAAGCATAGAAAATCACCTTATGGAGTGACTCTACCCATACATTCCTGTGAAACACCTTGAAAATATGTTTGAAGCTGTTCATGGTGTACACACCTTGGTGTTCATGCTTCCACATGACCTGTGGCCCAATGCTTTACATGGCCAGGAGCCAACAAACAGTACCACCAGCTGGTAAGAGCTTATTTATATTGTCAACAAAGCAAAGCTGGTCAGCATACATTGGCACCTATTTGCAATATAGTTACCCCTGTAACAAGATTTACACATTGCACCTGAACATTGTAGGATGAGGACCACTTCCTTACTCCAACAAGTACAAATGCTTTGTAACAACAATAGACTACTCCATCTGCTGGCCATCAGTTATCTCAATTACTTATATTTCAGCTGAAGTTGTGACTAAAGAATTTGTTGACACATGGAATATGGATTTCTGGCCACAGTAACTACGGATCATGGTCAACAATTTGACTGATTGCTTTGTGTTAAGCTCAGAAAACTATGTGGAATCTCTCACCCCAAAACTGTGAGCTACAATCTCCTGAGCAACAGACCGGCTGACTCCATAGAATGCTCAAAGCAGCACTCATGTCCCACAAAAATACCTGGAATGATGCATTCCCTGTCATACTATGAGTTAAAAAACAGCTGTGAAACCAGACATTGGCCTGGCCCCAAGTGCATTAGTGTATGCACTTTGGTTATGTATAGATGCAGTGAAGCCACTGCTTTTTCCTCCTTATGTTGGGCCATATCATTTACACAATGCACTTTTCACACCTTCAAGACAGCAAAGCCACAACAGTCTCCACAGCGAAAGTGAAGACTGCTTACATCACAGATGAAGAGGCTTCAGAGATGCCATATGAAGCTTGAGATAGAAGAAATTGGGATTCAAACCATCTGTTATGTTTCCTGCTTGTAAGGACAAATTAATTTTTTTTATTTTATTTTTCATGTTATATGTAATGCAGGTACCATTGGTACAGCAAGATATCAACTAGTTATTTATACAAAAGTTCATTTAAACTTTTATTTCATTTGTTTATAGTTATGCTCCTAATTACAGAAATGCAATTAGTTTTGCTGAAAACATTAGTAATTAAACATATGTCAACATTGCTTAAATAAGAAACATTGATGAGCTAATCAGCACCAGAGGAATTATTGTTACCACACACAATATAACTTTGGTCCTGTATTTATTCTGAAACAGACAATACCCTTCATTAATTTATCTAGTCAGTAATTAAGATTTTGAATAAAAGCTTTATTTCATGACGGATGCCAGATTTATAAATGGGGGATTTCAAAAAATACATAGTAATAATGTTCCATTTACTGTTGTGAGTTAATAACTTAACTCATTTTTCATAAACCAAACAACAGTAATGTTTTGGAATCCATGTAGAACACCAGAATACAACCTAACCAAATTTCAAAAGCATTATGTAGTTCCAGGTTTCACTTCATGTTCTTACACCTGTCTATAAACAGTCATTCCCCTCCCAAAACCAGCAGGCACACTGCTACCATCTCTATACTGGATTGTGTTAGACTGTTACATGGATAAATATACATGTGAAAAGTTTGTGACCAGCATTAACTCATACATCAGTATGTTGAGCCATGTGAAAATCTGCATATTGCTATACTACTGTTCACATTTCTGGGTTGGTTAAAGTAATACTTTGCTCCCAAACATAACGCATGCTATAAATACATTTGAAAAGAATATGAGCTTGTGTAATACCAATTCTCGTGAACATTTCATGTGAAACTGTAAACTTGTGCCTTCTGAGTACTAATGTTTTAATAACAATATTTATGACACAGTGTTATGAATTACCTACATCTACATTTATACTCCGCAAGCCAGCCAACGCTGTGTGGCGGAGGGCACTTTACGTGCCACTGTCATTACCTCTCTTTTCTGTTCCAGTCGCGTATGGTTCGCGGGAAGAACGACTGTCGGAAAGCCTCCGTCTGTGCTTGAATCTCTCTAATTTTACATTCGTGATCTCCTTGGGAGGTATAAGTAGGGGGAAGCAATATATTCGATACCTCATCCAGAAACGCACCCTCTCGAAACCTGGCGAGCAAGCTACACCGTGATGCAGAGCGCCTCTCTTGCAGAGTCTGCCACTTGAGTTTGCTAAACACCTCCATAACGCTATCACGGTTACCAAATAACCCTGTGATGAAACGCGCCGCTCTTCTTTGGATCTTCTCTATCTCCTCCGTCAACCCGATCTGGTACGGATCCCACACTGATGAGCAATACTCAAGTATAGGTCGAACGAGTGTTTTGTAAGCCACCTCCTTTGTTGATGGACTACATTTCCTAAGGACTCTCCCAATGAATCTCAACCTGATACCCGCCTTACCAACAATTAATTTTATATGATCATTCCACTTCAAATCGTTCCACATGCATACTCCCAGATATTTTACAGAAGTAACTACTACCAGTGTTTGTTCCGCTATCATATAACCATACAATAAAGGATCCTTCTTTCTATGTATTCGCAATACATTACATTTGTCTATGTTAAGGGTCAGTTGCCACTCCCTGCACCAAGTGCAACAAACATGTTCTAAAATTCTACAACAGATTGACATCAGAGATATAGGTCTATAGTTTTGCACATCTGCTTGACGACCCTTCTTGAAGACTGGAACTACCTGTGCCCTCTTCCAATCATTTGGAACCTTCTGTTCCTCTAGAGACTTGCAGTACACGGCTGTTAGAAGGGGGGCAAGTTATTTCATGTACTCTGTGTAGAATCAAATTGGTATCCTGTCAGGTCCAGTGGACTTTCCTCTGTTGAGTGATTCCAGTTGCTTTTCTATTCCTTGGACACTTATTTCGATGTCAGCCATTTTTTCATTTGTGTGAGGATTTAGAGAAGGAACTGCAGTGCGGTCTTCCTCTGTGAAACAGCTTTGGAAAAAGGTGTTTAGTATTTCAGCTTTACACGTGTCATGTGGTGCTACAGAAGAATGCTGAAGATTAGATGGGTAGATCACGTAACTAATGAGGAAGTATTGAATAGGATTGGGGAGAAGAGAAGTTTGTGGCACAACTTGACCAGAATAAGGGATCGGTTGGTAGGACATGTTCTGAGGCATCAAGGGATCACCAATTTAGTATTGGAGGGCAGCGTGGAGGGTAAAAATCGTAGAGGGAGACCAAGAGATGAATACACTAAGCAGATTCAGAAGGATGTAGGTTGCAGTAGGTACTGGGAGATGAAAAAGCTTGCACAGGATAGAGTAGCATGGAGAGCTGCATCAAACCAGTCTCAGGACTGAAGACCACAACAACAACAACAACGTGTCATCCTCTGTTTCAATGCCATCATCATCCCGGAGTGTCTGGATATGCTGTTTCGAGCCAGTTACTGATTTAATGTAAGACCAGAACTTCCTAGGATATTCTTTCAAGTCGGTACATAGAATTTTACTTTCAAATTCACTGAACGCTTCACGCATAGCCCTCCTTACGCTAACTTTGACATCGTTTAGCTTCTGTTTGTCTGAAAGGTTTTGGCTGCGTTTAAATTTGGAGTGAAGCTCTCTTTGCTTATGTGACTATCTTACTAATTATTTTCTGTGCACTGTATTAATAATATTTCTGTCAATATATATTTGTTCTGAACCATAAACACTATGAACTTTCACTAAATCTGTGTTGATGGATAGTTGGGTGAGTCTCCTTCTTGATGGGATTATAGTGGAGGACATGTGCTCATTCATCTGTTCCCACTGTGAACTGTGAAACTGGAACTGACAACTAACTTTAATACAGTGAAATATATTGGGTTAAACCATACATAAAACTTATTCCATGTACTGTCTCTATCATCTGAGTGTCTCCTACAAGTTATCACTTCTCAGCATTTCACTTCAGCAAGATATAAGATTTCAAGATTCTTGAAAATCATGTACAACAACAAAACCACACATAAGTGGAATGTCACAAGCAAACAGCCCAGCTCTTGCCCTGAATTAATAGAGATCCGTAGTACAGCTAGTAAACCATTTCAACACAGAAACAGTCCCGCTGTTCTCTGCCATCCAGCATCACACAGTTGGTCACTCAGTGTTCCACACTCAAAAGAGAGGGGGTTACTATGGTGATGTATCATTTGTTACAACATGATAGTGTGAAAAGTCATTGAAAGCGATATAGACTTTGTTTTGATATGGGGACTGCATGCGGTTCATGCCTCTGGACAACAACTTGGGTTTCATATATATCTCTCGTTTAGTGCTATTTCAGTAAAGTCTTTTGTGTTGTTACTGTTTATCTGTCTTTCATAGTAAAGTAAACTAAGTAATTAGAGACCAATTATGTGCACACAGAGGCATTTAAGGAACCATTCTCCCCATGCTTCATATGTCAATGGAATGGGAAGAAGCTCTAATAAGTGGTGCAATGCTAAGTATCCTCTGCCAAGCATTTTTAGTAGCTTGCTGAGTACAGACGCAGATGTAGAAAACTTTTAAGAATAAACTGGGATCACGTAAAGGTTTCCCCAGGGATCAAAGTATCTCATGCTAAGATGTAAAAACCCTTTCTAATTAAGAACATACAGTTGAAATTCTATTACAACCATATTGTAAAACCTTCCAGTTTGTTATTAAAGACACAAAACACATGCATTGTGCACAAAAAGGAAATCAAACCAAAACTAAAATAAAAACAAGTGAAATACTATTAAAACAAAAATAACTGTATCAATCAAATTGAGTTCCAGAATAACTGGCAGCTGGCAGCTGGCCAGCTGGCAGCTGAATTCAGTGTTTGCTTCCTCACAGTGGCAGCAAACATTGCCCTTAGTAACAAAGAACCAAACACAGATGCAACAGATTTATTTTTGCAGACACTGCATGCATCATCAACAGACAGTATTTTCAAAAGTATAAGTTAGCCATGGCATTGTTTGTGCTTAGGACACTAAACATCGAGGTTATGATGTTTTGGTGAAGTGAGTTTAAGAACTAATAGAAATTTTCTTACTCATTTGTTAAAACAACACTATCATTGTAATCATAAGATAAAATGATTCTCAATAAAAGATCCAATAATAAGATACTGACCTTACAAATTGTGGCTGGTTGAACACTAATCAGCACAGATTTAGAATGCATCACTCATGTGAATCTCAGCTTGCCCTTTTCTCACCTGATATTCTACAAACCAGATACCATATTCCTAGATTTCTGGAAAGTGTTTGACACAGTGCCCCTCTGCAGACTGTTGATGAAGGTCTGAGCATACAGTTTAGGTCTCCAGATATGTAACTGGCACAAAGACTTTTAAGTAATAGAAGTCAATAAGTTGTCCTCGATGGTGAGTATTCACCAGAGACAAGGGTATTGTCAGGACTGCACTAGGGAAGTGTGACAGGACTGCTTTTATTCTCTACACACATAAATTATCTGATGGACAAGGTGAACAGTAATTTATGGCTGCTTGTTGATGATACTGCCGTGCATGGGAAGGTGTCACCTTTGAGTGACTGTAGGACTATACAAGATGACTTAGACAAAATTTCTAGTTATAGTGATGAGTGGCAGCTCGCTCTAAATGTAGAAAAATGTAAGTTAATGTCAATGATTACGAAAAACAATCCTGTAACATCTGCATTAGCAGGGTGTCACTTGACACAATCACATCAATTAAATATCTAAGCACCATGTTGTAGAGCAATATGAATAGGACTGAGTATGTCATATTGGTAGAAGGGATGGTGACTATTTGACTTCATTTAATTAGGAGAATTTGGGGAAGGGCTAGCTCATCTACAAAGGAGACAGCATATAGAACTCTAGTGTGACCCATTCTTGAGCACTGCTCAAGCGTTTGGAATCCCCACCAAGTCAAATTAGAGGAAAACATTGAAGCAATTGAGAGGCATGCCACTAGATTTGTCACCAGTAGGGTCAATGAACATAGATGTATTATGAAGATGCTTTGTGAACTCAAATGGGAATCTCAGGAGCGAAAATGATGCTCTTTTCATGAGCCACTATTGTGGAAATTTAGAGAACCGGCATTTGAGACCAAGTGCAGAACGATTCTACTGCCACCAACGTACATTTCACTTAAGGACCAAGAAGATAAGATGCAAGAAATTAGGGCTTGTATAGAGACTTTCAGACAGTCACTTTCTCCGCACTCTATCCGCAAGTGGAACCTGAAAAAAAATGACCAGTAGTGTTATGTGGTACCCTCTGCCATGCATCTTACGGTGGCTTGTGAATTATGTGTATAGATGTCAATGTAGATGCAATAAAACAAATGAGAAAAAAGCAACAACTATAGCTAATATAACTTGCAGATGTGTGTGGGGTTGATCACAAAACACAAATACACATTCACTCAGGCACACATCTTCAAAGTTCCAAATTTCTCTATATGTCATAAGGTACAATATTGAAAATGGAGTAGTGAAAATTGGAGAGAGCCAGCCACTCTGATTTCTGTTAAAATATATCCCCTATGAATTCAGTGAACAGTTTTTGCCTCTCAATTTTTTAAAACATCTATACTATACTCATGCTTTTGTCATCTAAAATAGAGGACAAGTCCACAGATAATTAAATGCAGCCATCCTATCAACAAATAAAGTACACTTTACTAAAATATGGCATACAATTAGTGATACATCACAAGCAATGTGTATACCAAGCAAGGTGGCACAGTGGTTAGCACTCTGGACTTGCATTCAGGAGGACGATGGTTCAAACCTGCTTCCAGCCATCCAGATTTGTTTTCCATGATTAGAGGAAAACATTGAAGCAATTGAGAGGCGTCATCGACGGAGCGATGCGTGTGTGGGGGGAGTCTGTTGTGCCCCCCCCCCCCCCCCCCCCGTCCCGTGAACTTGCGCTCACATATATATAGTCTGACATTACCATCAGCCGGCGGGCGTACCTAGTTTTACTAGTACGCCCGTCCGGGATAACGTCAAAAATCGAAAATTTGAATTTCGAAAAACTGAATACGCCATTACATACATATGTGTGATAATAGTAAGCATACCGAATATTAAACAATTTCATTAACAAATGACGACATCCATTACATGCCTTTGAAAGGGTATGGACAATTTCCTTCCCCATCCTTGGCACAATCCGAACTTGCGCTCTGCTTCTAATGACCTTGATGTCAACATTAAGCCCAATCTTCCTTCCACAAGCACTGCATACTGTTGATCCTCTTGCTGGAGAAGTAAACCATGCATCATAGGACTGTATTCAATAAACGTGCATGTTAACATGACACTATTTCACCTCAGGGGCTGGAAGTAGCCTTACCATTATTAGGTGGTTGGATTCAATAGCTGCAACGTTTTAACTGTACCTTCAGCCACTCTTCTGCTCAATGACACATGATCCTTTATTTATATTATATGAGTGCATGGTCTTTTCTTACAGACATGTCCAAAAGAACAAACATCACACAGAATCTACAGCTGTGATACATATTATGTAAATTGAAGGTGGATATGTGAGAAAGGAAAGCGAAGGGAAGTAACTATTGATGTCAGCTGCATTGGGACACCATTGTGGGATGAGCAGCAATGAGTGAAAATGTGTGCCGGGCCGGGATTTGAACCTGGGATCTCCTGCTTACTAAGTGGTTACATTAGCCATTGCGCCACCCAGACACTGTGTTTATTGCAATTGTGTGGACTGTCCTAATACCCCTTTCAGCTAACCCTCACTCCCACCTAGTGCCACCTATCTGCAGTCCCTGTCCGTGTTCTCCGTACACATTACTTTGAGATTCATGCAGGAGGTTGGATGTAATAGTACATCTGCACCGAAGGTGGTGGATTCATTGCCCACCAAGCAGATTAGTTATATAATGCATGAGGGTCTGTTCATCCAGATAATTCTGAAAGAACAGACACCACATGGAAACCTTAGCTGTGAGACATGTCATGCAAAGTGAAGGTGGAGAAAGGAAAGGAAAGGGACTGCTGATGTCAGCTGCACCAGGGCTTTATGCAGTATCAGCGGTGATGAGGCAATTGCAGTAACCACAATGCCACTTGGACGCGTTCATCGCAATTGCACTTACCATCTCAGTACGCCTCTCAGCTGACCTACATTCCCACCTAGTGCCATCTATCCGCAGCCCCCATCCATGGCCTCCATACTCACCACTTTGAGATACCCCACAGGAGGTTGAACATAATTATGCATCTGCACTGATGGTGGTGGAATCATTGTCCATCAAGGCGAATCAATTGTATGAATGCATGGTGAGTGTACGTTGTGCTGTGGGAACTTGATGAAGGGACATGCCATGAGGTGCAGTAATAGTATTATGGACATAGCTGCAGAGAAGATGACACCAGTGAGTCTGTACTGCACGCTTCAGATGAACAATGCAAACCTTACTGACTGTTAGAGGAAGAGTGTTAAATTTTTGTTTATATGACTAATTTGATAGTGATGCTTTCAAGCCACCCCCCCTCCCCCCCCCCCCCCCCCACAAGCACTGCATACTGTTGATCCTCTTGCTGGAGAAGTAAACCATGCATCATAGGACTGTATTCAATAAACGTGCATGTTAACATGACACTATTTCACCTCAGGGGCTGGAAGTAGCCTTACCATTATTAGGTGGTTGGATTCAATAGCTGCAACGTTTTAACTGTACCTTCAGCCACTCTTCTGCTCAATGACACATGATCCTTTATTTATATTATATGAGTGCATGGTCTTTTCTTACAGACATGTCCAAAAGAACAAACATCACACAGAATCTACAGCTGTGATACATATTATGTAAATTGAAGGTGGATATGTGAGAAAGGAAAGCGAAGGGAAGTAACTACTGATGTCAGCTGCATTGGGACACCATTGTGGGATGAGCAGCAATGAGTGAAAATGTGTGCCGGGCCGGGATTTGAACCTGGGATCTCCTGCTTACTAAGTGGTTACATTAGCCATTGCGCCACCCAGACACTGTGTTTATTGCAATTGTGTGGACTGTCCTAATACCCCTTTCAGCTAACCCTCACTCCCACCTAGTGCCACCTATCTGCAGTCCCTGTCCGTGTTCTCCGTACACATTACTTTGAGATTCATGCAGGAGGTTGGATGTAATAGTACATCTGCACCGAAGGTGGTGGATTCATTGCCCACCAAGCAGATTAGTTATATAATGCATGAGGGTCTGTTCATCCAGATAATTCTGAAAGAACAGACACCACATGGAAACCTTAGCTGTGAGACATGTCATGCAAAGTGAAGGTGGAGAAAGGAAAGGAAAGGGACTGCTGATGTCAGCTGCACCAGGGCTTTATGCAGTATCAGCGGTGATGAGGCAATTGCAGTAACCACAATGCCACTTGGACGCGTTCATCGCAATTGCACTTACCATCTCAGTACGCCTCTCAGCTGACCTACATTCCCACCTAGTGCCATCTATCCGCAGCCCCCATCCATGGCCTCCATACTCACCACTTTGAGATACCCCACAGGAGGTTGAACATAATTATGCATCTGCACTGATGGTGGTGGAATCATTGTCCATCAAGGCGAATCAATTGTATGAATGCATGGTGAGTGTACGTTGTGCTGTGGGAACTTGATGAAGGGACATGCCATGAGGTGCAGTAATAGTATTATGGACATGGCTGCAGAGAAGATGACACCAGTGAGTCTGTACTGCACGCTTCAGATGAACAATGCAAACCTTACTGACTGTTAGAGGAAGAGTGTTAAATTTTTGTTTATATGACTAATTTGATAGTGATGCTTTCAAGCCACCCCCCCTCCCCCCCCCCCCCCCCCAGCAGTTTCACAGGATAGGTAGGCTACTTCTGCATCACAGAATTCTTAATAACATTTGTATCCTACTGCCTAGTGAACAGCACGCCTGATTACTGGAGACTACCATGTGCATGTCTGCAAGTTGTTTTTTTTTTTTTTTTTTTTTTTTTTTTTTTTTTTTTTTTTTTTTTTTTTTTTGCCTCCTGCATCGTCATTTTGATCATACGTGTACAAATGGTGTGTTTATCTCAACTGTGAGACACTATGTCTACATTTACATTTACATCTATATTCTGCAAACCACTGTGAGGCGCATGGCAGAAGTATATCCCATTATAACAGTTATTAGAGTTTCTTCCTGTTCCATTCACATATGGAGCATGGGAAGAATGAATGTTCAAGCCTGTGTGCGTGCAGTAATTATTCTAATCCTAACCTCAAATTCCTGAGTGAACAATAGGTAGGGAGTTAAAGTATATCCCTAGAGTAAACATTTAAAGCTGGTTCTTGAAACTTTGTTAATAGACTTTCTTGGGATACTTTATGTTTGTCTTCAACAGTATACCATTTCAGTTCCTTCAGTATCTCTGTGACACTCTCCTGTGGATTAAACAAACCTGTGACTATTCGTGCTGCCAATTTGTATATGTTCAATATCCCCTGTTAGTCCTATTTGGTACAGGTCCCACACCCTTGAGCAGTATTCTAGGATGGGTTGTACAAGTGATTTTTAAGCAATCTCTTCAGTAGACTGATTAAGTCTACGATCTGCTTTACCCATGACTAGAAACTATGTGATCACTCCATTTCATATCCCTACAAAGTCTTACACCCAGGTATTTGAATGAGTTGGCCAATTCCAACAGTGACTCATCGATACTATAGACATAGGATACTATATTTTTTTCATTTTGTGAAGTGCACAGTTTTACATTTCCGAACATTTAGAGCAAGTCACCAATCACTGCACCATGTTGAAATCTTATCGAGATCGGACTGAATATTTATGAATAAGAATAAGAATCTTTATTAGCTGTTCAGTATTTTCTTACACAATGGGCTTCATCAATAAGTTCAATTGCAGTATAAAGATGGTTATATTCTCATAACAATGTATATATAAATCATATGAATGTTAGTGTAGTACAATAGCAAACATTTGGAATTTTATATAGTGTTAATTTCACAATAAAAAAGAAAACATTATACAAATTTATATTAAGTGAGGAGTATTCATGTTGATGACACTACGTCATTATCATATACATGTTGATAACACTATGTCATTATCGTAAGATATTGATACAGATATAGAGCACTCGAAATAGGTCTATGCCTGTATGTTAGATATCGTTTTTCCAAATTTAGGTCCTACTACAGGCAGAGGTACCTTTCTCTATGTTAAAACAGAAAATCTGCCATATTACAATATTTATATTCATCAACTGAGTAAAATGCTTTACCTTTGAGCCACTGACCCAATGTTGTCTTAAATTTATTTATAGATACTGTTTGTACAATTTTAGGGAGCATATTAAACAGTTCAAGACCTACATATTTATAACTATTATGTATCTTTGACAATCTAGAGTATGGCAGATCAATTGTGTGATTTCGTCTTGTATTATGGGTGTGGACAGATGGCCTAAGGGGATATTGAGCTATGTTTTCTTTTATGTGTAATAAGCAATAATAGATGTATAAACAAGGAACTGTCATGATGTTAAGTTCTTTGAAATGTTCCCTGCATGTATCCATAAGAGATAAACCCACTATACATTGAAGAGCTTTTCTTTGCCATCTAAAAATTGATACTGAATTAGGAGAATTTCCCCAGAGCAGAATACCATATGAAAGATGGGGGTGGATATAAGCAAAATATGAATGCAGCAGTAAGTTTTGGCTGACATTATTCCTAAGCTTATAAAATAGGAACATAGCACGTGCAAGTTTAGAACAGACATATGTGATATGTTTATCTCATCTAAGTTTCTGGTCAATCATCATTCCTAACAGTTTAACAGACTTATTTTCTTTGTTTGATACCTTCAAATTAAAGAATATTTCCTCAGTTTTTGTTTCATTTAAGTATAGAGAGTTTGCACTAACCCAATGATCCAGTTTTTCAAATATTATATTATTTTTTTCTCATACAGATTCAAGAGTCTGTTCCGAATTGATAAAAGTTGTATCATCCGCATAGAGTACTGTTTTACAGGATAAATATGGTGGCATATCATTAACATACACTACAAACGGAAAGGGCCCAAGTATGGAGCCCTGTGGTACACTCCCTTCATTCTTTCTGGGTTTGACAGCTGCCCATTTACACTAACAAATTGTACTCTGTTGCTTAAGTAGGATTCTAATAATTTCAGGGTGTTCTGTTCCATGCTGTAGTGTCTTAATTTCATGATCAAAGTACTATGAGATATGGTGTCAAATGCTTTACTCGGGTCTAGGAGAGTAGCACAAGAGATTAATTTGTTTTCAAAGCCATCATATATATCACAAACAATATTTTCAACCGCTTAAACTGTGGATAGTTTATACCTGAATCCACAATGTGAGTTACTTAACAGGTTATTCCTCTCAAAATAGTGATTCATTTGTTGGTGAACACAGTCTTCGATTATTTTAGATTTTATTGGGATTAATGAGATAAGGTGATAGTTACTTGGATTTGATTTATCTCCTTTCTTAAATATGGGAATAGTTACTGCTATTTTCAAACAGTCGGGGAAAATCCCTTGCTGTAATATACAGTTTATGATAGTGGTTAGAGGGGACCGAAGATCACTTGATATCTTCTTTATGACAAAGTTTGACAGACCATAGAAGTCCTCTGCTCTGAAACTACTTAGTTTGTCTATTGCTTTTCTAACATCATTTTCAGTTACTGTTGCCCAGAAGAATTTATGAACTACATTATTATTTAAACCTAAAAGAGTTTTTGCATCAAACATGGCTTTGGGAGGAGACAAATCTTGTTGTAAACTGAAGTTAACAAAGTGTGAGTTTAAGATATCTGGGGCTATGGGTATAGCTAGTTGAGTTGTTGGTCTATTTATTTCACTTTTAATTACTTCCCAGGCAGCTTTACAGCTGTTTCTAGGTTTAAAAATATAGTTATCATTCACCCTATGTTTTGCCAAGCTTATTTCAGATATATAATTTTTTCTTATTCTAATGTACATCTCTTTGTACTCGCTGCTGTTATGAGATCTGTCCCTAAAGATAAGAAGCATAATCTTGATGCTGTTGAGGTATGGTGTGAACCAATTGCTTAGTCTCTGTGGTTTATGAGCTTGGTTATTATTCTGTTTTTTTACTAATCTGGGACAACACTCATCAAATATTCTTGCAATTTCCTCTATATTTATTCACACACATATCTTTGTATAAGATGTCATTCCAGTTAACTGACCTTAATCTAGTTCCAAACTCTCTTATGTTGCATTCGTTCATAGGTCTAACAGTTTTGTGTTGTTCATCTGAAACGCTGACTGGGGCTGTAATCCACAGGCCATCATGGTCAGCTAGGCCTTACTTGACTACTCCAATTTCAACACTATTTTCATGGATATTACTTATTATATTGTCTAAACATGCATTATATCTAGTAGGCTTATCATTTAGACAATAGCAATCAAAAGCTCTTAAGCTATCGAAGAATTCCAATATGATATGACTCTGTACCCTGATAGCCATATTAATATCACCAAAAATTAAGATTCTTTGGAATTTATATTTAGGCTTTGTTAGTAAGACTAACACTTTTTTTTAAATTTACTGTAAATTCATATTCACTAGAAGATGGTGTGCGATATACAAATGCAACAATAATATTATGTTTAGGTATATGTACAACTGCAGCCTCAAAGGTGGTGTCTATACACGGGTCTGTGACATCAATAGTAAAGTATTGTAGATTTAGTCCATTCTTAATATATATTGCAACACCCCCATGTCCAGTTGTTGATCTGCAGTAACTGCTGGCTAAGGAGTAACCAAATGGAATATTGAGGTCAATTTCTGATGAATATAGCCAGTGCTCATTTACACTAAGTATACAACAATTAGAAGTTTCTAACCAGTAATGCAATTCTCCAACTTCTTTCTTAAAGACTGTATATTAATATGTAAGAACAGAATACTATTTTTGCTAACCCTGGGCAGCGAAGAAGAGGGTTCAGATTGTCTTTTTAAGGGCACTTCTATACAGCTGATATCTTGAGTTGTTTGTAAGTCTACTGCTGGTAGCAAGGCCCCATTTTGACAACGTTCGGGTGCATCTAGTTTTCTGGGCTCAGAGTGAATGGTTTAAAGACTATTTTGATCCTGCTGGAACATATCTTTTAATATTTTGCCAGACAGACCACTAGGCTTTACAGGTTCCCCCGGTCCAGCAGTATTACTGTAAAGGTGGCCATTTGTTTACTCACAGTTTTGGTAATCAGTTCCGAGATTAATCTTCTTCCTTGGTTGTTGAGGTGGGATCCTTGTTGTGTATAGCCGACACCCCCGGGATAACAAGGCCGCCCAGCAGTGTTAGTGACGTCACACTAAGCGGCCCATAGCCGACGCAGCAGTCCACGGACACCTCCGTACAGACGCGCCTGATACTAACGATCTTCTGTCCGTCATACAGGAATGAGCGAACTATAATTCGAACCAAAGACCATATTATATATATTCTTGTAAACAGCATAAAGGTTCATAACGAAATACCGATTACATATACAGGCAGGAATAAGTTTAATCGATTGAGGAACTTTGCCACTATTTTATAATTGTCAGAACACTATTTAGCTTTAAAACTCGCATACAGGTGGTGACAAATGCCAACTGACAGCAGGACTTAACATTTTCAAGCTATTACACTGAAAGTAAATTATCTTCAACACTGTCATACATAGCAAAACCCTCACAACTTTCGGTTACAATAAGGTAACAAGAGTTCGCTTTATCTCATAAAACACATGACTATTGTGAATTTACTCATATGTTCATGGTGACAGCTCTTTTCAAGAATTTTTACAAGTGTATCCCCAGTAATAAAGAATGGAAACAAAAGATAGATATCAAATATTCTCCTTTTAACATAGACATCACTGAACACAAGATTCTGTCTTGCACTGTGATACTAAGGGACTGCTCTTTCCTTTAAGAAAAGCCTGAACTCTGCTATTGAAGATACACTTCTTCAAACAATATTAAAAATGTTATGAAAGGTAAGGAAATGAAAAACAACCAAGTGCATTACATGTAAGAATGTGAGCAAAAGGCTGAGGCTCTCTTTACTTACCATTTTCAATCTCTCTACAGCTTATTTCCCTTTCCACGTAGAAATCACCAACTGCAAGTCTCATTATTGCTGTCTGTTACTAACAAAGTGCTTTTCTATTTAGAAAACCTGACAATTTGATGTTCATTCTGGTACTGAAGATAAACACTTTTCAGAGGAGTTCTAGAAACTGTTCCTGCCCGTATATGTAATCGGTATTTCGTTATGAACCTTTATGCTGTTCACAAGAATATATATAATTTGATCTTTGGTTCGAATTATAGTTCGCTCCTTTCTGTATGACGCACAGAAGATCGTTAGCATCAGGCGCGTCTGTACGGAGGTGTCCGTGGACTGCTGCGTCGGCTATGGGCCGCTTAGTGTGACGTCACTAACACTGCTGGGCGGCCTTGTTATCCCGGAGGTGTCGGTATAGCACTCCCTGTCAAACTCGCTAGCTTTAATGATTGTGGTATTTTTGAATTTTTTATGCAGATTCTCTCAGATAGTACTGCGTTACACATAACTGCATCATCTTCAAAAAGCCTGATTTTATTACTAATATTATCTGAAAGGTCATTAACATACAACATGAACAGCAAAGGTCCCAACACACTTCCCTGGGGCACACCTGAAGTTACCTCTACATCTGACGATTACTCCCCATTCAAAATAGAATGCTGAGCCCTCCCAACCAAAAAATCCTCAATCCAGTCAAAATTTCACTTGATACACCATACGATCGCACTTATGGTGTTGCCACTGTAGCTGACATCCAGCATCTCACATGTAGTGACACAATCACACTTAGATTAGACAGTTCCATGCAAGGCATACTTTACTTTTTATTTCTTTTATTTGCTTAGATGCAGAATCACTATACATAATTTTTGACACTTACAGTTCATTACTTTCCACTCAATGCAACCTTCAGTTCAGTGAGGCTACTATGTGCTATAGGCATTATTTCCCCTTTTTATTGCTATACCATTCCACTGTGTTATTTTTCTCCTGTTACTTTTTATGTAATCGTGTTCTGTTCCACTATATAACTTAAAAATTAAAACTTCAATTTCCATGTCCTATTTGCTTCTTTTCCTGCCAATTACCATATGTACTAGTGCACCATAGGCAGCTTACGTTAGCAAGGTTAGTGAGGAATGCTTTTCCCAGGTGATATTTCTCCAAATGCCCCCACAACTTCTCGAGATGTTAATTTCTTGAATCTGAAAGTCCTGCAGCTTGACACCACTACTGATACTTGATCTTTGACGGTGCATTTGTTAAAAAATTACTTTTCTGCTTTTTGGTGGGCTATTGATCAACTTGACATTGAACTTTCCTGTGTTAATTAGCTCATGAATATAATGGTATCCCAAGTTGATGTTTAGTCGAGTGTGATGCACACCATTGTGACTCAGTGCAATGACATCCCTATCATAGCAAAGCAAACTTATTGTTTTTTCAGTATGTTTAAAACACAATTCACAGAGTAGTCCTTGAAGATATAATGTTTCTTTGCTGCTGTTGATAGCACCATGTACTTAGTAGTAGTAGTATTAGTAGTAGTAGTAGTAGTTTATTCATCCAGAGACAAATACATGGCATGATGTCATCAGAAAATACATAATATATAAAAATTAATTACTCACACACACACAGAGATATATATATATATAAAAAATAGAAGGAAACATTCCACGTGGGAAAAATTATATATAAAAACAAAGATGAGGTGACTTACCGAACGAAAGCGCTGGCAGGTCGATAGACACACAAACAAACACAAACATACACACAAAATTCAAGCTTTCGCAACAAACTGTTGCCTCATCAGGAAAGAGGGAAGGAGAGGGGAAGACGAAAGGAAGTGGGTTTGAAGGGAGAGGGTAAGGAGTCATTCCAATCCCGGGAGCGGAAAGACTTACCTTAGGGGGAAAAAAGGACAGGTATACACTCGCACACACGCACATATCCATCCACACATACAGACACAAGCAGACATATTTAAAGACCATAAATATGTCTGCTTGTGTCTGTATGTGTGGATGAATATGTGCGTGTGCGCGAGTGTATACCTGTCCTTTTTTCCCCCTAAGGTAAGTCTTTCCGCTCCCGGGATTGGAATGACTCCTTACCCTCTCCCTTAAAACCCACTTCCTTTCGTCTTCCCCTCTCCTTCCCTCTTTCCTGATGAGGCAACAGTTTGTTGCGAAAGCTTGAATTTTGTGTGTATGTTTGTGTGTCTATCGACCTGCCAGCGCTTTCGTTCGGTAAGTCACCTCATCTTTGTTTTTATATATATATATATATATATATATATATATATATATATATATATATATATATAAAAAACAAAGATGATGTGACTTACCAAATGAAAGTGCTGGCAGGTCGACAGACACACAAACAAACACAAACATACACACAAAATTCTAGCTTTCGCAACCAACGGTTGCCTCGTCAGGAAAGAGGGAAGGAGAGGGAAAGATGAAAGGATTTGGGTTTTAAGGGAGAGGGTAAGGAGTCATTCCAATCCCGGGAGCGGAAAGACTTACCTTAGGGGGAAAAAAGGACGGGTATACACTCGCACACACACACATATCCATCCACACATGTGTGTGTGTGCGAGTGTATACCCGTCCTTTTTTCCCCCTAAGGTAAGTCTTTCCGCTCCCGGGATTGGAATGACTCCTTACCCTCTCCCTTAAAACCCAAATCCTTTCATCTTTCCCTCTCCTTCCCTCTTTCCTGACGAGGCAACCGTTGGTTGCGAAAGCTAGAATTTTGTGTGTATGTTTGTGTTTGTTTGTGTGTCTGTCGACCTGCCAGCACTTTCATTTGGTAAGTCACATCATCTTTGTTTTTAGATATATATTTCCTACGTGGAATGTTTCCCTCTATTTTTATATATATATATATATATATATATATATATATATATATATAAAAAAAAGAAAGCAGGTGTTGACAGATGTGAAAATTACCGAACTATCAGCTTAATAAGTCACAGCTGCAAAATACTAACACGAATTCTTTACAGACGAATGGAAAAACTAGTAGAAGCCAACCTCGGGGAAGATCAGTTTGGATTCCGTAGAAACACTGGAACACGTGAGGCAATACTGACCTTACGACTTATCTTAGAAGAAAGATTAAGGAAAGGCAAACCTACGTTTCTAGCATTTGTAGACTTAGAGAAAGCTTTTGACAATGTTGACTGGAATACTCTCTTTCAAATTCTAAAGGTGGCAGGGGTAAAATACAGGGAGCGAAAGGCTATTTACAATTTGTACAGAAACCAAATGGCAGTTATAAGAGTCGAGGGACATGAAAGGGAAGCAGTGGTTGGGAAGGGAGTAAGACAGGGTTGTAGCCTCTCCCCGATGTTGTTCAATCTGTATATTGAGCAAGCAGTAAAGGAAACAAAAGAAAAATTCGGAGTAGGTATTAAAATTCATGGAGAAGAAATAAAAACTTTTAGGTTCGCCGATGACATTGTAATTCTGTCAGAGACAGCAAAGGACTTGGAAGAGCAGTTGAATGGAATAGACAGTGTCTTGAAAGGAGGATATAAGATGAACATCAACAAAAGCAAAACAAGGATAATGGAATGTAGTCTAATTAAGTCGGGTGATGCTGAGGGAATTAGATTAGGAAATGAGGCACTTAAAGTAGTAATGGAGTTTTGCTATTTGGGGAGCAAAATAACTGATGATGGTCGAAGTAGAGAGGATATAAAATGTAGGCTGGCAATGGCAAGGAAAGCGTTTCTGAAGAAGAGACATTTGTTAACATCCAGTATTGATTTAAGTGTCAGGAAGTCATTTCTGAAAGTATTCATATGGAGTGTAGCCATGTATGGAAGTGAAACATGGACGATAAATAGTTTGGACAAGAAGAGAATAGAAGCTTTCGAAATGTGGTGCTACAGAAGAATGCTGAAGATTAGATGGGTAGATCACATAACTAATGAGGAAGTATTGAATAGGATTGGGGAGAAGAGAAGTTTGTGGCACAACTTGACCAGAAGAAGGGATCGGTTGGTAGTACATGTTCTGAGGCATCAAGGGATCACCAATTTAGTGTTGGAGGGCAGCGTGGAGGGTAAAAATCGTAGAGGGAGACCAAGAGATGAATACACTAAGCAGATTCAGAAGGATGTAGTTTGCAGTAGGTACTGGGAGATGAAAAAGCTTGCACAGGATAGAGTAGCATGGAGAGCTGCATCAAACCAGTCTCAGGACTGAAGACCACAACTATATATATATATATATATATATATATATATATATATATATATATATATATATATATATATATATATATATATATATATATATATATATATATATATATATACAACTTTTTCATAACGCGAGGCCACAGTCTTATATTTCTTTAAAGTCAGTACCGCCATTAGACTGTTGTTTATCTATAGTGTTACATTTACACTTACACAATGATGATTTCGTCTTCAAAGTGGCATTATCAAGTGTTTTAAGCAATTTATAACACTTAAAACACTTGATAATGGCACTTTGAAGCCAAAATCATGATTGTGTAAGTGTAAATGTAACACTGTAAGTAAACAACAGTCTAATGGCGGTACTGACTTTAAAGAAACAACTTTGATTAATTGCATAAAAGATATTTTTTATGGATTGTTGTTAAGATTTAAATAAAAACACATAATAATTTTAACAATTCTGTTCAAAATACTAATTCAGATCATAACAAACATTTGACTGAAAATACTATTGACAGTGACAATGGCATACAGTATCGACTGGTACATGAATATAAGTACTTGCTACAACATTGTTGAAGGTACTTGTTTACACTGTAATATCAGTCATTAATAATTTGAATACTGCTTCCTTAAATGTAGGCAATTTTTTTCATTTCTTTTATATATGCTGAAGTTTGTTATATAATTTTGTACCTTGAACATCTATTTTCTTCTGTGTAAGAGCCTTGTTTATTCTTCTTACATGGATATCACTGCACATTTTTGTATTATATGAATGCAGATCTGAGTTGGTTTCGAAATTTTCAATGCTCCTTTTTGTGTTAGTTACACGTTTTTGTATGTAGAGGTGTGGTAAAGATAGAATATTTAGCTGTTGAAATAGCTGTTTGAGGGGTGTTGGCCTTGAACTGTTTGTAATTACTCTAACAGCTCGTTTTTGTAGAGTAAAGGTGGTTTTTAGATTTGATGTATTATGACCCCAGAAAGTGAGACCATAGTTAATCGATTTGTGAATGAAAGCAAAGTAGACAGTTCTGCTACGCTGTTTGCTAGACACATTATTAATTACACATAGTGCAAAGCAAGTAGTATTTAACTTGCTAGTGAGTAGTGGATGTGGGCTTTCCAATCTAAATTTTCGTCCATGTGGGCACCTAAAAATTTCGTGACAGCTGCTCTCTTAACTTCTTTATTTTGTATTCTGCGGTCTAAGTCATTCTGTGACTTTGTTTTCCTACAATGACTGTCATTAGTTTTTGAATCTTTAAACTTAACTTGTTCGTTTCAAACCAATTTTGTAAATATTCCAAAACTTTAGTTACAGATGTTGGCAATACTTGGTTTGCATCAGTTACAACAACATTTGTATCATCAGCAAACAAGATTATATGAGTACCATTGATTGGAATTTTGGTATCATTTATATAAAGTAAAAATAAGAGATGTCCTAGAACACTTCCCTGTGGTATCCCGATTGATACAGGCCGAAAATCAGATCTGTAAGCAATACTTTAGTTTTTAATGTTGGCTGAGGTAATTTCTACCTGTCTGCTATAATGTACATAAGACTGAAACCATTTTTTGCAACTCTTCGTATACCAATAGCTTCCAACTTGAAACTTCTTGGTAGCTTAAAACTGTGTGCCAGACCGAGACTCAAACTCAGGATCTGTTGCCTTTCATGGGCAAGTGCTCTACCAACTGAACTACCCAAGCATGACTCATGACCAATCCTCACAGCTTTAATTCTGCAGTATCTCATCTCCTACCTTCCAAACTACACAGAAGCTCTCCTGCAGACCTCGCAGAACTAGCGCTCCCGGAAGAAGGGACATTGCAGAGACATGGGTGAGCCACAGCCTGAGGTATGTTTCCAGAAACGACGAGACAAGGTAATGGTGGAATTAAAGCAATGAGAATGGGTCACATGTCATGCTTGGGTAGCTCAAGATGGTAGACCATTTGCCCGCAAAAGGCAATGGTCCCAAGTTTGAGTCACTGTCCAGTACACAGATTTAATCTGCTAGGAAGTTTCATACCAGTGCACACTCTGCTGCAGAGTGAAAATTTCATTCTGGAGCTTCTAACTTGCCTAGCAAGATATCATGTTGGATAGTATCAAAAGCCTTTGATACACCCAAGTTCATTCATATTGTACTGTTGTCTCTGTCCAATCCCATTACAATCTTTTCCATGAAATGGGAAACAGCTGATTCTGTACTCAGTCCTTTGTGAAAACCATGCTGGTTTACAGCTTCTGTACTTGATAGAGCAATCATTTATTACCATCTTGAATTCCAGGAAACTGCTGCCCCAACTAACAAGAATGCAGCCCATTATTGATCACCGATTATCAAACTCTAATGCATGATCGGATCATAAAAGTTTTCAATTTCGGTTGTTCCACTTTTTCGAGAAGTTAGTCCTACACTGACTGTTCCTTTCACGTACAGTATCTCATAATTCGTGTGATTGCTTCCCAGCAGATTTTTTGATAATTGGAGTTGAATCTACTTACAACCCTGACAGCATATGCAAGACAGTTCAAGATGGTGTAGTGTGTGCAAATGAATAGTGTTCCTGCAAAAAATGAAAAAAATGATGGTAAAAGTAAAGTGTATGCAAATTCTAGGACCAAAATCATGAAGTTAAATGAGTGTATTTCTAGACTTCAGTTAATCATTAGTGCACTGAGTAGTGATATATCTGAACTTCGAAAAGAAATGAGTGAGCTGTTAGGCAAACAAAATTCCTCTTCTTTTCCGCTTAAAATATAAACGAGTGGACTAACATACCTTATAAAAACAAAATTTTGAGCACAAAAAAATTGCCAGAAAGTGAAAACATCAAATAACTGGTGCTTACAAACAAATTTCAAGCTCTTCCTGTGAGTGAAGAGACTGCACCAATACCGATAAGTGGAAATGAACATTTAAAACCACCATGTCGACAGAATGGTGTAACATCATCTACATTTAGCATTAGGAAAAACAGTGGTGGTGAGAAGTGGTGCATACCATCCACTGCACATAATAATGAAATGAATGTGAAAAATACTGTTAACAAAAATACACATGTAAATCATGCACTTATCCTTGTACCAAAGAAAAATAGCAAAATACATGTTCTTGCAGGTAGCCATGGTAAAGGAATAGCCGAAATTTTACGTAATGCTCACCAAAGACTTCATGAAACCTAAAGAATGGTGAAAGCTCCTTACAGTCTGGAAGCAAGTGTATTGTGGTAGGAGGCACAAATGACATCTACTATAATGAAAGTAGGTGGGCAATGAGGATTTTGAAAGACAAACTTTGAAATAGCCCACAAATCACCTTTTTTGTTGTTGCTATTCCATGGAGGCATGATCTAATAGAAAAATTGTGTGTTAATATTGAAATCATAAACACTAATAGGAAACTGCAAAAAATTTGTAAATCATTTCCCAATGCAGCTTTCATACCAGTTGACAGTTCTGTGAGAGAGCACTTTACAAAACATGGTGTGCATCGAAATAGCAGGGTTAAAGATGCCATGTGTGCTGAAATAATGAAAGCTGTTTTATCAACAAGTAAAATAAACAGTATCCTAGTTCCCCTGCCAGCAGGGACAAATATTGAAGATCCAACCATACCCGCAAACAACAGCTTAATCAACAGGAACATCACCACAAACTTCAGGTGCAGCAAGAGTGGAATCTCAAAACACAGCCATCAAAGCTGCAACTGCTATCCCTCTTCATTCACCAGCAGCAGCGGTAGAAACTTCATAAACTGCTGACCTTCCATCAGTGGCTTGAGACATTTCATCAGTCATAGTCCCTCCACAATCTACAGCAGTACAAGACCCTGCTCCACGTGATGTGTCTCCACTATCAGCAGCAGTAACAGAGGGAAGCTGAGGATGCACAAGATCCGGGAAACGCACAACTCTACTGGATTTTTGGTACCCAGTCTCAGTTCCAGGACTAACTTAAGACAAAAATCTGCAGGTACACTGCCTATGATCTCTAATTTCAATTTACAGCAAAACAGTGAAATCAGAACAAAGAGTTTAGGAAATGACAAGCTTTGCATTTTTCATCAGAATATAATGGGTCTAAGTAACAAACTGAACCAGCTGTCTGTCTGCATTAATGACACTGATGCAATGAACAATACCCATATATTATGTTTTACTGAACATCATTTGACGGAAAGGATTGAAATGGTGCAATTATATAAGTACAACTTAGCAGCTTATTATACTATAAATACAATGAATAAAGGTGGAGTAATAATGTATGTTAAAAATAATATAGTATACAAGTCTGTAGATGTAAAAAATTATTGTGTTGATCAACATTTTGAGGCTCGTTGCATTGAACTTCATGTTAATATTTTGCCTATTTATGTGATTACTGTTTACAGAGCACCCTCAGGCAGGCTCAGTATATTCCTCAAGCAAATAGAATCTCTTTTAACTTGCCTGTTCTCAAAAATGATTTTAATGTAAGTTTCCTTACCTGTGATAATGACAGGAAAGATTTTGAAAATTAATTTCATATCAGCGCACACTCCGCTGCAGAGTGAAAATCTCATTCTGGAAATATCCCCCCAAGCTGTGGCTAAGCCATGTCTCAACAATATTCTTTCTTTCAGGAGTGCTAGTTCTGCAAGGTTTACTGGAGAGCTTCTGAAAAGTTTGGAAGGTAGGAGACGAGGTACTGGCAGAAGTAAAGCTGTGAGGACGGGGCATGAGTCATGCTTGGGTAGCTCAGTTGATAGAGCACTTGCCCGTGAAAGGCAAAAGGTCCCAAGTTTGAGTCTCGGTCCGGCACACAGTTTTAAGCTGCCAAGAAGTTTCACATCAGCACACACTCCACTGCAGAGTGAAAATCTCATTCTAGATTTTGAAAATGTTATGAGCTCTTTTAATCTGAGGTCAGGTGTTGACTTTCCCACAAGGGTGACTAAGAACTGCACAAGTCTGATTGACAATATTTTTGTCGACACTAAATTGATAACATATGTGTAACACAAATCTTAAATGGCCTTTCTGACTATGATGGGCAGTTGTTGAAAATGCATCATGTAAGTCCTGGTAACTTGTGCAGTTTTAACAATAGAGCTTTTGGGCTAATCAATAGTGAGAACTGGAAATCTTCAGCTGACATTTGCAGCAGTTGGAATGGGACATAGTATATTAGGCTAAAGATGTCACTGATAAATGTAACACATTCCTGAATGAATTTGTTACCACTTTTGGAGGTGTATTTCCCAAGATAATTTCAAAAAAACATGAATCTGAGAAATTACAGGGGACAATGGCTCACTATGTGAATCAAAACAAACAGAATGCTTTATGTCTTGCTCAGAAATTCTCACAATAGAGCTTTTGGGCTAATCAATAGTGAGAACTGGAAATCTTCAGCTGACATTTGCAGTAGTTGGAATGGGACATAGTTGTTGTTGTTGTTGTGGTCTTCAGTCCTGAGACTGGTTTGATGCAGCTCTCCATGCTACTCTATCCTGTGCAAGCTTTTTCATCTCCCAGTACCTACTGCAACCTACATCCTTCTGAATCTGCTTAGTGTATTCATCTCTTGGTCTCCCTCTACGATTTTTACCCTCCACGCTGCCCTCCAATACTAAATTGGTGATCCCTTGATGCCTCAGAACATGTCCTACCAACCGATCCCTTCTTCTGGTCAAGTTGTGCAACAAACTTCTCTTCTCTCCAATCCTATTCAATACTTCCTCATTAGTTATGTGATCTACCCATCTAATCTTCAGCATTCTTCTGTAGCACCACATTTCGAAAGCTTCTATTCTCTTCTTGTCCAAACTATTTATCGTCCATGTTTCACTTCCATACATGGCTACACTCCATACGAATACTTTCAGAAATGACTTCCTGACACTTAAATCTATACTGGATGTTAACAAATTTCTCTTCTTCAGAAACGCTTTCCTTGCCATTGCCAGCCTACATTTTATATCCTCTCTACTTCGACCATCATCAGTTATTTTGCTCCCCAAATAGCAAAACTCCTTTACTACTTTAAGTGCCTCATTTCCTAATCTAATTCCCTCAGCATCACCCGACTTAATTAGACTACATTCCATTATCCTTGTTTTGCTTTTGTTGATGTTCATCTTATATCCTCCTTTCAAGACACTGTCCATTCCATTCAACTGCTCTTCCAAGTCCTTTGCTGTCTCTGACAGAATTACAATGTCATCGGCGAACCTCAAAGTTTTTATTTCTTCTCCATGAATTTTAATACCTACTCCGAATTTTTCTTTTGTTTCCTTTACTGCTTGCTCAATATACAGATTGAACAACATCGGGGAGAGGCTACAACCCTGTCTTACTCCCTTCCCAACCACTGCTTCCCTTTCATGTCCCTCGACTCTTATAACTGCCATCTGGTTTCTGTACAAATTGTAAATAGCCTTTCGCTCCCTGTATTTTACCCCTGCCACCTTTAGAATTTGAAAGAGAGAATTCCAGTCAACATTGTCAAAAGCTTTCTCTAAGTCTACAAATGCTAGAAACGTAGGTTTGCCTTTCCTTAATCTTTCTTCTAAGATAAGTCGTAAGGTCAGTATTGCCTCACGTGTTCCAGTGTTTCTACGGAATCCAAACTGATCTTCCCCGAGGTTGGCTTCTACTAGTTTTTCCATTCGTCTGTAAAGAATTCGTGTTAGTATTTTGCAGCTGTGACTTATTAAGCTGATAGTTCGGTAATTTTCACATCTGTCAACACCTGCTTTCTTTGGGATTGGACATAGTATATTAGGCTAAAGATGTCACTGATAAATGTAACACATTCCTGAATGAATTCGTTACCACTTTTTGAGGTGTACTTCCCAAGATAATTTCAAAAAAACATGAATCTGAGCAATTACAGGGGACAATGGCTCACTATGTGAATCAAAACATCCTGCAAAACAAACAGAATGCTTTATGTCTTGCTCAGAAATTCTCACAAATCTCCAGCTAGGGAGCACAACAAATTATACTGTAGCATACTAAAGAGTGTCAATAAAAAATCCAAAACCATGTTTATTAAATCTGAAATTAACAATTCAAATAATAAAATAAAAACTATTTGGAAGGTGGTCAAAAGGAAACAGGAAAAATTAAAGAAGATAGAGACAGTATCGAAGTGTGACATGATGGAAACATGGTAGATGAAGGTGATATAGCTGCCAATATTTTCAACAACCATTTTTCGACAGTAGCAGATCAAATTTGTTGTAAAGGGTCTAGAGTTGAAGCCATGAGTCTTCTATAAAACGCAGTACAGAACAAATTTAGTTAGATGCATGTACCCTCTATTACAACTGAAGAGATTGAGAATGTAGTAAGGGAAACGAAAAATAAAAATTCCACTGGTGTGGATAATGTACCTATCAAAGTACTGAAGCACTGCTGCAAGTTTATTCTTGAAGTTCTCTATCACATATTTAATGAGCCCATAAATCAAAGTACTGCCCCTAATGAACTCAGATATGCAATTTTGAAACCACTGTTCACGAAAGATGATAAAGCTAATGTTTCCAACTACTGGCCAATATCATTATTAACAAGTCTCTTTAAAAGCCTAGAAACACTTATGTTTAAAAGAATCATGGATCAACTTATTAAAAATAAAATCTTAATAAAAATCAGTTTGGACTGCAAAAGGGTACTTCAACTGAACATGCAATTTTCTCATTTCTCAACTAACTCCTTGAATCCATAACCAATAAAATATCACTAGTTTCAATCTTCTGTGATCTGACTTAAGCATTTGACTGTGTGGATCACAAAATTCTACTTACAAAGGCTGAGCACTATGGATTAAATTGCAAAGTAAGGATGTGGCTTGACCATATCTAGACAACAGAAGGCATAAGGTAGTATTGAACAATTTTGCAATGGCACCTGCCTGCTCTGACTGGGGCACTGTAAAATGTGGTGTGCCACAGGTCTCGGTGCTTGGTCCCTTACTTTTCCTCATCTTTATCAGTGATCTGCCATGTTCTATGACATGAAAAGCACACTTCACACTGTTTGCTGATGACACAGCCATTATGACGGACAAAACACCCAATTGCAGTCTACAGAACACTGCGAACACTGTAATCAAAGAAGCTCTAGATTGGTTCACTTCAAATGCTCTGTCACTCAATGTGAACAAACCCCAATCCATTCAGTTTCAAACAGCAAATAAAAAACAGTAAAATAATGAAATAAAATGTGGTGACAAAGAAATATTGAGAGTTGAGTCTTCCATATTCCTGTGACTACACATAAACAACAATCTAAACAGGTCACTTCACATCAACAACCTATGTAAAAGACTGAAGTCAGCAGCATTTACCATTTGCTCCATGACAAGCTTTGTAACCAGTCACAAGCAAACCAAGCCTTTATTGCACAGAAAAGAGTCATTAGAATTATGACTGGTGTGTGACCCAGATGCTCTTGCAGGAACTTATTCAAGCATCTCAGGATCCTCACCATGCCATCTCAGTATATGTTTTCACTAATGTGCTTTGTGAACAACAATAATACAGTTTAATAAAACTGAATATCATGATCATGATACAAGAAGTAAACATGATCTTCACAAAGATATATAAAATCTCAGCATGGCACAGAAAGGAGTACATTATTCACGCACAAAAGTATACAACAAACTTCCATTTTATGTTAAGTCAGTCATTGGAAATTTGACTAAATTCAAAAAACAACTGATACTTTATCTTTTGAATAGTTCATTCTGCTTTTTACAGGAATTTTTTGACGGTGGGTAACAATTGGTACAATATGTTTAATTTTAAGCATTCCCATAAGAACTGACTATGCAACACTGGCATATCAACATATGATGGTATGCTTTTCATATGCATTATAATGTAAGACTCATAGTTTTATTTTAAATCATTATTACTACTATAATCTGTGTTGTTTAAACACTCAAACCTCTCTTAACTGTTTATATATTACACTACTGGCCATTAAAATTGCTACACCAAGAAGAAATGCAGATGATAAACGGGTATTCATTGGACAAATATATTACACTAGAACTGACATGTGATTACATTTTCACGCAATTTGGGTGCATAGATCCTGAGTAATCAGTACCCAGAACAACCACCTCTGGCTGTAATAATGGACTTGATACGCCTGGGCATTGAGTCAAACAGAGCTTGGTTGGTGTGTACAGGTACAGCTGCCCATGCAGCTTCAACACGATACCACAGTTCATCAAGAGTAGTGACTGGCGTATTGTGACGAGGCAGTTCCTCGGCCACCATTGACCAGACGGTTTCAGTTGGTGAGAGATCTGTAGAATGTGCTGGACAGCACTAATGTGCTTTGTGAACAACAATAATACAGTTTAATAAAACTGAATATCATGATCATGATACAAGAAGTAAACATGATCTTCACAAAGATATATAAAATCTCAGCATGGCACAGAAAGGAGTACATTATTCACGCACAAAAGTATACAACAAACTTCCATTTTATGTTAAGTCAGTCATTGGAAATTTGACTAAATTCAAAAAACAACTGATACTTTATCTTTTGAATAGTTCATTCTGCTTTTTACAGGAATTTTTTGACGGTGGGTAACAATTGGTACAATATGTTTAATTTTAAGCATTCCCATAAGAACTGACTATGCAACACTGGCATATCAACATATGATGGTATGCTTTTCATATGCATTATAATGTAAGACTCATAATTTTATTTTAAATCATTATTACTACTATAATCTGTGTTGTTTAAACACTCAAACCTCTCTTAACTGTTTATATATTACACTACTGGCCATTAAAATTGCTACACCAAGAAGAAATGCAGATGATAAACGGGTATTCATTGGACAAATATATTACACTAGAACTGACATGTGATTACATTTTCACGCAATTTGGGTGCATAGATCCTGAGTAATCAGTACCCAGAACAACCACCTCTGGCTGTAATAATGGACTTGATACGCCTGGGCATTGAGTCAAACAGAGCTTGGTTGGTGTGTACAGGTACAGCTGCCCATGCAGCTTCAACACGATACCACAGTTCATCAAGAGTAGTGACTGGCGTATTGTGACGAGCCAGTTCCTCGGCCACCATTGACCAGACGGTTTCAGTTGGTGAGAGATCTGTAGAATGTGCTGGACAGGGCAGCCTGTAGAATGTGCTGGACAGGGCAGCGAACATTTTCTGTATCCAGAAAGGCCTGTGCAGGACCTGCAACATGCGGTCGTGCATTATCCTGTTGAAATGTGGGGTTTCGCAGGGAGCAAATGAAGGGTAGAGCCACAGGTCGTAACACATCTGAAATGTAACGTCCACTGTTCAAAGTGTCGTCAATGCGATTAAGAGGTGACCGAGATGTGTAACCAATGGCACCCCATACCATCACGCCGGGTGATACGCCAGTATGGCGATGACGAATTACACGCTTCCAATGTGCGTTCACTGCGATGTCACCAAACACGGATGCGACCGTCATGATGCTGTAAACAGAACCTGGATTCATCCGAAAAAATGACGTTCTGCCATTCGTGCACCCAGGTTCGTCGTTGAGTACACCATCAGAGGCGCTCCTGTCTGTGATGCAGTGTCAAGGGTAACCGCAACCATGGTCTCCGAGCTGATAGTCCATACTGCTGCAAACGTCGTCGAACTTTTATTGTAGATGGTTGTTGTCTTGCAAACGTCCCCATCTGTTGACTCAGGGATCGAGACGTGGCTGTACGATCCCTTACAGCCATGCAGATAAGGTGCCTGTCATCTCGACTGCTAGTAATATGAGGCTGCTGGGGTCCATCACGGCGTTCCGTATTACCCTCCGATTCCATATTCTGCTAATCTGCTAACAGTCATTGGATTTCGACCAACACGAGCAGCAATGTCGCAATAGGATAAACTGCAATCGCGATAGGCTACAATCCGACCTTTATCAATGTCGGAAATGTGATGGTACGCATTTCCCCTCCTTACACGAGGCATCACAACAACGTTTAACCAGGCAACGCCGGTCAACTGCTCTTTGTGTATGAGAAATCGGTTGGAAACTTTCCTCATGTCAGCACGTTGTAGGTGTCGCCACCGGCGCCAACCTTGTGTGAAACCACAGTCGCGACACTTCGCCTCGATTTTGTTGCCCACAGCAGGGGGGTGAAACTCATATAGGGATTTCCGGTAACACGATGTTGGTTTGGTCCCAGGCCACTTGGAGCACTGCAAGTTTAGCAATTTATAGTCTCGTGTTCCTATTGGATGACGTGGTCTTCCATAATTGTTTTGGTATTGTAGCAACGTGATCGTGATTTTTCGTTTAAATTGCAGTGTAAGTATGTTGCTATTATTCTGCTTAATTTTTGGATGCATTCGTAATATTTGATGGTGCGATGATTCAGTATTTACTTTTTACTTTTGTTTCATATAAAACACGAGGTTGTATCATCACATTACGTTCTGTGGACTCTTGTATATTTGTTCCTGCAAAGAAATACAATTTCCGTTGCTCAGTTTACTTAAAGGGTAAGTATATTTCTAATTTCTGTTAATATTTCCTTGTATTTCATAGAGAACCCATGCTAGCAGCTTTTGACATAGTTTGTATTCAACTTTCCAAATCCTGTAATGGAATATAATTCTGGCTTTGATTCGTCTTCCTTTTTGCCACGAAGTACTCTTAGTGACATAATAAGTATCATTTATTGTGCTGTTTACTACATACCAAATATTGGACGTGTTACAATTGATTCGTAATGCCTTGAGTGTGTTCTATTTCCCGTTTTCGACAGTAAATATTCTGTACAGTACATAACACTCTATCCAGGTAAAAAGTATTTGTTGCTGTTGTATCGGCAAAGGTTGTGTTCTCACATAATAAGACATTTGTTTCGAAGTCACACAAAGCAGGTCCTTCAAGCAGTTGAACATTTACACGTATTATTGTGGCAATATCCAATGCAGTAGAAATCTTCTCGCACTTTAATGCTCAACACAATGTAATACAGATTTACAGCTGTAACTGTTACTGATAATGTACAGTTGAATTTGGTATCTACCATGGTATCTAGATGCTGAAATATACTGAAATGGTACAATAAGCAGTGTTTCTACCGCCTGATAGCACTGTTTAGCACTGTTTAACTAAGTAGTGTTGAATATAGAATATAGTGCAACTATGCTCACGCGTTTATATATAGAGTGATGTGCATATCCGTAGTAGAAATGAGAATTTGTTTTGTTTTTTCACTATTTTGTAGCAATAACATATCAGATTACAAGCCATGATAGCAGTTATCAATACTTCAGTACAGGATAGCTGCATATAGACATAAGCTAATATGATTTTTGATAGTGAAATTAATTTCACATTGAGTTTTCTTTAACATTAATCAATGTAAACCATACCTGATCTTTTTTCTCGTTCCTAATTTTTGGTTTGAATAACATTTCAGACACATGAGGATGGATCATACAGGAAGAGAAGAATCCAGTTTGAGATTGAAATTGAAATACTCGTGCAAGTTTCCTGGATGCAGGAGTAGTTATTACGTAAAAATAAATTCCAAACACAAGAATAAACATTTCTATAAATTTACAGCTGCATCAAAAAGTGAGACTTTAAAGAAGTGGAAATTGATCTGTAATATAGATGAAGGTGTCAACTTTAGTTATTATTATGTGTGTGAGGATCATTTTTATGAAGCAGATTTTGTGAACTTTACTAGACACAGGCTAAATCCTGGTGTTATACCAAAGCACTTGGAATTGGTGTTGTATCATCCTCCCCCCACCCATCTGTGTTACACTGGTGGTGGTGGTGGCGGTTTCACCACATCGGGTGCAAATATAAGTGTGCACGAGACAGGTCACAACGCAAAATCTACAGTAATACAACGAAGCAGTCCCCCTCTACGGAGCACAGATGATGGTGAGTACAGCTTTTTATCCTCACCTGTTTCTGATGTTGAAAGTAGTGCAGGTGTAATGGGATCTGGCGTTTCTAAACGTGATTTAACTCCAAGAAAACACAAAATGTATAAATTGCATAGAATTACAGTTTCCAGAGTGTGTAAATTGAAAAAACAGCTACAGAATGGGAGGAATAAATTGGAAATTCTAAAAGAGTTGTATGATGACAGGAAATTTCAATTAATTGAAGAAGAGTTGAATGATGTGACTAAAACTTTTATTAATAGTCAGTTAAGAAATGCCAATATGCAGCCCACAGCAGTACGGTGGTCTATACAAGATAAGGTATTAGCTTTATCTATTTATAAGCATAGTCCCCGGTTGTACAGATATTTGGCCACATACTTCTCCCTTCCATCTGTCAGGCTGCTCAAGGGAGTGCTTTCCCACATACAATTTGATACAGGACTTAATCCAGCTTTATTAAACTTTTTAGCAAGGGAAGTAAGTAATATGCATGAAAATGACAAGTATTGTGCTCTACTTTTTGATGGAAATGTCTCTGGATGATGGTATGTACTATGATGCACACAAACAGCCAATCTATGGGTATCAGGACTTGGGTCATTTAGGACGTTCACCTGTAGCTGCTAGTCAAGCATTGGTTTTTATGCTGAAAGGCATTCACAGAACTTGGAAACAAGTTCTAGCATATTACTTTACTGCAACCACTTTCCACTACACCCATTTGAAAGCACTCATTGTTCACATCATAAGTGAACTACAGAATATTGGGTTCAAAGTGGTTTGTACTGTATGTGACCAGAATGCAACAAACCAAAAGGCCCTTAAGCAACTGTGTGAAGCAAATTTGTTGAAGCCCAGTATATTTCATTTTGTCGTCAATAATCAACCAATTGTTACCATTTATGATGTACCACATCTGCTCAAAAACACTAGAAATGCTTTGATAGATAATAAAATTCAATTTGAACCTCACAAAGCAGCAAAGTTTGAGTACATCAGTACAGTGTTCTTTAACTTTTCTGATTCCCATGTCAAAATGAAGGTAAAAGTTGCTGCTGCACAAATGAGCCATACTGTTGCAGCTGCAATTGAAACATATGTTTCTACTCACACATTACCATCTGAAGCTATACACACAGCTGAGTTTGTGGAAAAGGTAGATAATCTCTTTGATTCACTCAACAGTAATGAGCAATATCCCAGGGATGGAAAACAATTTAGGTGTGCTTTATCAGAAAATTCGCCACATTTAGAAATGTGGTAGGCCTATAACATATTGAGGGAAATAGGCAGCTGGCAAATAATAGATTTTAAATCGGGAAGAAACAAGACTAATATGTTTAGCTTCATAAAAGGTTAGCAGATTACATTACAGTCTATTATTTTCTTGTGGAAGACCTTGAAAGTGGTTGGCTTTAAGTACTTAAATTTAAAGGTGTTCAATCAAGATGCTTTAGAAAATTTCTTTTGTTGTATAAGACAACAAGGTATTGCTAATACAAACACAACTTGTTTTCAGTTTGTACAAGGTCTGAAGACTTGTGTTGTCAATCATATGACTTTGCCTTTCAAAGCCATGAGTGTAAGTAACTGTGAAAATGATGATTACACTCCCTTGAGCAGTTTGAGTCACTTTTTGGCAGCTAGTGGTAGGAGTGAACATTTAAGTGAATGTGAGATGAAAGACACTGATACACCTGAGCAAATTTATTCTTACTCAGATGGTATCATCGAGTCTGTAGAAGATCAACAATCCTTAGCCTATGTAGCAGGCTATGCACTAAAAGCCATAGATGTACCAGATAATTGTGAAACATGTAATACCAGTCTCTACTCCTCTGTTGTGACTGAAAATCATTTGTTTACCTCATTTAAAGAGAATAGTGAGGAGCATTCTCATTTGAAATATGCAAGTGAAAGAGTCATGATTTTCCTAAGGGCACTCCATGATTAACTGTATGAGTATCTAAATAGTCATGGTCACACAACAAAACTACATGATAATTTAAAAAAAAAAACATTTGTTCTGTCTCATACAACAGTTTGTAATAAACATGACATTGAAGAGAGACTTCTGAAGACAAGTATTCCATTTATAATATACAAGTATGTGAAAGAAAAGAAATTTACAAACAAGAGGAATTGTGTATGCAACAACTTAAAAAGAAGTTCAGATCACGTTAAAAGACTTTGTATTTTGTTTATTATGTGTACAATGAGAGTAAGCTCCCTATACATATACAAATGTTCTTGTATCAAAATCATGCCTTTGACTTGTTATGACAAAATCTGGTAATTCAGCAGGCACATAACTTAACACTTTCTAGATGTGATGATTGGATTCTAAAAGTATAATGAATAAAGTGCTGTCAAGAGGAATTTGCGTTAATTTTCAGTAGTGTACCAAACAGTGTTTTCAAAGAGGAAGTAAATAAATAAAAATGTTTAAAATAAATGTTGTGCCAGTGTCTTCTTTCATTATTTAAACATGATGGGTGTTGCCAAAATAACAGCCAAGTTGGGGAAAGAAGAAAAAAAATTTTGTGTGTTGCAGTTAATTTTCTTTGTATGTCTCATTGGCAAAAACATTTTGGCTACATTCATGGAGTGTCTACCTGCTCTGCTCCCAATTTGTTTTTCAGTTGATGTAAAGTAGCAATTTGTGTGTTTCATAAATTTATTTGAACTGTGCAGAATTCAATTTCAGATGACTGAATATCCATAAATAACAATCAACAGAAAAAATAATAAATCGGATTTTGTAAACTTTACAGTACATCCTTGGTTTGTAGCACAGATTTTTTTGTAAATGACCTCTTGGTTATGCATTAGCTGTGTAGTTATTTATTTGCGTAACCTACTATTCCACTTTCGATCATGCGAGTGGGCATAATGTGCTTTAGGATATGTGGAAACGTAAAAATCATTTATATATGCACGCAATGTCAGATGATTTTTTAGTCTGATATGTGCTAAAGCTCGTTTATTTCCACATGATAACGACCACATGGCCAAAATCGCAATATTGAGTTTTACAAAAAAATTTCACAGTCAAAAGGTGACGTCGTAATTTACGAAAATTTTCACAATGTAAACTGCAGCTACGAGTAGTTAATGTGTGTTTTTGATTGAGATTTTTTTATATATTACTTTGCAAGATCTCAAAAACCTTTATTACTGCATTATGCGGCCCACATTCAAAGAGTAAATGAAAAATATTGTCATCTAATTCGCGTATTTAGAAATAAACTTAACAGATTTTCGCGCCATATTTTTTCGTATTGAAGTTCAGTCAAGCCACAAGTAGCGCTGGTGTCGTCCTGTGTTTACGTCAAAATTTTAACTCGTTGGTTTACGTATAATAACATGGTCTTTGCACTTCTACTATATTGGTGTTCTGTGGCCTACAGCGCCCCAAGCGTCCGGTAGGTTAAACTGTGAGTTCGGCGAGATCGTGAAAGCGAATAGTGATTGTTTATTTTAATTTATACAATGGTTTTTACCATCGGAAGCGGTTGTAGCGCAAAAAATTGCAGAAACAACAGGAAGAAGACACCACAGCTGTCTTTTTTTGTCTCCTAAGGATCCTGAGAGGTATATACCATCATGTTACTAAACTGTATCGTCAGGATTCACTTGCAAACTATATGTGCCTAAATGATGAATGTTTCGTTTTAGGAGCAGACAATGGCTTGTTAATAGCAGACGAGAAGACCTTATGAAGAAAGACCCAGTTTACCTGTATAATAATATTAGGTTTTGTTCGCTATTACGAACAAAACCAGTTCATGAAAGGAGACAATAACAAACTCGTGTGGAATGCAGTACCCGCACTGTTTGACATGCCAAATAAGCCACCTCAGCCGACGATGAAGAAGAAACTGCCACAGAGATTCGATAGTTTTTATTGCCATTTCAAAAGTTATGAAGACAAATTTGGAAGCTTGGTTATTTGCAGTGAAAATGTTCGTTTATTTTTGAGGGATTGTGAAAATCAGATGACTTCAGTTTTTGATGAACATTATCACAAAAAAAACTGTAGTGAATTATATGTGGACTTATTGATGGCTATCCCAAGTTTTCCTCCTGGATGTTGTGAAGAAACTAAGCTGCTGTTGATCAAGATATTTGTTAAAGTGAGACTCGTTTACCGGCTCAAATATTGGAATCAAGACTTAGTTTCTAACAATAAGAAAGCAAATAAGAAACTGAAGACGTTGGCTCATTTGGGATGCCGATTTCTTTGGCATTCACTTCTGTTGATAGTCACTTAATTTTCCTTGATTCTTTCTTGTAATGACATTATTTTGTTAGCACCTTGTTCACTGAAAGATTGTTTGAAAATTATTCAAATATTTGGTTTTTCGTGAAATGTAATGTAATCAGCTGATTATAATTTTTTCAGCATTTTTCTCCCACTATTTGGCAGTTGCTTGTCCCACTTAGAAAAATATAAAGATGAAGGTCGTACTTGTGGCAATAGGCGACAATGACAAAAACAGTACGCCTACAGAACGATAAACGAGCTGCCGATCGCTTTTGCATGTAGAGGTACATGTCTGTACTTCTTACATGTGAATCTGTGTGTTTATATGCTTTTGATATCAACGTGGTAAGCTGAAATTCTGTCCAATGTCACAAGTGTTTCTTCAAGAACGTGTTGTAGCTTGCCACTCTAGTCGTGGTTTTTATCCATATTTGCGCTTATTTTAGAATCATTTTTCGAAACATATATGCCTTCTGATACTACACAAACCCTTGGAGGCAAGAAAATAACTCAAATAATTCGGAAATTACGTAGGAAATGGATGCAAACGAACATCATGCATGCGACGCGTCTGACGTTCACCATACCTGGCGTTTGGAGCGCTAGTGTCGCTCCATCTGTCAAACGGCAACAACTTATGCAGCAGTGAGTGTCGCGACTGTTATGTTAGACTGTGTGTGAAACTGTGAATGCTCTGAAAAGCTTATCATTTGCATATCACAGCATCTTCTTTCTGTCAGTTAAATTTTGCGTCTGTAGCACGTCATCTTCGTGGTGTAGTAATTTTAATGGCCGGTAGTGTATTTAGTTCGTAAGCCTCATGACCATTTAGGCTAGATAAGGTTATTACTGTATTAATCTGACACGTTCTGCATCCTAACAATACACTCGCATCAAGGATCTATGGCACACGAAAATAAATAAATTAATTAAAACTAAATAAATGTCTTGTCTTGCGACTTGAGCCAAATATTGGAGTGACTCAACTGCTTGCTGATAAAGAATCTTATATACCACAATCTCTTTCTTAACTGTTAATTTTTTCTCATATTTGCAGCTTCAAACCATGTTTAAATGGCTATGCAATTGCGCAACTGGATTGCAGCATATTTACTTTGATCCACGCTAATCGTTCCATGTTTTCTGGTGCATTTTATTCTAATGCCAAGATCTCTCATCTTAAACTAATTTACTAATGCTTCCTTCCAGCTATCATTTCTAATAAGAAGATAATCAAGTTGTCTACATAAACAGCTAAAATGCTTCAGATTCTGTAGTAAATGTAAGGATCATATTCTGACTTCTTCAGGTTTATTTAACCCTTTCCAGCCCAGTGATGCCATATGGCATCATCATATTTAACTTTTTCCCGAGGCCAAACTATTTGTCCAAAGATTATAAACAAGTGTGCAGGGCTTTCTGAAGTTCATTGTACTTAAGTTGGCTACCGTGAATTCGCTAAAACAGAGATCACCAGGCTACAATGCCTTGACAAAAGTAAAGTTGCATGGTGTCTACGGTACAGTGCACCCGGATGGACTTTCAAAATATTATATCAAGGTAAAGGAAGCAAACTAATATAAAAATTGTACTAGTAAATTATTGTTGAAACTGTAAATTAACTAGTAAACACTTTGAAAATAATGCTAGTTACGGTAATTTTCTGCTTGGAAGTCGCAAACGTGTGATTCCATTTAACATCATTGGGCATATGTTATGTTACCAAATGTAGTACATGAAATAACTTCGACTAAAGTTTACCATAATGTGTAACTCTTAATATTTTCAAGTTTCTTTTGAAGCTTTATTATACTAACTAATATTAATATGTTAAAATTTTTTTAATGTAGTTTACCAGTTTTTTTACTGCTTTAGTAAAAAATTCCTGGTTTGTTTACCAGATGATTCGCAATAATAAATCATTATCAGAAGAAGAAATAATGCTGCTTTTCGAAGGTGATTTATCTGATTTGGACCTTGATACGTCTGATGTGGAAGAAGAGATTGAAAATGCTCAGCAGCAGGGTCCTACTACACTGGATATTCAGTTTCTTCAAGGAATTGACCTTGATATGGTTGAAATTCTGCATCCTCAAGCCAATGATGAAGATGATGTTCCCTTAGCTTCAAGATTACTTGCTGAGCCAAACCTTGCACCAAGTTATTCAGCTCAGAAAATTCAGTGTGATACACACTGGGGCCTTCGGTGGAGAATGAAGGACATTGAAGAAGTGGACACATCATGTAATGCAGTTTTTTCTGACCCTCCACTAGATGAACTGAGACCTTTGCAGTATTTCAGAACAATGTGTAGTGATGACATTATCCAGAACCTAGTCGAGCACTCTAATCTATACTGCACACAGAAACAGGTGCATCTTTAGATACAAATGTTCATGAAATAGAAAAGTATATAGGGATAAACATCCTAGCAGGTGTTATGAAAATACCTAGTTACAGAATGTACTGGGCAGAGGCTACAAGATTTTCTCCAATAGCTGACTCATTGCCTAGAACTAGGTTTGATAAGCTAAGAAATTATTTACATGTGAATGACAACACTAAAATGAAACAAAGAGAGGACCCTGATTATGACAAGCTGTTCAAGGTGAGACCATTTGTTGACAAAATCAAACAAGGTTTTTCAGTTATTGAACCTGAGGAATATCATTCAGTGGATGAATTAACCATTCCTTTCAAAGGTCATTCATCCCTGAAACAGTATGTAAAAAGCAAACCACACAAGTGGGGTATAAAAGTTTTTGCCCGTGCTGGATTTTGAAATATACCGAGGGAAAGGAACTGTACATAATGGGTACTGATCTTGGTATAAGTGGTTATATTGTGATACGGCTTGTGGAAGGACTGCCAAAATATAAAAATTTTAAAGTGTTTAAGACAATTGGTTCACCTCTTACAATCTTATTTCTGTCCTGAAAAACTATGGCATTTTAGCTGTTGGAACTGTTAGACCCACAAGACTTCAAGGCTGCAATCTAAAAGCAGACAGTGAACTGAAAAAGCAGAGACGAAGATAATACGATTATCGAACTGAAACAGAAAGGAACATCATAGTGCTGAAGTGGTATGATAACAAGTCTGTCATTGTTGCATCATCACACAAAGGAGTAAGTCCAGTAGGACCAGTGAAACGTTGGTCAGTGGGAGAACGAAAATATATTGACGTTCCAAGGCCAGACATTGTTAGAGAATATAACCATTCGATGGGAGGAGTTGATCTGCACGACATGCTGGTTGCTTTGTATAGGAGTAGTATTGGTGTGAAAAGATTTTATCTAAGGATCGTATTCCACCTCCTTGACATGTGTGTTGTGAATGCGTGGCTCCTATACTGCAGACATTGCAGACAAAAATGAATTACCAAACACATGCCTATTGATTGTAGCTCATGGACTACTAAAAGCAGGAGACCTTTTGGTAAGAAGACGAGGACGCCCATCAGATGACAGTCCATCGCCTACAGTTGTGAAGAAACGAGCCCCATTGGTTCCCAGCCCAGTTGATGATGTAAGGTATGACAACATTGGACACTGGCCACAGCATGTAGAAAACAAACAGAGATGTAAATTGTGCATTACAGCATATTCTCTAATGAAATGCATCAAATGTAATAAACCTCTTTGCTCTACCAAAGACAGGAACTGTTTCTTAAATTTTTATGTAAATTAACAATCATGCTGTAAAAAAAACATAAAATTGTTCTGAAATGCAAGTTGCATTATTGTATGTACTAATTTTTCTTTAATAAACTGCATCAAATTGTGTAATTAAAATATTCATTCAAGTTCCATTACCAAGCACTGTGACATCCCAACCACCTGACCGAAGGAAACAAATCCTGCCCAATGATGCCAAATGGAGTCATCCCAAATTTCCCTCCAAAAACAAAAAAAATAACAAAATTTCTTATAAATATATATTATTCCAATCATTATGTAGGGAAATACGCGAAACAATATTTTTTCCCACAAGTAAATAAAAGTTGAGCTGGAAAGGGTTAATGTAATGTACTTCTGATATGCCTGTTTTAATCTGGGTTCACACTCGCAACTAATGTAGCGCCATGAGCAGTAACGTCACAAATTCTAGGTAGCTGCACATCTTTCATTGTGGTGTTCACTGAAACCATATGGGGTGGTATTAATGTGATAGCACAGATTATGGCATTAGAGCTGTGACAAGAGCTAAATACAAGGTTCACGAAATGTAAATTTTTGATTCGATTTCACGCAGTGACAAATTGAGCTGCAAACACATTTACAAAAGGAATAACACTCAAAGACGGAAAGTCTGCTGTGGAAAACTAACCAACAGGTGGCATGTGAATATCAGCTGCAGATACGCCACTCTTCCAAGATGTTTGAATCCTATCATATTCCTCGATCGAGGCATTTAGAATAGCTAATTTTTCATTTCACACCCGTCACATCAGACTTGGGTACTATTTCCTACATGTAACCCACAATTTATACAGTACTTGGCCTCACACCTCACGAAGTTTATAGACTCGCTTTTTTGGCTATTTATTAAGTTTATTCAATTATTCATCCAAAAGTATTTCAAGATTGATGGATAGGCCTAAATCAATAGTTTGGAAGTAACACACACGCACACACACACACCTGCAGAAAACTAAAGTTGTTGTTCTTATAGTTCCAGAAGCTACGAAAATGTGCCTATCGACAACTGTTTTGACTTTTTTCAGTAATATAATGAAAACGTATTGAAACTGAACTGAGTTGAGCAACAATTACTTCATGGTAACTGCAACAGAACGTTCGTGTTTCGAAACACAACCTTCAGAGAGCAGTGGAGGAACGAAAGTGGCGCAACAATGTATAACCACGTTAAACTTCTTGTGGCATGACAAAAGCTGCATCTCTTCGATTGCACCATTGAAAACTGGGAGTTCACACACGCAACTGCAGCATGCCATTATCTGTGGCGATATTTTTGTTCCGTATGGGAACCCATCTTTAGACCATAAATTGCCTTCCTCAGCTTTCAAACTTTCGTCTCCTCCCCCTTCTTCACGCGGCCCTCAGGTTCACGAATGCAAACTTCATCGAAATAACAGTACCTAAAAGCAGTTCGAACATTCATGTACTCGATGTCAAGATCAATATCGACTATTTAAGCTAACAGGGTACAAAGTGAAGGGCGACGAACAACAGGCGAGAACGTTTCATCAGATTTCACACCTGGGATCTGGGAATAACTTCTTGTGACAAAACGAGCTTTATAATGTTCAATTTCACGATCTGACTTTTTTTTTAAACTTTGAATACTCATTTCGATTTTATTGCCTTCCTGCCTGGTGAAAATCGATCAAAAATATATGTCTAGTTTTCCAGTAGTGACGTATTCATCATTTCAGGCTTCCTTCCATTTCTCGCATTACTTCTTTATATGAATTTGGCTCAGAGATATTAGCAAAGCAAGCAAAATCATCACTAAAATATTTGGGTGGCAGTTTTATTTCACGTGATGATTTTCTAATTTCTGATGGCACAGCTCCTGTATCTGACTGATTGGTGTCCCTATCTGCGTTGCCATTCAGTATCTGCTCACTGTCACTCTGTACCAATTCAAGATAAACTGCATTCCAGTCAGCACCAGCCGGCTGTGTTAATCTCGTTGCCTCTTCAGCGACGCTATGTGTTACCACTTGCTGAGTGTTGTTCTTCCCATTATCATTAATCATGTTACTGTTTGTGATGCATTCTGAATTTTCAACGAATTGTACATCATAGGCCTGCACAACTGTCTTTGGTGAATTTGGATCAATCAGACAGTACGCTTTAAAGTCTTCGTAATATCCAACTAGGATAGAGTTCTTGGACGCCTTTTCCAACTTCATTTTTCTTTCGGTACGTGTACAAATGCGCAATAGCCAGAGATTTATAAGTGACTGAGATTTATCTGACGACCGCTCCATAATTTCTCAGGAGTAACATTTTGAACCGCTTTTCTTACAGATCCATTCTTCAGATAAATCACTGTGTTAGTGGCTTCACCACAAAGCGCAATTCCATTTTGTTCTGGTGTGTATGGAATTGTCGTTTCAAAGCGAATTCCATTCGCCTTTAAGGATGACTACATATGTTGATTGACAAAATCAATTTAATTTTCTACTCATGAAAGTACCACAGAATTCTTTTGTTGATTTTAGCATGTAAGTGAGAGATTTTCTTGGCACATTATCCGTAAAAAGGAGAAGATAACATGCTACTCCCTACAAAGCCATGGTCACTGGGCCACCAACATCAGTATGCATTAATGGTATATCAAACAGATCTTTTATTCTTCCAGTTGATGTTATAGTGAAAGGTTGTCAGGGCAGTTTTTCTTTTATGCCAGAAATACATGTGTCTAAACTGATGTCCAAATTATTCCAGCAAACATGATTCCCTTTAATAAACGCATTCTTACACAATTCAAATGTGGAAATCTTTGATGACACAATTTGTAACTGTTGAATTATATAGCATCTGCATAATGACAAACTTCATGTAATTCGTAGGCTTACATGCAGCTTACTTGAGTTGCCATTGCTAATGGTGTTCCAGAGACCGTTTTACCACTTTTGTTATATATACCACACTGTACATAAAAGAACATGCACAATCAACTTCTTGTCGTTTAACTGACCGACAGCAAGTTGTATGCAAGGACTGGAATATATGCAACATCATTAACAGTTGTCTGCACATTCTTGTCATCACACATAACTTCAACAAGAATGTTGCCATCTGCAATTGGCTGAAGATTGCTGTTATCTGCTACTGCAGATTTTGCAATTGTGGGCAACTGAAAATTGCTGAATGAATCTTTTTTTTATTAAGAATGTGTTAAGTGCATCCAGAATTGGGTCAATTCTAGTGTAGCTGTAGAACAGCAAAGTATTGGTAACAAGTAAGTCGATAAACATGATTGTTGCTCATTTCATTTATAGCAATGTAAGCTGTCCTCTAAGATCCCTGCTAACCGCATCATCAGAAATTGCGACATGTTCGGTAATATACAGCCAGGTATTTGTGACAGACAAGAATGTAAATGTCATTGCCGGTTGTTTCACTTGCAGCAATTTCATCTTTCGTTTAATGTGGAAAATGTAGTTCTGCTTAGAGCAAACACAGTTCCTCTTGTTTCAATATCCAAACATGTTTCGTAAAAGTTTCTCCTTCCTCAGTAGATTCATCATTTATTCTCCTACTAATACTTTCTGATGTTCATGTGGCTGTTAGATATTTGCAGCACAGGTGTTATTTTGCTCCAGTTTGGCATTGTTTTTCATGCTTCTGGAGGTATTTTACGTAATACCACTGAGTAAACCGTATTAAGTATACTGAACTTTCTTCGATTTATTACAACTTTCTTCAGAGCACATATAATAAGCACACATCACAAAACATCATCCCACAGAACTCAGGCCTTATACACACATACCACATTCTATCCTAAGTTCATAATCAGACTCAAATCGATTCCGTCACATTAGCCACTCTTCCTGTTCCTCGGAGAGCTGTAGCTTGTCTAACAATATATATAGAAACGGAATGGAAATTACAAATTTTAAGAAATCTTTGTAAAGGCAGGAGTACCTGGTTGGTACCTCTGAATGCTAACATACAACGTTTTCATCTGAACGAGTTTGAAAACATGAGGAAGATTTACATTTGAAGGAGTTTGATGCACACTAATTCTGTCATTGTTTCACATGGGAACAGTTCCCAAATTCCTATCGCAGAAGGGTGGCTTTAGGCAATCAGTTGAGGTCGCATTTGCTTTACCGTTATTGTCGATCATAAATACCTTGTCGTCACACTGCAGGTCCCAGCAACGACCAGAATAGTGAAGGGTAAGGGGTGGTCTGACAGCATCATCAGGTAAACAAACTAGTGGCGCGTCTTCAAGTCCTTTAATGAAAACAGGTTTGGTCTCATATCTAGTAGGGTTTTTCGGGACCAGTAGTTTGTAATTTGTTAAAAAAAAATCAATAAATTCCCTGAATTGTGAGGGAGGAAGTATAGTTGGAGGAAAAAAAAAAAAGAAAATGCGAGACTCATTTATTGACTCCCCATGAACCAGCTGTGCAGGGGAAAATTGCATGTCCTCCTTAATACTAGTGTGCAATTCCAGTAAAACCAAAAGAAATACCAAAACCTAAGACTCTTGACAGCATGCTAATGCTGTCTTTAAGGTCTGGTGAGTATACTCTACCATTCCATTACTGGAGGAGTGGTAGCTCATAATAAGGACATGCTTGCAACCACAAATATGCAATAGGTGTGTGAAGAACTGGCATTAAAGTTGATGTCCCCTATGTGAGGTAAAGTCTTAGAGATACTTAAATGGGCGAACCACATAGATAGCAAAACATTAGCAAAATTATCAGTATACCGTGAAATGAGCAATAGATATTGCAAAACTGTACTGAACAAGCACAGCCTCTGATCAATGAGCAAATCAGTCGATCACTGTGACCAAAAACTGGTATCCTTCAAAAAGTGGAAGGGGGCCAACAATGTCGATGTGCATGTGAGAATATCTCCGAGAAGAATTGGGAAAATCGTCAATAAGAGCAGCCAAACGTCTACTAATTTTGTGTGTTTGGCATTTCATGCATTACCTCACCCGACTGCGGTAATGTTTCTGCATCCCCAGTCAAGCAACTTTGTTTGTAATTCAATGCACAGTTGCTCTTACTCCTGGGTGAGGCAAAGAGTGAAATGAATTAAAAATAACTCGACACCACTTTTCAAAGATAAATGCATATATTTTTAGGGTAGAAGTATCACACCAAATACCATTTGCGTAACGATCCAGGGGTAGGCATTTCAGATGTAAACCCATTGATTCTGGATGCAGCTGATATTGGAGGAGGAGTGGGTCTGTGTTCTGATACGCAGCCAATTTTACACAATTTTAAAAATAATTGCCAGCAGTTGTGAGCTAAACAATCTTCCACCACACGTCCAGCCCAAAAATATACTGAGTGTCTGTAGAAAATTGGCTATGAAGCTGTCATGGAGTATTTAGCTCTGGTACATTTTTGAAAGTGGAAGTTAATGGTATGTGATCAGTATACACAGAAAAAGTCTGGCCTTTAAACCAAGGACGAAAATGTTTTACAGCTAGAAAAATGGCTAGCTGCTCTATCATTAGCACTCCAAGATTGTTGCTGCCTTGGCAAATTTTTTGAGAAGAATGGCGGAGGTTGCCATGCTTAAGACGTATATTGTTGCAATTGAGCCTTCACAGCGACTTCACTAGCGTCAACAAAAAGAGCAATGGGAGCGTAAGCAACAGGGTGAGCCAACAAAGAAGACTGAGCAGGTTTTGATTCTAAGTCCTTGAAAGCTTTAAAGGTTCTGTCAGTCCAAGAAATCTTACTGTTGCCAGACGTGTTCTTTCATTTTAGGGGGCTGTTGAGAGGCTCTTGTACTTCAGCCAACATGGGAAGGTATTTGCAGTAATAATTTAACATGCCTAAAAATGGCAGAGCCCTTTCAAAAGTCTCAGGGAGAGGTATGTTTTGAATATCAGACACCTAACCAAGCATAGGAGAAATGCCTTTGTTAGACATCTTGTAGCCTAAAAAAGGAACGTCATTCTTCATGAAAATATACTTGCCAACGTCAGTCATCGTACTGTAGTCCTCCAGCCTTTGGAGCACTGCACATAAATATTTCAAATGTTCCTCATATGTAGCAGAGAGAGCAAATGAAAAACCGTGAAGAACTTTGTGCATGAATCATTGTCATGTTTGGGATGTGTTATGCAGTTCAAAAGGCAAACGATTGTGTTCAAACAACCCCAGAGTTGTAGCAATAGCAATCTTCATTTTGTGTTTGGAGGCCAAGGAACCTGTGCTACAGCCTTAGCACTGTCAAGAAAAAAGAAAAGTGCCTCCGACGAGTTACAGGTAAAATCAGCTGCGTTAGGAACAGGGTACCTATCAGGGATTGAACGAGAGTTCAAAGCTCTGTAATACCCACAGATTCTACAGTTTCTGTCTTATTTTCTGACCATCTGCAAAGGAGTAGACCAAGCACTCTTAGCGCGGGAACCATCACTAATCATCCTTTTAAACTCTTGTTGAGCAGCATGCAGCGTTTCCAGAGGCACGTGACGATGTCTATTAACCACTAGCAGTCCTGGCATACTTTTGATGTGATGGAGAGTAGAATGGTAACGTCTCTCCATTGCAAGTGTTAAGTCAGTTAGTGCTGCAAAATCCTTCAGTGACAGTTGGCTGAGGTCATTATCTGCCACTTGGTAACTGTCCTAATTTCCGGCGCACTCCCACCAAGGCCATACGCACCTGTACAATCCGACCTCGCAAGTGCTGATTTTGTTCTCGTTGGTAGGTCATTACATCGTTTTCCTCGTGCCACATTTTTGAACACTGAGCACTGTGCACTGAACTCTGAAATCTGTGCAGTGACGCATGCAGGAGAAAGCGATGTCTTTTGCGTAACTCACGCACGTGTATTCCATATGCAGACGAGCGGAGCTCCAAGACGTCTGGGAGACGCAGTTGTTCCAGAAATCACTGCACAGTCCCTGTCATGGACATTACATCAATGAGTAGCCATTGCAGTAGGATGTTGAGCACATGAAGGTCCTTTAATGAGACACTTGTTCTCCAAGTCTGGTGCAAGAGAGAAATTATGCAAGAAATCAGAATGCAGGTCCAGAAACATCGGCAACAACAAAAGTACAAGTATGCGGAAAATCATTTTCCAAGGCCATAATAATGTTGGTTTACCAAACTTTTGGTAGGTGAATTATTAATTCTCGAAGGCCATAATAATGTTGGTTTATGAAACGTTTTGATAGGTGAATTATTAGCTGCCATTAAAACAGGAATTTAGTAACCTGTATGAAACCACTTGCAGTTGGAGGAATAACATTAATCTCTGATCCAGTATCATTCCAGAACAGAGATTGCGATAACTTCTGTCTAGTGAGCACACTTGCAGAACAAGGATCAGTAATTGTGGCATTTGAGCTGTACTGTGGACGCTGTAACCGAGATCGACGAACATGTGCGTCTATTGGCACTCGTCAGTCAACTCTGGATAAGAGCAGAGCTTAGTACACTGCCTTGCTGCCGCCCCAAATCACTTATGATACCATCACCACTTGTGAGTACGTTAAAACGTTTTTTTTTTTTGTATGAGAAGTAGTTTTAAAATTCTGTCTGTTTAACTTTGCGTTTAGGAGTGCAAGCTTACTCGATAAACTCTCCATGTATGGCTGTGTCGATGTCTTCTGTAACAGGTATGCAACTGACAAGGGAACATCCCCATCGCACCCCCCTCAGATTTAGTTATAAGTTGGCACAGTGGATAGGCCTTGAAAAACTGAACACAGATCAATCGAGAAAACAGGAAGAAGTTGTGTGGAACTATGAAAAAATTTACAAACTGAGTAGTCCATGCGCAAGATAGCCAATATTAAGGACTTTGTGAGCTCAGGGGCGCCGTGGTCCCGTGGTTAGCGTGAGCAGCTGCGGGACGACTGAAAATTTTACTTTCTTTATTTTCGCAAAGTTATGATCTGTCCGTTCGTTCATTGACGTCTCTGTTCACTGTAATAAGTTTAGTGTCTGTGTTTTGCGACCGCACCGCAAAATCGTGCGATTAGTTGACGAAAGGACGTGCCTCTCCAATGGCAACCGAAAACATTTGATCGCAAGGTCATAGGTCAACCGATTCCTCCACAGGAAAACACGTCTGATATATTCTATACGACACTGGTGACAGCATGTGCGTCATATGACAGGAATATGTTGTCGACCCACCTAACTAGTACACTTGGCGAATGGGTAAAACGATTCTTCTACCTTGCCCGATTTAGGTTTTCTTGTGGATGTGATAATCACTCCCAAAAAGTGATGAAAACATAAAGAGTATGTCACATAAACTGAAAATAAAAAGTTAAATTTTTCACTCAAGGGAGAACTTGAACCGAGGACCTCTCGTTCTGCGGCTGGTCGCGCTAACCACGGGACCATGGCGCTCAGAAGCTCACATTGTCCTTAATATTGCCTATCTTGCGCATGGACTACTCAGTTTGTACATTTTGCTTATTTTTTCATAGTTCCACACAACTTCTTCTTGTTTTCTCGATCGATCTGTGTTCAGTTTTTCAAGGCCTATCCACTGTGCCAACTTATAACTAAATCTGAGGGGGCTGCGATGGGGAGGTTCCCTTGTGAGTGACCAATAGTGTTCATAAGCGATTCGGGGACGCCGTCCATAACTTCTTTAATGGCGGCACAATTGTTATTGTTGGCACTTGCAAGAGCAATTGCATCAGCTTTCTTGGTCATTTCATCAATAGATCAGTAAACGCTAATAAGACCACTCTGACTTTTGTGGGAGCCAGTGCATCCAAAAGACCTTTAACGAAGACTCAGCCAGAAGTTCGTTACTCTTGACACATGAAGTGAGCGAAGAGTATGAGCCAGGGAGTCATCCCCACACGTGTCACCATCAACGATTTTCTTTAGCTGTGTGAGGTGCCGGGCTGGAGAAGTGTGTGTAGCACCAGGATTCAACTGAAATTGCATGAGAGCTGCTCATACACTCAACCCCACCTTTAACTACCACCTTAATTTATGCACAATGGAGAAATGATGAGCCTGTAGAGGAGCAGCAAAAAGGGTTAAAACAAGCTATAATTTTATAAAGTTTAATGAAGTTAATAATCCCTACACTCAATAGTTATAAAAATAGGCAGGAAACGAAATTTCTCGGCTCACTACTAAATGACAGACATAATATCACAAAGATATTTTATTTTGTCTGATAAACATGTAAATATTCGATTCACTGAACAATGCTTTAATAGAACAATGGCAGAAAATAATGGTGTTTAGGATAAATAACTGACAGGTTTCTACAAGGGAACCTACCTTGAAATACTGAATAATGTAATCTATTACGAGAGGGTCAATCGACAGAGATAATGACAAACTCCTACTATGCGGCAGAAACGCGATCGGAAATGAGAACTGTGTGGGAAACCCTACATGTAAAATCCTAGGTACTGAAGCGCTAAAACGAGAGCATACGCGGACGTGGGTATCAGAGAAGAATTACACGTCCCTACTAACCTGGTGTTGCAGATATTTTACCACCAAGATCTCAGGGAGTGTGCAGACAATGAACAGCCACTGACCTCTGTCCTGCTGGGCTTTCTAATGCTCAATGACCACGGATAAAACCTGAGGAGATAAATTCCAGAAAGACTCTAAACTTGTGCCTGGATCACCGAGACAACCTTACTCCCTAAGTCTGTGCAAGAGTATCTCCAGGAGCAGACACCATCAATACACCTATTCTCCCTGACAGTCCAGATGAGATCCCTGTTTCGTGAACAGGGCACCGACTCTGAAAAAACATGTTTTGCCACTCCATCACCCTCGAATGTTTCCAATCGTAGGAGGCTGAGGGAAAATACGCCAATCATCTGTGTTCAGCGCACTCCGCACAATCCCACCAAGCCTGATAGCAACATTTTTTGTACCCATTGTGGTCGCTGCTGCCAGGGCTCTCTGATATCACATCATGTCTTCTTGATTGCCCAATCAACTCCCTGCATTTCATGGGACGAGAGAAAGCAGCCATGAAAATCGCTGACAAAGAAATATCGCCCAGATGCAAGGTGTCGGTAACTTGGGCCTCCTGCGGCTTAGACCACAGACTCTGAAAACCACTGAAAACAATAGTAACACCTGCCATCAGCTAAGCAAAACCGAGATGGCAAACATCAATAAAGTCGCGTTCGGCATCGCTTCATACCTACAGTGACCAAGAGCCACAGCAGGTTGACTGTCTTGAGAAGCTGCCACATGCTATTGTCCACTCCCCCACCTATTCACAGGAAATCCAGCCTGGGCTGACCTCACTTTTTTCACACTCAATGCAAGTGGCCCTCATGCAGCCCCAGCTCACCCACACAAGGAGGACAGAAGAGAAAGCAGTGTTACAACACCATAAAAATCTGAGTTATCGTTACCAGTTTCATTTACAGCAATGACCTTCTCCAGTCTGCCCTCACTGAGATACTTCAATAAAATGATATCAAATCAAAAAAATTGAGACAAATGAGAGGAGACAGGCCACAAGAGGCTTGTAATCTCTCATAACCACAACCCCGCCCCTTGCCCCCCCCCCCCCCCGCCCTCAGTCATAACAGATTTGTTTCTGACAGTGGCTGACTAACTCAAAGTAAGGATAGTTTGACAGTCACTCATAAAAAATCTGACTAATTGTTACCAACATGTCACTACAGAGGACAAGTTTGAGTCAAGTATTGACATCAAAAAGGGAAAGTCGATTACAATGATGCCAGCTTTTCAGTAGGACTAATTACTGGTTGTCTGGAGACCGTTAGAATGGTTACACTCAGTTGACCACATGAGGATTGGTCAATATTGTTGAAGTGACTCCACAGATTTGTGGGAGTCATCCATCGTCAAATGAAGAAGGACAGCAGATTGATCCAGATGTGGACAATTGCTCCTTACTGCTCTCACTTGGAAAGTAGAAGACATATATAAAACCTGTGCAGTCATCAACAATATAGCACGGATTTGACTTGAGTATACTGTCCATCTGATTATGTGAGTTGTGAGAACTCAAAAGGTACTGGAGCTAGTGCCCGACATTAGTGTGGCACTAGAACCGTGGCACTTGAACCATTCTCTTCATCACTGTGTGCTACCATTCCCCTAGATGAGCGGCTTCCACCAAAGGGTCACTGTCACTTCAGTGGGGCATTCCCAGGCACCTGTGTAAGTGGGCACCTGGCTATCTGCGATGACAGTTTTGGTGAGCATGGCAGTTGCCAGTGCTGGGTGCATCTCCTTGTCATAGCCGATCTGGGTATGTATGGCTCAGGTAAGCTGCCACACCCACTTTCACTACCACTCAGCTGCCACATGCAGCTAATCCCTCCAGGGAAAAAGTGGGTGGTAAGTTGTCGGTCAGCTGCCAGGCTTTTCTCCATAGCTAGGGTCCCTCTGAAGTGACCCCTACAGAATACACAGTTGCATGCTGCTGCATTCCATCTGCACAATACTGAATGATTCCCCACTGGTTTCTCTCCTCAAATCTTTTACGTTATATTACACTACTGGCCATTAAAATTGCTTCACCAAGAAGAAATGCAGATGATAAATGGGTATTCAATGGACAAATATATTATACTAGAACTGACATGTGACTACATTTTCATGCAGTTTGGGTGCATACATCCTGAGAAATCAGTACCCAGAACAACCACCTCTGGCCGTAATAACGGCCATGATATGCCTGGGCATTGAGTCAAACAGAGCTTGGATGGCGTGTACAGGTACAGCTGCCCATGCAGCTTCAACAGGATACCACAGTTCATCAAGAGTAGTGATTGGCGTATTGTGACGAGCCAGTGCCTCGGCCACCATTGACCAGACGTTTTCAGTTGGTGAGAGATCTGGAGAATGTGCTGGCCACGGCAGCAGTCGAACATTTTCTGTATCCAGAAAGGCCCGTACAGGACCTGCAACACAGCGTTATCCTGCTGAAATATAGGGTTTTGCAAGGATCGAATGAAGGGTAGAGCCACATGTCGTAACACGTCTGAAATGTAACGTCCACTGTTCAAAGTGCCGTCAATGCGAACAAGATGTGACTGAGACGTGTAAGCAATGGCACCCCATACCATCACACCAGGTGATACGCCAGTATGGCGATGACGAATACACACTTCCAATGTGCATTCACTGCGATGTCCCCAAATACGGATGCGACCATCATGATGCTGTAAACAGAACCTGGATTCGTCCGAAGAAATGACGTTTTGCCATTCGTGAACGCAGGTTCGTCGTTAAGTACACCATCGCAGGTGATGCAGCGTCAAGGTTAACTGCAGCCATGGTCTCCGAGCTGCCAGTCCATGCTGCTGCAAACGTCGTCAAACTGTTCGTGAAGATGGTTGTTGTCTTGCAAACGTCCCCATTGTTGACTCAGGGATCGAAACGTGGCTGCACGATCCTTTACAGCCATGCGGATAAGGTGCCTGTCATCTCGACTGCTAATGATAAGAGGCCGTTGGGATCCAGCATGGCGTTCCGAATTACTGTACCCTCCTGAACCCAGCGATTCCATATTCTGCTAACAGTCATTGGATCTCGACCAACGCGAGCAGCAATGCAATACGATAAACCGCAATCGCGATAGGCTACAATCCGACCTTTATCAAAGTCGGAAACGTGATGGTATGCATTTCTCCTCCTTACACGAGGTATCACAACAACATTTCACCAGGCAACGCCGATCAACTGCTGTTTGTGTATGAGAAATCGGTTGGAAACTTTCCTCATGTCAGCACGTTGTAGGTGTCGCCACCTGCCCCAACCTTGTGTGAATGCTCTGAAAAGCTAATCATTTGCATATCACAGCATCTTCTTCCTGTCGGTTAAATTTTTCGTCTGTAGCACGTCATCTTCAAGGTGTAAAAATTTTAATGGCCAGTAGTGTATATTCATACTAAATAAACGGGTCTAGTGCAGCAGGGGATACAACCCGTCGGCTTTGAACAATGACGTCATTCCTTAGTCATAGATCGTAAAGATTTCACTTCGAGGCATAGATAATAAAGCAGTTCTGTGTTCTAATAAGCACTATCATTAAAATAATTGAATGTAAATCTAAAAGCTTTTGCTGTTATGTTTCAGTTTCATTTCTTTACTGATTGCTTAATGAATTAGGATCAGTTTATTCTATTTCGTGAGATTTTTTTTTTAAAAAAAGCCAAAAAACTCTTATTACGTACTGAAGGGAGCTAGAACACTAAGAAGAATCGCTTCTCGGCTTTTGACAAGATATTGCTTAATAAAGTAGTATCAGTTTATTCTATCTCGTGAGATTCTTTTTTAAAAAAAGCCAAAAAACACTTATTAGGTACTGAAGGGAGCTGCTTAATAAAGTAGGATCAGTTTATTCTATCTCGTGAGATTTTTTTTTTAAAGTCAAAAAACACTTATTACGTACTGAAGGGAGCTAGAACATTAAGAACAATCGCTTCTCGGCTTTTGACAAGATATTGCTTAATAAAGTAGGATCAGTTTATTCTATCTCGTGAGATTTTTTTTTTAAAAGTCAAAAAACACTTATGCTTTTGACAAGATCAATGTTTATCTCTCTCGCATTCCTTTGTTTCTCAACATTCTCCTCAGCTCTTTCATCTCTGTAATACATGCTCTCTGGCGACTTGTGACGTCATTGTTCAAAGCCGACGGGTTGTATCCCCTGCTGCACTAGTCTCATAAACTGGCGCGCCATGTGTGCCAACTCCAGAACCCGAAACTCACTCTCAGCCGTTTCGCCCCAGTCCCATTTACTTTTCTTTCCCATCAGCTAATTCAGACAGGGGATACTCTGAGCGTCCACGTGAGTATAGCAGTTGTAGAAATTTATGATTCCGGGGAAGCCTCTTAGCTGTCTTTTGCTCGTTGGTCTTTCGAATTTTGCAGTCGCTTCTATCTTCTCTGGATTAGGTGCATTACCATTCGCCATTATGTGTGAAGTAGAAACTTTACAAAGTCCCGAAGATCGACTTTTCATTATTTATGGTGACACTGTGCATCTTGATGGTACGGGAGAGTTCCTTTGGAACCGTATTATGTTATTCCCACGTCTTTTCAGCTACCAGAAGATCGTCGACGTAAGTCGTTATGTGCCGTTTGAGTAATATATAAGTATCTCTGCTTAGCAACGTAAACAGAGATCGCAGTTTGGTTCGCATTGTGAAATAATTTTTAAGTTGTATTACAGACAGTTATACTTTGAGCGGTGTCCATTATCGTTCATAGCCTTCTGACAAGCAATTACACAAAAGTTTCGTTTATCTGGGACCAGAATATCGGCTTTTCCGGCCGTCCTGAGCGGACGCGCTGTGGCGCTTCTGTTTGGATTTTATGACTCTACGTAACAGTGTTGTGTAAAATTGTGATTGTGGAGAGGCAGCATTTTAGTTTCCTTGTTTTCGCGAGCTGTTAACTGCTGACATGGCAACAATGTTTCCCAGAAAGCTTACCCTAAGATTTGGATTTGACAAAGCAACCTGTAATGTTCAGCCAAGTTCACTAGAAATTCATGACTGGATCGCTGACGTTATTGGCATTACTTCGGATCAGACGCACACTGCTTATTATGACTTGGAGCAATATTGCTTTTTTGTGAAGCTGCTTTCCCCGTTTGTGCTGGAACGGATTTTGCAGAAATTTGAAGGAAAAGCTGAATTCCGCCATCGCGATAATTCGGTGAGTACAGTTACCATTTCAAATGCTGATGTTGATTATAAACAAGTCAGAGTATTTAATTTGCCCCCTGAGGTAGAAAACTGCTACTTAAAAGACACATTATCTAAATACGGTGACATCAGGCAAATTCGTAATGAACGATGGTCAAGCCAGCATAGATTGCAATGCTTTAGTGGTGTTCGTTCTGTCGATATGCATGTCAAACAAAACATTCCATCTCATATTTTGGTTTGTGGCTACAAAGTGCACGTTATATACAATGGACAGACTTTGACTTGTCATATATGTAATGAAAGTGGGCATCTCCGGCAAAACTGTCCAAAAAAGGTGTTTGTATTGCAGAATAATTTACAACAGCGTAAAAGGTTAACACTGGCTGATCTTGTGACTGAAAATCAGATGACGGGTGGTGAAGTTTCCAGCATTTCGGGGAATGTTCACGACAGGCCACAAAATACTCTTGAAGCATATCCACCTTTACTCAGGAAAGACACTGTAGACAATCCGGCTGGAAAAAAGTAGTATAGCCACTAACAAGAGACATCGAACTTGTGGCGGCAGTAGCACAGATGAAGAAGATATCAACCTGTCGCTGAAAGCTGTAGGTGACATTCAGAAAACAGTACTGGAAACTGTTTCAGACAATATTGTCAGCAGAGATTCGAACTCTGAGTCAAGTACATCAGTAGACAAATCGAATACGCCACCATCACCCGAACAGGTCGAAGTGACATCAGAGTCCCATTCTGCAGCTCTGGACGCGCCAGTAGATGGCAATGCGCTGCTCTTGGTGACGCCACAACCCCGCGCTGCAGTACCCGTACGTCAGTCAATGCAAACAGATTCACTCGCGGATGCAGCTGAAAGCAAACACGACAAGGTAGCGAGTGATTGTCAACAACAGGCGACGTCACAGCCCAAATCCTAAGACGAAGAAGCGGAGTTTTACAGCAATAACACACAAACAGTAAACGAAAGTGTTCATAGAAGTGATGGGGCATTGGAAGAATGTTTGCACACTGCTTCTGCCTTTGGCAGACGAGATGGTGGCACACGGCTGCCCCTCAGATCCACCGACACCGCTCTCGGTGGAAAACTGCTCAGGGGGTGGGCGAAGCAGACATTCGGTGAAGGCCAGTGTCAATGCAAACCGCAAGAAAAGTAAAAAGAAAGGTTCTAAAGCAAACCGTGACGGTGGTCTCGAGTCAGATTCTCAGGAAGTATCCGGCATGGAGTGGCATGAAATGATAGCGGGAAAAAGGTCACTCCCCTATGTTACAGTCATATACGATTACCACGTTAAACATTAATAGGATACAGTCGGATGTTAAAATAGCTGCTCTGAAACCGTTTCTGTATGAGTCAGCGACGGATGTTGCTCTCCTACAGGAAGTGGTATTCCCACAATTAAATTTTTACAATTACGTTGATTTTTACAATATTTCCACTGAAACGAATGTTGGCACGGCCATTTTAGTTAGAGAAGGCATCCCCGTACATGACATTGATAAATTAGAATCGGGGCGAGGTATTGGAATAAATGTAGCAGGAGTTACTATAGTCAATTTATATGCTCCTTCTGGCAGCAATAATAGAGCTGCAAGAGCCACATTCTTTAATGAAAGCGTAATTATTTACTGAGGAAAAACCCCCTCCAACTTATAATAGGGGGAGATTTTAATTGAGTATTGAGTCGAAAGGATCAAATCCCCAACTTCAATTACTCAACTGACTTGAGACGTCTTGTTGTTGATTTAAAATTAAAAGATGCGTGGGAAATAAAATACCCAACAATGGTGAACTTCACTCATAATGTTGCGAATTCCTGTAGTAGAGTTGACAGAATTTACGTATCGGAAAATTTAGCAGATAAAGTACTGAAAACAGAAACTGTTCCCGTTAGTTTTTCCGATCACAGGGCGTTGTTGACCTGCGTAAATTTAACACCACAACTTACCCGAAGAGTAAGAAGCCAGTGGAATCTAAATATATCGTTATTATCAGAAGAAGACTTAGAAGATGCCCTAACCAGAGCTTGGGAAATGTGTCTCCGTTCACTGAACAACTTTCCAAGTGTGATAGAATGGTGGACCCAACGAGCGGAACCGAAGCTGAGGAAAGTTTTAATATCATTTAGTATAGATATGGTCAAAGAAAGGAAACAGACTGTAGAATTCTACTACAGCGTGCTCAGGGACCTCTACGATCAGACAGATGCAATTCCTACAAGATTAAAAGACATCAAGAAAATAAAAGCAAAGTTAATAAGTCTGAAACGTAAGGAACTAGGGGTCTTAAAATTAAATCCAAAACAAAGTCAGTCACTGAAGATGAGACAGCTGCATTGTACCACCTCGTCAGACACGCCAAGAATAGAAGAAGAAGTTTCATGGATGAACTTCAAATAGATGATGGTACTATAATCACCACTCAGAAGGAAATAATTAAAGAGATCTCAGCGTACTATGAACGTATGTATGCGTCAGGGGAAACAAACGATGAAGAATACGATGAGCTCTTTGGTACAGATCTTCCACGAGTATCGCGAGATGATGATGAGAACATTTCTTCGGACATCACCAAGGAAGATGTATTAGAAATCGTGTGCAGCTCCCTTGCTAGAAAATCTCCAGGACCTGATGGACTGTCCATTGAATTCTATAAACGATTTTGGACCCTAATAGGAGAAAAGTTCACCGAAATTGTCAATGAAGTCTTACAAGGAAAGCCAGTGCCTGCAGAGTTCAAACAATGCAAAATCGTGTTGATCCTGAAGAACAGAGGCTGCAAAAAAATAAACAACCTACGGCCGATTTCGCTTTTAAATTCAGATTATAAAATTATAGCTCGAGTAATTAACAAGCGCTTTACACCATGCACTGCTGACATCATAGGCCAACAGCAGACTTGTGCTTTTAGAAGAACGATTTTACAAACTGCGGCTTTGTATCGCGATGTCATTGCGCTAGCGCAGGTAAGTAACATAAAATGTGGACTGCTTTTCATAGACTTCCATAAGGCATTTGATCAAATTAATCACAAATACCTGATAGAGATAATGCGCCGAATGGACTTCCTGCCAAAAACCATCGACATCATCAAGAACATGGCAATGGGTGTTACTGCACAAATCTCCGTTAACTGTCAACTGACAAAAAAAATTGAAATAAAAAGGGGTGTTACCCAAGGAAACCCCTTATCCATGCTCCTGTTCGTTAAATCGCTGGAACCTTTCTTGAGACAGCTACAGCACAGGCTGACAGGCATTACCATTCAAGGAACAAAGACTGTGGTAGGTGCTTACGCGGACGATGTAGGCGTAATCATCAGAGATCAAACAGATGTGACACAACTAGAGATGATACTTGCAAAATACTGTTCCACATCAGGTGCGAGGGTTAGTGAAAATAAAAGTAAATTTCTAAATATAAAGCGGCTTGCTGACTTACACATTGAGTGGGCGAACCATGTTGATGAACACAAAGCTCTTGGAATGGCATTGACAACGTCCCTTTTAAAAATGATAGCAATAAATTGGCGGGAGGTGGCAAGAAAAATCAAGGGAGCTTTGATTGAAAACTGTCAACGTAGCATAGACCAGTTCCAGAGAATACTGTTTATCAACACGTATATTTTATCCAAGGCCTACTACATAGCACAGGTTCTCCCCATTCCATCAATGGTGGCGAAGACGATCATGTCCACCTTAGCAAAGTTCTTGTGGCAGGGGAATTGTTTCGAGTGCTGGTGAAGACAGCAGTTTTGGATCCAAGCAATGGGGAATGGGTCTAACCGACATCAAGTCTAAAGCGATGGCATTGTATGTCAAACGAACATGGAGCATAATGTGTAATGATCTAGGGTGCATTACAGCAAAACTATACGATATTATCAGGCCAGAAAGTGTAGAGCCGCCGATAAATATACAAAAAATAAGTTTTAAGCTGAAACACATTAGGGAGTATTATCTTGAACTAAGGTATCTCAGCAAAAAGATTTTAAACTCCAAAAACGTTACAGCAAAGGCGATTTTAGCTGAAAGAAGGAAACATGAAAGGAAAAATAACATAGAAACCAAATATGCTGGAATAGCATGGAATGTGTTCTGGAAAAACATTAGTAGTGATGTTCTTTCGTCTGACGTGAGAACAGCGTGGTACAAGGTAGTCAATAACATCATCAGGACTAATGAGCGTCTCTTTGCCATCGGTTTAAGTGACACTAACCTCTGCAGCAAATGCAACCTCGTTGATAGTGTGACTCATCGTTACACTTGTAGAGATCAGACTATCAGCTGGAGGTGGACCAGGGAGAAAATTGCTCAAATAACAAGAACTTCAGCAAACAATGTACCGACTAACATTTTCTTCAGACCAGAGGAAAGTTACTACCCTCAGGCAAAAAATAACGCAGTGATTTGGTTAATGGGCAAATATACAAGTTATGTTTTTAACAATATTGGGAGCGATGAACATATTGAATACAAGATGTATATGCAAAATGAATTCGAGAAAATACTCAAATATCAGAATCACAATAAGAAATATGGTAACATGCTACGAATTGTCTTCAACCGAATGGGTATAGGTTAGGAACTGGATTCCTAGTAGAGAGGGAATGGATTGGGTCACGTTCCCGACCCTAACTTCACCTGCAAGTCACACATGAAAAATAAATCAGTAGTACAGCAGGTACAAGAATATGGCGAGAAACATCTGGTGTCCGATATAAAGGAAGATCTTGAACTCCCTACAGATGCGTTTAGAAGGCTGGAACTGACAAAAATAACAAGGCAGTGAAATATTTTGCGATGTCGCTGTTCGGGACTTCTCTTCTGTCCATGTAATTTACCCTGGAAGGAAGACACATCAAGTATTTACTGAATGATTAATTTGGGTCTGGGAAATGATGATGAGGAACCGGCTGTAGAAGAAGAAAATGTGCATGCTGAACTGCCTCCAGTTGCAGGTGACATTGGAGGTGCTAAATTGTGCTACTGCTAAAGACTCATTTTTTGAATCTGTAATTTATGACTGCAATTATCTGTCACCTTATTTATGTCATTTAATTGTAGCCATTTTTGTTACTGCTTTTGGTGAATTAAAAAAAAGTAATTCGCTCAGAATGCTATCGAGGGTTTGTATAAATGCGGAAGATGATAAGTCCACCCCAAACGGCAGTCTGTAAAATTGATAACACTTGCCAAAGGCAAGGAATGTTGTGTATTGCCTGTAACTGCGATCGAGCCCAATCTGTCAGGGGCTCGACCAGAGGTCTACTGAAGAAAAAACGGATGCTCTGTGAAAGTTCTGAAGATGTTCTTTTAGCCTCTCAGACTGATCCGTCTGTGACGCAATAATTATGTTTACCTGGCGAGAGTCTAGGACGAGACAGACAGATCCATCTGACTTATCGATCACTTTCAGCAGGTTATTATATGTAAATCTCGCAGGTTCTATCACCCCATCCGCTAGCATTCTCGATATCTCATCGCAACTTTGTCTCTATAAACCTGGGGTATAGCATAAAGTGACATGAAGAATATCTTGTGTGGATGCACATTAAATTTACATTGAAAATTCTTCATCTAACCTGGTATTGGCAGAAAAACTACTTTGTTCTGCAGCAGCATATTTCCTAACTCACTATGCTCAGCAGGCTCAATGCAATCAACAGTTCTTATTTTGTTTTCTATCGCCTCTCTAGTTTCTCTGATCACTGCTTCCTCTTGTGTTCATTGACTTCTTCAGACAGTTGTTCAACTGATCGGTCTTTCTCATTATGGCAATCAGTGTAATTAAGTCTAACACAACTGCTTGAAAGTTGTACTTGTATAACTGCTCTTCAAATCTAGTATGAATGGTTGTCCCGTTGCACAACACAACTTCCCTCTTCCGAGTTTAAGAATCGCTCGGCATTCATTCAAAAAGTTCATGCCTGTTATTATGTCTGATGCCAAATGTGGCGCAATCAGGGAGTTGCTCTCTAGTTTGTATCCTTGACACATGAACTCTTACCGAGTCTGCAGGCTTACTTCCATGCATTTCCCTGCCAGAGCCCCTTTTACTTCTGTCCTGTTCATGGCCAGTATTGGCCTGCTTCTTTTCTCAGAAAAATGCTGGTATGCTGCCTCAGAAATAGCAGTAATATGGCTGCCACTGTCGAGAATACCGTGCAGTCATACCCCTCCTATTTTGACAGTGATCGTGGGATGAAGGTCCTGTCGTGTTAACACTCCTTGTTCCTCCAGCAAAATCTCCTTTAAGTTCCCGAGATTTGACAAGAGTATACAACTGAGTCCGATAACAGTTGCAGGTCCCTTGCGCTGAGTCCTCCCCGCACGACTCTGGCGTCAGTTTCTTATCAGTCGACGATTCCGTTGTTGATCTGTGGGCTTTGGCCCCGAACTTCGAACTCCTCACCTTCCTCATAACCTCGGTTCGTTTCCCGCCAGTTCCGTTCATAATGACGCTCGTTATTTCCTCTTCAGAATTGTCGCCAATTTCCTCTTCACCCAGAACGTTGTCTGTGGTATTCTTGGCTTCCTGACTGACCATCCCTCTCACTTCTTCTGTCATTATTTCCGTCGCGAGCCTGGAAATTCCCATTCTGTCTTCTCTTTCCTTCCCGCACAGACTGTGTCTCAAATGCAAGCTCCGGCTCACGAAGTAAGCTCTTAAACGACTCACTGTTGGTCCCACATTTTGCTATTACTGATTGCTGGTAATTGCTTGGTAGTTTTGAGAAGCAAAATCTAATTATCTCGCTCTCACTACAGGGTGCGTCCATGAAGTGGTTCCTGTGAATGAGTCCTTTGAATAACTTGATAGGGCTCTTGTACACCGACGACTCAAGATCTGGACACAAATTAATTTCCTCTTTTGTTCTCTCCTGCATTTCCCGCGACGAGTATATCCCGAGAAACACGCCTCGAATTTTTTATATTAGCGGCAAATTGCCGCTAATCCGTGCATTTATTCTGCTGCTGGGCCCTCGATACGTCCACATATAAATTCTAACTTTACCTCCAGTGACTATGAGGCAGGCAACGAACGACTCAATTGAGGCAGCCAGACCTTGGGATTAATAAAGAACTTCCACTCTCACACAGCCGGCTGGGGTGGCAGAGCGGTTCAGGCGCTACAGTCTGGAACCGCGCGACCGCTACGGTTGCAGGTTCGAATCCTGCCTCGGGCATGGATGTGTGTGATGTTCTTAGGTTAGTTAGGTTTAAGTAGTTCTAAGTTCTAGGGGACTGATGACCTCAGAAGTTAAGTCCCATAGTGCTCAGAGCCATTTGAACCATTCTCACACAAATTCTGGAATTTTAGCACTGAGAGAAAGTGCTTGAAATCAAACACCGGTACACCTCTTGTGCCTGTAGTTAAGCCAGAATCTGACACTCTAGCTTACTCCATATGCCCCAGGATTTCATGTCGAGTGCTGTGACCAACAATTGCTGGGCCACTGTGGTACACGATCTCTGTATTACACTTCCTAAGAGGGCTGCAACTATGCGAGAGTTCGGTTTTCGTCCGGGTGCTCATGCCGTGGGGCCTGTTGCCTTGCGCTGACTCCATGCATAGGGAGCTTCGTGACGGTGGCATTGTTCTATGTGCTGCTTTTGTTCCATCTGAATGCGAAGTGAGCTTACGAAACTCCTGCTCTTGGTACACAAGCCTTTTCTCTACCCCGTTGAACCTTTGTTAGTTCTCTGTAGTCACAGTTTGTCCCTTCATAGCGAGGGGGGCCATTAATTACATGAGGTGCTTATAGAAGGAAGCTGGTCTACCGGATCTCACACACTCTCACATGGGGGGGGGGGGGGTCTCGGCAAATATCACGTAATTTTTTTAAAAATATAGCTAAATGCTACACTATAATATTTATCTCAGTTATGCAAACGCCACAAAGTAACGCAGTAGCCCCTCCATTGTTTAGCTGTCACTGTCAGCCAAACGCACAAATCAACAAATGGTACAGCGTATGAGTGGGTGGCAGCCATGTGCAGACGGGTCGCGACCAGCTGTGCTTATGCCAACAAATGTTTCGTTACTCGATGGCTCAGTCAACTCTTTCACTCATTCAAAATGAGTTATCATGATTATTATATTGCACATGTGAAACGACACGCCTACATGAAGAAGTGCTGCTAGGAAGTAGTGACGAAGTTATGGACTGGAGTGAAGCAAAGGTTCCTGAAAAAGGAAGAAAAAAGATGCTGCAGTACATGCGATAACTACTTTCCAACCATCACAAGAGCTGCAGAGCACCGATGTCCACAATGCTCCAGCTGCACCAGTGTGCAAAGTGCAGCCCTCAAAATTTGTCACATGTCGAGGTAACGATCTCCTGTGTGCAAGCGAAAAAGGGTTTAGAGTGGCTAAATCAGAGCAAGGATGAAACAGGTGATGATTTTACCGAAAATCACATAGATATGTTGATTCCAGTAGTCACTTCTGAGACCACACTTTGACCCTGTGGAGTGAAAAAAATGAATACTGTTTTACGAATTTTAGTAGTTCCTTTTATTTAAGTATTTTATTATTCAGTTTCCTCGTGTGATTCTAGACTGCGGTCTGTCTTAAATACTAGCCTTAACTAGTCTTAAATGAAAACAAACAAATAAATTCAACGCAATCAAGCACTTACTAATGTATTAATGATAAAAGTGCGCATTTTGCAAAATCTCGTATGAGATTCGGGGGGGGGGGGGGGGGTCAAGCCAAAATCTTACATCTCACCAAGGTGGGAGGGGCGCGGGTCGAAAAAACGCCAAAATCGCGTCACATAATTAATGGACGCCCCTTATTAACATGTGTATTGCTGTTTGCGGCATGCCAGACTAGTTATTTGCCATTATTGCTTTTTTCTTAGCCTCTGACACTTCTGCTTTTGCTATCACAGCCTCCTTCTTCACAACTAAATCAGTCTGCCTTGCTTCAATGCTGATCTTTCCTACTTCTGCTAAGTGCTCAATGCTTTTGCTCAGTTGATTATCCATCTCCTATGCATGTTCCTTCACATCTCTTTCCCTCTTCTGTTCTGCCTCTTCATGTTTCCTTTGTAATTCCTGCATTTCCTGCTATGTTTCCTTTCTGCCTCCTTTATTCCTTTCAGAATTTGAAAGAGTAAATTTGGTTCCTGCTCTTGCTCTGTTCCTTCTATTGGTGACATGAAATGGGATTCATGTGCACTACTGTACCAACGTGGCAGCATTCTCCTATATTCTCTTTCGTCTTTGTCATTACTGGTGTGGACTCTACCATGTTCGACTCCGTCTTATTCCTCACTCATATTGTGTATTTCATCCAAGCCATCAAGAAATGTAACTGAATTCTTTATTTCTCTGCTGTTCATAGCTTCCAGTTCTGTGGAAAAATATACCATCTCATCCCCAACACGTTTCTCTCCCTATCTTGTTCAAGTCCATCATACTAGGACTGCCTATTTGACTTTCGCTTAGTGACAGTCTTGCTTTGCTCTGTGTTATCATTCACAAAAGCAAAGGAAAGGAACTACATCACATGACACCTAACATGTAATTAAAACAAAACAAAATCTTCAGTAACCTAATAAATTAATCCACAACATACACTGGATATTCATACCCCTACAAAAAATTGACAATGCCATGGTAAAGCCGATAATCATCACAGGAAAATGTAATGTGGTGTAGAAATCATGCACATGCACAAAAAAATTAAATATCTAAATAAGTTCAGAAGAAAACACAATATTTAGTACATTCATGCAGCTGTTTAAATCTATTGTCAAATTTAATAAAAACTGCAAATGATAAAATTATGAATATTTAACCCAATAAAAATTATTAATTGACTACTGACAGCCTCTCAACACTCACAGGAAGGATCCAAGACAAGGTCCACTATATTAGCGAGGTGTCAGGATGAAGAAGTGTGAGCAATACCTGAGTTCAACTGAATTTGCTGCTCATACACTCAACCTCCCTTTAACTACCACCTGAACTTATACACAGAGGAGAAACGAACACTAAGATAATTAATAAAATGATCCTGTAGATGAATAGTAAAAAGGGTTGCACATATGCGTTAATATACTCAAATTACTAATCAATCTCTATGCTCAGTAGTTCCAAAAATCGGCAGGAAACGAAATTTGTCATCTGCTACTAAATGATAAATTAAGTATCTCAAAGAGAGGTAAATGTAAATATTCGATTCACTAAACACTTCATTAACAGTACAAGGGCACAAAACAATGGTGTTGAAAATATGTAGTTGGCACGTTTTTTAAAGGGGACTACTCTGAAATACTGAATAATGTAAAATGGGTCGATCAACAGAGATAATGATAAATCCCAGCTGTGCGACAGAGTGCCGATCGGAAATGAGAACTCTGTGAAAAATCCATATGCAAAATCGTGGATAGTATAGCGCCAAAACGAGAGCATATGCTGGTGAGGGTATCAGGGAAGAATTACAGGTCCTTATTAATGTGGTAATTCAAATACTTAACCGGCATGATCTCAGGCAGTGTGCAGCCAGGAGACAGCAGCTGGATGATGCAGCCACTGACATCTGTACTGCTGGGCTCTCTGATGCTCGATGACCACAGATAAAATCTGAGGAGATAAATTCCAGGTAGCACCTAAATTGCTGCCTGGATCGCAGAAACAATCTTACTCCAAAATCTGTGCAAAAGTATCTTCAGGAGGAGACACTGTCCATACACCTATTCTCCCTGACAGTCCAGAGGAGACTCCTATCTCTTGCACAGTGCGCTGATACTGAAGAAAAGTATTTCGCGGCTCCAACATTCTCGAATGATTCCAACGTTAGGAGGCTGCAGGAAAATGTGTCTATCATCTGTGTTCAGTTCACTCTGCAAAATTCCAACAAGTCTGACAGCAACATTTTTTGTACCCCACGTGGTCATCGCCGCCAATTTTCAGTAGGGCCCTCTGTCACATCGCATCTTCTTGAGTTGCCCGACCAGTTCCCTGCATTTCACGAGATGCATGAAAGCAGCCATTAAGGCCGCCACCAAAAACGAACAAAACATCGCCCGACGCTAATACTGGCATGTCAGGCTCCCATGCCTTCAGACTTCATATTCCAAGAGCAATTGAAAACAATATTAACACCTGACGTTGACCAAGAGAATCCCAGGTGGCAAACATCAATTGAAGTTTATAACAGGCTCCAGAAAGTTGCGCTTGCAGTCATTTCATGCCTAATACAATAGCCAAGAGCATCAGCAGTTCGGTCACCCTTGCAGCTGACACATGCTATTGTCCACTCCCACAAAAGTCGGCTCGTCTAGCCTCAAGTTTTTCTGCCACACTCAATGCAAGTGGCCCTCATCCAGCCCCTGCTCATCCACACAAGAAGGACTGAAGAACAAGCAATGTCCCAATACTAGTTGAATTGTCATAAATGAAAACCAGAATCCTCATACCAGTTTCATTTACAGTCATGACCTTTCTCAGTAGTCCTCCACTGAGAAACATTATTAATAAGAGGAGATAGGTCGCAAGAAGCTTGTAACCTCTCAGGCGATCTTCTGACATTGTAGCACTGTCTCTTTAAACACATGGAAAGACTGCAGGTGCAGAATATCATCGACCTGTTCGATTACATTAAGATCCAATTGTGAAATGATCAAGGTAAAAAGATTCAAGTTTTACACAAGACCATGCAACCTAAAAATAGTTTCAACTTGGGTAAGTCTTAATTGTGCCCTTGCAGGCCAAAAACCAAGCAATTTGATGCTAAAATTCCTATTGCAGTCACTAGGAATTGGTGGAATATTATTGCTAGACGTGGCTGTGAGTGAAGGCTCCAACTCCACAGCCACGTTTGTGGTGGTATCCATTATGCCTCTCTGAAGATGTACAAAACGCAGCAAACTCGCTCAGTATGGGGTTCACCACTTTAGGCATGCTGAGTAATACCACTGAATAACCACTGTTATACTGAACTACCTTCGATTTTATATGTACTTTATGCAGAGCACACACGATAAGCACACCTCGCAAAACAGTATCCCAAAGAACTCAGTCCCTACACAAAGATATCAGATTCTATTCAAATTTATTCTGCACCACTTCTACAGAGTGGTTGAGCTGTGTTTCCTGCCACACATTGTTTCACTTTTTTGTTTTTAATCAACAGAAGTCATGTAATGAAAGAAACCTGCAGAGTGATTTTTGTATGTTTTGTGTGAGAGACCTCTTTTATTTTGCTTGCTCTTTGCAGTAATTAATTACTCTTTGTTTGTTACTAAACTAACAGTTGTAATATTTTCGAGAGAAATAAAAAGTTATTTCAGAGCTGTAGCGCAATCGCTTGGTTGACAATGTTTAGCATCATATAAGACAGCTACAAACTGGTGACCCAGCAAAAAAAAAAAAAAAAAAAAAAAAAAAAAAAAAAAAAAAAAAAAGCACAAGTGGAAGAAACTTTGTGAAGTAGTACATAGTCATCGTATCAAGACACGAAGTGAAGGTAAATGGAAATACAACTGAAGGAGATACAAGAAGATGTACAGAAGCAAATAGATTTAAAAGCGGAGATAAAAAAGGACAATGATAGACAATCAGTTCCACGATTAATAAGAGAAAATGGGAATGCAACGAATGCAGGATTCGATAACACAATAATAGTCAAGTCATGGATGAAGGTACAAATCCCACAGTTCTTATCACGTAAATCAAAGTTAGCATCAGATGTCATATTGAGACTGTCACTTGACCAGAAGTATTGCCACCTGAGAGAAACGCTGATTAGCTGGCTGTGCAAGCCAGTAGGACAATGACTAGAGCAAGTCATGTGCGGCGATCAGTCGGGGGACAGAAAATCTTGGGAATTCTGGCGCCACTTACAAGGAATTGTAAGTGAAGAGGAGTTGTCAAATGTGATGTTCTTGCAGGTATGGTTGGCGAAATTACCAGTAGCGGTAAAAGCGGCTGTGGTCAAAAGTGAAGGAACAGATATCACTTCATAGAACGCAGTAGCAGACAGGGTGTATGTAGCGCTAGACCTAGCGGCCACATCGAGTGTGACAAGAGCAGCCAGGCAAGGTGACACCCAAGAAGCATTACTGATGTGAAAAGACCTTCGCTCTGATATCACTAAGCAATTAAAAAGACTGAAAGAGCAGGTAGATTCACTGCAACAGGAGACAATAGCGTTGGAGCAGGATGAGAAGATTATGCCAAAATAAGACACTAACGACAGATATAAACCATTTCAATGAAAGCAACAAAAGCAAGTTTGTTGGTATCACGTTTCGGCGAATGATCCACAAGATGTACATTCCCATGTACCTACCCAAACGGATTCAGAGGCTAGCAGTAGATATGGTAGGTCACAGGATAAACCAGAAGCCCCACAACAAGAGATGGTCACGACACTGTGACCACCAGGCTGGTGAGTAATCACTCCAGCCTTCTAATGTAGTTATGTCGGTTGTATATGAGGGATCAGAGGACAGTCCGTTGCTTTCTGGTCGATATCAGGTCAGTCATAAGCATATTGGTGGCGTATCTGGAAATGAGAGCAATAGCAACCCCTTTCATCTACGTAATGACAGCCAACAATTCATCCATACTGACTTACAGAGAAAGCGAAATACAAGTGGATCTCAGATGTGCTTAAAAATGACGGTGGAAGTTTGTGTTAATGGATGCAATGGAACCTATATTTGGTGCAGATTTTATCAGCCACTAGTGGCAGGGCAAATTAAGATGGATGGAGAGATTGTGACAGATTCACTAAGATGGATAAGTGTGATCCCAAGTCGAAATGGAAAGGTACAGGAAGAGGGCCACAGAGTCGAGATAAAACTGCGGCGCATGACATAGTCTAGCACATTAAGACTGAATCATGCTAACTGGTATCACAGTGGCTGATAAGGCTAGTGCCCACTCATTTTGTGGTGGCAAAGGTGGAATTCGAGAATGTGCTGGATGGAGGCCATGCAAATACTACCACAAATTGAATTCCAGATCATTATCCAATGCCAAATACTAGATATTTTACCAATGTGTGTCATAGACTGCAAAATAGCTTATAATCAAAAAATAGCTTATATAATGTAAATAGACATGCAAAAGACTGTAGTAACAAAACTTGATTCTGATTATCCAAATACTTACGAATTCTGTTGGGGCTGAAAACACGCCTCACACATGTGGCAGCGTTTCATAGATGACGTCCTATGGGGGTTAGTCTGCTGTTCTGCATATCTCTATGATATTTTGGTATTTCCAGTAATCCACTGGTACACGAGGAATACCTCAAGAAGGTATTTGAATGAATCAGCAAGTATGGCATAGTTGTCAACAAGGCAAAATGTGATCTACAACAGAAACATGAAACGATTCTTAGCCATGCATTGTCAGTGGTTAGCATTCGTCCTATGAAAGACAAGATCACTATCATTAAGGGCGTACCTTGCTTGACAGACAGTGAACAGTTATGTTGGTTCCAGGGAGTTGTAACTTTGTTTTGACGATACATACTGTGATGTAAGCACCTCTGATGGCAATGCTAGCAGATAAAGGTCCTCAGGATAATGATTGTTGCTATGGACGACAGAGGTGCAATGTCTTTTGACCAGATAACAGCCTGTTTACAAAAAGCAGGTCCTTTGGCTCCTTCAGTTCACAAGACATCACTAGCAATGATGGCAGATGCAAGCCAATAGGCAACTCGAGCCGAATTCCATCAGTTGATGCAAAACCAATGGCAGCCTTTGGAGTTTTTCTCAAGCAAGCTCACAAGTGCAGATCAGGTGGAGTGCATGTGAACACAAGGTGCTAGTCATTTATGAAGTGATAAGAAATTTTCAACTGTAGTAGAAGCAAAACCATTCATTGTATATTCCACTGGACCTGACGGGATACCCATTCGATTCTACACAGAGTATGCGAAAGAACTTGCCCCCCTTCTAACAGCCATGTACCGCAAGTCTCTAGAGGAACGGACGGTTCCAATGGATTGGAAAAGAGCACAGATAGTCCCAGTCTTCAAGAAGGGTCGTCGAGCAGATGGGCAAAACTATAGACCTATATCTCTGACCTCGATCTGTTGTAGAATTTTAGAACATGTTTTTTGCTCGAGTATCATGTCGTTTTTGGAAACCCAGAATCTACTATGTAGGAATCAACATGGATTCCGGAAACAGTGATCGTGTGAAACCCAACTCGCTTTATTTGTTCATGAGACCCAGAAAATATTAGATACAGACTCCCAGTTAGATGCTATTTTTCTTGACTTCCGGAAGGCGTTCGATACAGTTCCGCACTGTCGCCTGATAAACAAAGTAAGAGCCTACGGAATATCAGACCAGCTGTGTGGCTGGATTGAAGAGTTTTTAGCAAACAGAACACAGCATGTTGTTATCAATGGAGAGACGTCTACAGACGTTAAAGTAACCTCTGGCGTGCCACAGGGGAGTGTTATGGGACCATTGCTTTTCACAATATACACTCCTGGAAATTGAAATAAGAACACCGTGAATTCATTGTCCCAGGAAGGGGAAACTTTATTGACACATTCCTGGGGTCAGATACATCACATGATCACACTGACAGAACCAAAGGCACATAGACACAGGCAACAGAGCATGCACAATGTCGGCACTAGTACAGTGTATATCACCTTTCGCAGCAATGCAGGCTGCTATTCTCCCATGGAGACGATCGTAGAGATGCTGGATGTAGTCCTGTGGAACGGCTTGCCATGCCATTTCCACCTGGCGCCTCAGTTGGACCAGCGTTCGTGCTGGACGTGCAGACCGCGTGAGACGACGCTTCATCCAGTCCCAAACATGCTCAATGGGGGACAGATCCGGAGATCTTGCTGGCCAGGGTAGTTGACTTACACCTTCTAGAGCACGTTGGGTGGCACGGGATACATGCGGACGTGCATTGTCCTGTTGGAACAGCAAGTTCCCTTGCCGGTCTAGGAATGGTAGAACGATGGGTTCGATGACGGTTTGGATGTACCGTGCACTATTCAGTGTCCCCTCGACGATCACTAGTGGTGTACGGCCAGTGTAGGAGATCGCTCCCCACACCATGATGCCGGGTGTTGGCCCTGTGTGCCTCGGTCGTATGCAGTCCTGATTGTGGCGCTCACCTGCACGGTGCCAAACACGCATACGACCATCATTGGCACCAAGGCAGAAGCGACTCTCATCGCTGAAGACGAGACGTCTCCATTCGTCCCTCCATTCACGCCTGTCGCGACACCACTGGAGGCGGGCTGCACGATGTTGGGGCGTGAGCGGAAGACGGCCTAACGGTGTGCAGGACCGTAGCCCAGCTTCATGGAGACGGTTGCGAATGGTCCTCGCCGATACCCCAGGAGCAACAGTGTCCCTAATTTGCTGGGAAGTGGCGGTGCGGTCCCCTACGGCACTGCGTAGGATCCTACGGTCTTGGCGTGCATCCGTGCGTCGCTGCGGTCCGGTCCCAGGTCGACGGGCACGTGCACCTTCCGCCGACCACTGGCGACAACATCGATGTACTGTGGAGACCTCACGCCCCACGTGTTGAGCAATTCGGCGGTACGTCCACCCGGCCTCCCGCATGCTCACTATACGCCCTCGCTCAAAGTCCGTCAACTGCACATACGGTTCACGTCCACGCTGTCGCGGCATGCTACCAGTGTTAAAGACTGCGATGGAGCTCCGTATGCCACGGCAAACTGGCTGACACTGACGGCGGCGGTGCACAAATGCTGCGCAGCTAGCGCCATTCGACGGCCAACACCGCGGTTCCTGGTGTGTCCGCTGTGCCGTGCGTGTGATCATTGCTTGTACAGCCCTCTCGCAGTGTCCGGAGCAAGTATGGTGGGTCTGACACACCGGTGTCAATGTGTTCTTTTTTCCATTTCCAGGAGTGTATATAAATGACCTAGTAGATAGTGTCGGAAGTTCCATGCGGCTTTTCGCGGATGATGCTGTAGTATACAGAGAAGTTGCAGCATTAGAAAATTGTAGCGAAATGCAGGAAGATCTGCAGCGGATAGACACTTGGTGCAGGGAGTGGCAACTGACCCTTAACATAGACAAATGTAAGTATTGCGAATACACAGAAAGAAGGATCCTTTATTGTATGATTATATGATAGCGGAACAAACACTGGTAGCAGTTACTTCTGTAAAATATCTGGGAGTATGCATGCGGAACGATTTGAAGTGGAATGATCATATAAAATTAATTGTTGGTAAGGCGGGTACCAGGTTGAGATTCATTGGCAGAGTGCTTAGAAAATGTAGTCCATCAACAAAGGAGGTGGCTTACAAAACACTCGTTCGACCTATACTTGAGTATTGCTCATCAGTGTGGGATCCGTACCAGATCGGTTTGACGGAGGAGATAGAGAAGATCCAAAGAAGAGCGGCGCGTTTCGTCACAGGGTTATTTGGTAATCGTTATAGCGTTACGGAGATGTTTAATAAACTCAAGTGGCAGACTCTGCATGAGAGGCGCTCTGCATCGCAGTGTAGCTTGCTCGCCAGGTTTCGAGAGGGTGCGTTTCTGGATGAGGTATCGAATATATTGCTTCCCCCTACTTATACCTCCCGAGGAGATCACGAATGTAAACTTAGATAGATTAGAGCGCGCACGGAGGCTTTCAGACAGTCGTTCTTCCCGCGAACCATACGCGACTGGAACAGGAAAGGGAGGTAATGACAGTGGCACGTAAAGTGGCCTCCGCCACACACCGTTGGGTGGCTTGCGGAGTATAAATGTAGATGTAGATGTAGATGTAGATCATAACCCAGTAACTTTCGCTTTTGGTAAAAACAAAGACAGTTTCTCCCTGAGGCAATACTGGCAGTAGGAGTGCATCAGCCAATTCGAGGCACATTGAAGGAGCTGAGAATGCAGTTGTCGATTTTTTTTCCCATGCGCTGGAGCCATCACACATATGCTAGATTATGAGCAGCTCACCAAATTACAGGCCACCAATAGCTAATTGGAAGACTATCTGCAAAACAGCTCTACCAGATTGCAAATTAAGCATATGCAGGCAGTGGGGGACAAAGGTTCCAGTTTGGTGTGATGTGTCTCAAGACAGACCAGACCTTTCATACCTGAGCGACTCTACAAGATGTTGTTCAATAGTGTGCATAGGTTGGCCCACATTAGCATGAAGACAAGCATAAAACTCATGACTGAGAAATTCGTATGTCCCAGTATTAAGAAGGACTGCTGCAGGTGGACGAGGGAGTGCATATCGTGCTAGCAATGCAAGGTGGGCAGACATGTGGATAAACAGGTTGGAGAGTATCCAAACACAACAAACCGATTCTCACATATATTTTTAGATATCATGGACTACTGCCCCCCTTTGAAGGGCATCTCTTCTCACTGACAGTCATCGATTGTCATACTTGATGGATCGAAGCAGTGCTGATTGCAGATATATCAGCAGAAATGGTAGCAATTACCATTTCATCGACGTGAGTAGTGTGGTTTGGCTGCCTGTCACATCTCATCACAGTTCCAGGATGGCAGTTTCACTCAGCCCTAGTCCATACGCCATCTAACCTGTATGGATTTCTGCATAATTGTACCACCAGTTACCATCCATCAAGTAACAGCTCAGTGGAGTAGTGGCACAGAATATTAAAGGCTGTGCTCATGTGACATAAGAGAAGTTGGACCTTTGCACTGCAGCTGGTTTTGTTGGGCCTCCAAATCATGTGATAACCAGAAGTGGAGCTTGCACAGCAGAGATGCTATATGGAGAGACTTTATATCTACCATCAGAGTTTTCTTTCAACGTGGCCAGGACCAGAAGACATAAATTTATCAGACTTATTTCCACAAGTGCAAAGCCAGTTGCAGAGTATGCCCAACTCCAGAGTCATGTCACAGGGATAATGATATTTTCGCCCACAAAGATTTCTGAACATGTTCACACATTATGCAACTGGCAGATATCCTACACCCCCGTTTGCAACCACCATGCTTCCAACATTAACAACAAGCAGCAGGCAGTGTCAATAAAATGAGTGAAGCCATCTGATATCCTCACATAAAATGATGAGGCAGTTCAAGTGGATCAGATGGGGCCATCGCCTGCTACACCTGAACAGGGAGCAAAAGGAGAGGAGCAAGCAGAGGAAACATAGCTATCACCACTCCAGAAAAGCCATCATCTGTCACCAGAGACTCCAGTAATTCACAACAGGGCAAGGCAATGAATGTATTTCAAATACCTGTGTATTATGAGAGTTCCGTTCTAATGCGGGGAGCTGCCTGGGAGTTTTCACTGCAAAGAAACCTGCAAAGTGATTTTTGTATTATATAATTAAGAGCCTACTTTTATGTTGTTTGCTTCTTGGAATAATAATTACTCTTTGTTTGTTACTAACTTAAAGTTTTAATATTTTCGAAAGAGAAGAACAAGTTGTTATAGAGTCGTAGTATGATTGCTTTATTCACTACATTAAGTGTCAGGCAAGAGATTAACAAACATATTATTTAGGAATCATGCCCCTATATGTAAATAGAATTGAATATTGCACAACATACTTCTGGTACAGGAATAAGAAAGTCCCAGAATGTGTTACAAATGCAAAAATGATAAAAAAAAATTTGCACACAACAGGACGCGTATTCACTACTCATACTCTACCATTGCAGGTCACTAACCACAGAACCACCACGATTTCATTTGGTTTTAAGCCAGCCAACGATTTCCGATTTCAGCCTAATGCCAGCCGCACTGTTTTGGTGTTGTGTGCAGGCGCACGCCGTGGTGCTCAATCGTTGTAGAGAGCATTATATCGACAGCCAAAGATGTATTGTACGACTAGGCAAGGATCTTTGATTTGTAAGTTTGACAGATGGTACTGTGTTGCCGACGACGTACTTAAAATTTGCAAAATGGAAATCTGTTCATTCGTGGGGCATTAGGCGACACTGTGTTTTAAGAAAAATAAAATTTTTTATAGGTTACATGTCAATTAATGGCGAAGAAAGAAGATACCTGAATTAAATTGGGGATCTCTAACAATACATTGTCTTTTGTCCACAAAAGTAAGCAGCATGTGATTATGTCCAACATAATGACTTGAAGAACCTAATAATTCGTTTTATTCAGATGTTGATCCTATTAGCTTTTAGTTTTCGTTGTAGATTGATTTCTTTCCTCCGAGGAAACGGCAAAATAGTTGCACTAGCGTTCAGGAGTGCCCGAGCCGTAGTTCTCAATATTCCTGGTAAAGTTTGATGTATTTTCTCCAAATGAGTACATGTAAAGACGGGTGTTTCAGGAAATCCATGACCTGTCCTCACACTTTTTAAGGAAAACGGTCGATGACCCCCCCCTCACGGCCCACCGTTCCTGTCAATCGTGGGTTGTTGCACATCTTCGCACATGGTAACGAGAATGACTGCGTGTCACGAAATCTTGCATTCTTTTCTTCGGTTATGTCGACTGAGGCAGTTGATGACAGTAAATTTTGAAAATTATTAGCAATACGCTTCTAATACTGCCCAGGTTGCTGGTATGTAAATATAACTGCAAAAATCATATCTTATACAAGGAAGAAAATGTTTATTTCTCGGTCCAGGAAGGAGAGTATGACTGGTTTTAGGTGTAAAGTAGTAGAGCAGTAATGAAAACTTATTCAATACCTTGGTTATACCACATGGGGCATTAGTTTAAAAGTTAAAACTGTATCATTTGGGAAGAATTAAGTAATCAAACACTTATTTATAATAAATCTCCGGTACATTTAATATTGTATAATATTCTTGGACACCCCAACAAAGCTGAAAATTGCAACAATGTGAGTAGCTGTACCATGTGCAGAGTCTTTCATTGATGACTAAAGTATGGTATAAAGAAAACTGTTGAAACATAATTTACTGATATTTCATGAGAATATCTTCAAAGCATTGCTTGATGAATAAGAAATGGGTTACATGTATCAAAACATATGTACCTTTTTAGTGTATGGGCCTAAAATAGCATTGCTTGTCTTTCCCTTTCAGGTGCTAAGTTAAAAACAGTGTGTACCTCAGAAATATATGTAGAAAGTGATTATTTAAATTATGTGGGAATGAAGTGTGGCTCAGTAATAAAATACCACACTACAAATCCAAAGCCCTCACATCTGATTTCCGCTCAGTCCTAGGATCTTTATCAGCCCCATTTCACTTCTTTGACCTCTGGCAATGTTTGTTAATGTTAAAATGCTGAGTTACGCCACATTTGGAATGCACATTAAATTGTAGGTCTCTCTGTTACTGACTGGCATGTCATTTCAATGCTTGGAGGAAGGGGACAAATGCCTTGTCTAACCAAGCTTCAAGTTAAACTTAGCGTTGATAACAGCCTTAACTTATAGGAAAGAAATATCCAAACAGAAATCAATAAGTCTTGATATTTATTTTCTTAGGTGGTATTGAATCCAGCCCAGTTCCCATCATCCGAACAATCAGTGTGACTAACACATATGAGACCCAAATTTGATTCTTAGCGTTGCATTTGAGTTTTCTGTGATGGCATATCTCTTAGAGTTCACTCAGACTTGTGGTAATAAATAAGGAACTAGTGAAAGAAAAGCCTTTAAAAAACTTCATACTACATTTAAATCTATGCTCTGTAAACCACCATGGATTACAGAGTATAGGTGTATAACAACAAAACAATCAATTATTCATAAAATTATTTAACTGGATAGATAAAAAATCTACTCATCAAGTGGTGGCAGAACACACGCATAGAAGACTTTTGTGATTGGCAAGCTTTTGGAGCCAGCTCCGAAAGCTTGCCAATCACAATAGTCTTTTATGTATGCATTCTGTCGCCACTCGGTGTGTAGATTTTTTATCTATCCAGTTAAATAAGAGTATAGATGTAGATGTAGAAGTGTATGGCAGAGGGTAAGTCCCATTGTACCAGTTATTAGGTTTCTTCCAATTGCATTCATGGATGGAGCAGAGGAAGACTGATCTTTGAATGCTTCTGTGCATACAGTAATTATTCCAAGCTTATCCTCACAATCACTATGTGAGCGATATATAGGGTGGTTATAGTATATTCCTAGAGTAATCATTTAATGCTGGTTCTTCAAAACTTTCTCAGTAGACTTTCTTTTGATGTTTTACATCTATCTTCGAGTGTCTGCCAGCTCAGGGTCTTCAGCATCCCTGTAACACTCCCAAGGTGACAATTGGTGCTGCCCTTTCTGTATACATTCGATATCCCCCATTAAGCCTATTTGGTACAGGTCCCACACACTTTAGCAATATTCTAGAATTGGTCGCACGAATAATTTGTAAGCAATCTTCTTTGTAGACTGATTGCACTTCCCCAGTGTTCTACCAATAAACCAAGGTCTAACAGCTGCTTTACCCACAATAGAATCTATGTGATCATTCCATTTCATATCCCTAAAAAGTGTTGCATTCAGGTATTTGTATGAGTTGACTGATTCCAACTTTGACTCACTGATATTATAATCACAGGGCACTATGATTTTTCTTTTTATTAAGTGTACAATTCTATGTACCTGAACATTTAAAGCAAGTTGCTATTCTTTGTACTACTTTGAAATCTTATCAAGGTTTGACTGAATATTTATATAGCTTTTTTTGACAGTATTTCTTTGTAGGTAACTGCATCATCTGCAAAAAGTCTGATGTTACTTCTAATATTGTAAAAAAATCATTAATATACAACATGAACAGTAAGAGTCCCAACACACTTCCCTGGGGCACACCCAAAGTTACTTTTACATTTGATGATTGCTATATTTTTACATCTGATGATTGCCATCCAACCAAGATAATGTGTTGCACTCTTCCTACCAAAAAGTCCTCAATCCAGTCACAAATTTCACTTGATACCCATATGATCGAACTTTTGACAACAAGCGTAGGTGTGGAACTGACACAAATGCTTTTTGGAAATAGAGGAACACTGCATCTCCCCGACTTCCTGATTCAAAGTTTTCGGTAGGTCATGTTGGGTTTCATGTGATCTATGTTTTTGGAATCCTTGCTGGTTATGGAGGGGGTCATTCTGTTCAAGATAACTTGTAGTGGTGGAGCTCTAAATATATTCTAAAATTCTACAACAAATCGGTGTCAAAGATGTTGGATGGTTATTTTTTGCAGATCTCTTCTACTACCCTTCATGTAGATGGGTATCACCTGTGCTTTCTTCCAACTACTGGGCACAGTTTCTTGTTCAAGGCATCTATGATAGATTATAGTTAGAAGAATGACTAAATAACCTGAAAATTAAGTATAGGACCTGACAGGGATTACATCGGGCTGTGAAGCTTTGTTCAGTTTTAAATGTTCCTCAACACTGCTGACACTATTACTGCTTTGACTCATCTTTTCAGTGGTAAGTGGACACAACTGGAGCAATTCTCCTGGGTTTTTCTTTGTAAAGGAACATTTGAAAATGGAGTGAAGCATTTCAGCTTTTGCGTTGCTACCCTCCTTTTCAGTTCATGTCTCGTTCACTAGTGCCTGAACAGTAACTTTGGTGGCACTAGCAGCCTTTACACATGATCACAATTTCTTTGGGTTTTGTGAAGTATTGTTTGACAATATTCTGCTACAGTCATCATTGTAGGCTTCTCACATTGCTTTCTCAGCAACCAAATGTGTTTCATTCAGCACCTATCTATCTGTAGCCCTTTGTTTTGTTTCACACCTATTATGAAATATTCTCTGTTTCTATAGAAGTAATGTGACTGTATGCCGTGGTAGGTCTCTGCCGTTATGAACTGTTCTACTGGGTACACATATATCCAATGCATTCTCAACTATTCCTTTATACATGAGCCATAGTTACCTCTGCATGCTCAGGAGCATGTAGAGTAACTGTGGCTCATGTTTCTTGTCTACTGTGACCAGTACATGTCCTTTATTTTGCATTACTGTATCCTTTCTATGTACACTTAAATTTTTCCCAGAAATCTGACAGCTATCAATGTCAGGTTTCAACCATCTTTCTGTACCTAGTATTATGTGACCTTTACTGCTTTTCAGGAGCATTTTGAACTCTGGCATGTTGTTGCAAATGTTTCGGCAGGTAACCACCAGGATTTTAATACTCTCAAATATAGTAACCATTTCTTTCGATATTACACTGATACTTCTGGGATCCCTACAGCTACTGTTATCTGTATTGGATGGAGGGACACACAATCTAAAAAAAACCTTTATGTCCCACACACATTCACCTATCTGGGTAGCAGCCTCTGATGTGTAATGGACTCCTGATGTATTTAGGGGGACCCTATAGTTCTCCAACCTATAGCGCAAGTCCAGGAAGTCACAGGTTAGCTTGTCTCAGAAGCTTGGAAATCTTTGGTTCAATCCTTCCACTCGGCTGAGAATCAAGGGGCCATGATCAGTTCTGGGGACAAAGCTGTAAATTGTGAGCTTTATTCAAACTGTATGTGAAAGGCTGATCTTCTCAACTTTCTCTGCCAGTCCCTGGAAAGATCCATGTGTGACCTCAGAGCCTAAACAACAGGCATAATTTGTTCCAACGGGTACCACAGCCTGCAGTTGGTTATACTTTGTTCCCTCAGTGACTGCCAGAATACCCTCTTCAACATGTAGAATGAGGCCCCCAGGCGTACACACTGAGTGCACCTTGTGTCCTTCCTTGACACTTGTTGCAATTTCTCCTCCGATACCACCACCTGATGATGTCTTTTTAACAATATTAGTATTCATAATGTGTCTGCGATTAAGTTTCTTCTTCCTTTAACTTTAGGAGATAATTTAATTTTGAAAATTGAAGTTATTTAAAATGCATCTCATTCAAAATGAAACCTAAAAGCTAATAGTAACGAAACTTGAAAAAATTCTTCTTCGTTGTTGCTTAAAGAGCCTCAGTGTAGTATTGCTGAAACAAATGGGGGATTGGGTGTTTGAGAATGCCTATTGAACTCATACCTTCAGCATACTTTACATCTACATTCATTCGGAAGTTTGTGGCAGAGGGTACTTTCCACATTTCTCATCTTCGTGTTCCGCATGGGAGCAATGCTTGGGAGGAGGGTGGGGTTGTATATTTCTAGATTCTTTATTTAATATAGGTTGTTGAAACTTTTTAAGTAGGCCTTTATGGAGTTCTGTGTCTTTTAGCATCAGCCAATCCAGATTTGTCAGTATTTCTGTGATGCCCTTCCTCGAGTCAAATCACTGTATGACCTTTAGTACTTTCTTTCTTTACATGCATCAGTATCACCTGTTAGCCCCATTTGGTGTAAATTTCACACACCTGAAAATGTTCTAGGATGGCTGCCCAAGGGTTTTGTAATCAATCTTCTTTGTAGATTGATCGTATTTTCCCAATAGTCTGCCATTTACTTTGCCTATAATTGAGCCTATCTGATCATTCAGTTTCATGTGCAATTATTTTATTGTAATATTTCCAGCTTCAGATTATCCATATAGTATCATAACCAGTTACAGCTTATCGTAAAGTCTTTCCCAGCTATCCGTTGTAGATTGTGGCTAAACCAGTCCTCCATGTCATGCTTCCATAGACTAAAAATTGATTGTTGCGATGGAATCTTCAACCCAGATTATTTTGAAATTTGCACAATGTTGTATTCCTGCAGAAGTTGGCAGTAAAAGTTGTGCTATTATTGAAACTTCCTGGCAGATTAAAACTGTGTGCCAGACTGAGACTCGAACTCGGGACCTTGAGTTCGAGTCTCGGTCCAGCACACAGTTTTAATCTGCCAGGAAGTTTCATATCAGTGCACGCTCTGCTGCAGAGTTAAAATCTCATTCTGTGCTATTGTAACTGGAAGTGATATTTGTAGGCATCATTTACTGAGCAATAAAGAGCAGTGCCTTCAGGGAAGACTTTGTGCTTTTCAACTAGTTTCACAAAGCATATCAACCAGTCACTTTCTTATCAACCAATTCCTTTTGAAGATGAGCCTTAATTTTCCAGTATCAGTGATTCTTAAACTGCACTGACCTAAAGAGAAGTAAGTACATATTGCCGTGCTTCCAGAATCGCTGATATCTGCTGTGGAGGAACAAACATGATTGTATAGAGAAGAATAAATCTCTAGGTGCCCATACAAAGCAGGTGATGCCCCCATGGAATCTGTGACTGCCTTAGGACTCCTGAATCATTGTGATACACCCTTTGCGCAATAGAGAGAAGGAAACATAGTTTGTGATAACATTAAGACAACTCCCACAGACGAGTCTAGTTAGTCAGTAAATGCAAGAGCACAATATTCAAAGACTGGAGTATCTATCAGGACAGACATATCATCAATCATAAACACAGATCCTGCAAGAGCTATAAATTTTTATTGCAGACAACTTGTACAGATACCAGTAGAGGTAGTTTATACTCTCATTAACAGTGTTCAGCATCAGTGTCTTATTTGCACTCTGACACTAAGTGTTCAGACTCCATGTTAGACCTCAATTAAAACTTTTTTGTAGCTGTAATTTGCATTTTATTTTAATGATGTTATTGGTATATTTTATGTTCACTGAGTCCATTCTTTTGTGAGTAATCCAGGTGAATCAATTAAAAAAATCAATGCAAGTCATCACATGCATTCTTATACAATAGTCTTATATATGATGAGCAATATGTATTGTATTATTTCTTCTTGAAAGACAGGAGAGATGGAATTCGCCGAGTTGATTCTGGTGCCAAAACTGGATGGTGTGGTAATGCGTGCACCATTTCAAGCACCTGTTGATGGAACTCTGTGTATTACTGGTCATCATATGATACTTTCTTCACGAAAAGAAGGCGTGGAAGAATTATGGGTATGGCATTATCTTACTTGTCAATTACTTCTAGCCTAGCCAGTATTAGAAATTTCATAATTAGAAAATTTGGGTGAATCAAAAATAAGGATACTGTACAGTTCATGAGTGATGCAACATTATTTGTATTTGTTATAATTAAAACACACAGTTTGACTATAGTTCAGCAAGTTGAAAATCATTGTCTAGTTTAATTATTACTTTGACAGCACTCGCAAGCTGCTGGCTTTTCTCTTATAGTGAAGCAATAGTACAAATATTTCAAATAATTGACATTTATAACTTGCATCACATGTCTTGTGGTGCAGAAATAGGAACTACCAAAGTGATTTGTGAATAGGAAGCAGGGGATAAGTTAGTATGGCAAAACCGAAGATTGCATTACCACGAATCAGCTTTGATCCATTACATCATCAAGATGACAGACACCCCTATTTCAAGCATACACAACATGATTATTATTATTATTATTATTATTATTATTATTATTATGACACTACTCATTACTCATATGAAAAGACACAAATAGTATGAGAAATATTTAATTGCTGAAATATGATCAAACTAATGGGACAACTGTGGAATTAGGGGTTTTTGAGCAGGGACAAACAAAGCATATGACAATCCTAATAATGAAGACTTACCAAAACAAATACTAAGGCAAGAATCAAACAGACTAAATCCTCAGCAATTAAGAAAACCACAATAAAAAGATATGAAAAATAGCTGGTATTGGAAATTTCCCATGACCTATAAAGCTCAAACAAAGTCCACAATACCACAAAGTCACACATATATCTAAAACTTAGTACCAGAAATTTCACTTGACCTTGGTAACTTAAACAAAATCCACATTACCACAAAATCACACACAACCCAAAAAATCCAGTATCTGCACTTCACTTGATCTATATAGCTGACATGAAGTATGTGGTACCAGAAAACCAAAACTTTCTCATATAAATAATATCTAAAACCAAACCTCACCAATGTAGGTAAAATAAACACAATATCTACCAATTGCAATCCAACGTAATTACCAACAACTAACAACATAACCCAAAAGTTCATAAAAAAACTATATTAACACCAATTTCAATGTAAAAGGAACACACATTGGACATAAACACACGGGCTACAATAAAATCATGAAAACATACGTACCAAAGTCAGCTGAGAGACAAATCTAGCTATCTAGTGATAGCAAAAATAACGTGAACAACACAATGTCTTGAATGCAAGCCTAGACTTCTCGAACCAGGAACCCTTCAGATAAAATGTCGTAAGTTGTCCTGCCAACAACACCACATATACGGGTCCGTGGCTCAAGATGCAACAACTTTGGTCCATCTCACACCTCCTCTACAAACTCTTCCAATATTACTCTCGCAAACAGTATTCACCGAGTCCAGTGAATCATAAACACCACTCACAAACCATTTAGAAATGCTTACTCCAACATGCCTTCTGAAAACATGATCCATTCCAAATACCATGGTGTCACACAATATAACATAGGAATACTACAGGTCACAGCCGACAGGTGGCACTGCAACCTCCAGTTGACTCTTTAGCACGAAGAGTGATGGGTGTTGGTTGCATGTGCTGCAGGATTCTGTACAGAAAATCAGAATTACTATGTAATACACAATTTAAGACTTCTGTTCATGTGCAGTATATACATACATGCATATCAAATATGAATAGTATTCAGTTTCTGGTTTTTGTTGCTAAATAATACATTGGTGCCATTACTTTAAAAGTATATGATAAGAGCTATGCACTTTTGTACTGCGCCTCCCTCTCAAAATGAGCCCACTATATCTTTGCAGACAGATACTTGTAACACACACACACACACACACACACACACACACACACACTCTCTCTCTCTCTCTCTCTCTCTCTCTCTCTCTCTCTCTACATATTCAGTAATTCTTCTGTGGAATAGGGGAAGTTATCAAACAGATGTTATTTCGGTTTGTGTTTGAACTTAATTTTAGTATCTTTAAGTCCTCCTTTACATCACTGGGTGACAAGTCAAAGTTGTTTATGACTGAATACCTCACCCATTTCTGACAATGGAAAGTCCATGATGGAATAACAACAATATTGAAATGGATACATTGCCACTCATCGCACAAAGGTGGTTGCCACTCATCGCATAGAGGTGGTGCTGAGTCGCAGACCAGCACAATGAAAAGACTTAAAAATTTAAGATTTTGAGCAAAAGACCTGCTTCGGGTCACTGACTGATGGATAGTATGAATCATTACTTCTTCTACTATTGTATTTATGAATATTATTTCATTTTTGACTTTATCACAAGAGCTTTTTGAAGTGTAATTAACTGTTTGTGAACCACTGGTCATCATCAAACTGTCAAAGCACATACTGCAAGCTGTGACACAAGGTTTCCGTTGTGTTGTCAACATAAATTTTGTTAAAGTTACTGTTTTTTTCCTTCAATTGTGACTGACTGCTGATTACAAACGGGCTAATCTGCAGATACATGAAAATGTGTTTGAATCTCAAACTGAATTTTTCACATACTACTCAGTAGCAGAAAGAAAAGAAAACACACACCTGCACATGTATAGAAGAGGAGAAGTAAATCACTTCATATGCAAAATCAGGAGCATTTGAAAGAAAATTATTCAAAAGTAACATTGTACTCACTTTCAGATTCAAGAAAATTGTTGTTAACAAGCTGTTGACAGGCAATAGACCATAGATAAGAATTTGTCTGAGCTGTTGATTCTGTTATCAGACCACCTCACCTTTGTTTGTGCATTCTTCATTATCATTGTTTTTTTGTGTCTGATTTCTAGTATTTCTGATTATTTTGTTAACTGTTATTTAATTGTGAGATTCTTTTTCCTGGGGCTTCCTTAGGGATTGTTTTACCACTATTTCTATTCATTGCCCAAGTTAGTCCTGTCTGTCGAGGCATCTTCTATAATTTTAAAGACTATTTGGAACACGTTGAGTTGATTTGAGAAGGGATATATCACTTTGCAACAGGGTGCAGTCACTAACAAAACATATTGAGGATTCACATCCATGAAATCACACTAACCGTCACATTGGATACTCACATCTATAAAATTTATTTTTGACATTTAGGAATTCCCAGCCATATTCCATCTTTTAAAGAAAATTATTTGCTTCAAATCTTGGTGAAGTTTTGTGAACGCCACCGTTTCAATCCACTTGTTACTACTTCTGTTGAGAGTCAGCTGTTTTCCCTTTACCATGCATCTCCTTTCCCATACAAAACACACCTCCCCCCATGGATATATGCACAACTGCTTACAATAGAAGGAGATCGGCAACTCAATAGCTTGTAATACCTCCACGCTGGTATGTTCTGTGACCACCCATGAATCAGCAACAGGTAAATGATTGCCTTTCCTCAGTTTTTTTTGTGTTTTAAGTGAAGTACACTGTTATACCTTCTCCCTAACAAGTTCCAAAAATCTGTCTTCTGTTGAACACATATGATAGTTCTTGAAAGAAAAAAAGTTTAAACATTCTCACAGATTGTTTCTATTAATACCATACTTTGTTACTGAGCTATTATGTTCTCTGATAATCCAAAGAGACAATTTTTAAATTAGCAAATTGATGAAATGATAAGAAAGTTTATTGTTGCAATCTTTGAGGGTTTGTAATCTAGTGGCTAAAGTCTATATCAGGGCCAGCAACAGTCACAGAGGTGCTTATCTACTGCTCGTCTGTTGGCAACATGTCAGTTTCACATAGGCAGCTGTATGATTCTTTGACACAACGAATGAGAGGCAATGGATTTGCAGAGCCACAATTGAAACCATTGTCTTATTTGCTGGTTTTCAGTGTATTAATGAGTTTGGAGAGAAATATTTTGTGATTGTGGCAGTGATTGCTATAAAGTGGACTGATTTAAGTGATTTAGTTCTGCACAGCAACGTCATCTGTTGGTGCATGTCTCATGGATTAATTGCAGAGAAGCAAAGATGTGTCAAATGTGATGGTGAAATGACTCTTAAAGAATCATCTGGAAGTGCAGCAAAAGCCATCACTTTGAATAAGTGGATCAATGTATTTTAATTCAATCGTGGGAGAAGGTGGTTGGAGCAGTGTTTATTAAAAAGAGGCATACATTCAATATATTATTAAACATTGGCCCACCTACCTTCTCCCATGATTTAATTAAAGAACATTGATCCAGTTTCTCAGTGTGCTTGTGCGGATGGATTGTGTAGCAACACAGAGCAGAGAAATATTTCACTGATTGTTCAAATATATTGTTGCAGAAGCAGCTCAGTAGCACAGTCGCTGTAGTGTAGTGGCTATGATACTGGACTGTTGCATGGAGGGTTGTGAGTTAAAAACTCACCTGAACCGTAAAATTTTAATTTCTATATTTGGTTCGAGTTCATTCTAGAAGTATCCACAAATGGCAAGAATCATTGTACTTGAATGTTCTGTAGCTGTATATATACTGTACGTGTTCTGGCTGGAGGCAGTTCGCTCCATGCTCTTGTATGTGCAAGTGCTGAATAAACCTTAGTTAAGTGAAGTTATTGTTTGTCATTCATCTACTTACACCTTCTACGTGACATTATTCTGGTGGAGGCGCTGGGTATTGGAACTTGTGATACCACACATTATCGACGACACAGTGGCTCCCATCAGGCCACAGCAGAGCTACCGTTTACATGGCGAAAAACCTGAGTTCGAGCCCTCTTCAACAGATCGCAATCTATCAGAGACAGAGGAAGAAGAAGAGGATGTTACGATGACAGCAAATGTGTGCCACCACATGAAACGTCCTTCCGGGTTCTCTGGTGATGATGGCCAAGATCCAAACAAGTAGCTGAAGGTATATGAGCCTATAGCCAAATTTAACAGATGGGATGAAACCGTGTGTTTGGCTAACATATTTTTCTACTTGGGGGGCACTGCCAAGCAATGGTATGAGAACAATGAGGAGAAGTTCACAAGCTGGGAAGTATTCCAGGCGGAACTGCGCAAGTGCTTCAGTGACACACGACGACAGAAGTGCAAGGCTGAAGATTAATTAAAGTGCAGGGCACAGCATCCAGGAGAAATGACAGTATCTCTATGGAAGAGCATTCACAGTTGTTACAGACCATCATTCACTTTGTTGGTTGACAGGTCTTAAGGATCAAACAGGACGACTCGTCAGGTGGGCACTATGTCTTCAAGAGTATGACATTACCATAGTGTACAAAAGGGGAAGAAAACACCAAGATACTGACTGTCTCTCAAGAAACCCTGTGCAAGACCATCAAGACTTTGATGAAGATAGTGATTGTCTCGCTGCACTCCAGGATCTCTCTGCTGATCAGGAGGAGGATGCCGAGATACCTCAAATTATGGGGTCGACCGAAGCGTCCGATCCCACCCGTCGGCTCTGACCCATGACGTAAGGCTGTTGTGGTGTGTGACGTCACGACAATGCGGAATTTAGTTTGTGAGAGTGGCGTGTTTGTAGGTGTCGTTTTGATGTGATCGGTGGTGCTCTCTGGTGGTATGTTTATGTGTTGTGTGTTACGTGATGTTTTTGGTTTGGTTTGGTTTGCATGTGTGGCGTGTTTATAGGTAGCATATTGTTGCAATTGGTGGTTCTCTCTGGTGGTGTGTTTATGGGTAGCGTGTTACGTGGCAAATGGGGTTCATTTGCATGGTAGCATTGCATGTGTGTGGTATCGATAGTGACTGTGCTTTCAGCAGAATATTTTTCAGTGAGTTAACAATTTTGGTTTTATTATGTCGACATTATTGTAGTTTTATTCTGTTCGTCATGTGTGCATTTTGGTAAATTGCTTTTTGTATGTCTTTTGTAGGTATGGATATGACTGGCAAGGTCAACAGTTTTTGGTTGTCGTGGGGGACAGTGCGTTGTCTCTAATAAACTTTCTTCAACTATTCAGATTTTTGGATGAAGTCGTGAAGTGTTCATTGTGTTGTGAAGAAATGAGGCTTACTAACGTTCCAGCGTCTCGGGCCAGGGACGGCTATATGTGGAAATGTCGAAATGTCGTAAGGATAACAGGTCAAGAGAAGTGTTCGATTCCAATTTTGTTGGTTTGTTGTGTTTTTTTAGGTAGTGGTGATTGTGGATGTGGTTGTAGTTTTGGGTTTTATGATTTGGTGTCGGTAGTTTCTGTTGACCTAAATAGGTCGAGGGAAGTGTTCAATTCCAATTTGTGGGATGGGGAGCTGCTGTTGAGCTATATAGGTCAAAGAACTTTTATATTCCAGTTTGTGGGATCGGAAGCTGCTGTTGAGCTATATAGGTGTCTGATTCCGTAGAATATTGTGTTTAGTGGCATTTGAGGAGTTTCGTGTTGTCAGTTTCTTTTGTCGTTTTGTGTGGTTTGGTATGGTGGTGTGTGTCTAAATTTATTAATATTTACTTTGTCCCCATCCAAAAACCCCCAATTTCCCACCCTTGTCCCATTAGTTTCATTAGGTTTTTTGTGGAACGTGTGTGTGTTGGTTTTTAAATGTATTTTGTGTTTGTGGTCATGTTTACGTAATGACGTCATAGGTGCCATATTAGTCATAGTGTATGGCTGTTTCCGCCATATTTGTGATGTCATGGGTCAAAGCAGATGTGTGGAATCAGACGCTACTGTATTTCCTTATTGCCTTAAATCGGTCAGAGGATGTGAAAGGACAATTTAAGGTAGTTAATGGATTACTTTGCAAGAAAAACTTTGATCCGTTTGGAAAGAGTGATTCCTAAACACATGTGCTTAGATGTTCTACAGAAATTCCATGACATACCTGAGGCTGGACATTTAGGATTTATTAAGACATACAATAGGATCTGCAAGAGATTTTTCTGGCCAGGTTTATTTAGGAGTGCCTGCAACAATGTGTCGCACTGTCGAGAGTGCCAGAGGAGAAAAGCGGTTCCTCAGAAACCACCTGGCTGATTAATACAAATTCCACCAGCAGAAATGCCTTTCAAGATTGTTGGGATTGACCTCCTCGTACGATTTCCAATGTCTACTAGTTGCAGTAGATGGATTATTGTTTGCATTGACTATCCGGCACGCTATGCCATTACAAAAGTCATGAAACCAGTCGAAGTATTCGAGGTAGCCAAATTCATCATAGAGGACATTGTATTAAAACGTGGAGCCCGAAGGTCGTTATTTACAGATCGAGGGAAAGTTTTTCAATCGAATCTTGTGACAAAGATAAACCGTCAATGCAGCATTACTCATCACACGACGACTGCCTGCCATCCACTAACTAACAGGCTTACCAAACATCTTAATAAGACCTTGGCCAACATGGTGTCAATGTTCATCATTGTTGAGCAGAGCACCTGGGATGAGGTGCTAACCTTTTGTGACATTTGCCTACAACACCACCAAACAAGACACCACAGGATTCACCCCATTTTTCCTGGTGCATGGGTGTGAGGCGACGACGACTTTAGACACTGTGTTTCCATCACATCTTGATGCCATGGACGACAACTATATCAGCCAGGTGTGAACCAGAGCTGAGGAAGCTTGGCAGTTAGCTCGACTCCACACGCTGCAGGCACAAGAAAATGATTGCCAAAGTTATGACTCGAGGCACCGTTGTGTTGTCTACCAGCCTGGTGACCACGTCTGGATCTTCACTCCTGTTCAGAAGGTTGGTCTCAGTGGGAAGCCCCGACCATTGTGGCCAAGCGGTTCTAGGCACTGCAGTCTGGAACCGCGCGACCGCTACGGTTGCAGGCTCGAATCCTGCCTCGGGCATGGATGTGTGTGCTGTCCTTAGGTTAGTTAGGTTTAAGTAGTTCTAAGTTCTGAGGGACTGATGACCTCAGATGTTAAGTCCCATAGTGCTCAGAGCCATTTGAACCATTTTTCAGTGGGAAGCTCCTCAGGGGCTACTTTGGACCTTATAAGGTTGTAAGACAATTGTCTGATGTTACTTATGAAGTTGAAGATTTTGACCCCGACACAAGATGACAAAAGGTTAGAGATACGGTCCACATCCTTCAATGAAGCCCTATAAGGATCCTGCAACCCATGGTAAATTCAAAGCTCCAGCGACAGGCATGAAGCAGAAAGGTGACGAAGAATGTAGCGGCAAGGGATATTCCAAGAAGATCACTGCCAGGGCGAGCATCAGTCATCGGGAGTCGGAGTATGCAGGACTGATAACTCATTCCCGAACTATAGGACGTAACGCCAAGACGCTGTTCTGTTAAGGAGGGAGCAATGTTGCGGGAGAAGCTGAGTAGCACAGTCGCTGTAGTGTAGTGGCTATGATACTAGACTGATTCATGGAGGGTTGTGAGTTCAAAACTCACCTGAACTGTAAAATTTTAATTTCTATATTCGGGTCGAGTACATTCTAGAAGTATCCTCAAATGGCAAGAATCGTTGTACTGGAATGTTCTGTAGCTATATATATACGGTATGTGTTGTGGCCGGAGGTAGTTCGTTCCGTGCTCTTGTATGTGCAAGTGCTGAATAAACCTTCATTAAGAGAAGTTATTGTTCGTCATTCATCTGCTTACACCTTCTACATGACAATATCATGAGTTGTGAAGCTGTTCTTGGTTTGCAAATTCTAGCCCAGTTTAAATAGCTGCAACTCAAACCAGGAACAATTAAATTTATAATACTCATTTACAGCATTTTTCACTCTTCTTCCAGATGTATTGCACTGAAAGATGTCATATGCCTGCTGTTCTCTCATTGGCTGTGTAACACAAACAGCTGACGCACCTCTTGTTCCCATCATACCTCACAGCAAGTGTTGACAGCATTACAGGATGAATTACATAAGTAGGCTATTGACCCTATTCTAGACTTTTACTGAATCTGGCAGTCCTTAAGGCTTTATTAGTAAATGCAGCCAATGCCACTCTGGGCAGGCAGCATTTAATGTGTGACAGTGTTGTTCAGTAACATAAACAGTGTAACAGTAAGGAACAGGTTCATTGTGCCTTTTTCATGTATGTTTTTTTCTCTCAATATTTTATTTCTGTTATGGTATAATCATCACAGAAAATTTCAACTGACACTTAATATGTTGGAAAAATATCCAGGAACAGCTTAGTTTCAAATTTTTCATTTATAGTTATTTCTGTAAATTTTAGTAACTTATGTTCAATACCACTGCTTGATCTGGAGGCTTTAGTCTCAATCTGAAAAGTATGGATGGAATTTCTGATCTTCGTGTTCACAGAGAAACTTGTGTTCACAATTTATGGCTAGTTTGAATGGCATATGCATCAGATTTCTCACCATTCTTAAGTGTATGAAAAAACAAGCCATCAAAATCATCTGAAACATGAAACAATCTTTACCATCCTCTGCTTCATGCATGAACTATTCTGAACCTACTTTGCCTATGGAACAATAATTTTTGTAAGAGAAAAGCTTTGAACCTTGTACACTTCTCAAGAAATAGTTCTGTGCACAATCACAGCACCAGAAGATGCTCTAACATTGATGTCTCTCAGACCAAAATAACATTGATGTCTCCCAGATCAAAATGTCTGCTTATTAAAGAAGTGGTCTATTGTTGCACGTCTTACTACACTACATCAAACTGGAAAAGAATGAAAGACTATTCAAAATTGAGTTAGTTATTTAAATGAAGTGAAAACTTGTGATGCAAAGTTTGATACTTTACATTCAGTTATGTTAATCTCTTACCCTGGGGATTAAAGGTCAAGCAGTAAATGCTGTAATGAAAAGTTCATGCAAACTTTCTTTAATGCAAACTTGCAGTGCTGCTTTCAGCACTGTAAAAATAGCGAAAAAGCAATATGTAGCCCAGCCAGAGGTTTTTTTCCCCCCTCTAGATACAGATCCACAAGAAACAAGAGTTCTAATCCTGGTCCACCCTTCCATATATAGATTTTCTGTGGTTTCATCCAGTTGCTTTAGTAAAATGTAATAATGGTTTCTTCATTACTGGCACAGTTAATCCTCCCTTCCATTGGTATCTAGTAGCACTCTTCTGTAATGTTCTTTCTATTTTTGAAATATTGAACAGTTACATTCCTTCCTTCATGCCAAGATGCAGAGTGTGAAAACACACTCTAAGACAAAGAAACAGTGCACCACAAAGGAATTATCTGAATGGGATGGAAACCTGTAGTGTGATGCACATGTAGAGACAAACAAATTATAACTGTTTCAGAAAGATTGGATGATTTAGTCAAGAAAAAGAGCTTCTAAAATGGAGCAAGTCACTAACACTTTGATACACCTGTGGGCCTTATACAAGCATTTTATCGGGTTGGCATTGAGTGATAGAATTGGTAGATGTCCTTCTGAGGGATATCATGCTAAATTCTGACTAATTTGCATGTTAGATCATCAAAATCCTAAGCTGTTTGGAGGACCCTGCGCATAATGCTCCAAACGTTAGAGAAAGATCTGGCAAAGTTTCTGGCCAAGGTAGCGTTAAGGAAGCACAAAGACAAAAAGTAGAAAATCTCACTGGAGGACATCAAAACATAGTGTGGAGTATCGTCGACATACCACTTTGTTGTAAGGGTGCCACAGATAACAACCAAGGGATCCTGCTATGAAAATCACACCTGGTTCTCGGTTTGTATGGTGGGTGACAGTCAGGATGGTATCCCACTGCTGTCTGGGACGTCTCCAGACATGTGTTCGGCCTGGAATCAATATCTACATCGATATCTGCATATGTACTCTGCAAGCCACGTGCGGTGTGTGGCAGAGGGAACCCTATACCACAACTAATCATTTCCTTTCCTGCTCCACTCGCAGATAGAGCAAGGAAAAATGACTGTCTATATGCCTCCATTTGAGCCCTAATTCTCATATCATATCTTCGTGGTCCCTACACAAAATGTATGTTGGCAGCAGCAGGATCTTTCTGCAGCCAGCTTCAAATGCTGGTTCTCTAATCTTTCTCAGTAATGTCCTTCAAAATGAATGTATTCTTCCCTCCAGGGATTCTCACTTGTCCCGAAGCATATCCACAACACTTGCATGCTAATTAGACCTACCAGTAACAAACCTAGCAGTTTGCCTGTGAATTCCTTCAATGTATTCTTTCAATCTGACCATATGCAGATAATAAACATTCGAGCTGTACTCAATAGTAGGTCACACTAGTGTCCTATATGCTATCTCCTTTACAGATGAGCTACACTTTTTAGAATTCTCTCAATAAACTGAAGTCAACCATTCGCCTTCCCTACCACAGTCCTCACATGCTCTTTCCATTTCATATTGCTTCACAACATTATGTTCAGATATTTAAATGATGTGATTGGGTCAAGCAGTTTGTTTTCCACTCATCCGCATTAACTCACATTTTTCTATATTGAGACCCAGCTGTCATTCATCATATCAACTAGAAATTTTGTCAAGATCTTCTTGTATCAACCTACAGTCACTTATCATTGACACCTTCCTGTACACCACAGCATCATCAGCGAACAACTGCAGATTGTTGCCCACCCTGTCTGCCATGTCATTTATGTATATATAAAATAGCAACAGTCTTATTAGACTGTTCTGGGGCACTCCTGATGCTACCCCTGTCTCTGATGAACACTCGCTGTCGAGGACAACATACTAGGTTCTATTACTTAAGAAGTCTTCGAGTGAGTCACATGTCTGGGATGCTATTCTGTAATCAGGCACTTCATTAACAGTCTGTAGGGGGGCAACTTTGTCAAATGCTTTTTGGAAATCTAGAAATATGGAATTAGCCTGCTGCCCTTCATCCATAGTCAGCAGTATACCATTGAAAAAAGAGCTAGCTGGGTGTTGCACAGGCGATACTTTCTAGAGCCATGCTGATTCGTGAACATGACCTTTTCATTCTCTAGGAAATGTATTATATTTGAACTTAGAATGTGCTCTATAATTCTGCAACAAACCGGTGTTAAGGATAATGGTCTGCAATTTTGCAGGCCTGTTCTTCTGCCTTTCTTATATACAGGAGTCACCTGCACTTTTCCAATCGCTGGGAACTTTGCACTTGTTGACAGATTTGCGATAAATGCAGACTAGGTAAGAGGCAGTGATGTAGAGTAGTCATTATAAAACCAAATTGGGATTCCATCCTGACCTTGTGGCTTATTTGTTTTCAACTCTTTCAGTCATTTCTCTATACCAGAGACGCTTATTACTATGTCATCCATACAGGACTCTGTGTAATTGTCAAGAGATGGTACGTTTATACGATTCTACTGCATGAACAATTTCTTAAACATGGAATTTAAAACTTTGGCCTTCCTTTTGCTATCTCCTACTGCCAAACCAGACTGGTCAACAAGTGATTGAGTGGAAGCCCTAGACCCGCTTAGCGATTTTAGATAGGACTAGAGTTTTTTAGTGTTTTCCGCCAGATCTTCAACCGAGGTAATGTTGGTAGCTGTTGCATGCTTCACGCATAGATCTTTTCTCAGAATCTATGAATTTCTGGTAATGTTTGCCTGTCATCATTTGTGCATCCTCTTTTGAACCAAGAGTGCAACAGCCTTTGCTTCCTTAGTATTTACTGAATTTTGTTATTAAACCATAGTGGATCTTTTCCATCCTTAATCTACTTACTAGGCACATACTTGTCCAGAGTGTGATTTACAATCTGTTTAAACTTTGCCCATAATTCCTCTATGGCCATCATTCTGGAACTAAATGATTGCAGTTCATTGTCTAAGTGAGTTGCTAACAACTGATTATCTGCTCTTTCTGGCAGAAACACTCTCCTAGCTTTCTTTACTGATTTATTAATTTTTGTAACCATAGTCGCTGTGATGACATCGTGATCACTAATCACTGTCTGTATTCTGATGCTATCGATAAGGTTCAGCCTGTTTGTAGCTACAAGGTCCAAAATACTTCTGTTGCGTGTTGGCTGCTGTCATTGACTGGAGTAGGATTGTCTTCAGTGTTAAGTCCTGCTTGACCCCTGATGACCAGCAAAAACGAGTCTGGAGATGGCCTGGACATTGATTGGATACCAACCTGACTGTCGCTGGCCATATATCCCGACTACCACAAGTGGTTGTCTCGGGTGCCATTTCATTCATAGCAGGACCCCTTTGGTTGTAATCCGTGGTATTCTTACAGCACACCTGTGGTGCATCCACAATATTCTAAACCTTGTTTTATTGTCCTTCATGGCAAGCCAACCTGGTCTCACACTTCAGCAATATAATGCTCAACCACACATGGCGAAAGTTTCTGTGGTGTGTGTTTGTGCTTGCCAGACCTTACTTTGGCCAGCATGGTCACTGGACCTATTCCCAATTGAGAATATTTGGACCAGTGTGCTCAATTTATGAAGCTCTTTCTCTTGAATAAATCAACTAGTTTTTCTGAAATTGCGATCCTGTGTTTGACTGCAGATGTGCACGACATCTAGTGATTTTCATCCTATCCAGATAATTCCTTCATGATGGGATTTTTTATTTATTTTTTAGTGTATTTTAAACTGTGATTTTAATGACTGTTCATTGTGATTTGCGAGTTTACTAAACAACAGTTTTGTTAAACTTTCTGAAGTGTAAAACATATCAGCCCAAGATTGTATTAAAACACACACTTTTTAATCATTTATATGAACTCTTAACTTTACTTGCACATACAGCACAATAACACAACTGTTTCTATTTTCTGGAACCTTGTACCAGATAAGTTTAGTGTGTTTAATGCTACACTTTGTGGTTTACGAAACTGTGAAAAGAATATGACTTGCTCATAGCAATAGAGTGCTTTTAATTTGCTGAAACTATCTGTAGTGCATATGAAATGTGAATGCTGAAATATATATTTCCTTAATTGAGAAACTGGTTTGCAGTCCTTGTGGTGTCTTATTTCCAGTAATGGACGCACTAAAACAATGTATTTTCCAACTGAGGTTTCTTATGCCCAGGTGGTCATCTGCCTTGTATTGTTGTACCATACTTACGTATTGTTCAATATAGTTTACATACAGTCAGAATTTTGTTGTATTTATGTGTATAAAGTAGCAACATTTTATTTTATTTGATTTTTGTCTAGATTTCTACTTATTTATTTTTGTTGATTGTATACAGGGTGTTACAAAAAGGTAAGGCCAAACTTTCAGGAAACATTCCTCACACACAAATAAAGAAAAGATGTTATGTGGACATGTGTCCGGAAACGCTTAATTTCCATGTTAGAGCTCATTTTAGTTTCGTCAGTATGAACTGTACTTCCTCGATTCACCGCCAGTTGGCCCAATTGAAGGAAGTTAATGTTGACTTCATTGCTTGTGTTGACATGCGACTCATTGCTCTACAGTACTAGAGCATCAAACACATTAGTACGTAGCATCAACAGGTTAGTGTTCATCACGAACGTGGTTTTACAGTCTGTGCAATGTTTACAAATGCGGAGTTGGCAGATGCCCGTTTGATGTATGGATTAGCACGGGGCAATAGCCGTGGAGCGGTACCTTTGTATCGAGACAGATTTCCAGAACGAAGGTGTCCCGACAGGAAGACGTTCGAAGCAATTGATCGGCGTCTTAGGGAGCACGGAACATTCCAGCCTATGACTCGTGACTGGGGAAGACCCAGAACGACAAGGACACCTGCAATGGACAAGGCAATTCTTCATGCAGTTGATGATAACCCTAATGTCAGCGTCAGAGAAGTTGCCGCTGTACAAGGTAACGTTGACCATGTCACTGTATGGAGAGTGCTACGGGAGAACCAGTTGTTTCCATACCATGTACAGCATGTGCAGGCACTATCAGCAGCTGATTGGCCTCCACGGGTACACTTCAGCGAATGGTTCATCCAACAATGTGTCAATCCTCATTTCGGTGCAAATGTTCTCTTTACGGATGAGGCTTCATTCCAACGTGATCAAATTGTAAATTTTTCACAATCAACACGTGTGGGCTGACGAGAATCCGCACGCAATTGAGCAATCACGTCATCAACACAGATTTTCTGTGAATGTTTGGGCAGGCATTGTTGGTGATGATGTCTTGATTGGGCCCCATGTTCTTCCACCTACGCTCAGTGGAGCATGTTACCATGATTTCATACGGGATACTCTACCTGTGCTGCTAGAACATGTGCCTTTACAAGTACGACACAACATGTGGTTCATGCACGATGGAGCTCCTGCACATTTCAGTCAAAGTGTTCGTACGCTTCTCAACAACAGATTCGGTGACCAATGGATTGGTAGAGGCGGACCAATTCCATGGCCTCCACGCTCTCCTGACCTCAACCCTCTTGACTTTCATTTCTGGGGGCATTTGAAAGCTCTTGTCTACGCAACCCCGGTAGCAAATGTAGAGACTCTTCGTGCTCGTATTGTGGACGGCTGTGATACAATACGCCATTCTCCAGGGCTGCATCAGCGCATCAGGGATTACATGCGACGGAGGGTGGATGCATGTATCCTCGCTAATGGAGGTCATTTTGAACATTTCCTGTAACAAAGTGTTTGAAGTCACGCTGGTACATTCTGTTGCTGTGTGTTTCCATTCCATGATTAATGTGATTTGAAGAGAAGTAATAAAATGGGCTCTAACATAGAAAGTAAGCATTTCTGGACACATGTCCACATAACATATTTTCTTTTTTTGTGTGTGAGGAATGTTTCTTGAAAGCTTGGCCATACCTTTTTGTAACAACCTGTATGTGATCTATTGACCAGTTATTATTACTTAATTGATTTCATTTTCACTCTTAATAATACTTTAAAATTTTGACTGCCACCATTGCTACCAGTGTACTACCGATCAACATTTTATTCATTTTTGACATTATATTTGAATTTAGACAGTGCTGCAGAGAAATATGCTGTTTAGATTACGAAAATATTTATTTTCAATATCGATCTGATCTGAAAGCCTGTTAATATATGTGTTACAGATCTCCGTCACCTACATTAAAATTACTAAAATGAGATTTGCGTTATTGTTTCAGTTATTGCATCATAATATAGACATTGTTGAACGGAAACCTAATGGTCTACAGGGAGGAGTCTTGAATATCAAGTGTAAGGACTTTAGAATAATTCAACTAGAAATCAATTCCACTGATGATTTCACTAAGGTGGCTTTTTCTATAGAAAAGCTGTCTTCCATTGGTAAGTTTATTTTTATACCTTTTAATATTTCTTTACTAAATCTACCATTTAATCACTATTATTAACTGACTTATGTTTAAGTGATTTATGAAAACTGGATATATAATTTTGACACAGAGGGTTTTTGTCTAAGAAACTTAGATACCATAATGTGATGACATAGGCACTCGGGTTGGGAACATAATTGTTTGATGACAAAGGAAACAAAGTATGTAATTAAAATGATGAAAAAATCATTAATAATAATTTAATATAAGATAGCCAACTATTTGGCCTGAAATGCGTTGTGACCAAATACACAGGAGCAAAACCTAGGGAAGTATAGTAGTGTAATATGCTATATGATAGAGAAAAACATTTATTAACTTCAGTTCCTAATTGTAATTTAGTCCTGTACAGAATCCAAAACAATTAGAAAGAAATGTTTAGTAAACTAGAAAAAAAGCATTATGGAATATGTCAAATAAGAAATCAAAACATTTACTTGTGTGGATAAGAGTGTAGAGGACATGTGGTTGAAGTTTAAAAGAGTAGTTGTCCAAAGCACATGATACATAATGGAAAATCTGGGATGGAATGTAACAATACCGGAGAAGGAAAGTTGCTACTCACCATATAGCGGAGATGCTGAGTCGCGATAGGCACAACAAAACGATTCACACAATTATAGCTTTTGGCCATTAAGGGCTTTGTCAGCAGTAGACACACATAAACACTCGCACACACACTCACGCAAACACAACTTACAAACACGTCTGCAGTCTCAGAGAGCTGAAACCACACTGTGAGCAGCAGCACCAGTGCATGATGGGTGTGACGACTTGGTGGGGGTAAGGAGGAAGCTGGGGCATTGAGGGGAAGGGATAGTATGGTGGGAGTGGCGGACAGTGAAGTGTTGCAGTTTAGACGGAGGGCAGGAGAAAAGGTGCGGAGGGGGTGGGGAGAAATAAAATGAAATTAAAAGACTGGGTGTGGTGGTGAAATGACGGCTGTGTAGTGCTGGAATGGGAACAGGGAGGGGTCTGGATGGGTGAGGAGAGTGACTAACGAAGGCTGAGGCCAGGAGGGTTACGGTAACGTAGGATGCATTGCAGGGAAAGTTTCCACCTGCGCAGTTCAGAAAAGCTGGTGTTGGTGGAAAGGATCCATATGGCACAGGCTGTGAAGCTGTCATTGAGATAAGGGATATCGTGTTTGGCAGCATGTTCAGCAACAGGGTGGTCCACTTGTTTTTTGGCCAGAGTTCGTCAGTGGCTGTTCATGCGGACAGGCAGCTTGTTGGTTGTCATGCCTACATAGAATGCAGCACAGGGGCAGCAGCTTAGCTTTCAAATCACATGACTGGTTTCACAGATAGCCCTGCCTTTGATGGGATAGGTGATGATAGTGACCGGAGTGGAGTTGCTGGTGGTAGGAAGATGTATGGGAAGGTCATGCATCTAGGCCTATTACAGTGGTATGAGCCATGAGGTAAGCGTTTGGGATCAGGGGTTGTGTAAGGATGGACGAGTATATTGTGTAGGTTTGGTGGAGGGCAGAATACAACTGTAGGAGGGGTAGGAAGGATAGTGGGGAGGACATTTTTGATTTCGGGGCATGACGAGAGGTAATTGAAACTCTGGCTGAGAAAGTAATTCAGTTGCTCTAGTCCTGGATGGTACTGAGTTATGAGGGGAATGCTCCTCTGTGGCCCGACTGTGGGACTTTGGGAGCTAGTGGGAGACTGGAAAGATAAGGCACAGGAGATTTGTTTTAGTACAAGGATGGGAGGATAATTATGGTCACTGAAGGCTTCGGTGAGACCCTCGGTATATTTTGAGAGGAACTACTCTTCACTGCAGATGCGATGACTATGGGTGGCTAGGCTGTACGGAAGGGACTTCTTGGTATGGAATGGGTGGTAGCTGTCAAAGTGGAGGTATTGCTGGTGGTAAGTAGGTTTGATATGGACGGAGGCACTGATGTAGCCATCTCTGAGGTGAAGGTTAACATCTAGGAAGGTGGCTTGTTGGGTTGAGTAGGACCAGGTGAGGCAAATGGGGGAGAAGTTGTTGAGGTTCTGGAGGAATGTGAATAAGGTGTCTTCACCTTCAATCCAGATAGCAAAGATGTCATCAATGAATCTAAACCAGGCGAGAGGTTTAGGATTCTGGGTTTTTAGGAAGGATTCCTCTAGACGGCCCATGAATAGGGCAGCGTAGGATGGTGCCATGCGGGTGCCCATAGTGGTACCGTGGATTTGTTTGTAGGTAATGCCTTCAAATGAGAAGTAATTGTGGGTGAGCATACACTTGGTCATGGAGACTAGGAAGGAGGTTGTTGGTTTGGAATACATAGGGCGTCTGGAAAGGCAGTGTTTGATAGCAGTAAGGCCATGGTCATTAGGAATGTTAGTGTACAGGGAGGTGGTGTTAATAGTGTCGAGCAGGGCAACGTGTGGTAAAGGGACAGGAACTGTGGAGAGTCGGTTGAAAATGGTTGGTATCTTTTATATAGGAGGATAGGTTCCAGGTAATAAGTTGAAGGTGTTGGTCTATGAGAGCAGAGATTCTCTCAGTGGGGGCACAGTAACCCACAATGGGGCCTCCTGGGTGGTTGGGTTTATGGACTTTAGGAAGCATGTAGAAGGTGGGAGTGCGGGTAAGTGGTAGGGGTAAGTAGAGAGATGGACTCTGGGAAGAGGTTCTGGGATGGGCCTAAGAATTTGAGTAGTGGCTGGAGATCCTGCTGGATTACTGGAATGTAAACACTTTTTCGCCACCAACCCAACCAATCAGACTCAACCAAAGACCAATATTGAACCTTGCCTAACTCAGTTCACTCCTCCATCCAACCATGATCCACCCCCACTGCCTCCAAACCGCCCCCTGTTAACATTCCAGAATGTCTTAACCTTGAACCTTGCCTCAATATCATTCCCCAAATCCCTCAACATGCAAACTAACCTTACATCTGCAGAAAGAACTGCAGTCCACCATCTAAAAACTGGTCCCGACCTTATAATCCTACGTGCTGACAAAGGATCCACCATCGTTCTTTTGAACCACAAGGATTACATGGCAGAAGGAATCCGTCAGCTACAAACAATGCCACAGTGATCCCATTCCAGTAATCCGGCTGGATCTCCAGTCACTACTCAAATCCTTAGGCCCATCCCAGAACTGCTCCCCAGAGTCCATCTCTCTACTTACCCCTACCACTCCCTGCACTCCCACCTTCTACATGCTTCCTCAAGTCCATAAACCCAACCACCCAGGACGCCCCATTGTGGCCGGTTAGTGAGCCCCCACTGAGAGAATCTCTGCTCTCGTAGACCAACACCTTCAACTTATTATCTGGAACCTATCCTCCTATATAAAAAATACCAACCATTTTCAACCGACTCTCCACAGTTCCTGTCCCTTTACCACACGTTGCCCTGCTCGTCACTATTAACACCACCTCCCTGTACACTAACATTCCTAATGACCATGGCCTTACTGCTATCAAACACTGCCTTTCCAGACGCCCTATGGATTCCAAACCAACAACCTCCTTGCTAGTCTCCATGACCAATGTATGCTCACCCACAATTACTTCTCATTTGAAGGCATTACCTACAAACAATCCACGGTACCACTATGGGCACCCGCATGGCACCATCCTACGCTGCCCTATTCATGGGCCGTCTAGAGGAATCCTTCCTAAAAACCCAGAATCCTAAACCCCTCACTTGGTTCAGATTCATTGCTGAGATCTTTGCTATCTGGATTGAAGGTGAAGACACCTTATTCACATTCCTCCAGAACCTCAACAACTTCTCCCCCATTTGCCTCACCTGGTCCTACTCAACCCAACAAGCCACCTTCCTAGATGTTAACCTTCACCTCAGAGATGGCTACATCAGTACCTCCATCCATATCAAACCTACTTACCACCAGCAATACCTCCACTTTGACAGCTACCACCCATTCCATACCAAGAAGTCCCTTCCGTACAGCCTAGCCACCCATAGTCATAGCATCTGCAGTGACGAGTAGTTCCTCTCAAAATATACCGAGGGTCTCACCGAAGCCTTCAGTGACCATAATTATCCTCCCATCCTTGTACAAAAACAAATCTCCTGTGCCTTATCTTTCCAGTCTCCCACTACCTCCCAAAGTCGCGCAGTCGGGCCACAGAGGAGCATTCCCCTCATAACTCAGTACCATCCAGGACTAGAGCAACTGAATTACTTTCTCAGCCAGAGTTTCAATTACCTCTCGTCATGCCCCGAAATCAAAAATGTCCTCCCCACTATCCTTCCTACCCCTCCTACAGTGGTATTCTGCCCTCCACCGAACCTACACAACATACTCGTCAACCCTTACACAACCCGTGCTCCCAATCCCTACCTCATGGCTCATACCCCTGTAGTAGACCTAGATGCAATACCTGTCCCATACGTCCTCCTACCACCACCTACCTACTCCCGTCCGGTCACTAACATCACCTGTCCCATCAAAAGCGGGGCTACCTGTGAAACCAGTCATGTGATTTATAAGCTAAGCTGCAACCCCTGTGATGCATTCTATGTAGGCATGACAACCAACAAGCTGTCTGTCCGGATGAAACGGCCACCGACAAACTGTGGCCAAAAAACAAATGGACCATCCTGTTGCTGAACACACTACCAAACATGTTATCTCTCAACTCAATGACAGCTTCACAGCCTGTGCCATATGGATCCTTCCCAAAAACACCAGCTTTTCTGAATTGTGCAGGTGGGAACTTTCCCTGCAATACATCCTATGTTCTCGTAACCCTTCTGGCCTCAATCTTCATTAGTAACTGTCCTCACCCATCCAACCCCCTCCTTGTTCCCATTCCAGCACTACACAGCTATCATTTCACCACCACACATACTCTTTTAATTTATTTTTATTTCTCTGTTTCTCTCCTTTCCACTACTTATCTCCCCCCTCCCTCCTCACCTTCTCTCTTGCCCTCCGTCTAAACTGCAGCAGTTCACTGTCTGCCACCCCCACCATACTATCCCTCTCCCTCCCCACCCAAGCCTCCTACTTCGCCCCATCCAGTCGCCGCTTCCATCATGCACTGGTGCTGCTGCTCACAGTGTGGTTTCAGTTGTCTGAGACCTCAGATGTGTGTGCAAGTTGCGTTTGCATGAATGTGTGTGTGCATGGGTGTATGTGTGTCTATTGATGACAAAGGCCTTAATGGCCAAAACCTATAATTGTGCGAATTGTTTTGTTGTGCCTATCGTGACTCAGCATCTCCGTTATACTGTAAAGGAAAGTATTATAAGATGTACATAAGGCAAGCAATGCTTCTCTAGAGGAAGTGATGTTTATCAACAAGTTGTCACAGCAAGAGGTTTCACATTGTGAGCAATGAGTTGAAACCATTAAAGAAGTCTCTATTTTTCAGTTGGAACTGTTTGTTTAGGAGGAGGCCATCTTTCCTTATCATGTGTTTAAAAGTCTCTAATTCCTCCAATACATGCAATCTCTACCCTTTCTTTTCTGTATGAAGAATCTCATGTCTTCTGCTCTTATTGGTTTATGACCTGGCATTAACAAGTGTTCTGCAAACATAGAATTATGGATATTGGTGACTCTTTTAACTCAACAGGTGTTCTTTGTATCCAATGGTTAAAGCCTTCCCCATTTGCGCAATATAAAGCAGAATCATGCATCACATATAATTCTGTATACACCTGAACTGCATAAGGAATCATTTGCATTTTTTAATATTATTGCAGGATTTATGGCTGAATGAAAAAAAGGTCATCTTGTGGGACTGGGGGAGGGGGGCATTGAGTCAAATACTATAATTTGATTCGCACTAGTTTGTTTGTAGAAAATATCAAAACCTGTTCTGTCACCCAAAAAAAAAAAAAGGTAACACCTTGTTTTTCTGAAGAAAAAGATACCCACAGTGGTATCAAAATCTGAGTCAGATCTAAAAATAAATAAAAATAGGCAACTGACTGGCTGTGTACCTTATTAATTGCAGACTAACAACCACGTTCAAGATAGCGGGTCATACATTTTTTGACTCATGGGGGAGCATCGCAATAATAATGGTAAACCTGAACTGACGGACACTTGAAGACGAACGCTAACTCTTTCATGAAAAACTACTTACAAACAACCTGGCAGTCTAGCAGTAAAATGCATACCTGAAAACCGAGAGGTCTTAGGGTCAAATCTTAGTCAGATCACAGATTTTTCAGTCTTAGTTTTAACCTACTCTTCACCTCTCAAGGATGTGAGAAGCTGCCAAAAACAACACATGGTTCATAGTGCACATTAATCTGTAGGTTCCCTTTCTCCAACTAGACAACAGTGATAGGTTAGGGACGCACAATTTGCCAAGAACGCTGAAGTCACTCCAAGGGATACTTCAGGCAGAAGCCTTCCATGGAAAAGCATTAACAGTTATATATAAAAAAGAACGTTAGTTTGATGCCACAAAGGTTGTCGTTCGAGTTCCTTTATGTTGAAAAGGTTTGTTGTATCTAATAAGGAACCCCTTCAGTGCGAGGTCACTAGTTCAATCTTTAGCAAGGCTCATTTGAAAGTGCTGTGTTAATAGTAATGGCAGGAGGAATATAAGACGCCAATGAATCACCATGTGCATCAGGAGGGCGACGGAAAATGAGTGTCCGGGAGGTGCAGAGATCAGCCTTCTATGGGACATAGATATTACATCCCACAGACACTTTCGACATTCAAGAAATGTTCAGAACAAGCCATTAACTTGCACCACAAACAACAAATGAAAAATGTTATACCACAGTAATCACAAAGGTTCACGCCATCAAGATCGAAGGCGAACTCCTTGGGAGTTAACAAACTGTGCAGGACATTCAGATAGATATCCAGTTTTAAAGAATGTGTATAGAATCATATTGCTGTTATGGAGTGATGAGAGCTGATGGAATATGATTCCATGCAACCAAATTCAAAACAGGCTGTCGTGGAGCTTATTGTGAAACTGGCTATCCTTTAAAGCATAGCTGCAGATGATGTGATAATATGGTTTATAGCCACAGAAATAAAATAAAATAAAATAAAAATCCAGAGGTGAAATTTGTCCAGTGGTTCCAGGTGGTGTGAATTACAATCTCGCACACATTTAAGGAGGGATACTTTGCTCTAAAGGCGTATGATTTTTATACACAGATCAGGAGTTGAGCAAAAGAAAGCTATTTTTACCAGCTATTGTCCAAAAATCAATGCTCATACCTTAGTTGTAGTTCTCGTACACCCATTTTCCCACTCTTACTCGCTGTGACGTAAATATTCCATACTGCCCATGTAAGATCACACAGATGAGAAAGAATCATAGGGGCAGAGCACATCCAACTTCTTGCATCTAACTTTCCAGCCAATTCACCATCCAAATTAACAATTGGCAAACTGTATACAAATGCGTTGAGGAGTTGATGTTAGTTGATCTTGATACAACACTCTTGGTACCTCTAATATCCAGGGTTCCATTCATATGCCTTTCCTCTTCAAATCCTGATTGGTTGGAGTTGGAAATAAATTCCTTACTGAACAATGGGATAAGTTTGTTTAGCTCATCTACAAATTTTTGAGCCAATATCTACAGTTTGCTGTGCATCATCAAGTTCATACCTTGTTTGAAATTTCATTATCTTATGTCTTCCAGTTCTGTAGCATTGTTTGAAGTTGTGCAACTATCTACTGCTTCCCTTGAAATCACTGCAATCTATATCGAATGCTGTTTTATGCACATGATGTGGTAGCTTACTTCATGCACTTCCTGTAAATTTAAATGCACGAACACCATTTTTTTGTAACAAGTGTGCCTTGTGCTCTCTTGAAAATCCATAGTTTTTCTTATGCACGACATGGTCATATTGCTGCAGACTCATTCAAAATTGTTTTTTTTTTGCTATGCTTCAGATGATGTTCCATGTAAATAATTATGTTTAGTACCCTCTTCATGGACAACAGTTGTCCTTTGCTACATTTCACTGGCAACAGGATTTGTGGCTCCTTGTCTGACAAGGATGATGAACTACATGGCTTGACATATGTTTCAATATCACTTTCACTTGTTAAGCACATATCTTCCTCATTGTGTTCTTCATGTAAGTTGTCAACACAGGCGACTGTATTTGACGCCACACATTCCACTGGTTCGCCTTACAGGAACACTAATGTTTTATCTGCCACTTCTTTCTTACTTTACAAAATTCCTTGGGTTCCTTTCAGACAATATGGGGGCACCAAATGCCATAAACATCATTGGCCTCTTGTGACCTCACACTCAAGGGATTCCTTGTAAATACAGCAATAAATCAGATTGTTACTATCAAGTCTATAACTATGTATTAAGTAGGCATGATTAAGTTACATTCTGAAGAATAAGGTGGACGATAGTTCTGCACAGCCAGAAGTCGCCCTATTTTAGGCTGCGAAACCCTCGCAACTGAACATTAACTCTGGTGCTATGAACAGCTCTGCGTAATACTAGAATTTATTTGGGTTTTTTTGAAAGTTCTTGCAACAGTATTCTGCTACAGTGGTCGCTAAAGACTTCACACATTGCTCTGTTGACATTCAAACAGATTTCACTCAGTAGCTCTCTGTCTGTAGCCCTATACCTTATTTGACAACTATTATGCAGCAGTTTATGCTTCTTTAGGAGTTTCTTTATAGTGATTTTATACCGTAGAGGGTCCCTTACATCTGAAATTGTTCTGCTGAGTACATATGTCTCCTGTTCATGGTCAGATATTCTTTTAAGCTGGAGCCATAGTTCGTACATGCTCCTGTCCTGCGCTAAAAGTGTTAAGTTTGTCAGGGATGGTAATAATTGTTGCTACAACTGCCTCAGAGTCGCAAATCCAGTTTCAGTGTGAACATCCACAAATAGGCCAAGTCTTTTTGTTGCCATTAGATCTAATATATTTCCATCATGAGTGGAGTTCTGAATTATCTGTTCTGGGTATTTCTCAGGGAAGGCATTTAGTAATGTTTCACAGGAAGTCCTGTCACATCCACCGCTAGCAAACTTGTAACTAGTCCAGTTGATTGTTAGTTGATTAAAGGCTCCTCCAATGATGTTGGTATGATTGAGGAACTTACTTACAAGTGAACTGGGTTTTCTGTATAATTTCTGGTTGGTGTAGTTCAGTTCTAAACATTGAGGGTTTTAACCACACCATATGCATGCCTTTACCAATCAATTATGCACAGCAAAAATAACTTTGATAATTATTGCACAATCACCTGTGTTTATGACTATAGAATAAGAGCAGTTAGTTACTAGTTCACTCTGTAGGAGCAGTTTATCATAGCTGCATCTCCATATTTTGACTCATTCCATACTCAGAGAGTAAATGAATTAAAGCAAATCATTTATTTTTAAGCATTTACACAAAAAGTTAGAATAGGTAGTTTCAGAATTTAACAAAAATTATTATTATTTTTATCAGTGGTGGTGGTGGTACTAGTTTTTGGCCGGTCAGCAATGACAGAATTGAGGCATGCACCCTGCAGGCTTTCTCAAATAAATTTATAGAAATTTTTTTACTCATTTTTGTTTTCCTCATTTTTGTTTTCCTCATAGCTTTATATGCCAGGTTCATGATGATGTGCCCATCATTTCGTTAATGGTCATAGTTATTGTGGTATTTACATGAAAGAAAGACATTGTGCAAAACTCGGGAAAGTGTGTGATGAAAAATAGAGATCGCTATGATTTGATGATTTGTGCACACTACATAATAAGTTGTTGCATATGAAATTTAGCTTATATATTGATTTTGTCGTTAGACTTGGGTAGAGGTAGCTATCAGTCACCAATCGTGAGAAAACTGATCTGATGTGGCACACACATTTGCGACCGTGCCAAGCCTGCAATGAAGCCAGAGTGAAATATCTACAACAGTCCTCATATTTCATAAACAGTTTCAGATACTGGAATGAGATTTTGGTAAATGACAACATCCAAAGAGGAGAGTATTTTACCACATCATTAGTATGTAAAACTTCATTATATACAATATTATTCCACTAACTACAGAATTTTTCATTTAAAGAATGTAATTATTAAGTGACACTGATAGCTGGCGAAATGAGAAATGCTATAGGTTGTGGAACAACATATGTGAAGACATTACACATTTTTTGCACCAAAGCTACTGTGTTTACTTTTCCTCAGTTTCTCATTTAATAAACTTTGTAAACCACTGTTTAAGAGTTCTCTATAAGTTGCATCTGCACTATGTGCTAGTGAGGTGAGATAGTGTAAACTTCACTATGTTTTGGCAAAAGAAGCAAATTTTGACATGGCAACAGAGAAATGTGTAGGTTTTACTCAAAATTTGCCACTCATGACGCTTCTCTGAAAGTTACAAATGGTTAATAAGCCAGGCAAAAATAAATCTCTGCATTTTCAGTGAAATTCTTTTTAGATACTAATGAAAGCAGAGGTGACAGTAAATCTTTTTGAACAGTCACCATGCAAGTTACAAATGGTTAACAAGCCAGGCAAAAATAAATCTCTGCATTTTCAGTGGAATCCTTTTTAGATACTAACAAAAGCAGAGGTTACAGTAAATCTTTTGAAACGGTCACCATGCAAGTTTGGGCGTGGAGGGGCCCCACTTAATATTTACAAAAAATGTGAGTGTAGGCTTCAGTTTAGAATGGCACTTTTCCGTCCAGCACCCAGCATGTGCCCTATAGCACTCTAAGCGACAACCCCCCCCATGCAGCTGCCTGCGCATCCGGCAGCCACGGCATTTTGTACAAGGGTATTGGATATGTCGTATTATAACTTAAGAAGAGGAAGGGGGGGAGGGGGGAATGTAATCTGGATATAGACTCCTTAGTTAGTTCTTCTGATTTGGCCCTCTGTTTCCCTACTTCAACAGTGAGCAACTGTTGCTCTCGAGCACAGCAATTAGTGATCAAGCCCATGGGTACATTCAACAGATAATCCTTCCACAAAAAGATAGTAATGAGCTATAAAAATTGAGGTGAACAAACAAAACCAAGACACAGCGCTTCCTGGACAGAGGAGCATGAAAAAGCTCACTCATAAAGAATCAAAGGATCTTAGGTCTAGAAGAAAGAAAAGTTCACTGCCAAATGCAACAAGGCCCAAATAAATAAATAATATATTTTAAGGCCAACAGAAGCAGTAGCTATCAGAGTAGAAATTCATATGCCCAACAAAACAGAGGAAAGACTTAGAGAAATGGCATCATTTCCTGTTGAGACAAGAAAGTCAGCCAGGTCAAAAATAGCTGAATGTAAAGCACATAAGTAATGCAATGCTAGCAAATGTGATGCCTTCAAACATTATAAATGGCAGACAAAGAATTTGTTAAGTTACAGATAATCATAGGAGACAGAATAACAATCTAATGAGCCAAAACATATGTAACAATAGTAGGACACAAGTAGTGTAGAAGAATGAAACCAAAGTTAAGAAGAAGCAGGAACAAAAACTGCAAAAATAAGACACAGACAGGAAGAACAACTAATAAATGTGGAAATGGTAGACAATTGAGGCGGAAGTAGATAGTAGGTACGCAGTAATGGGAGAGATTAGAAGCTTAATGAGTTATGGGAACCAACCAATCACTCTAGGTTGTGGTCCAGTTCATTGGTGACCTTGAGCTTAATCTTTGAATAATCCAGTTACGTCCAATCATTTCTTCTTTCTTGCCAGACGAAACTATCTTCTGTACTGGGCTATCAATCTGCCACTACCTGGCAGAAAGAAGTTTGTTTCTTTGTGTGTTTGTATTTGTTGGCAGTTTAATTTTGAAGTTTTCTATCTTTATAGCTAGGTAGATAAAGAATATGACTGACACTCATTGACAGTTTTTTGTAGATTTTCAAAGATATTTTTGCTTAATGTTTGGAAACTGTATTGTCTACTGTGTATATTTGGAACTTTGTTCGAGGGGTGCTTTCAAATTAATTTTTCTCTTAATTTAATTGCATCTATGTTTCAGAGGAACCAACACTTCATTATCCATTTTTCTACCGTCCAATGTATCCTATACTGGAAGATGGTTGGACAGCATTCCGACCAGAAACTGAATTTTCGAAACTTGTTACAACATTGTCTGAAGAATGGCGCATCAGTTATATAAACAAAGATTTTAATGTAAGTTCATTGAAGATTTGAGAGAGACAGTTGCTTAGTGCATCACAAATCTATTTCTGTCTGTAGATTACAGGACAATTTGTTCTCATAATGATCTTCTTTTATCTGTCAATCTTTCTCCACATTGATCCCATAAGATTATTAGATTCATGATTTAATGTTCGTTTTTCTTTCATAATGAAATATGTTTTCATTTCCTTTATTGATAAAACTTAAGTTTGTCTGATATTTTATTTTGTGCTTCTTTTGCAATTAATTTTGTTTCGAAGCCATGCTGTATAAGAAGAAATAAGTCAGAAATATTGGTGGAAACTAGACCAGTGAGACTTTCATACTTCCACTTCCATTACGTTGAGTATAATAAGTGTTACCATCATACCATTGCCGCTCATTTCACCTCAGAGTTGAGGTTAACAAGATTACAAAATTCTTGCCTTAGTCCTGTAAGTATTGAAAAGCAACAAGAATTTTCCTTGCACAACATACATGACTGTAAGAGAAGGGAAAGGTGGAATAGTGTTAAATTACCTACATTGCCAGTATATACCAGGAAGGGAACGAGGAATGTAAATTTAGCCCTGTATGTAGATGTTACTAGTGACCCGGCCTGGCTATACGCAGCTAGCATAGTGTAGTGTATTTTGTGTGTGGACTGCTGCATAGAGTTATGAATAAAATTCAGAGAACAATATTAAGTAATGGAATGTAATCACTTTTATATAACTTAGCCGATGTAACCATTGTATGGCAGGAAAATGGTGTGGAGGTGTTATTGTTATGTACTCCATATTGAACTGGCATTTGGAGTGACATCTCATACCAACAGTGAGAGCACATTGTGATATAAGTAATATGTTTACCACCAATGTAAATACTGTGCATGAATCATGAGTGTATGTGTAAGTGAGTCATTTTAAATATGAATCTGAGGCTGGTTGAGGTGGCACAAATAAGAGAGAAAATAAGAAAAAATACACATGAGCTAAATGTGTAGCTCGTGCTACAGCACACCTCTTGTGACATGTTTTTCTTGGAGCATGAAACAATAAAGCTATGTATATCTTGGATATCAGAGCATCTATTGGTTAACAATATTTGATTATTTAAATTGTAAGTTCCACATCATTGAGAGGTGAATGCTAGCTTAAATGACAGGGTGAAGAGAAAAAGTGACCCCTCCGGGATTCATTCTTATAACATTCCGTCTTTGAGCCAAATGATCCACTGCTGGAGCACCTCACCAACTGTGAGTTAGAACATACTTTCTGCTCTGTCAAGCCATTGCTGCTTTCTAGGGCTATGGCACTTGCTCCCTAGGTGGCAGTGGCATTGTTTTCACAACTTAAGTTTACTTCATCAAAATTCAGGCAATGTATCCATAATATTTATAAATTATATACAAAAACCTTCTTTGCAAATTAGTGTACCTACTAACCAAAACAGAATCAAAATCCCTACAGTAGTTCCTGAGATTAGCCTGCACTTTGAGATGGTTGTGAGAGGGTACTTAAATTTGTATGTAGAGAGATTTAGAAAAACTTAAAATTTTATGGTGTTGATTGTGTTACTGGTTTTGACTCATGTTAGCAAATGAATACAAAAAATGGCATTCAGTATTTCGAGCAAAGAACTAAGGAGAAAAAAGCATGAATGGCACTTTCTGCACATGGTGCAAGTTGTATATCTAATCCTATTAGAAAAGCAGGAGCAGAACGCATTTTCAGTAATATTCTCCAGATAATTATTGTTTCTCTTCTAACAGTTTCTATCATTGTCTAGGGAGAAAACCGCAATACAATAATACCTATACAAAAAATGAAAAATATGTACAGTGATTAATAAATGATTAGGAGGCAAATGAGTAAGGCATAATGTTTCAAATTTTTGTTTGTACCTTTTAAGGGAAATTTGCATTTGAAATAACATCTTTTTGAGCTTCTAAAACTGCAAAATCCTTGGATCATTGACAATCTCAGAATTAAGGAAATCTATATATAAACAATTGTGATGTTTATGGAAGGATAGGTTATCACTCACAAATAGATAGATCACTGAAGTGTGTAATTAGAGGGCTAACAAGCATACAAAACCAATTCTCTCTCCCCCACTTGGCCCTCCCTCCCTCCCCCACTCTCTCCTCCCTCCCCCCTCCTCCCTCCCTCCTCCTCCCTCCCTCCCCCCACTCTCTCCTCCCTCCCCCCTCCTCCCTCCCTTCCCTCACTCTCTCCTCCCTCCCCCTCCTCCCTCCCCCCCCCCCTCCCTCCCTTCCTCAAGCACGCACGCACATTATTTATAAGAGCCTCTTGTTATACAGATTATTGAGGAAGATTCATTTATTTGCAGATTTGCCCAACGTATCCTAGTGCAGTTGTAGTGCCAAAAACCATTGATGATGAAACTATTGCTATAGCAGCCAGTTTTCGTGATGGTGGGCGTTTTCCAGTATTAAGCTACAGGCATGAAGGTGGGGTATGTATCAGTGCCTTAAGATTTTATTTTGATGGCTTTACAGGTAACATATAGCTGTTAAGTGAAATTCAGAATGTGCTTATACTGGGATATAACATGCTGAATATGTTAATTACTGCATTATATTATGACTTATCAAACGGGAAAGCACTGGTAGATAGACACAATAAAAAATAAAAAACACACAAACACGCACACGAATATCATGCTTTCGCAACCCACGGTTGCTTCATCAGGAAAGAGGGAAGGAGAGGGAAAGACGAAAGGATGTGGGTTTTAAGGGAGAGGGTAAGGAGTCATTCCAATCCTGGGAGCGGAAAGACTTCCCTTAGGGGGAAAAAGGGACAGGTATACACTCGCGCACATACACACACATCCATCCACACGTATACAGACACAAGCAGCCGTGGGTTGCGAAAGCTTGATATTTGTGTGTGTGTTTATTATTTTTTATTGTGTCTATCTACCAGCGCTTTCCCATTTGGTAAGTCACAGCATCTTTTTAATATATTTTTCTCGTGTGGAATGTTTCTTTCTATTATATTCATACCATTAATTACTGTATTTACACACAAAAATTATATGACCATTTTTTTGGAACTGTTTGGGGGATATTAGTTAAAGGTGATTTATTTTTTTCTTCTTGATAGTTGTTTAGAATTTTTAAAAGGTCTTAAGTTATTCTTCATCATTTTACTCCCTGCAGCTCAATGTCCAGGTTTGAGCTAGTTAGCACAGTGGTTGTCACACTGGACTTGCTTTCAGGAGGATGATGGTAGAAATCCCATGATTTCTGTAAACCACTTAAGGCAATGCGGAGACAGTTCCTTTGAAAAGGGCACAGCCAATTTCCTGCCCCAATTCGAGCTCTTGCTGCGTCTCTAATTACCTTGTTGTCAGTGTTACATTAAAGTCTTAATCTTCCTTCCCTCCTTTTCAGCTTCCATGCAATGTTCATTTAACCGACAGTATACCGAGAACACACTGCTGCTTGTATGAAAAACCACTTTGTTCTTATTAGATCACAGCTATACACTCAAATAATAATGAAAACATGTTAAATTTCAAGGAAGTATGGATCATCCCTACTCTCTGCCATGAAAATGTAATCTTCCTCTCCAACCCACCTATTCATGACCATGGGGCATTAAAAATTTTGCTTAAAGTGCCTATATGTGAATTTTAGGCATGCCACCGTTACATAAAATCTTGGTGGTATGGTTCATTTAGTATACCAGTGAAATGCTGGTGAATATGGTTGTCCTTCAGTATGGCTATGTCCTCTGATAGTACTAGGTCTAGGTCTTTTCTAGTCACTATCTCATTTGTTTTGTAATGATTTCTTGATTGGGATTGTGAAATCTGAGTATGAGATCTATCATGTTTCTGACTGACAATGGTAATTGCTTCTTTCACTAACTTATTAGCCATTTCATTCCCATGAAGACCACAGTGCCCTTCTACCCACATAAAAGTAACTTCATTGTTCCTCTCTTACATGTACACCACTTACTGAATGGTTTATTTGTACATCAGGGAGTTGTTATGACATTGTTTATTTTTATGTCTGGGAGTTGTTATGGCATTGTTTGCTGTGGTATTTCAATAAATGCAATGTTGCTGAAGACTTCAACTGTTTAATTGTTTTCAGATCAACATTTTGAGAAGCGTGTTTCAGCACCAACAAGATTGCTGTAAATGCTGGGGTCATATTTGATCTTTCTTTGAGCACTTTAAATTCTCCTGCATCTCCTGTGGTGGAGTCTATGTCTGCAAAGGTATTGCCCATAGCACAGGATGGTTATAATTAATCTTCTGCTACTTGACCCAGTGGAGGTTGAAACCCATTTACCATATGGGTACCCAGCTTTATGAGAATGATGATCAGTCTATGTGCTGCAGGGTTTGCATTGTTAATAATTTTAGTGTGATGGCTTGCCTTTAGGCATCGATACTGGTATGGTGACAAGGGGTGAAACACAGGCGTAAGCGTGCATTACAGTTGCAGAGAGTCAACGTAGGTCTGAATAAGGTGAGTGGGGATTTACTTGTAAAGCTGGTTTATCAAAACAACGGAAATAGTGCTACTGCTCTTGATGAGTATCGACACACATTGCTCGTGAGGTTACCTGAATACTCCTTAACACATTTGGAGAAAACCAAATCATTGGCCAATCATTACGAACTGTGAGGCTACCAAGATCAGCAGATCTGAAACCTTGTGATTTCTGACTGTGGGTTTATGTGAAGGACAGTGTTTATGAGTGGGACACCAACGCATGTTGGAGGTTGAAGATGAGCATAGCAAGGGAGATAGCCAGCATCCCACCTGAGATGTTTTGGGCCTCAGTAGAGCAATCTCTAATGTGGTTCCAGGTTGTTGTGGATGCAGATGGTCATCACAGTGATCCATTTTTTAACCTGGAACTTATGCGGTACCCCCTCAAATGGAAATTAAAATGTGTTTCTAATGTTTGTTTGTTTGTTTTTTTTTTTTCATTGTTTGTTTTCCCTGTGTTCTTACAAATGTTTCCATGAAGTTTCATTGTCCTACAACCACTCATTTTTAAGGAGCCCTCTCAATTGGCGAAAGTTTAATTATAATGGCCCTGTATTTTTTGTTCCACCTGTAAATATTATTCTGTCAGGAGCTGCCTCTGTCAAGTGGTGTAAACTTTCCATTGCCATGGTCACATGTTGTTACATTGTCGTGTAACATCGACACCTTTAGGTGGTGCTAATGATTGGTTCAACTCATACTCATAGCATGATATTTTTGTTAATGTCTTATTTGGAAGATTTTGAATTTCTGCATAATTTGGCACTAGACGGGGTGCCATTTTGTTCATCATGCATAGCATTCTTTAGTAATTCTCTGGTATTATCCATTAATATTGATGTGCAATGGAGGGTGCAGTGCTTCAAGTAATAGCTCATTAGATGGTGTTCTCATTGCACCTAGATAAATACACAATGCTTTATATTCTACTGGCAAATACCAGGCATGTGTTGGAATATCACTCAAAGAAAAAGTGTGTTTAAATTCTGTTTACTGTAGTCCTTTTGGATGTACAATTTTTTTGTTTTTCTTCTAGTGTGAACATGGATAAATCAGAAGATTTTCAAATGTGTTATCAGGCCACATACAGCTGTCCATGTGAGAATTGTGGATTTGCCAGATTTAGACCACACACCTGGAACAGTTGCCCCTGTACTTTGTTGATCATCATTGAAAACGCTAATCACACCAGAAACTGCCAATTTTTGAATTTGAATTGCAGTAGTGTTGGGATGCAAGGCAACAGTGCATCTTATTCTGTAAATTTTCTGTTTAAAACTGTAGCTTCAATGACGCTGTTCACCATATTTTTCACTGAAAGCCTGATACGACGGTGAAGTCATGATGAATTTATGTTTAGAGAAGAATGATAGCACAGCAGTTTTCAATGTTAAAACTTGAATTTCACTGGATAATTGACAACTTCATCTTGATTCATTATACTGTCTTTGGATTTATACGTTATTGCATAACCCAGTATTTCATTTTGAATTGTGAAATTGATGGCATTGACACCGTAATTTTTGGCTGCTATAATAGGCGCACTGAGCCACATATGATTTTTGTAATTCTTTGTGATATTTGGGAAAACTTTGTGAATCAATTTATTTGTGGCTGCATTAACTTTACAGAAGTTTGTTAGCAATGTGGTACATTGTGTGGATTCATCAATTACTGTATTCCTATTCCCAGTATCCAACAATTGTTTTGTGAAGCTTTCGGTAGGTGGATCATGTTGTAGTTGTACTTGCATATTGACCTTCAAAGTCAATTTCTATCCATACCACCATAAAACTGATGATTTGACAAGTGTAGTACATTCACAAGTGAGTTCTGAATGTGGATAACTGGTAGAGTTTGTCAAAGTCTCCGGACAATAAAATGTGTTTGCCACTGAAGAACTGTTAATTTGCTCTCAAATCTTTGAGTGTACAATGAAGCACTTCCAGTGCCTTTTTGTGTGCCTTAGTACATTCATCCCATATAATGAGTTGACATGATTCGAGTTCTTTACCCATACCAGCATTTTTGTTGATATTGCAAGTTACTATCTCAGGGCTCTCCATATTCAACAGCAATTTCAATGGTGAATGCACTTTTTGGCTACCATCCAAAAGAGATGCAGCAATTCCAGATGACGCCACTACCAATGTAATATTTTTCATGATTGTATGGTACTGAAATAAGTGGAATGAGAAAAGTTTGCTTGTGCCTGCAGTCACAGCTAGGAAATTCAATCTGCCCCTTTGGCATGCAATTGCTTGCATACTTTTGTCATGCCCTATGTGTTGTTATAGAACAAATTTTGGAAAAATACTTAAAAGGAATGTATACAATTCATCGACATTGAATTGTGTTTCTCATTGCAAATGAAGATCGAAAAAGTCATTTGGAGATTGATTCGGCACTGCAGTTGCTGCACTTTGTTAGCCATTGCCAAACAGTGTTCTCAACCAGAACAGGTGCCTCACTGTAAATGTTTGGTGTTAAATGTATGTCTGAATTGTGATTCGGAGCTCAACACTCACAGTGTAGAATGTTTTCACTGATTTAGTTTTTGTTCTTTTCCCAAAGATATTTTGGATTGGATGGGAAGCACAGTGTCAAGAAACGTGTATTTGCTGTGGCTGAGCAACATTCAATGCGTCAGTGCGTGAAGGGTCCCAGTGCGTATTGTTTTCAAAAAAAATTAATTCTTGGTGAATATAATGATAAGTTCTTAATTCATGGAAGGCTGACAATACACATGCATTAATTAACAGTAATCCCAAATAAAAGCATCTTGCATTGTTTGGGCATATTGCATACATACAGCCTAACATTTCAGTCAAATACAAGCTGGAATGTCCTGCAATGTTTGCAGTGCTGAAATTTGTTTGCTGATGTGTTTCATGTGTGGTATATTGGCACTTCAGAGTAGTTATCCCTGCACAGTGAGGAAAATGCTATTAATGCTGTTGATATACCAAGGTACACCGCCCAACAAACAACTGCTGAATGTCATTCATAGAATGGAAATTATAAAATGCACCATACTCCTAATGTAATGTTCCAGTTGAAATTGATTGATGTCATTGATAGATGCTGTTGTATTTCTTCCTCAAAAAACTGTCACATTTCTTCCTTTATTGACATGGGAGAGTGAACATCTGTCATTGCCAGATACACTCTTGGCAAGTAAGTCTCGTGGGTATCATTTCATACGTTGCTCATCAGACGTGCATTGTGAATTATTGTTAGGTAAGCCACATGGATTGTGAGTCATTTTTTAGGTGGCAACTCTGAGTAAGTCTGGATCTGTGTCTACATCTGATACTTTTGTTGAAAAGACTTGATCGATCAGTTTGACGTGATGTGACTTTTTCAAACAATCAAATCAAATTGCATGCATGTGGTGGTGTAGTCACTGAAGCAAGTCTAGTGCCCACGATCTAAGCTAGCAGGAAGTGAACCTCCAACCACAGAATATTCATTCCTGTACTAGGGAGTTGGCTTGCACACTTTGCAACATGTGTGACCACAGGATGTAATCCCTAAAACAAGTAACACGAACAACACTACATGAAATAGATAATAAATGTACGTATAAGAGGCAGTGAAATGAAAATGAGTCAGACAGAAAAAAAGTAAGTTAACTGTTTATTATTTCAATTGTAATCACCATAACTATTAACACATTTATCCCACTGTGAGACAAGACAGTCAGTGAATGGCATAAAGCCGTAGTTGACCTCATCACCAATAAAATGAGCATTTTTTTTTTTTTTTTTTTTTTTTTCAGTTTTTCCTCATCACAAACATGAATGTTGTATTTACAAAGGGATGCCTAGCATCCAACATCCAAGGAAGTAGGAAGCAAATCTCCAACAACAGAATATTAATTGCTATACAAAGTATCTGGCTTGCATGCTTTTCAACTTGTGTGATCACAGAGCATAATAAACAATTAATATAGACAACACAATATTCATCCTAACTAATTAGGTGTAGACAGAGGGTCTATACTGGCAACTCACAATGTCCATTTGCAGAGCATTCTCTTCAACATGATAGTCATGACCTCAGTGCCAGTTTCACCACACATGCCATCTGGATTTTTTCCCCCAGACCCTAGTTTCTCAGAACTCCGCAGGTGGGAACTTACATTACAACATATCCTTGGTTCTCACCACTCACTTAGCCTTAATTTATGTTAATTATTTTCTTAAATTTTCTTTGGCCTCAGCATTTCAGTGACTATTCCTTTCTTCATTCCCTTTTAGTTTTTTATATCTTTTTATTTTGTGACCTTCCTATTCCCCTCTCCCCCCCCCCCCCCCCCCCAACCTCTGCCACATGCAGTGCACTTTCTAGTAGTAGTATTAGTAGCTTTATTCATCTGTAGATCTCTGTTTACAAGGATGTAGGACATGTCAAAGTATTTACAGGTTTAGACTAATTTAAAATAAGCTGATTTTTTATGCATGTACATTTACAGACTAGTTAGAGACAATCATTAGATTTACTCCTGATATACAATACTTTTTTACAAATTACTTATTAAATAATATAATGCCACACTGTTCACTCATATCTCACTATCAGTCACTGCACATGCTATAGACACATTGTTTCATGACACTTCACTCACTGCACACACACACACACACACACGCACACACACACACACACTGGTGGTCTCTGGGCCATTTTCTGTAGCGCAACTTCCCATTTACTGTCATGAAAAACTGAGTCAGCATCCCTCTATAATGAGTGAGATGTTGAGCTTGTGGTGAAAGTGGAAGAGGTGGTAGTACTGTGCAGTGCTCAGCTCGGAAAAGGAAAACAGAAGGAAGAAAACATAGTGTGAAGGTGTTATGTGGAATGTTGGATGTTTTACGAGGATTGAATGAAAAGTAATGTCTCCACCTTCATTAATTGGGTTTTGATGGGAATATTTTAATAAATCAAATGCAGAAATAATCCTTAGAATGTGATCTTTACTTACCAATATTCACTTTTCCACATAATCACCAGCCAATTGGATACATTTCTACCAACAATGAACAAGTTTTCTGAAGCCGTCACGGAAGAAGTCAACACTTTGTTTCCACAACCACAGTCTCACAGTTCTCTCAACGTAATGGTGTACCCACATTTCATCTCCTGTCACAGTTGAGTGGAGAAAGGCGTCACCTTCATTCTCATAATGCAAGAGGAGTTCCTGGCAAATTTCAAGTCTGGGCACTTTCATTTCAGGAGTCAGCGTCCGCGGTACCCATCACACACGGATCTTCTGATAGCCAAGTAAAGCAATAATGTTACCCACATGTTCTTGTGAAATGCCGATTGCACTTGCAGTTTCTCTCTGAGTGATATGACGACTGTCCTGAATCAATCTGTCAACATTTTGCTTGTGAAACTCGGTGGTTGCTATCACAGGACAAAGACTGCCACAAATGTAGCTTTCGGCCAGTAAGGCCTTCGTCAAAATTAGGTGACAAACAGACATACACATGCACACAAACGCAACTCACACACACGACTGCAGTCTCAGGCAACTGAGGCCGCACTGCGAGCAGCAGCACCAGTGCATGATGGGATGGTGACTGGATGGGGGTAAGGAGTAGTCTGGGGTGGGGAGGGGAGCGACAGTAGGGTAGGGGTGGTGGACAGTTACGTGTTCTTGGGGAGTGCGCAGGGCCAGGGTGGAAAGAGGGTGCAGTCGGGAGGTTAGATGGAGGGCAGTGGGGAGGGGTAGGGGATACGCTACTATCGCTCCCCTCCCCACCCCAGACTACTCCTTACCCCCATCCAGTCACCATCCCATCATGCACTGGTGCTGCTGCTCACAGTGTGGCCTCAGTTGCCTGAGATTGCAGTCATGTGTGGGGAGAGTTGCATTTGCGTGAGTGTGTATCGTTGTGTTTGTTGTCTTAATTTTGATGAAAGCCTTACTGGCTGAAAGCTATATTTGTGGCAGTCTTTTTGTTGTGCCTGTCTGCGACTCAGCATCTCCATAATATGGTGAGTGGCAACTTTCCTTTTCACAATACTGTTACATTCCATCCTGGATTTTCCATTGTTTGATGTTTGACTACACCTTTTCCCGTACCTAGACTACGCTCTTTTTCGGTTATGAACTGACAGTTGTGGAAACTCATTCTGGTCTGGTATTTTTGGCCTGTTATCTTGGGCTTGTGGTCTTGTCAGCTTGTGAGTTTATACAATAAGTATTTTGTTAGTTGGCTAGTTCAACATATGACACTACCTCAATCTTACCAGTTACATCTTTAATTTTGGTAATTCACCATATCATAAACTTGTGTATCTGTAACTGTCATTCATAATTCATATTCCTGATATTGTGTTTTGTTTGTTCCAGTGTGAGATAGGACAAAATTTGTATAGTGTATTATGTCCAGAATTCAAGATGCTCTGGAGTGGAATTGCTACAAACATATCTTGCCACAGTTTTCTCCTGGACTGTTGGCCTGGGTCTCCAACTCTGGAGCAATTGCAACAGACTCTCACTGGAAATATGTACAGTGTTACCTTGCACCTTGTTCTTAACTGGTAGCGTCCATCAATTGAATGTTCTGAATTTATTTTTGATGCTGAAAACAGAGTCATATCTGTTTCCAACCTCAACTAAATATATTTTATGTAGTGGAAGTATGCCATGTCACACTGCACTCAAAGTTGTTAGAGACAGAGTGTCACATGCATGAGGTCCCTTCAAAAAATTACAGAACTTTGTCCACAGATTTTTTCTGCGATTACCTTTTACTTATCATGAATGGTTTTTGCAATACTCTCCTCCATGCTAGGTACACTGCTCCCAACACAGTTTCCACTTCCGGAAGCAATCTTGGTACTTTTCCTAGTGGATTGCGCAAAGCACCATCTGTGAATTTTATTTTCCTGGTTATCATTGCAAATCGTCTCCCTTTCAATGGGGTTGTCAACTTTGGAAATAAAAAAGTCCACATGTGCCAGGTCTGAAGAGTATGGAGAATGAGGCAGCCCAGTGATTTCATTTTTAGTGCAATAGTCGCATAACATCAGGGATGAGTGTGCAGGTGCGTTATTGTGATGCAAGAGCCAATTGTCCGCCACATTTTAGATCATTTCCTCCTCACGTGTTCTCACAGACATCTCAACACATCCCGATACAACCATTGATGGACAGTTTGTCCCCCAGCATGGCTTTAACATATGACCTGACCTGATGAGCTTTTTTCGGTTTTGGAGAACGTTTCCCGACCCTTCATGAAGATTGAATCTTGGTCTCAACATCATAACTGTAGGCCCACGTATCATCACATCACATCTCATTCTCATTTGCATGATACAAAAGCTCTTCACACATTGTGAGGCGAAGGTCTTTCTGGTCTTCGACTCGTGAGCCATGGGACGAACTTGCAATGACACAGTGCATTCCGAGATGCTGTCAGGATTTCATGACATGATCCAGCTGGAATTTTACATTCCGCTGCAATCTCTTGGACAGTCAGTTTTTCATTGGCATGCACAATTTCATTGGCATTCCTAACGTGAGCATCGTCAGAAGACGTCGAAGGGCATTCTGAATGAGGGTCTCCTTTAATTTCCGGCCAGTTATTTTAAACCATTTGAACTATTTGTAACACTGAGCATGGCTTAAACACTCATCACTGTTGGCTTTCTGCATCATTTGATGTGTCTCTGTAAAGATTTTCTTGAGTTTCAAGAAAAATTGAGTGCAAACGCATTACTTCTCAAACTGTGCTGTCTCAAAATTCGCAAACTGTGTGACACGACATTCTACTTAATACAGCACTGAGCAATAACTAATGGACATGCAACATTGAATCTTCCAGTGTTTACACATTAAACACAGGTGTGTGCAGGGGTGCCAACCACATTTCGTTCGAACACACCATTGGCATGAAATTACGAATGTTCCAGATTTTTTTGAACAGACCTCATACATTGTATATTTATCTCTATAACAGGTATTCCATCTTGTCTGCAATATGAGAGCCTTATTCACAAAACAAACTGTAGTAACTGTTACATAAATCTGCAGCATGAACATATATAAGGGTGCATCAGAAAACCTTTGCCCCTATTTTTTATTATCTGAAATAAGGTACGTACAGATAGTTACAAATATACACTCTCTTCTGTATACCTTACACTATTTTTGCACATAGTCCTCACACAGGTTCAGGCATTTGTCCCACCTTAGCACTAAACTTGAGATGCACCTGTGGTAGAATTAGTCCAGCTGATTGTGGAACTGCCGTCAGACAGCTGTCTTGGCATCACATCTTGATAGTACGTGAATCGCTGTCCTGCCAGTAACTTCTTCAGCTGATAAAAAACATAGAAATCACTAGGGGCAAGTTGTGGACTGCACAGTGGATGGTCCAGACTCTCCCAGCGATAAATTTGCAGCCTCCCTGAATGCTCATTGTCGTGCAACACTTCGCGGCCTTTTGCGAACTCAATATACCACCATCCCACATTCTAAAAATGAGACACATTTCCTCATATGTGGGCATCATTTCCCTGCAGATTTTGATGGGTGCTCTTCTCATGCTCCATAGAAAATGAATCACTCTTTGTTCGTATTCAGCTGTTGCCTTGCAAAGCACAATCACCACCTTCAACAGCTGACAGCAGTGCCGTGCTGGAGAATTTCTGTCATATAAGGCTGGTCTGGTCCAAGTAAGGACCATCACTGGGAATGGATATGTTTATTTCACATTTACGGTCATAATTTGACTAAAAAACCATAGTAGCAAAGAGTTTCTGATTTCTCCTCATATTTTTAGTATTGTTACCTTTCTAAATTTGTACTGCACACAAGCATTTTTAATTTCTTCATCATTAACTAGTATCTTTTTATGTTTGCCTTGACTCTTTCTGATCTGAGGTCTAAATGTCTTTGGTATAAATGAGTGCATCCCCTCTTCCTTTTCTAATCTTCTGTTAAGTTAATGATCTTAATTCTTGTTCCCAGGCAAAAATTAATTCCTCATAGACTGTTTTTTTGCCAACGGCGTGGCCTTGTTTTTCAAAGGAGATTCCTACTTGGTCTCCTGTGTGTTCCTCGCTGTATTCATCTTTAATCACCACCACATTCTCAATAGTCACTGGTACTGCTAATTCTTCATTATAACTAACAGGCCTGGTAGGGGAATTAGGATATTGCACTTCCCACGGAGGATACCAATAGTTTTTGGTAGATGAAAATAATATGTTTTGTGATCCACTGCTTTTCCCTTATCATGAGAGCAGCAGAGAACATATATGATATATCCTTTTAACCAGCCTGTCAGCTGTGAAACATATCAAACAGGAAATGGGGAGGATATATTTCATGTCCTGATCCAAAATGATGTTCCTAGCACTGCTTTGCAAGATGCAGTAATCTGTTCTATTTTCACAGGTACAGGAATTTCTTCTGGGTTAAAAGAATCCAAGAATTTTCAGGAACCTAGAAGAACAAGCAGTCACTTTTAATAACTGTTCAGTTGCTAGAGCTCTCAATACTGAGACACAAGTATCCTTACACCATTCTGGTCCCCCAGGGGGCTTGCTGCTCTTTGGCGGGTTCGTGCTTGGCTAACACAGGGCCCAGCCTTTGCAGCATCTTTTCCCTTCTGTGCTGTAGATCTGTCCTCCTGCTATTCTTTCTCCCCTTCCTTGGGAGGCATGTCTGGAATGATTTTTTGAAACATGACCTGCATCAGAACAGTCTCTCCACTGTTTTTTGTTCCTTCGTTGTTGTTCTCCTATTCTTCCTCTGCTTCGGTGCTTGAGGTTCATTATTTTCCTCTTCCTCCCTGTATGCTTCTGAAGTCTGGTCCATGCGTTTGATGTATAACAGGTGACTGGGCAACACATAATTCCCAGCCTGGGCTCAACAGGTAGGGTTTGTACAAACCCCCTGGTACAGGCCAGGCCCAGGGAGGGGTGATTGCCTGAGCTGCTACCTTCCCAAATTGTCAATGGGTCCTTCTGCCAAGGGTTCGGGAGGTGTGAACAGTCACCTAAGACAGGTGCACCCCCTCTGAGGGGCCCCACCAATTTGGAAGGAGCGCCACTTGGAGACACTGGCAATCATGGGGGATTTTCTCACAGTGAGCCAATCATCTTCTTTGCAGTCAATGTCCACTAAACATAAATGGAATGAGGCTACAGATTCAGCAACCCTCTCAGCTGCCCCACGGTTCCTCATGGTTTCACTTACTGAAGACTGTCAGTCCTTTGCTTTGGTAAATCCATTTATTATCTAGAAAGGTATTGATGCAATTGTCAGCCCTGTGAAATCCTGCTCTCATTTACACAGTGACACTGTGCTTTTGGAGACTACTTCTGATTCCCACGCACAACAACTGCTTGCAGCTTTGCTTTTCCACGCCTATACTGTTCATGTCGAGGCCAATCGAATGCTGAATTCTTTGCGTGATGTTATTTGCAGTAAATTGCTTGATGGTCTGACTGAGGCAGAAGTCCAAACATACCTCTCTGATCAGGGTATCACTGCAGTGCATCAGGTGATCAAAAAGTAGATGCATCCTTAGTGCCCACCCGCACTCTTTTTCTTGCTTTCGATACAGTGGTGCTTCCATCAAAAATTGAAGCACGCTATGAAGTTATCACAGTCCAACCATACATTCCAAACCCGATGCACTGTTGCCAGTGTCATTGTTACAACTACACTTGAATGTCCTGTTGACACCTGGCCAAATGTGCAACCTATGGTAGGGATGCTCATGAGGGTGATTGTGGGTGAAGGAAAAACTGCCTTACCCAGTCGCTCACAAGTTGTTGGCTAGTCGGAAACCCTATGTTCTACCATCTGGCCCTTACAGTACTGTTCTTGCTACATCTCATTCCTTGAAGGACATAGCCATGCAGACATTTGACCCCAAATTCAGCACCGTGGCTGTAAAATCACCCAGTGTCATGGTAGCATCCATCCCAGCCTCCTCCTCCAGCTGTGCAACAAACCACCAAACTTTTATCTTGTGGGGCTAAGTCACCTGCCACACAACCGGCAAGCGGGAAAGGACAGAAGGAATACTCCTGTGAAGACTTCTTAAGTCCCTCCAGCCAACAAACATCTGAGTCTTCCTCTTCCATCCGGAAAGGCTCCAAAAATCAAGCAAAGGCAAATGGTCTTCCTCGCCAACTCACAGATCCTCTTTGACAATGGCACCACGTGATATCTTCGCCCATCAGACCTCCGTGTCACCAGTGCACACCCCCAACTGTTTTTCTGCTCTGGTGTCCACAGACGCACAGAAAGAGAATGCTAACGCCTCTGTAGAGCTCATGGAGCAGGATCCTCCAGCCTCTGAACCCTGTAGCAGTATCTTCGAAGGCTGGCACTCATCAGTCACCGAGGTAACATCACTTCATTTTTTCCCTCCTCCCTTTTCCTCGTCATGACTCTCCTCCAATGGAACGTTTGCATCCTTTGGTCCAAAAAATTATGGCTGCTCTTGGAATCACAGCATCTTCTTGTTCTCTGCCTCCAGGACACAAAATTATGTCCTCATGACTGCTTTTAGCTCTCGCATTTCTTCACAATCCACTTTGACCTACCCCCCCCCCCCCCCCCCCCCCCCCCAAGGACAGCTTTCCATCTCATGTGGGAGTCATGCTGCTCATCCAGGATGATGTTCATAGTCAACTCATCTCCCTGACTACCCGGCTTCAAGATGGTGAAGTCCGCATTTTCCTTCCTCACTTGACCTTTACCCTTTGTACCATTTACATCACTCCGTCATTTGTTGTCTCCAGGGCAGACTTCCTACTGTTTATTGGGCAACTCCCTCACCCCTCTCCGCTGTTTCGATGTGCTGTCTTGGCTGAACTTCTCAATCAATTTAACCTCATCTGCCTGAACACAGGAGCACTTACATTCCTCTCAGATTCCATGCACACTTGTTCCCATTTGGACCTCTCCTTCTGCACTGCCCAGCTTGTCCATCGTCTTGAGCTGTCTGTTCTCTCTGACATGTACTGGAGCGACCATTTCCCGTGTGCCACCCAAATGGCAGCTTTCTAAGGCCAACTGGAGGCTTTACTCCTCCGTGGCGACCTTCAACAAACAACTTTTGTCCATTTGTGATGACCAGGTATAATATCTTACAAATGTTATCGTTACCACTGCAGAACATTCCATTCCTTTCCTCTTTACCATACCATGTCCTGGTCCTTTGGTGGACTGAGGCATGCTGTGACACTATTCACATGCGGAGACGTGCTCTCTGCATTTTTAGCTGTCATCCTACGCTGGCAAACTGCATTCGTTATAAACAGTTACATGCACATTGTCATCACATTCTTCAGGATAGGAAAAAAGTTATCTGTATTTCCTTTACTAGTTCTTTTAACAGTTCTACTCCCTCTTTCATAGCTGGCCAGTGTGGCCAAGCAATTCTTGGCGCTTCAGTCTGGAACCGCGTGGCTGCTATGGTTGCAGGATCGAATCCTGCCTCCGGCATAAATGTGTGTCATGTCCTTAGGCTAGTTAGGTTTAAGGAGTTCTAAGTTCTAGGGAACTGATGACCTCAGATGTTAAGTCCCATAGTGCTCAGAGCCATTGAACCCTATTTCATCATGTGGGCTAACATCCAACGACTCTCTGGGGCCAAGGTTCATTCCCCAATTTTCGGCCTGGCAGTAGCAGATGATGTCATAGTGGACCCTGTTGCTACATCCAGCACCTTGAACCACTATTTTGCAGAGATTTCAAGCTCTACCCACTGTCACCCTGCCTTCCTCTATTGGGGAAATGAGCAGAGGCGGCTCAGGTGATACCCTTCTCTTCTCAGAATCACGAGTGCTACAATGCCGCCTTTACGATGATGGAACTAGATCATGCTCTCACTTCATTCCAGTCTTCTGCTCCAGGGCCAGATGATGATCATATTCAGATGTTGCAGAACCTTTCTCTTGTGGGCAAGCACTTTCTCCTTCATACACACAATTGCATCTGGGCAGAGGGCACATTCCCAGACGCTTGAGTGAAGCCAGTGTCATACCCATAACTTAAATCCGGTAAGGATAAACACCTTCCTTCTAGTTATCACCCCATTTCTCTCACCAGCTTTGTTTGCAAGGCGATGGAACATATGATTCATGCCCAGCTGGTATGGTGGCTTGAGTCTCGCAATTTACTAACCAATACGCAATGTGGATTTCGAGTGCACCGTTCTGCAGTTGACCATCTCGTCACTTTGCCATCAATGTCGTGAATGGTTTTCTGCAGAGATACCAGACTGTGGCTGTGTTTTTCGATTTCGAGAAAGCCTAAAACACCTGCTGGAGGACTGGTGTCCTCTGTACACTCTACACATGGGGCTTCCATGGCCGCATGCCCCATTCCTTCAGGAATTTTTGAAAGACCGAGTTTTCAAGATACTTGTGAGTTCTGCCTCATCGGACACCTTTGTACAGGAAAAAGGCGTGCCTCAGGGTTCCGTCCTCAATGTTGTCCTCTTTGCTATCACCATTAACCCTATAATGACCTGTCTACCAACGGACATCTCTGGCTTCCTTTTCATTTATGATTTTGCCGATCTATTGCAGTTCTCCATGGACTTGTCTCCTTGAGCAGCATCTTCAGCATTGTCTCAATCATCTTTACTCATGGAGCATTGATAGTGGCTTTCATTTTTCCACTGACAAAACCATGTGTATGAGTTTCTGGGGGTACAATTGATTTCTTCCACTGTCTTTACATCTTGGGCATGTTGCTCTACCATTCATTGAAACTACAAAATTCCTGGGGCTCATTCTGGATAGGAAACTTTCTTGGTCCTCTCACGTGTCTTACCTGGCTGCCCACTATATATAGTCCCTCAATGTTCTGCGTGCCCTCAGCAGACTTCCTGTGGAGCAGTACACCCTGGGGAGCGGATCGGACCACCCTCCTGTGTTTGTATCAGTTCCTTGTCCATTCAAAACTTTATTATGGGTGTCTCATTTATGCAACAGCACGGCTGTCCGTCTTACGCCGTCTCAATACTATCCACTACCGTGGCATCCATTTGGCTAATGCGCTGGCCCCATTTACACTAGCCTGGTCGAGAGTCTGTATGCTAAAGCTGCCAAACTATCACTATCATACCGCCGTGACATTCTCCTCAGCAGATACGCATGCCGTGTGTCTGCCATGCCTAACCACCCATCCTACGCCTCCTCTTTTGATGACTTCTTTGATCACCAGTATGGGGTGCACCCCGCTTCTCTGTTATCTCCTGGATTTCACTTTTGGCTCTTGCTCCAGCACCTTAACTTCATGCTACCTACCACTTTCCAAACGGGTATGAACCCTTCACGATCTTGACTTCGTGCAGCAGTCCATGTTCACGTTGGCTTTCATTCACTTCCTATAGACACTTCTCCAGCCTCACTCTATCACTGTAAGTTTCATGACCTTCTTGCGGAACTTCACAATAGTATCTTTGTGTACACTGATGGCTCTTTGACTGACCATGGTGTTGGGTGTGCCTTCATCATTGGCACTGACATTTTTTGGTTTTGGCTTCTGGAACACTGCTCAGTATTTACAGCAGAGCCCTTTGTCCTGTATCAGGTCACGCAGTACATCCTGCGACACAGGCTTTTCAACTGCATTATCTGCTCCGCCTCTCTCAGTGCCCTTCAGAGCCTCCCTTAGTGAAACAGGTCCAGGAAAGTTGTCATTTGCTCAGTCGTGATGGAGCCATAATGATGTTTATGTGTGTTCCTGTTCACATTGGTCTGATGGGAAATAAGGCCACTGATGCAGCTGCCAAGACTCCAGTTCTCGCACCTTGGCCTGTGAGTTCTTCCATTCCCTCCAGTGATCTCGGTCCTTCCTTCATGGGAACAAGCTCCAGGGAATTACACCTCTCACAGCAGCTTGGATGACGGGGAGATCATTTTAGCTAGGCTGCGTATTGGGCACTGTCTTTTTAGCCGTTGGCATTTGTTAAGTGGTTCTTCCCCACCACATTATGCTCTGCCGGTTTGCCATTTCTTGACAGAATGCCCTTTTTTTAACCACTTACGTTCTCATTTATGTTTACTGGCTGAGAAATCGGCCATTTTAGTGAACAATGCGTGGGCTGTCAACTGCATTTTACTTTTTATCTGTCATAGCAATATGGCGGAGGACCTTTAATCTTTAGTTCAGCACCTCTGTTTCTCTATGTCGTATTTTATGGACCTTCTCCAAATCCCTGTTTTTAGCTGTATTACTGTTATGCATGGGTGCATATGACCCTAATTGCTTTTGTGCCCCTAAATAAAAATAACAATAATAAAAAACACCACTGCTGGTGATTAAGAAACTGACACTTTCGAATTACATTAAGATCAACTTGTCAAGAGGAAAGTGACAGGCATGACAGCACATGAACCTGATTTAAAGTAGTTAACCTTGATAATAACTGAGGCAATATCATCCATAAAATGTTAAGAAACTATATGAGAAAAACTATGGCAATTTAAAGTTTGGGGATGCGACACAATATTCGAAATCTCAGTAGAGGTACTCAATTGTTTTATGTGCAAAATGCATTGATTTTATGTAAATCAAGGTGACTGAAAAATTGATGTTTTATAGGTAGGTGTGTGTGTGTGTGTGTGTGTGTGTGTGTGTGTGTGTGTGTGTAGTGTTGGCCTCTATGCAAACACTGAAGAGTACCTGAAAAAGATAAGGAGTCTGACGCATCATAAATTTTTGTACTGATCTGTCACACAGACAGTTTGAATCTACTTCATTTGTTAGCATATTTCAATCAATATTAGTAGAAAACGTATAAATGTTCATGGCGGTAAACAAAATATTCATGAGCGTCAGTCATATCAGATTATTAAGTTTGTTTGTATATTTGATGGAAGTTTCCTTCGACATTGTCAGCTGATCAATGCCTTCTTTTGGTAGATAAACTAAAGCTGTCATTCATTTCATTTATTTATTCTTTCACAGTCAATTAAATTGGCATGAAATCTGCTACATGCTAGTGTATCTAAAGAATTATAATTTCAGCACAACCACACAAAGCAGGTAGTAGAAGCGACATCTATATTCTATATATAAGCAAAGATTACACAGCATGTTTTGTATTCAGAAATCACATTTAAATGTTGGTTGTTTGTGAGATCATCATGGTACACCTTTTGCAAAAAGGGCAAATATCAACTGTCATGTGTCAGAGTTGGACGGCAGCAAGATTGAGGCCTATTTAGACTGCAGTTTACAGTTGTGCAATACTGCTGCTCATTTTGGACAGAATTGCATGACTGTGATGTGAATGTGGAATCAGTGTGTTCAGGACTATATTAATGCCACACAGGACCTCAATGGCCCCACAGACTATTGCCTGATGTAGGTAGGAAATGACAGGCTTATCCAGATGTCATAGAGTTACTGTGTGTGCTAATGTGAAGAGGAGTGGGAAATTGCATGTGTGATCTTAAGTCACTTTTTAACATGTCTCCTTTCATGCATTAATTGTAAGGGCACTGATAGCCATTACAGTGATCACCCTAAATGACAACAACAAAAACAACAACAGCAACAAGTGTTGGAGAGGACAGCCATATTGTTCTCTCAGCTATGCAGACTGACTGGTAGAGCCCAGAATGTGACTTGAGTAAGGAAAAGGACTTCTTTGCAGCAAGACAAGTGTCCACTTGGACAATGCAATGATATATAAAGTACTATGGACCATTAGCACACTGACCATTGTAGTGGCTTCCTTTCACGTGTGGCATTGTAGTGGCTTCCTTTGACGTGTGGAAATTTATCACAGCATGCTGCAGAATATACTTGCATGTTTTGCGAGCCACAGGACACTACATTAAATGTTTTCCTAGGTGCGGGGTGTTGTGCATCACAATATAAAAATAAAAATGGTGTTTTTTTTATAATTGGACAATTGTACATGATGAGGGTGATAGAAGAAGTACTTCTGACAGTCTTTTTTAATTCAACAAAAATTTTGTGCTCTTGAAATGGAGACATATTTATGAGTTTAAGAAAAGTTCATTTCTTGTGCTACTTCATATTTATCATGCTGTATCTCCTAAACTGTGTGTCATACAGTAACATAATTTTATGGTTGGCTTCAGTAGTACATATTGATAGTGTGTGGAAACTTTCTGCCTAATAGACGTAGTGACAGTGAAGTAATCATTCAAAATGTAGTAAGTGACAAGCCTTTTCCCATTGTACTTTCTTCGAGGACAAAGCAAGAAAAAGTTTCAGGAAGGTGATTGTGTTTTTTTTAACAGTTTGTTGGAAGTTGGCAAGTGCTACAGTTTCCCCCATACAGTTTCCTCCATATGAGTATTATGTAGTTCATTAGCACAGCACAAGTTCCAGCACTCTGCGAGGAACATTTTGCTATTATAGGCATGGTGCAGTGCAGCGTGACTAGTTAGGGAAGCAGCAAAGGCAAAACATGCACGCAGTTATCCAACTAAACACCTATTAATTTTGGCACTCTGAAAGTACAGGGAAGTTAGGGAAGAGGAGGAAAACTGTATATTATCGGGAAGAGTATTCAGGAAGTGTAAAGCAGTCACACAGATTTTCTTTCTTCAAGAAGCAGAACACATGTATAACATTTTAGTAACCAAACAGTTGCTCGACAATATGGAGAAATGATCAGAAATTAATGAACTGTCCAAGGATAACATGATACCCTTGGCAGGTGTTAGTGTTTAAGCCAAAGCTAAGGGATTCACTGTGAGGAGTGGATTCACCAACTTCTTCAATGAGACAAATTTTAAATTTCGTTCACATTACTGATCACAATAACATCATCATCGAGCTCATTATAACTGTGGTTAAAGGCTAGATACAAATCTGTGTAGATACGCTACTGGCCATTAAAATTTGTACACCATGAAGATGATGTGCTACAGACGCGAAATTTAACCGACAGGAAGAAGATACTGTGATATGTAAATGATTAGCTTTTCAGAGCATTCACACAAGTTTGGCGCCGGTGACGACACTTACAACATGCTGACATGAGGAAAGTTTCCAACCGATTTGTCATACACAAACAGCAGTTGACTGGTGTTGCCTGGTGAAATATTGTTGTGATGCCTCGTGTAAGGAGGAGAAATGTGTACCATCACGTTTCCAACTTTGAAAGAGGTCGGATTGTAGCCTATCGCAATTGCAGTTAATCGTATTGTGACATTGCTGCTCGCGTTGGTCGAGATCCAATGACTGTTAGCAGAATATGGAATCAGTGGGTTCAGGAGGGTAATACGGAATGCCATGCTGCATCCCAAAGGCCTCGTATCACTAGCAGTCGAGATGACATGCATCTTACCCACGTGACTGTAACGGATCGTGCAGCCACGTCTCAATCTCTGAGTCAACAGATGGGGATGTTTGCAAGACAACAACCATCTGCACGAACAGTTCGACAATGTTTGCAGCAGCATGGACTATCAGCTCGGAGGCCATGGCTGCGGTTACCCTTGACGCTGCATCACAGACAGGAGTGCCTGTGATGATGTACTCAACGATGAACCGGGGTGCACGAATGGTAAAATGTCATTTTTTTGGATGAATCCGGGTTCTGTTTACAGCATCATGATGGTCGCATCCGTACTTGGTGACATCGTGGTGAACGCACATTGGATGCGTGTATTCGTCATCGCCATACTGGCATATCACCCGGCGTGATGGTATGGGGTGCCATTGGTTACACCCCTCGGTCACCTCTTGTTCGCATTGACGGCACTTTGAACAGTGGACATTACATTTCAGATGTGTTACGACCCGTGGCTCTACCCTTCATTTGATCCCTGCGAAACCCTACATTTCAGCAGGATAATGCATGACCGCATGTTGCAGGTCCTGTATGGGCTTTTCTGGATGCAGAAAATGTTCGACTGCTGCCCTGGCCAGCACATTCTCCAGATCTCTCACCAACTGAAAACGTCTGGTCAATGGTGGCCTGGCAGCTGGCTCCTCACAATACACCAGTCACTACTCTTGATGAACTGTGGTATTGTGTTGAAGCTGCATGGGCAGCTGTACCTGTACACGCCATCCAAGCTCTGTTTGACTCAATGCCCAGGCATATCAAGGCCGTTATTACGGCCAGAGGTGGTTGTTCTGGGTAGTGATTTCTCAGGATTTATGCACCCAAATTGCGTGAAAATGTAATCACATGTCAGTTGTAGTATAATATATTTGTCCAATGAATACCTGTTTATCATCTGCATTTCTTCTTGGTGTAGCAATTTTAAAGGCCAGTAGTGTATATATTACATCGGATATAATCAAAGATATTTCGTCTTACATGTTTCAATAATTTTTTGCCAATTTCTGCCCACTTAACTCCTTTTGCATTTAGTTTTTCAACTCAGCAGCAGCCTTGTACCACAAAATATGCTGTTTGGAAACCATCTTGAAGCTGCTCATCCTCTGAGGTAGAGAAGCTATCAGGTGACATTTCTAGTGAATGTTGCAATAATTAGATTGGATGAATTAACTTGTCCGATGCTGCCACTGCGCATGAGACACATACTTCAGCTCTTGCTTAGTAGTTTACTGCTCTCAGTTTGCCTTCCCCACTCCTTCAACGAAGCAAATCACTGCAACGTGTGGGACAGACTGAGTCCTGTGTGGAGGGCAGACTCCTCCAGAAGCATGCAGGCATTTCCCATAGGTAGAGCCTGGAGCAGCACTGCATTGCCCATACTGTAGGAAAATAGTCTGGCATGTTTGTATTGTGTGAAAGGAGAGCGTGGTCACACACATGTATTACACACCACATTGCAGCAAATTTCTGCAGCTAGGAAAATGTAGCATTAGGAAAGGGGCTTCCTTGTCCACTTGGACAATGCAATGATGTCTAAAAGTTCCATGGGCCATTAGCACATTGACCATTGTAGTGGCTTCCTTTGACATGGCAACAGAGAGAGGTGCTCCAACAGTGGTGAACCCATTGACAACACTGGACTCAGAAGCGGCACCACATCCTCTTTTCAGATGAGTCCCAGTTCTGCGCACAGCATCATGATGGACACATGTGTGGAAGCTCCGAGGAGAATGAACATTGCCAGATTGCGTTCATCATTGTCATACCTCTCGTGATGCTATGTGGTGTCATTGGATACAGAACGTGATCATCTCTGGTTTGCATAGCCTATAGCAGACATTTAATTTCAAATGTATTGAACCAAGTGGCTGTGCCCAGTCTTTAATGCATCGATGATGTTTTTATCAAAAAATATATGATGCAAGACACCATGTTTGCCCATGATGTCCAGACCTACCTCAATACTTGGGGTGTTTGACTGTTTCCCTGGCCAGTTCATTTTCTAGATCTCTAATTGAAAAAAATTGGTCATGGGTTGCCAAGAGACTGGCAGCCATGGCGCCAGCCACTACAATTGATGGACTCTGGTCTAGGGATGAAGCAGCATGGAATTGTGTACCTGTATCTGTCCCTGTTATCCAAGTTCAGTTTGATTAAATGCTCAACTTGGTCAGAGTCAGTGTTGCCAGAGGTGGCACCTCTTTGCGCTAAATTTAAAACTATGTATTCACATAACAAGTAAAATTTCATTATTTACTGTCCTCCTTGTTGCAATTTTAATGGCAAGAAGTGTATTTACAGTATCTGATGATGGCTGTTCTCAAAAATATGTTCTGCAGTTGGAATCAAATAAGTAACAGATGCAATATAAATGGAAACTGGGATAAAGTGACACACCTGTCTTTTTTATTTCATCAATTTTGAAGCACAAAATCAACTGAACTGCATCAGATCCAACAAAGAAAGTATGAGTGATCACAAAAGAACTCCAGAGCAATTTTTCTTTTTTTTATTTATTTTCTTTTTTTTATTTTATGAATAAGAGAGTATAGATTATGTTTTCATTTAATTTTTTTTATTACCAGTGGCCAAACTGGGCCATCTTCAGATTTAAAAATAAAGTACAGGTGGACTGTTGGTACCACCAGCATCAGCTGGTATGCATCATTGCAACTTATGCAACTTCATAAGTTGAAGAGACTGCTATGTAAAAAGTTTTCATATGATTTTACTGTGTATTTTATATCTCAAACTTTAAGTTGCAATTGCAACTTGAAGTTGCGCATGAGATACATTACCATTATGATTAATCCAATAAACACACAGTGCTGATTGGTTGCTAATAACAGATCTTGGATGTTCCATAGCAACATTTAATGATACGTTTTGGGCGTGGCCCCTCATCAGACGATCCGTTAAAAAATATATACAACATGAGCACAAAAATACTTCACAACCCACACAGTAAGGCAAAATAAGTGACAGACAAATTTTCAGAATGCAAACCAGTGTATATATTAAAGACAGTTGTATAAGCCCTGACATATAGTGCACGAGGTTTCACAGTGAAAACAGTCAAGTGCAATGGCTGAGCATGAAAACTAAAGTGAACAAATCATGCTAACAAGAGTAAAGAAAACTAAAATCGTGCCAGACGGCGTGCCTAGCTTAGCTCTCCAAATATTGTCAAATGCAATATAATTACAAAAAGGAACAAAAAGGCTATAGTTAGCTGTATGTGACAATGAATGTCATCAAAATTCACAGTATTGATGAGAACAACCCACGTGTACAGTAAAATACATCAAAAGATGTGTGTATGAAATGGCAATAACAAATCAGAACAGTACCTACACAGAAAATTCTTCATTTGTGTGGCCATATTGTCTGTAGTTGCTTTACAGTTCTTGAGGGTAATTTTGTTCTGTCATTGAAACTGAATTTCTTAGATTTTTCACAGCACACTGTTACGCACACGATGTAAGCAAGAAATCAAGCGAAAATCACCACCACTGGTGGTGATGATAACCTCAACAAAGCTAAAAGCATCTGGTGAAAAAATCACTAATTTTCATAGTTGCAATGACAGAACAAAAATACCCTCAAGAATAGCTATACAGACTGTGTGATTCAAACTAGAGTCAGAGTTTGGATTCAATACAGCATTTCTATGGAACACCCAAGATCTATTATTAGCGACCAGTCAGCATTGTATATGTTTCTTGGACAAACTTTAAAGCTGATTCTTACCACAACAAAGGAGAATGGAAAGAAAAGTACCCCCAAAAGAAATAAGAAAAATGCTTTCTTTTGTTGTTTCATTATATCATTCACCTTTATAACAGCCCTTCACTGCATCTGAATAATACTGATCATTATGATTAACATTTTGTATTTGTGTTTCATGGCATCAACATTTTTGGCACATTGTGTACTATGTTAACAGATTATTGGCAGTAACTTTTGTAACAATATTCAAATACTCGATAACCGTCCAAGTGTGTTAACTCTCGTATTCCATTACAGAGTGTTCTCATGCGCAGTAGCCAACCAATGACGGGACCAAACTCAAAAAGATGCAAGGAAGATGAAAGACTGATCAATTCAGTGCTTGGACCAGGAAAACGAGGTTACATAATTGATACAAGGACACAAACATTGGCACAAACTGCAAAGGTAAGAATCTATTGAGCTTACTAGTATATTGAATTCTGTGGGTTCATGGCCTAACAGAACTGGATGCCCAAAGATGAGAGTAAATAATTTTTGGGTCTGGAGTTTACTATGGCTAGAAAGCCTAATAACATAATTCTGATCCATGTAAAAGAAATGTAACAGCCATGGCACTTGTGTCCTTAAAGATAAGTCATGAATGAAGTAAGTACTTCAAGAATCTGGCAAGCAAAGTAAATTATTAATGGAAATGTGACGTTTCCACATGTTTTAATCAGGATTGTTCACTAAAATTGACATCACAGTGTTCATTTATTCATTAACACATGTTTTCTTTTATATTTTGTGTCATGACAATTTGGTAGAATTCCACAAGTTTGAATATTACTATTGCAATCATCACCATTGAGCAGATGAGTAGATTTACATATAGGTATCATTAGACAATAATTTTCCCACTTTGTTTTATGAGGCTTGTATCAGAATGACTAGTTGCACACACATGAAAAACATTGCTTTTAATGCATTTAATGGAATGCTAAAGTTCAGAAACCACGGTATGGCCACATTGCACTGTGAGATTTCTGCATATTCAGTTTCTGCTGAAGCCTGTCACATTACTTGGCACCTATGTCCCAAGGGGTGTTTCACACTGAAAGCAACATCAAGAGGCTGTATTTAACAGCAGCAATCAAATGGTGCCAAGTCAGGACTGCATGATCCTTACTACAGAATCTCCTAGCTAAATTGTGCAATCTTAGCATAAACGAAATCTGAAAAGTGGGATTGTGTGCTGTCATGTAGATACCCTGCACAGGCACTTATCACAAAAAGCAGGACACAGTTGGCTTGAAATGTATGTTTCAACATTGATCGTTGTTTTGCTCAGATGAAGCTTGACTGCCATAAATTCATAAACGAGGTTTTTGACTATTGTAGGTACAAGCTAAAGGGACAACTAGAGGACCATGAAAGAAGCAAACAGTTTTAGTAAACATAGATCTGGAAACAAATGGTTTCATCTGTATGAAGTATTATGACTGAGTACATGAACATCTTGTAACAGACTCTTCAAGGATTCAAACTGCTGATATGTACTTGTGGACAAACATGTTACAACTAATATTCCACATGGCCACCATACATGAGAAGACAGGCTTCAGCACAGATCCTCATCAATGCTAGTACATGTTACAAAATGCCAGGCATGTTCTGAATGCACTAACAACCATCCACAACGCGTTTCTGCAGTTGATCTACAGTATCAACAGAACTGAAATGCGCCAATGTTTTTAAACATCACCACACAAAAAAAGAAAAAGTGCCCAAGTCAGGGGGGATCTGGGAGGCCATGCTATTGCCAAGCCATGACCGATACACTTCCTGTCTTCATTCGTGCACCATATTTCTGAACAGTCACATGAAAAAATACTGAGGCATCATCATGCATATGTCAATGCAGGGTAGCCTTAAATGTAGTCTTAGACGTCAACAATTTTTTATTTTTATTTTTATTTTTTTTAATTTACATTTTATTTGCATGGAGCCATCGTAATGATGGCTTTTGCAAACGTCAGACTTAATACTATGGTTATATTTATACTTATAAAATACACTATATTCTGTAGCTGTTGCTTCTTATGTCTATTTTTTACATTTATCACATTACAACTGATATGCTAATGCCTCATGTTACAATCACTATCTTAAAATTCATTGGAAGAATATAAACATTTTTCTATTAGAAAAGATGTTAATGTTTTAGAAACATTTCCCATGTACGTTCTTAGAGAGTTTGGTAGCTTGTTATACCAAATCAAACCACTGATATATAGACTTCATCAGTAATTTTTAACGTTGTTCTGTTACGGAAATAGTTACACTTTGTTCTAGTGTTGTGATCGTGTACATCACTGCCCTTGATAGCTTCTGTTGGTTGACTTATAAAAAATACAACTGTTTTGAAGATGTACAGAGAATATATTGTCAGATATTCGTGCTGCACAAACACTTCACGACATGAATCTCTATGCCCCATCCCATGTATAAGTCTTATTGCTCTTTTGTGTAGTAGTAGTATTCTTTTTAAATGTACATCAGCTGCACAGACCCGTAGTTCAATTCCGTAATTGAGAAAGGGGTAAAGTGTTCCATAATATACTAATTTCAGTGCTTGGATAGGAACTATCTTTGCGAGCTGGCTGAGGAGATATATGGCACTACTGACTTTTCCGCATACGAAATTAATGTGGTATGTCCACCACAAATTTTCATCAACATATACACCCAGGAATTTACAGTTACCATTTTCTGTTGCAGAGATATTACACACACTATTCATATTGTTGTGATGAGAACTGCCTGTTTTAAATGTCAGTAGTTGAGATTTGGTGATATTCACCTTGAGTCCCTGATCATTAAAGTATTTTGTTACTTCTGTTACACCACTAGTAGCAAGAGATTCTAGTTCTTTAGATTCGCTCCCATAGAATAAGATAGATGTGTCATCTGCATAGCTTACAATATGGGAGTTAATGGGTTGTGCAATGTCGTTAATATATGTAAGGAAGAGAAAGGGTCCAAGGATTGAGCCCTGTGGTACACCTTGTAATACAGGTTCACTGGTGGACTGGGCATTCATGATTTTGTTATCTAGTTTGTATGACAATTTAGTGCTTTGCTTATGATTCAACAGGTACGTGGTTAGAAGATTCACGGCTTGATCCCCAACGCTATAAGATTTTAGCTTTTTAAGAAGTACCCTATGGTTTACCGTATCAAATGCTCTTGTCAGGTCCAAAAATATACCTGCAGTCTGCATCTTCTGGTCCAACAGACAGTAAACTTCATGGATGAACTGTGTAACTGCTGTGGTTGTACTTAGCTCTTTTCTGAAGCCATGCTGTGAATCTACTAGCAGTTAATGTTTTGTGAAAAAGGCACTTAGTTGAGAAAGGATAATGCTTTCGAGTATCTTACTAAAAGTGGGAATTAATTATATTGGTCTATAGTTGGGGACTTCTTTCTTACTTCCCTTTTTATACACTGGTTTCACTACACTCATTTTTAGAACCGTTGGATACATGTTTCCTCTAATGCTGCAATTAATCAGGTGAGTAAGAGGTTTAGAAATTTCTTTTAAGCATGCTTTAGTAATAGCACTGGATACGCCATCCCATCCATATGAAAATTTTTTCTTTAGCATGTATATTGCCCTGTGAACCTCCTGCTCATTCACTTCCACAAATTCAAATTCGGTACACTGGGTGAGATGGCATCGGATCTCTTTCTGTGAATCTGTAATATGCGTTGATTGTTCGCCAGAAATGTAGTAGTTATTAAAAATATTACATATAGTATCTGGGTTTTTTATAATGTTACCATCATGTCTTACGCTGAATGGTTCCATGTTCATCTTGTTGGGACCTTTTCGGTATTTGTCAATCAGCTTCCAAGATGCTTTGCTTATGTTGTCAGACTGTTCTATTGTTTTGCTGTTAATCTGCTTCCTTAGATTGAAAATTTCAGTTTTAAAAGTTTGCTTGGCCCTATTGTATTTTTCCTTGAAAACCTGCATAGTAGTAGTTTTATAAAGCTGGTTTAGATCATGTACTTTCTGCCTGAGCCTAATCAGATTTGTTGAGAGTTTTAGTCTAGGATTACTTCCATTTTGACAGTGTTTAACTACCTTCTGGATTTCTCTGACTGAACAACTATATTCATAATGATGCAATAGGGTTGAGTAGAATTCGTTTCATTTCTCATCTGACCCTTTTACCTGATACACAGAATCCCATTTCTCATTCGCTAGTTTGTCTTTAAGAGCATTAATATTTGAGGTATTCAGCATTCGTTTCTGTGGCACAATGTTTGTTATTTTAGGCACAACTGAATTTTTGTATTCATCACCTGACAGAAGTGGTCAGAATAAAGAAAATCTAACTTACTGTAATTTACCTTATCTATAACATCTTTGTTGATTATAACATAATCTACACTCCTGGAAATTGAAATAAGAACACCGTGAATTCATTGTCCCAGGAAGGGGAAACTTTATTGACACATTCCTGGGGTCAGATACATCACATGATCACACTGACAGAACCAAAGGCACATAGACACAGGCAACAGAGCATGCACAATGTCGGCACTAGTACAGTGTATATCCACCTTTCGCAGCAATGCAGGCTGCTATTCTCCCATGGAGACGATCGTAGAGATGCTGGATATAGTCCTGTGGAACGGCTTGCCACGCCATTTCCACCTGGCGCCTCAGTTGGACCAGCGTTCGTGCTGGACGTGCAGACCGCGTGAGACGACGCTTCATCCAGTCCCAAACATGCTCAATGGGGGACAGATCCGGAGATCTTGCTGGCCAGGGTAGTTGACTTACACCTTCTAGAGCACGTTGGGTGGCACGGGATACATGCGGACGTGCATTGTCCTGTTGGAACAGCAAGTTCCCTTGCCGGTCTAGGAATGGTAGAACGATGGGTTCGATGACGGTTTGGATGTACCGTGCACTATTCAGTGTCCCCTCGACGATCACCAGTGGTGTACGGCCAGTGTAGGAGATCGCTCCCCACACCATGATGCTGGGTGTTGGCCCTGTGTGCCTCGGTCGTATGCAGTCCTGATTGTGGCGCTCACCTGCACGGCGCCAAACACGCATACGACCATCATTGCACCAAGGCAGAAGCGACTCTCATCGCTGAAGACGACAAGTCTCCATTCGTCCCTCCATTCACGCCTGTCGCGACACCACTGGACCCGGGCTGCACGATGTTGGGGCGTGAGCGGAAGACGGCCTAACGGTGTGCGGGACCGTAGCCCAGCTTCATGGAGACGGTTGCGAATGGTCCTCGCCGATACCCCAGGAGCAACAGTGTCCCTAATTTGCTGGGAAGTGGCGGTGCAGTCCCCTACGGCACTGCGTAGGATCCTACGGTCTTGGCGTGCATCCGTGCGTCGCTGCGGTCCGGTCCCAGGTCGAAGGGCACGTGCACCTTCCACCGACCACTGGCGACAACATCGATGTACTGTGGAGACCTCACGACCCACGTGTTGAGCAATTCGGCGGTATGTCCACCTGGCCTCCCGCATGCCCACTATACGCCCTCGCTCAAAGTCCGTCAACTGCACATACGGTTCACGTCCACGCTGTCGCGGCATGCTACCAGTGTTAAAGACTGCGATGGAGCTCCGTATGCCACGGCAAACTGGCTGACACTGACGGCGGCGGTGCACAAATGCTGCGCAGCTAGCGCCATTCGACGGCCAACACCGCGGTTCCTGGTGTGTCCGCTGTGCCGTGCGTGTGATCATTGCTTGTACAGCCCTCTCGCAGTGTCTGGAGCAAGTATGGTGGGTCTGACACACCGGTGTCAATGTGTTCTTTTTTCCATTTCCAGGAGTGTATTCTATTGGAACATGTGTCCGTCACTCTGGTGTCAGAGTTCACTATATTTACAAGGTTGTATGAAGTCAGTACATCACTGAGTTTCAAGTTTACTATACTATTTGAGTTTGCATCTATATTAAAGTCATCTAATACAGTAAGGTCATTAGAACCAGCCTGATCAGCAACACTACTAAGTTTATCCATAAACAGCATTACATCAGCATTTGGTGGCCTACACACTCCAATCACTTTATGCTTTGATAACTTAAGATTATTATTGTGGAGTACAATACCTGTCATTTCAATTGATCCTTCTTTGGTGTGGTGTTCAAGAAAGGAAATTTTTTTAGCTTCTACATCCTTACTAACATAAATTGCCACACCGCCACCTTTATGGTTTTGCCTACAATAACTACTTGCTAGTAAGTAACCTTCTAATCTATAGTATATTATTTCACTGCATTTTAGCCCATGTTCTGTTATTATTAGTACATGTGGCACGTGTTCCTCTATGAAGATTTGTAGAATGTCTAGTTTGTTTCCGAGATATTGCACATTTAAGTGCATTAACTTTAAGGGTGTTATCCCTTCTTGTTTATTTACCATTTCGCACGAATCAAAATCGTTTGAGTTACACTTTTTATGACATTTTGCATACACTGGTTTTTTGGAACTGACCTGCAATGACTGAGCACTTACTTCACAGCCTGGCTTTTCTTTGCACACACAGGACTCAGTCATATCCGAAATACATCCCTAAAAACTATTATTATGGGCCTTTATTCTAAAAAAGTCTCGCTGTTGTAGCCCAGAGCAATTGGAGCTTTCTCCACACTGTCTTTCTCCCACAGTTTGCTTATGTGGGAAACTAGCTTGGCCTTCCCTTTCCTGTTTAAGTGGAATCCGTGTTTTGTATGTTCATCACGACTCATCTTACTTAATTCTATCAAATGTACATGGCTAAATTTATCACACAGTTTCTTTAGCTCAGAATTGTAGTGTCGAATTTCTTTGTTTACACACGACCACAGTGGTAAATCATGTCGCACTGGCACGTTTGTGATGACAATGTTTATTTGAAATAGTTTTGGTAATATGTTACGGAAGCCTCGCAGGGCTGTCTTGCTTTCGTTTTTGTATACATCATTGCCGCCGCCAATAATCACAATGTGAGTGTCTTTGTCCAACTGACTCGTTTCTGTTGTAATATTCTCCACCACTGCATTTAACATTGCACGAGGCTTGATTTTCGCGAAAACTGAATGCTTTGAAGGCATACTTTCGTGAATACGTTTGGATAGATCTTTTCCATGACTGTCGGCACACAGAAGAAGCCCTTTGGTGCATCTTAAGGTTGGCAAGTTCTTTTTTGGTCCTTTAGTTGGAGTTTTGTGATTACTTTCAGGTTTGTTTATGTCTATTGTGTTACCACAATCCGCTACAAGTGCTGAGAATTTGTTTGATAATGGTATCACTGGGGCTGTACTTACATGTAGTTCTTGCTTGTTTGTTTTTTTTTTCGGCACACGCCACATTTTCTGCGCGGAATGACTATTAACAACGGCGTTGTCTTGAGTTAGGCGATAATTCCGATCCACTGCTTTATATTTAGTTTCCAGCTCTTGATATTTTCTCAGAAGTTCTTGATATTTTGTATTGATTGATACTAGATCATCTGTTAACATGCTTATTATTTTTTCTTTTGTCTTTAGCATGTTCGTTATTTCATTTTCCGCGGCACTCACGAAGCACTATCGGCATGTCCAATCATGTTCGTCTTTTATATATTTCAAATTGACTTTGACACATTTGTTGTGGTACCAGTACTTGCAGTCGGCACACAGGATACCTCTTTTGACCTTCTTCACACAAATTTTACAAATCTCACTATCACTTTTTAAAGACACTGGGACATCACTACACGAAAAATGTTCACTCGACACCATATTGCCAATATATTCTGTAACACTGGCATGACTGCACTTTTGCCTAAGTCATATCAGGGAAACCATTGGTTCTCAGGCATATGTTCATTGAATTATTTGCTTGTTTCATTGTTCTCTACATGCCTCTTGTGTTTGTACCTAAAATAGCCAAATATCCTGTATATCTCAGAACATAAAGGAACTTTTTTTGCGTATGTAATAATGAATTCTGTAGTAGTGAAGAAGAGGGATAGTTTCACACTTTTTGGAGACCTGTTTGATTTGAATGGATTAAAACAATCTAGACTGCAACCATATTTTATTCATGACATTAATAAATTATTATTTTGATCTAGACTGTTGTTTTAACCCAGCTGTAATACCAGATCGCTGTCACTTCTCGGGACCATGTTGTCCAAATTTATGTTTAATTTCGAACTGTACTGATACATCCATTATTTGTCACCAGTCATCATTCTTTCCAGAAAGTTATAGTCAGCTTTATGTAATGATGTGATTGTTTGTCACAATATTCATTAGACACCAACTTTTGCAAAGGATAGCTGCCTGTGCACACTGTTGTTCACTGTACCATACCAAATATGGAAATACTCTGTCAAGGTTCTCAGATAAATCCTGTGCTTATTTATAATCACCTACTGAATACCTTGGATATTGGGTGGTGATGTCCCACTTACCAGTTACAAAGAGTACCTCATCACCAAAGCAGTGAAGAATGTGGAGCACCACAAGTTGATGTTGCAGCATAAACATTTTTTTAGTGTGAATTTCACTAGATCTGACTTATTTTGCCCACAGTAAAATGAACTACAATTCATGCTCCTCATCAATAGACAGCTGTATTACAGGAATTACCTCATGCTCGGCAACACGTCCGTCAAGGGCTGTTTTATCTCAAATAATCTAACATTACTGTGGGACAATTTGTTTATCAGCTTCTGGTTACCCAGCCATAATAATGTGGTGACAGAAAAAGGTGGTACATTGTGTTTTGATCTGCCCATGTAATTTTTGTAAACATTAAAAAATATACTACAGTGCTGTAACACTATTCATTTTTCTATCATCACCTTCCTCTCTCATTGATAGTGCGTGCTTATACAAGGCAGTGTAGGAATGAGATCATTGTGACATGCAACACAAATAAAGATACAACACTACACTACACAGGTATATTTCACAGCAACTTCCACAGGTATAAAGAACAGTTCCAAAGAGCAGAACTGACAAAGTAATACAGAATAACAGCACAAGTAGCTTCATATGTAGGGACAGTAAGTAGATGTTACACTGCAAGCAAAGAAGAGCTTGGGCAGTTCACAATAGCAGTACGAATAGATGACCATAGTTTGACCTGGTGACGCTGGCAATATGTGGGCACTGGTGTGTTCGTTATGCATGGTGACAGATTCATGCTAAGTGCATTTATGCCACTGTCTGGCAGCTTGAGCCCTGCAGTGAGCATCCCGACTGGATCGGTGATCCTCTGTGGCCTGCCGTGCCATTGCTCCAGATGCGCCAAAGAGTGGGTGGCATCAATAGTTTGCTATGCCTGCTGAAACGCATAGTAGCCCAGTGGATTACCAAAGAGATGAAGACCTCAAATGAATGTTATAAGCATCATACCAAATATTGTAATAAATAAATGTCTATTTTTAAATAGAATATAGTATTCTTTTAATTTGTCTTCTTTTTATTCAACCAATTATTCATCTCTACAATCCAGTGATGAACTTTTCTTTAATTCTGCTATTTTTATATTACCGGCAGTTCCTTTTAAGTTATAAAGATGTATTCTAGGGTATCAGAATTCCAATTGAGAATGATCTATATCTTTTAGTAGACATATTACTAAAACATGTGAGATGAATGAAACCCAAATTCAGTCTTCCTGCAAAAACTATTTCTTACTGCTTTGACATAGCAAAGTCAAGTAGTGAGGTCTCACTATTCATCAGACAATATGCATTAAAAACACATCAAAAAAAGTTTTGCATCACCTCAGTTCCGAGAGTTCCAGAACCTGTACAGAAAATTGAAATAGAAATCAACATAATCATCATTTCTGCCCTTTTAATTGCTCGTGAAAATGACATATTGCATGTTGTATCACCATACAGCAAGACCTTCAGAGGTGGTGGTCCAGATTGCTGTAGACACCAGTACCTCTAATACCCAGTAGCATGTCCTCTTGCATTGATGCATGCCTGTATTTATCGTGGCATACTATCCTCAAGTTCATCAAGGCACTGTCCCACTCCTCAACGGCGATTCGGCGTAGATCCCTCAGAGTGATTGGTGGGTCACGTCATCCATAAACAGCCCTTTTAAATCTATGCCAGGCATGTTCGATAGGGTACATGTCTGAAGAACATGCTGGCCACTCAAGTCAAATGATGTCATTATCCTGAAGGAAGTCATTCACAAGATGTGCATGATGGGGGCACAAAATGTCATTCATGAAGACGAATGCCTCACCAATATCAGTTGGAGGATGGCATTCACGTATCATACAGCCATTACAGTGCCTTCCATGACCACCAGCGGCGTATGTTGGCCCTGCATAATGCCACTCCAAAAGAGCAGGGAACCTTCACCTTGCTGCACTTGCTGGACAGTGTGTCTGAGGCGTTCAGGCGGACCGGGTTGCTTCCAAACACACCTCCGACGATTCTCTGGTTGAAGGCATATGCGACACTCATTGGTGAAGAGAACATACCAATCCTGAGCAGTCCATTCAGCATGTTGTTGGGCCCATCTGTATTGCACTGCATGGTGTAGTGGTTGCAAAGATGGACCTCACCATGGACGTTGGGAGTGAAGCTGCGCATCATGCAGCCTATTGCACACAGTTTGAATCGTAACACAACGTCCTGTGGCTGCACGAAAAGCATTATTCAACATGGTGGCATTGCTGTCATGTTCGATAGGGTTCATGTCTGGAGAACATGCTGGCCGCTCAAGTCAAACGATGTCATTATCCTGAAGGAAGTCATTTACAAGATGTGCATCCTTAGGTAGCAGCCATCCACTGCAGTAGTAGCCGTTGGGCGGCCTGAGCGAGGCATGTTATTGACAGTTCCTGTCTCTCTGTATCTCCTTCCCTTGTTGAGAGCCCTTCCTGGCACAAAGTAACCATGCGGACACGATCGTACAGCGGTATTGACCATCTAGGCATGGTTGAACTACAGACTACATGAGCCATGTAGCTCCTTCCTGGTGGAATGACTGGAACTGATCAGCCGTTGGACGCCATCCGTCTAATAGGCGCTGCTCCTTTGGGCAGGATTAGTGAAATCTCTGAACAGTCAAAGGGGCTGTGTCTGTGATACAATATCCACAGTCAACGTCTATCTTCAGGAGTTGTGGGAACCAGGGTCATGCAAAACTCTTTTGGTTGTGTGTACCATTCTGCTCTTGCAGTCCTTTTTTGTTCAAATATATATAAAGTAAACATCAGTTTATTTCTCATTATAAATAAAATGTGTCTTAAAATAAGTCATTTATGTGTCCAGTTGATAGAGTGGTCCCAACCCAGTGAAGTGCATATTTTGTTTAATGTATATGAAACAGGCAGGAAAACATGAAGAATACTGAGTAGTGCTGTTGTATGGCAGTAAAAAATTGATGTATTAAATGGGCATGTGAAAGTTCACTTTGAAAAATATTTTATTTGCAATGGCAAACAAAGCTATTCTTTCCATGTTGTATGATACACATGATGAACAGTACTTGTTTGGACTGACTCCATCTACACATTACAAAATCATAACAACTAATATCTGCAGAAACACAAGAGAAAAAGCACCTGAGAACTCTTAAGACAGTCACTCAGTATATTGTCTATATATTTGAAAACCAAAGGAATACGAGAGTATAACAGCATAATTCACACTACCTTATGAACATCAAGACTCCATAACTTCATTTCACTATGGCAAATTATCATAATTCAATAGATGAGAACGAATTTTTACAGGATAATTGATTGTTTGTTTCTCTCACCCTCCATATTTTTGTAATTGGTCTGCTTAATAATGTGGCTCATTCTCAGAAGTGTAGGGAAGCTCTGGGAAAACTGACACCTCAAAAACAATGAGGAATTATTCTTGTTTCTATGCAAAGTAGTGAATTGTAGTTTCTGTGAGAAGTACTGAATTATATCTACTAAATCTTGTCAAAACACACACACACACACACACGCACACACACGATATATGCTTGTAAGCCGCACATTATTTCCTGTTAAATGTAGCTGTTACAATTTCTTTGACACAATATAATGCTTGTAAGCTGCACATTATTACCTGTTAAATGTAGCTGCTACAATTTCTTTGATTTTTAAAATAAAAATAAAATAAAAAACCACTATTCTGATAGTGGCGTACGCATTACTTTGTGACCATTAAATCAATAACTGTAAAGATGACAAACTGACAGTTTGAATCTATTAAAACTACACTTACAAATGTCTTAAAACTGGTGATTAATATTTAATTCAAGACTGGATATAATTTCTTGACCCGTTTAACACTATACAGCAATAATCATAGGTAAATGAATCACTGGTTTCTATATCAACACTGTGTGTACCACATTCTTGTACCAGAAAGCTTGTTATAAAGTCTCAAGGATATGTGACTCACCTTGCTTCTAAGGATGTTTTTCAAAATTCCACTACACAAAATAATAATAGTTTTTCATAGAAAAGTATCTTTTGAACTTACCTGATTGTATTTAAATCACTGTGTTAAATATATCTAGTAATTTATTTCAGTTATGAAAATAGAAATTGAAAACAAGAGTTATATGTCTTACATGCAAAATATAGTAATGCTAATAATTTTTGTTCACAGTCTCGAGGTGGAGGATTCGAGGTTGAAATATACTACCCTCAGTGGCGTAGAGTTAATAAACCAATTGATCGACACCATGTTCTTCTTGATAGTCTCACAAAACTTGTTGAAGGTATTAATTTTTTATGCCATAGAGTTTTTGGCGTAACTTATAAACATTTCTTTCAACACAGTGATTAAAAGGAAAGATGCATGGAAAACTGAAGCTGGAAAAAGAGTACTTCATGGCTTTGGGATCAAATGCGTGTTAGTCAAACTGCATGCAAAACATTTGCAAGAAATCTTTCTTTCTTCTTATATATATATATATATATATATATATATATATATATATATATATATATATATATATATATATATATATGTGTGTGTGTGTGTGTGTGTGTGTGTGTGTGTGTGTTCAGCATGGAACTCTAGTACTGTAATGGCTGTAAAAATTTTGTGAGCTGCAGGTGTGTATATGCTTAATTAATATAAGTTGGATGTATTTGTCTATCCCTTTTCTGCATAGAAAATGATTTTGAGGGTGTGACTACTAAAACTTTTCAGTAAAAAAGAATGGAAATGAGCGTACGGCATTGTGGGCCAGGAGTCCCCCATTCTGGGAAGTTCGGTCACCGAGGGCAAGTATTTATTGCATTCGATGCCACATTGGGCGACTTGTGTGTCAGAGATGGGGATGAAATGATGAGGACAACACAACATCCAGTCCCTGAGCAGAAAAAAATCTCCTGCCTCAGCCGGGAATCGAACCCAGGCCCCTTGGCATGGCATTCTGCCACGCTGACCACTCAGCTAACGAGGGTGGATTTTCAGTAAAAACGATGCTATTAACTTCTTAAGTAAAACTATTGAAGTTAACTACCATTCATTTTGTATGCTTTAATGTTTCCAAGCGCAACTTTGAAGTGTGAATCATTAATAAGTTTTACGACACCTGTTGACTGATATGTAACCCACATGCATATCATTATCAACCACAATTGTATTATACTACCTGTCTGTCAATAACATATTGTTTTTACTTCCTGTTACACTACCTAGACTGAGAATATTTAGACATTTTCCATTGTTTCAGTTTTACTTTGTTTTTGTCTCCAGTGTTTTAATTCCTCCTGATGTCCCATTCATTAGTAATTAGTTCAGAAGAAAGCAAACTATTTATAAATAATAACATAATGAAGTTATAAGTACATAACGTATGTTTAAGCTTTCTAGATGTATATCAATAAAAATATGAGCATATTCCATTATAACATGTGAAATGTTCCACATCCACAGACAGTCAAGGAGCTTCCCAAAGTAAATCAAGGCATGTATGTCATCCATGCACACAGGGGGTTGTAGTAGATTCCTAGATTTCAGACAATGGAAAATCCAGGATGGAATATAACAATTTTGTGAAAAGGGAAGTTGGTACTCACCATATAGCGGAGATGCTGAGTCGCAGATAGGCACAACAAAAAGACTGTCACAAATTAGATTTTGGCCAGTATGGCCTTCGTCAGAATTAGACGAGAGACACACACACACACACACACACACACACACACACTCACTCAAACAAACGCAAGTGAGTGTGTATGAGTGTGTGTGTTATCTAAATTTGACGAAGGCCTTACTGATTGAAAGCTAATTTGTGACAGTCTTTTTGTTGTGCCTATCTGCGACTCAAGATTCCTAGATTTGTCACTTAAATTTGGTTCTAGAAAAATGCGAAATGGATTTTCGTGGGATAGTTTCTGTCTGTCTTCAATCATGTGCCAGTTCATTCCTTTCAGCAACTTAACGTCACTCTCTCATACGTCAAATGAACCTATGACCATTCATAATGCTCTTCTTTGTACCCATTCAACATCCACCATCAGTCCTATTCGGTACTGGTCACACACACTTGAGCAATATTCTAGGATGGGTCGCACAAGTGATTTGTAAGCAATCTCCTTTGTAGAATGCTCATGTCCCTACAAAATGTTTCACTCAAGTATTTGTATGTGTAGACCGATTCGTTTTGTGAAACGCACCATTTTACATTTATGAACATTTAAAGCGAGTTGCCATTCTTTGCATCATTTTGAAATCTTATCAAGATCTGAATGAATATATATGCAGCTTCTTACAGACAGCATTTCATTATACACTGAAATGCCAAAGAAACTGGTATAGGCATGCATATTCAAATACAGAGATATGTAAACAGGCAGAATACAGCATTGCCATTGGCAATGCTTATATAAGACAAGTGTTTGGCGCAGTTGTTAGATCGGTTACTGCTGCTACTATAGCAGGTTATCAAGATTGAAATGGGTTTGAACATGGTGTTATAGTCGGCACACGAGCAATGGGACACAGCATCTCCAAGGTAATGAAGAAGTTGGCATTTTCCTGTACAACCATTACATGAGTGCACTGTGAATATCAGGAATGCGGTAAAATATCAAATCCCCGACATCGCTGCAGCCGGAAAAAGATCCTGCAAGAAAAGAACCAACGATGACAAGAGAATGATTCAACATGACGGAAGTGCACCCCTTCTGAAAATTGCTGCAGATTTCAATGTTGGGCCATCAACAAATGTTAGCATGCGAACCATTCGAAGAAACATCATCAATATGGGCTTTTGGAGCCAAAGGCCCACTCATGTACCCTTGATGACTGAAAGACACAAAGCTTTACACCTTGTCTGGGCCCATCAACACCAACATTGGACTGCTGATAACTGGAAACCTGTCACCTGGTCTGATGAGTCTTGTTTCAAATTGTATTAAGCGGCTATGGAGACACAACCTCATGAATCCATGGACTCTGCATGTTAGCAGGGGACTGTTCAAGATGGTGGAGGCCCTGTAATGGTGTGGGGGATGTGCAGTTGGAGTGGTATGGGACCCCAGATACATATAGATACGACTCTGACAGATGACACGTACATAAGCATCCAGTCTGATCACCTGCATCCATTCGTGTCCATTGTGCATTCTCATGGACTTCAGCAATTCCAGCAGGACAATGCAACATCCACATGTCCAGAATTGCTACAGAGTGGTCCAGGAACACACTTCTGAGTTTAAACACTTCTTCTGGCCACCAAACTCCCCAGACATGAACATTATTTAGCATCTGGGATGCCTTGCAACGTGCTGTTCAGAAGAGATCTCCATTCCTTTGTGCTCTCATTGATTTCTGGACAGCACTACAGTAGAGTCTCAATAGTTTGAGTTTCCAATAATCCGAGCCTCTTAAAAAAAAAAAGGTGCAACAATCTACTTTCTTTTTTTTTTTACTGACATGATAAATAATGAAAACATCATTGCAAAAGATAGATAGGGAGAGTACAGCTCAGTGACAAAACAGACAACAATGCAATCAACACAGACGATTAGCTCGCTGCCCTGTTGCACGAACATCTGTTGTCAGTATGGCACGAAATACCCCGACTGCTGCCAGCTGCTACCGATCAAAATTGGGGAGTTCATACGCTGCTGTAGTTCCCAGTACCTGTACTGTAAAGTGTTGTGTGTTGTTTTGTTTTGTTTGTTGACTGTGTGTTCTGTTGTACACCTTACAAAGATGAGTGCTGTAACAAATAAGAGGAAATTTGTGCCTTTGCATCTAAAATTTGAAGCACTAAGACGACTTGACATAGGAGAAACAATAAAAAATCTTGCTCTTGAATATGGTCTCGGTGAAGTTACTGTTGGTGACTGGCGAAGAAACCGACTTAAATTGGAACAGTTTTCTTCACAGAAATGCTCACATGAATCACTCAGTCGAAGAAGTATAAAGAAGTCAGACTTCAAAAAAACAAGTGAGGGATTGTTCATGTGGTTTACCCAACAGAGACAGAAGGGTGCTCCGATTTCTGGCCCAATCTTGCAGGAAAAAGCTTTGTTTTTCAGAAACCAGCTGCAGGAAGGAGATGACAATTTCACCGCTAGTGTGGACTGGCTCGACAAGTGGAAGAAGAGGTATGGAGTGCGTCAGGTAGACATATGTGGAGAAAAACTCTGGTGACAGTCAGGCCGTTTCAAAATTTATGGTCGAGTTTAAAAAAAAAAAAAATCATAACTGACGAAAATTTGTCTATTGAACAAATATATAACTGTGACGAAACTGGGCTAAATTTTAAAATGTTACCAGCAAGAACACTTGCTTCCTGTGAAGAAAAAAGTGCTTCTAGGCACAAAAAAGCAAAGAGTGGCTCACAGTTATGGCAGTTTCAAATGCAACTGGAAACCACAAACTAAAACTAGTTGTGATTGGGAAGTCTGCCAAGCCAAGAGCATTCAAGAATGTATCCATCTCAGCTCTTCCGGTTGTCTATTTACATCAGAATAATGCCTGGATGAACCAGGAATTCTTCAAGAACTGGTTTTTTAACTCGTTTGTACCTGACTGCAAGAATTTTTTAAAAGAAAGGGGACTGCTATGCAAAGCAATTTTGCTCATGGATAATGCGTTCTCACATCCAGGTGCAGGAGAACTGCAATGCGATGGTATCCGCGCCTTGTTTTTCCCACCAAACGTTACCTGTCTCATTCAGCCCATGGATCAGAGCGTTCTGGAATGTCTAAAAAAAAGTATCGACGGTGATTGCTACAGTCAATCCTGCATTCCGAAGACAACGAAAGCATTGTAGAAGCTTTGAAGAAAGTGACTTTGAAGGACGTCGTGTACTGGATTAGCGATACTTGGAGTGAAATAAAGTCAGATACAATTTCTAAGTCATGGAGGAAAATTCTGCAGGAAAGTATGCCAGACACAGAAACTGAAGATTTAGCAGATGAGGACGATCAACCTTTGTGTAATTTAATCAGAAGATTGATAGGGTGTGAAGAGGCAGAAGAGGTGGAAGTGGGTGAGTTGTTAAATTCGGACGAACAGTTGGAAGTGACAGACTCTTCTATAATTGACATGGTTAACATTCAATCGCTGTGTGAGAGTGACGAGGATGACGAGGTAGAGGCTGCACTGATGATGAGTCACACCAATGGCTACGCTGCTCTCGAGGCTGCCATAAGCTACGTGGAACAACAGCCTAAGGCGACACCAACTGACCTACTGCTCCTGAGACGATGGCGGGACATTGCCGCGAGGAAACATTGCAGCTTTGCCAAACAAAAGACACTTCACTATTACTTGTCTAAATAAATAATTATTGTTATTTTGCAAATGCAAATGCATGTGTAAATACTTTTATTTTAATAAAGTTCTTATTTTGACGTGTATTACTTACAAAATCATAGTATTTCTTTTTTGCATTTAAATTTCGATAGTCAGAGTTCTTGATAGTTCGAGGTGGTTCTGGTCCCGTTCATCTCAAACTATCGAGACTCTACTGTACTTCAGACATTAGTGGAGTCTGTGCCACGTCATGTTGTGGCACTTCTGCATGCTTGCAGCACTCTACACAATATTAGGCAGGTGTACCAGTTTCTTTGGTTCTTCATTGTAGATAACTGCATCATCTCTCAGAAGTCTGCTGTTATTATTAATATTGTCAACAGTGTAATTAATAAACAACAGACTTCCCCAACTGAAGTAACTTCTACACCGGTTGTTGACTCTCCATCCAAGATAACTTGCTGTGCTCTTCCCACAGAAAAATCCTCAGTCGAGTCCCAAATCTCGTTTGATACCACATACTAATGTACTTTCAAAAATAAATATAGGTGGGGTACTGAGTCAAATACTTTTTGGAAATAAGGAAATACTGCATCTACCTGCCTGCCTTAAGTCATGGCTTTCTGTGTGTCATGTGAGAAGACTGCAGGTATGGTGTCACATGATCAGTGTTTTTAAAACTCATGCTGGTTGGCACAGAGGACCTCATTATGTTTGACTCAGTGAGTGTTCTAAGATTCTACAACAAATCATAGTCAATAGTATTGGGTGTCCGTTGTGTGAATCACTTTTACTACCCTTGTTGAAGATGAGTATGATCTGTGCTTTCTTCCAACAACTGAGCGTGGGTTTTTGGTCGAGGGATCTACAATAGATTATAGTTAGAATAGAGGCTTAGTCAGCTACAAACTCAGTATAAAATATGATGGGGATTCCATGAGGCCCTGGAGCTTTGTTCAGTTTTATCTCCAGGCTTTTCATTTGTGAAGGAACATTTAAAAACCGAGTTAAGCATTTTAGATTTTGCTCTGACACCCTCAATTTTCATCCTCGTCTCATCTATGTGTGACCGGACATTGACTTTGATGCCAGTAACAGCCTTTACATATGACCAGAATTTCTTTGGTTTCTGTGAAATATCTTTTGACTATATTCCGCTGCAGTAGTCACTGAAGGCTACACACATTGCACTCTTGACAGCCAAACCCGTTTCATTCAGCTTTGGGCTATCTATAGCCTTATGCTTTGTCTTACATGGTTTGAGTGGGCAAGGGGTGAAATGGTGGGGAGGGGGTGCAGGAGTGTTGGGAAGCATGGCTGACAGCTGGGAGAGAGACAGCAGGTAGGAATGTGGTACTGTTGAGCTCCGTCTGGCTGCGGGCATAGAGTGATGTGCTGTGCAGGAGTAGAGGGTTGGGAAAAGAAGGTGTGGGTACAGGATGAGTGAAGTTAGGGGGCAATTGTAGGGTGAATGAGGGCAGAGGCCAAGAGGAATATGGGACTGAAGGCTGTCTTGCAGGGACAACTGCCATCTACATAATCGGTTGTGCAGAAGGATCCAGTTGACATGTGTTGAAATCAATGCTCTTAGTCACAGTTAGGTGGTGGCCATTCATTTGGGTGGACAGCTAGGTGGTGGTCCTGTCCACATAAAATGCTGTGCAGAGATTACAGCGAAGCTGGTGTGTAACATAACTGTCTTCACAGGTAGCCTTGCCTGTGATGGGATGGGATATGACTGCTACAGGAACGGAGGAGGATGTGCTGGGTGGATGTATCAGACAGGCCTTGCACTTTGGTGTTCCACAAGGGTATCTGCATACATAATCTACAAGTCACCTTATGGCTTATGGCAGAGGGAACCATGTTTCACTACTAATCATATCCTTTCCTATTCCACTCTCAAGGAGAGAGAGTGAAAAACTGTTGATTGCACTTGGCCTGGTAAGGCCAGGCCTTCATATCATACCCCTCCAGCAAGTGCCTCCCCCTTCATCTCAACATCTGCGGTGTTTTTAATCAGTTGCATATCAGTCTGTGTTGATACATGATTGTATGCTGTGTTCATCTCTGATTATAATCATTTCATAGTCGTTGACCATGATGATTCCTAATGGAATCCAGCCTAATGAAAATCCTACCTGCAGTGCTGTTACAGCACTGCCACAACCTACTGTTCACTTGTTTGTCTACAGTACCCGAAGATTTATTCACTATAATTCTGTTGCTCAGAACAACAGGTTTCAATATTTGTAATGCTGTTAAAAAGTGTGTTGATAAAATTAGTTTTCAAGAATACTGTGCAGTTTTGACCAATAGTGCACAAACTGTAAGTGAATTAGCATTTTTAACAAATTTTACAAATCACTTAAATAAATACTATTGAAATAATTTATGTACTACAGTTTTACCAGACAGACTTTAAATAATTAATAAGTCTCATTCTCAAAAAAGATAATGAAAGTAGTTAAATTTTAAAAGTTAATCAACACCACCTATTAAACTGTAAAATTTCACTTTTCACTGAGCTAACAAAATTTGATTACTGTCTGGTTCCTACATAAAATTAAAGTTTGAGGATTTTTCATTTAAGTTACATTCAGTTACTTTAATGAATAGAGCAGGACCCTAGTACTGGTAGTGATTAATTGGGATAGTTATTGACACTGACAAAATTTGAAGTTAACACAATATCTATAATGTTCAGTTGCTGATTGTAATACATTGATTTCTAGATTTGTGAAATGGCACAGTCTTAGTCTGAAGTGCAGTTGCTTTAGGTGTGGTATGATGATTTGATGACAGTAGTTGTAGGCAGCAGGCTCTTCCATCCATTTATGAGCAGGATTAAAGACATCTGACTACACAGTACTCTTCTTCTATTAATACTTTTGAAACTCTCTGCAAATAACTGCTGTATTCTTCTCAATGCCTTGACTAACATTTTACCACCGTGGAGTTCACATACTAAGTTGCACACATACTTTTGCAATTAATCATGCCCGGTGCCTCTCACTGTCAGCTTGCAACACCTCGTGTGTGCGCTTTCATGTACCAATGATATTAGTACCATGCTGAGATTGTCTTTGGTTAGAGATTGTTGTACGAACAGCCTTGCCACATTGGTAACACCAGCTCCTGTCAGATCACTGAAGTTGAGTGCTGTCAGGCTGGGCTAGCACATGGGTAGGTGACCATCCAGTCTGTCAAGCACTGTTGCGAGCGGAGTGCACTCAGCCATTGGGAGGCAAACTGAGGAACTACTTGATTGAGAAGTAGCAGCTTCAGTCTTGTAAACTGACAAAACAGCTGGGAGAGCAATGTGCTGACCACATGGCCCTCCATATGCACATCGAGTGATGCCTGTGGGCTGAGGATGACTCGTTGGCCGATCGGTACCATTGGGCCTTCATGGCCTGTTTGGGTGTAGTTTAGTGTAGTTTTTTTTATATACAGATTGTTGTTATACATTGCAAAAATCCTGACTTTGCCAGTGTGTTTACTACATTTCTTTACAATGTTTTTTTTTTTAAATGATTGGTAATAATTTTGCATTACGGTATTCCATGTAATTAGAATTGACAGTAAAAGAACAGAATATATACATTTGTAATCTGAAATTTCTCTCCAAATTTGAAAATAAAAAATGTAAAAAATATAAAGTACTGTGTTGTAGTGTTACAGTGTGCTGACTGAACAGCCAGTAATAAATCCAGCAGCATGCCTTTGAATTTCTTTAACATTTTCCTTTAATCTGACTGCACTTCAGCAGTACTCAAGAATGGGTCACACAGGTGTTCTGTGCACAGGTACCTTTGTAGAGGAACTAATCATCCCAAAAATCTCCTAGTAAACTGATGTTGGCAATTCACATTCCCTACTACCATCCTTACATACTCATTCCATTTCTTATTGCTTTGCAATGTCACATCTAGATATTGAATTGATATGATTGTGTCAAGCCACACAAACATTTAGGGCAAGCAGCCATTCATCACACGAGATGGAAATTCTAAGTCATCTTGTATCCTTCTACACTCACTCAAAGATGATATTTTTCCACATACTACAGTGTCATCAGGAGTTGTAGATTGCTGCTCACCCTATCCTTCAGATCATTTATAGATACAGAAAATAACAACGGTTGTACCACACTTCCCTGAGGTTGTAGATTGGTTGGGCAGCAGAATGCCACTTTAGCAGGCTTTGTGAGTAGGACGTTACTCAGTTCTGGGCCTAATAATAAGTAGTCAAAGTCCTGGTGAAGGATATGGTTCAATTTTTCCAGTCCAGTATGCCATCGAATGATGAGGCTGTTGCTCCTTTGCACCTGCTTTCTGAGGGCAGTCAGAAGATTGTGGGCGTGTGTAGATACAACACAAGAAATCTGTATACAGTCTAGGATTGATCATAAGATTTATCTGTGAATACCATAGTAAGACCTTCACTTGCTAGTCACTGCAGATGCACCACCTACTGGTGATCAAACTGTACGATAATGACTTTTTGGTGTGTAAGGGATGGAAAATATCAAAGTTTAGGCATTGTTGATAGTGGGCTTCATATGTACAGATGTCAGGTTGGAGCCATCAGAGAAGTAGAGATCAATATCTAGAAAGGTGATATGCTGAGCTGAAGTAGATCAGGTGAAGTGGATAGGAGAGAACATGTTGAGAATGTGAAGGAATGTTTATAGACTGTCTTGGCTTTGGATTCAGATTATGAAGATATCATCAATGAACATGAACCAGTATGTAGTTAGTTAGGTGTATAAGGAATAAGGTAGTGCTTTGGACTCGGAAGGACACTGGGAGAGGTAGTATTTGAGTGCGGCAAGGCCATGGGCACGGGAGATGTTGGTGTTTAGAAAGATGGTGCCAACAATGACAAGTAGGGATCTAGGTAGTATTTTTGTCGTTCATATGGTTAGCAAAGGCTGTGGCAGTTGGGTGGAGGTGATGTTTTACAACAGCCAAGATTCTTCCTGTCCCAGTCTTCCCCTGTTCTATCTGCCCTTCCCAATACACTGCTCCACATCATTGTGGGCTGCGCACAACTCTTCCTGCCTGTGGCCAGAAGGAATTCAAAGGGCCATATTCGTACCCCATGCACCTATTTCTCACTTCCAGCTTTCAGCTACCCTTCCTGAATATTCCTGCACTTCCGTCCCTCCCCCCTCCCCCCCCCCCCCCCCTCGTCACCCACATAACCCAATACAAACTCTCACCCCAGTGTAATGTAGTCAGCCATGACAATGATAGCTGGTGTGTGTGTGTGTGTGTGTGTGTGTGTGTGTGTGTGTGTGTGTGTGTGTGTAAAAATTATTTCCCATTACAAATTTTGTAGACTGTAACAGAACAGTATTGAGTTCCTGCCAACTTTTCAGTCAAACAATACAATACTTAAATGGCAACTGAAGCATCCTCTGTCACATGTCTTATTTTACTACAGGTTCTGTTTTACTCCAGAGTCTTTGGTGGAACATAAATAATCTAAAGGATAATTGAATAGTAGTTTAGATGCTGAGTTGTCAACAGGCACATAAAAATTAAAGAAAACTTTGCTAGCTTTTGGATGAATCCTTCCTTAGAACTGCCAAGTGTGCGTGCACATGCACACTCTGTAGTTCTGAAGAAGTATTCGTCCAAAAGCTAGCAAAGTTCTCCTCCATAGACAACAGTTACTGAGATGACACTCTGAGCACTAGTTGACTCAGCAGCTTCTGGTTCTGTAATGTTGAATGCTACTTATCACCAGCTAAAGAAGACTTGTGTTCTGTGTTATGAATGCAGTTGTGCTGAAGGACTCTGCCAATGGGAAATGGGTACAGCTGACAGGAGCATGTATTGCAAGAATAACTATCACTGACAGAACACAGCCCTTTGCATTTGTTATTTTAGCAGAATGTAGTCACAATGTTATTCTCAGATGGAGCTTCTTGCAGGCATCGAAAGCAGTCAGACTGTGGAAGATCAGGGGTTCAGATTGAAGAAGCTATTCTAACAAGCACACATTACAAAGACAGCTCTGGGCAGCTGTTTGCTGTTAAAGGCATTGTTATCTCACCATCATCAAAAAGATGAGTGCCAGTCATCAACTGAGATGCTCAGTTAAACTGTGAAGCTTTTGTCGATTGCAAAAAGGTACTTAGACTTTCAAAAGAAATATACATGCCAACAGCGATCATAAGCATTGTAAGTGGTCAAGAAGAACTTTGGATCACTAATTTTCACCAGCCAAAATTCATCTCTAATGGTATGTACATAGGCACAGCCAAACCAGTCCAAGACGGGCAGATTAGTGTCATCAACAAAGAATCATTTTTCACTACCACTACAGACAGTGCACCAAACTCCTGGCTTGATCGAGGGAGAATGTCGGCGAGTGGTAGCAATTCTGCATCTGTTTTCAGATTCTTATGGCTGTGAAGTGGAGAAAAGACTGACCAAACGGCCCACAGTAATACATTACATCAATGCTGGGGATCATCCGTCAGTTAGCAAGCACTCATAAAGTGAGCCGCCCTAGCTGAACGACAGGTAATCCAGAGGAAGTGGAGAAGATGCTGGAATATGATGATATTGAACTTTCAGAGTCCTTCGTCCTCCCGTGTGGTCTTTGTGAAGGATGAGGATGGTACACGACATTTCTGTGCCAACTACCAGCAACTCAAGAAAATCACAATGAAAGATATGTATCTATTGCTGTGCATTGATGACACCCTAGACTGCTTGAAAGGAGCAAAGTATTTCTCAACTGAAGACAGGCTATTGGCAAGTCAAGGTTGGCCAGGCTGACTGGGAAAAGACTGCCGTCATAAATCCTGATAGCCTCTATGAATTCAATCTTATGCCTTTTTAGTTCATTTTTGTCGCCGTATTATTCTTAGCTGCTTTACTATTATTGAGGGTATTATAATTCCACCTTTGCAACTACACACAAAATGCATTTTCTTGTATTTGCAAAGGTGGAATTGAAATACCCTCAGTAATTATGTTGTTTGGACTATGCAGTGCTCCAGCCACCTTTGAATGTATGATGGACAGTCTGCTTCGACACCTTAAATGGACAAAGTGCCTGTGATATCTGGATGACAAAGTGCCTCTGCCTCATCCAAGAAATAAAAATCATAGGGTAAGAATGAAGACGGAGTCCACTCCGATCGAGAGAAAATAAGCAGGTACAGTTTCTCTGACTCCTTACCACATTTGGGATGTGAGAAGTTTTCCTGGAATGTGCTCATACTATCAGTGATTTGTAAAGGACTTCTGTAGCTAGAAACATCTCTTGCAAGAATTACTGCAGAGTGATGCCAAATTTTCCTGTAATGAGTCTCAAGAAACATCTTTCAATGTCCTTTGCTAACATCATCTCCAGTTACAGCACTTTATGACGAGAATGCCAAGACAGAACTACACACCAACACTAGCAGTTTTGGGATGAGGCAGTTCTAGTACAAATTCAGGAATGCACCGAGTAGGTGATAGCTTATGCTTCTAGAGTGTTCTCCAAGTCAAGAACAACTGCTGTACAACCAAGAAAGAGTGCCCTGCAGGTGTTTCGGTCCTCAGCAAGTTCCAGCCATATTTATTTAGGAAACAATACTCTGTTGTAATGGATCACCATGTGTAGTGTTGGCAGAAGAGCCAACACTGTTTTTCTAGAGGAGGCCGAAATGCACGCGTTTAATTACACGCTGACTGGCGATAGGTCTGGAACAGGTCAGAGAAATAAGACTAGCAAAACAGGAGGTAACTGGTAGAATACTTAACTTTAATCCACAATTGTAGAACATCTCTCGTTACGGTACATGCTTCATAATATTAATTATCAACTGAATACGGCGCCTTGCTAGGTCATAGCAAATGTAGCTGAAGGCTATGCTAACTATCGTCTCGGCAAATGAGAGCGTAGTTGTCAGTGAACCTTTGCTATGAACGTCGGCTGTACAACTGGGGCAAGTGCTAGTAAGTCTCTCTAGACCTGCCGTGTGGTGGCACTCGGTCTGCTATCACTGACAGTGACAACACGCGGGTCCGACGTATACTAATGGACCACGGCCGATTTAAAGGCTACTACCTAGCAAGTGTGGTGTCTGGCGGTGACACCACACCATGCTCTATGCTGGGTGACTAGCCTACTGATGAGCCTGAAGGATCCATCAGGTCAACTGGCACGATGGGCAGTGAGGTTTCAGGAGTACAACATCACAAAGGTACACAAAAATAGACACAAAGACAAGGAGTAATCCTTTAGCAGAACGCAGCAGTTTGGATGAAATCTCTGTAATCAGAAATTGCTGCTGAAAAGAGAGAAAGTCCAGCACTGCTGAAAACCATAGCAGCTTTGAGGAGGAGGAATGGACCAAAGGAGATTTCCAATTAAGGACTGAAATATTGTATAAGAGGAGCTGCGATCTGATGGAGCAGAGATGATTGCTTGCCATTTCACCTCACCAGAAGCCAGAAATTCTGACATAGTTCCATGGTGCTCCAACTTCTGATCATCTGGGATTCTTGAAACCTCTTGACAGAATCAGGTGGAGGTATCACTGGTCAGGTCTTTACCAGTCCATTACACACTTTGTGAGCCCCTGTAAGGAATGTCAGAGATGGAATCAAATGCAGCAGAGCCTCCGGAGCATTTGATCCCAATCCAGCAGCATTATTTCAGTGGATTGGAATTGACCTATTGGGGCAAGTTCCAGAAGTCAACAAACATAAATCAATGGATAATAGTCGGCACTGACTATCACTGCCTCTATGCTGCTATTACATGTGTGCTGCCTGCTGAAGCTCCAGAAACTGTAAATTTCCTTATAGAAGACATCATTTTGAAACATGAAGTACCCCGTGTGACCTCTGATCATGGAAAAGATTTCCAGTCAAGACTAGTATCAGAGATAATTTCATGTTGTGACATCACCTACAGGATGACAACTGGCTACCATCCATAGATATAGATGAATGGCATCACAGGATACTTTAATAAGTCATTGGCAGATATGCTCTTCACTTATATTGATTCCAAACAGAGCAATTTGGACACTATAATATTCATTATGACAGTCACGTACAACACTGAAACATAGGACACTACAAGATTCACACTATTCTTTGTGCTCTATGGTCAAGAGGCTGAAATGACAGTAGGTACACTGTTCCCAGTCCAACAGGATGATACTCAAGATGACTATATGAAACACATCATCATCAGGATTGAAGCAGCATGCAACTGGTTTGTGTAGAAAGACCAAGGGCACTTTAATATAAAGCACCAGCCAATAAGATGCAGCCCCAGAGACTTTGTAAAGATTTTTATCCCTGTGTGGGAAGTAGGTCATAATAGTTACTGAAGTGCTACTTTTGGCTGTATCATATCCTTCATCACTTGCCAGACATCACATATAAAGTTGAGGATTATGACTCTTCATAAAGAGGACAAAATTGCAGACACATTGTCCATATCCTCCATATGAAGTCCTAATACAGTCCAGACATGCAGATGAATGATGAAAGGTTCAAGAAAACTAAAGACCCATTCAACAATCGCGAAGCTTTAATGGGAGTGGCTACTATTGATGCTCATCATAGTGAAGAGGATTTAACAACACGAAGATATGCCTGTGCCACCATGTAGAGGACCACTGATGAGATCCAGATCCAGGGTGCTGTAGTCAGCTCCAGTGAGAACTTTTGTAAAAATGGGTCACAATTTCTCGAGAAGAGGGAACAATGCCATGAGCTGTGGTGCATGCAGTGTAGTGGAACAGTTAGTGTCACTGCCTGGCATACTGTGGATCCCCTGTTCAAACCCTACAACCAGCAATTATTTGTTGTTTAGTATTTATCATTTCTGGAAGTGTCTTGAAATATCATATGTTAGTATATTCTGGACAATTATATGTTTGTATAAACATAAGCATTCTGGAATATTCAATGTTTGTATTTACAGCTGCACTCTCCATCCAGGAGGTCTTTGCATTCCAGATGCCTGTTGGTGTTTGTAATAAACTTGCTTTCTGTGCTAAGTGTACTGCAGGGTGGTTAAGTGCAGTCACTCACAGAGGTCCAGTGTGGGCCAGAAGTATCATATGGCAGTGAAACTCAGTAGATATTCTAATGCGTTAATGCAGAGCCAATTTATACTGGAAAAAAATTAATTCCTGTTTTGGCTATCAGGTACTAATCTTGTGCTGTGAATGCAAGAGACACACATACGGTGAAACCCCTATTTACGTTTTCGTGTGGTTCTGGATTAAAAAATGCAAAATTTAGGAAAATGTTAAAAACCCCAAAAAATAAGCAAAAACACATGTGATTGGCATATATGATAAAAAATCGCAATCCTCTACAATACTGTGTATAAAATCTGTCTAAGTAAAGAAAATAAAATGTACACTACAATATTTATGCAGTAATTTGTGGTAATGAATTTATCAATTCTTGAAAAATCACAGATGTGTAACAGCAAGTAAAAACTCATCAAGAAAGTGCAATTGGTATCTGAGGACAGGGTAATAAAGCTGTTTTCTGACGTGCTATGACTACAAATTATACTTTCAAGACATGTGTATTTTAGAGATCATCCTGTGCGCTCACCCAGAAAAAAGCAAAAACTGAATACGTTGAATTAAACCAAAAACATCACAGCAGCTAAGTAGCTAAACCATAAACATAAATGTGGACATCTGCTTAATGGCATACTTTGTTACTGTTTTTTAATGCTTTTCTTATAAGCTGCATTTCATGTGCTCACGGCCATTAAAGTGTTATTTTGGGCTTGATGAGAGAAACAGAGGTGTGAAAAAATGAGTTAATTCCTCAGTTGACATTACAAGCTTGTTAGAAGTTGGCTCAGTGAATTTCTGTACACTCTGTAAAATTTAAACTTGAAAGGAAACTCAGAGGAATTTTTAGCATGCCCTCTGTCGCTGCTCCCAGTCTTTACGATCTACAATTTGTGGTGGGTGCAGTGCAAAGTATATACGTGAGTGGTATATGTGTTTGTTGTTGCAGCTGGATCATGTGAGATTTTAAAATGAAAGTCTTTAAAATGTGCTATCACAAATCTTTTGTTCTATTTCTTTGTGGTATCTCTGTCATAGCACATCATCTGAGTGAAAAGTATATTTTCAGCACTTCACAAAATGCTTTCACCCCTACTTGCACTCTCGTTGCCGAAGGGCCATTACCCCTCTCCACACATCCAGTAAGCGAGCTCATTTTTACGTGTTTTAGTGTGATGTGGTGGCTGCACTGGCTATTGGGTGATTTAACAAGTCGCCAGCCAATAAGAGTTCACTAGGCAGAAATCGGTGACATTTCCTCGATTATGACTGAGAATATTCTTCGACACTCAATGTTTGAATTTAAAAGGTTGATGACTGATTTCGTTGCTGAATACAGTACATTGGAAATACATGCAAAAAGATGAGACTGAATTATGACTGGCACAAGAAAAGGTGGTGGCTGGGCCCCTTTATCATGTGTTGGCTTGATCCGGAACACTTTGCGTCAACTGTCTTGTTTTTCCATTACCGCTGCAAACTAGTAGTAGTTGTATCATAATTTTGTGGTGAATCTAAATGTTGAAAGTTGTGTTGGCAACACCGATCCTGGGTTATGTCAGCACTTCCTCTCTCACATCTCCCCTCTCCACAACGGCCTAAAATATTTTCTTAACTCTGCCACCAAGCGTGGTGCGAACCACCTGTATTTTGTGCCACGTATAACTCCGTCAGTCACATCAAATATCAATAGGAAGAAAATGGGACAAAGTCAAGCGAATAAGAACTTAGAATTGAGGTTAATCTTACTAGGAAGAAATGTAAAAATGGGGAATTTTTAGCATTGATCTTGTGGGATATTCACATGGGCTACGAATCTATGGTGTAGAATCACAAAAATCGTAAAGTCAGAGAATGTAAAATCGAAGTTCCACTGTAGAAATATTTCCAAATAGAACGAGATGTGGGCAGAAAACGTCAAACAAGTGAGAAATGTTGATTTTATTATTAACCATAGCTTACAAAGTTTGTTCACTATAGTCACTGGAGATGTCAGTATACAGTGCCAGATTTGCACCTGGTGGCCGAAATTGGAACCTTTTTTCCCCCAGTATATATAAATCCATTCCACACTAACACATTAGCATATCGACCAAGTTTCACTGCCACATGGTGATTGTAGCTGACACTTGACCTCTGTTAGTAGCTGCACTTTAATTATAACCACTTGGTATTTCATTGATGATGACTCTGTTTTCAGATTTGGCCTTGATTGTGGTTACGACGTGACAATATGACAGTGACTGAATTTTTGAAAGGATTACATTTTAAAATTCAAACGTTTAGGAAGACAACTCTTTTGAATAAAGTTAAATTTTTAATTACCCAGTTTTCAGAAAAGATAAGATTCTCTGTAGAAAGATGAGAGTGAGGGCTATGCCAGTCATAAAACAAATCACTATTTGCAAGACCACAATTGCATGTATATGTAGTTCTAGTGAATTGTTGATTTACATGTGGCTTTAGTGAATTTTTAATTTTGAGTATTTTGTTAAAGAAAATGTTTCACCATGAACATCTAGACTGTTATCAGAAACTCTACACTGAATAATACAATTTGGATAAGAATTTGGACATTTCATATTTACATAGTATCTGCATTACACAAGGAAGAGGGAGCAGAGAAGAAGAAGAAAAAGTTGTATTTACGTTAGGAGGGGTGTTATACCAAATGGAATCATTTTACATAGCTACATTTAAAGCTTCAGCATCCCTTTTTAATGTATGTGGCATGTCATACAAGTTGTACACTAATTACCTTTTATTCAAGAATTGTACAAAAATTGCAGTTCAATGAGAAAGTACAATATGCATAGTAGGTGAGAGTTTCCTATCACGCAGGAAACATAACCAGCAATTTAACCAGAGAGAAAGTTTATTAACTCTTATTGAAGAATGTTGTAGATGTACATCCACAGAAAGAGAAAGAAATGCTACCATGTTAGTTGTAACTAACTTGATGAAATTAGTAATTAACAGTGGTCCATGGATGCAGACTCTTATTTAGAATTTGTTTCCTTCATTATTATGCTATGATGCTGTTGTATAAGTTAAGTAGCTGTAAATGATGTATACCTTCTCTACATTCTTCTTCACAGTTTCGGTTACTGGTAGGAACCTGAAAAAATTCGCATTTGCAATATATTCAAATATAGTAGCAAATTTTAACTCAAAATGCAAAATGGGAATTTACATAATAATTCAAACAATGGAATGTAACAGTATTATGAAAAGGAAAGTTGCTACTCACCATACAGTGGAGATGCTGCGTCACAGATAGGCACAACAAAAAGACTGTCACAAATAAAGCTTTTGGCCAGTAAGGCCTTTGTCAAGAATAGATGACAGATACACATGTACAGACACTCACGCAAATGCAACCGACATATATGTATGCAGTCTCAGACAACTGAAACCATACTGCCAGTCAGTTTCAGTTGCCTGAGACTGCAGATTTATGTGTGAGTTGCGTTTGTGGGAAAGATAGAGAGAGAGATATCCATTTTTGACGAAGGACTTACTGGCCGAAAGCTTTATTTGTGAGTCTTTATGTTGTGCCTATCTGCGACTCAGCATCTCCGCAACATGGTAACAAGTTTCCTTTACATAATAAATGCTGTTTCATAGCATATTTTTTCCATATGAAATATTTTATTGGAGATAGTTTAAAATAGTTGTTATTTTCTACATATAAATACCAGATAAGTAACTAATTCTTGGTTACTGGGATTGCACAATTTGGAAAGAGAAGATCATTAAAAACGTTGTGGCAGTTTTAGGTGGGGTGTTTTGCACTATGGTTACGTAAGATACTGGTAGAAGTTGGACCTGAACTACCTCGTTTACAACATTGCCATCCTCAGCAAGCAACAGCATGATAGCCATTACCAAGTGCTTTGAGTACTCTGCTTTGCTTTTTGTGTAGCTCATTGTTCCCTTTTTCTTATTTTGAAATGAGTGAAGAGACTAACCCTGGTCTGCCGTGGCATTAGAATATGACTCTCAGGACACCCAAAGGGATAAGGATCAATGTGTCAATTCTGCTACACTGAAACACAAAATACCAGTATAGGTTAGAACACTAGTATAGGCTGGCTGACCAGCAAGAGGGAGGCAGGGCTTGCCCCCCCCCCCCCCCCCCCCCCCACACACACACCACTCCTCCTCACCTATTGGGCGTTAGGTTCTCTTTTGTTTATGCCTGTGGACTTCTGCTACATTGTAGTATCCTCACTATAGTGACCACACCAAGTCTTCATGTAAAGTGCGAATAGAGCTATTTTCAGTTCTACTTTCAGTCAAACCATCTTGTTGGTTCTGTCTGTATTGTCCTCAAGCATGGGTGACACAGCCACAATATGCAAATCCAGGCTTATATGCTACATATGCAAAATCAGGGGGTTGGAAAAGAAAGAGAATGTCGGGAAACATCTCAAATTGGAGGAGCATTCTGTTCACCAGTAAGAAAATGCTGCTGCTTCTCAACGGAGGCTATCATTTCACTCAAAGAGCTTTAATTTTAAGTGATAGAAACTGTTTATTCTCTGTTTCATTATTTTATCTCCAATAATTTTTTTTTTATTTTATTTTTTTTTCCCCCCAGTCAGTTTCATCTTCAGGAACGTGGTGTAGCAAACTTTTACATTTATACATCTAGATGCTTTCTACACCAAAAATAGATGCTAACTCGTCCAAAAATAGATGCTAATTTTGCCAGAGATATGTGCTAATTTAATCCAAAATAGGTAGTATACTTTCAGGTTCCTACAGACTGCATTCCCCTATGTTTTTAACCTTTTATTTCCCAGAATGCTAATTTCGCTAATTTCACCAAAAATAGATGCTAATTTTGTCCAAAATAGGTAGTATACTTTCAGGTTCCTACAGACTGCAATCCCCTATGTTTTTAACCTTTTATTTCCCAGAATGCTAATTCGCTAATTTCACCAAAAATAGATGCTAATTTTGTCCAAAATAGGTTGGACATTTTCAGGTTCCTATAGACTGAAAACCTCTACTTTTTTAACCATATATTTCCCAGAATTTCTAGGTAATTTGTAAATATTCTCTACACATTGTTGTCATTGCAGCATGCAATGATACTTCCACATCCATGGATCGTTGGCTGTCACGTCTGGAGTCGTCTAACTGGATGTCACACATCAAGGATACACTAAATTGTGCCTGTCTAGTTGCACAGTGTCTTGATCAGGTACAGTAACTGCTTATCTATGTAGACTCAAGAAACAGTTTCGTATGTACAGTCAATGGATACTTGTACAATAGATCAGGAACTGAAAGATAATGTGGATTTTATTTTGAAGTTACATCTAAGGAAGCTTTGTTGTGGATGAAGAATTAATTGATATGTTGTGGGCTTGAATAATGCTAGTTTATAAGTATGGTTCAGCAAGAGCAATGTGTTCACAAAGTTTTTACACTTTCAATGCCCTAAGTGCAGAAGCATTGTACCTGTTGTATAGTCTTCCTCTCGCTTCTTCCATTTGCACAGCTTAAGTTATGTGGTTTTCTCACTTTAAATCATTTCAAATCAGCTCTAGATATTTGAAAGTTGTCTGAAGGCCATGACCCCTCAGCGACAGTGTAAACAAACAATATCAGATCTTTTACACTGACATGAATACCTCTGAAGTCAATAATATAAACACTGTCTAAGAAAGTAGGTACCACAATGGGATTATGTTATTAAAATGCTCAACACTTTAAAATATATTTTTTATTCTGAAAATCACTTTAGTTTTTAGTCAGTAACTTATACTCTAATTTTTTCCCTCACAGGAAGGAGCTTCTGTACTTGTTCATGGTTCTGAAGGGATGGATGCAACCTTATTAGTTACTTCATTGGCACAAGTAATTCTTAATCCTGATTGCCGGACAGTGCGAGGGTATGTGTTTAGTACTTTGATTGATGCTACAGTCTCCATTTCATTATTGCAACAGAACACTTCATTTTTGGTACTGAATAAAAATTTGCTAAAAAGTTCTTATTTTTTAATTCAGCATTCAGTTCGATAATTTTTTTAAGCCTGACATGAGTGGACACTGATAACAGAAAACTTTACTTATCAGTGCTAAAATTGGGACTGGCTATTAACAATAGGATATCTTGAGCACATCATATGATACCATTTGTGGAGGAATAGAAGTGTACAGAAACATAATGAGGGGTATTAATAAAACATACAGAAGCCATGGGAAAAGAAATGAAATAAGTGCATCAGGAAAGAACATTAGGCGAAGAAAGGAAAAGCGTGAAATGGACAGATTCATATTTAGGTTAGGCTAGAAGGATTGTGCAATATTATGAGAGTTAATATCACTGGTCACAGTGAATAAAAATGTTGTCAACATTTGATTTGTTCTAAATGAGTGTCAAGGTTTTCAAGTACTTTAATGTAAACATTATTTGTGAAGTATGTCTTAGTAGATTAACAACAATGGTTAATACTATTAACACTCTGCCAGTCTAAATTAAGATGGTATGTCCATGTGAAACAAAAAGAAGAAACCAGGATAGCCAAGAAATGTCTTAAAATCACTCTAACTGGGAAAAGGCATGTTGGTTGCCAAAGGGATCCATGAGGAAGATCTGTACAAGGATAGAAAAAGTTGGAAGAGGCTCATCAAACACTTTGGAAACAGGAGCTGCAACATGGTGGTGGTGGTGATTATTAATCCTACTAAAAAAATGAAATACTAAGTAGTGGATTTGAGTAAGATGTTCATTTGAAGCAACTTTAACTACAAGTAAAGCAGAGCAGATGCCCTTCGTTAACACTTTGAGGACTGGGCAGCTATGTGTTTCAATTTGCTGATATTGTGCTTTTTCATAGTTTCTCCAAATTCTGTATTCTTTTTCAGAATTTCAGTCCTGTTAATGAAAGTATCACTGTATCAAAATCACAATCCATCAGTATCTCCATAACTACATGACAGCTCAGAACTTTTACACACACGCACAAAAGTATGCTTTGTGGTGCTAAATTAAATGATGATAAATTACAGTTTGGAACAACTGCATGGTGTGATGAAAAGTGAAAATCTGTAGTGTTAATAAAAAATCATATAATTTTCATTTAAACACCATCAGTCCCTGCTTCTAGCTTTTATTATTTATTTTTGATTTATAAAACATACACCTCTGGTAGTTCTTACCTGCTATTTTTGCAATTATCTCCCTTGTTTCTACCATATTCTTCAGTAGTGCCACTACCTTTACCTCCCTCTTGGAAAATAGGAGGGGAGACAAGGGTTTAATGTAGCATTGATGATGAGGAGCTATTGTATTCCTGTTTCTCTGCTTGCTGTATACAATGTCTCACCATTTTCCTTCTCCTAACCTTGCATTCCCACACTCTTCAGCTTGGACTACCATCGACTGTAGCTACAATATGGAATTGTAGCTGTATGCAAGTGTCTGTGTCTTTAAACCTTCTGCTCAGAACGAAAAACAAGTGTTGACTTGCAACTCTCCAGTCATCTGAAGTTTATGATGCTGTCTACTAATTAGCACTTCTGCTTTGAGAAGAGTTGTGTGTTTTGTTTCCATTGGGACCTTTCTATTACCATGTGGATCTCTTTCAGTTGATCAGAAATAATTAATTTAAATAATCATAAGTAAAACTAACAATTCTTAGTTTTTTATTTACTGTTGTTGTACTGAAAAACAGATTTGTTCTGTATAAAAGTGAGGTGTGTGTCTTTTCTTCTGTCACTATTGTTGGTGGGGGTAAAGTCATTGCTGCCACCATATCACTAATCTTGTATTGTATTGCCAATTGTGAAATACTGGTTTTCCTTTTATTGCAGGTTAGAAGCACTGATAGAAAGGGAATGGCTGCAAGCTGGTTATCCGTTCACAGTCCGTCACAGCAAATCCTGCTATGCAGCTAACAGTAGCAGTCGCACTAAAGGGCATGCACCAACATTTCTACTGTTCCTAGACTGTGTATGGCAAGTGCATCAGCAATTTCCATGTAGTTTTGAGTTCAGTCCTTACTTTCTCATCATGCTCTTTGAGCACTCATACTCATCACAATTTGGTAAGTATTAATGAAACTTCTTGCTATAGAAAACACTTTTCTTCATCAGACAGCAATCCTATCAACTGAAGATGAGAGTTAAATTAAAATTCATTGGCAACTGGCATTTCCAAGGCAAAAATTATGTAGTTTTATTATCCATATGGAAGTCACATTTTATGTTACTGATCCCTCATAAAAAAAGGTATGCCAAGGCAGAGAAGTAGAAGAGAGCAAACATCGGTAAAATTGATATAGCGACCTACGTAATGACGTGGAAGTAAGAAACATTGCTATATCCTCACACATCACACATACAAACTGATCCATAGCATTACCATACACACATTAATAGTGCAGTCCTATGCCAAGTTGTTCATGGGCTATCTTGAGAAGTCCTTTGTAGTTGCCATTCAGTTGATAAAAATTCACTGATGACATCTCTGTAACCTAGATCCAGTGGAAGGGCACATTATCTTTGTTCATTCAAAATCTTAATACCTTTCTTTTCCATTCATTTCACTTTGTCCACCTTGCTGTAGGTTGTGTTCCACCTCACAGATGTCTCAATACGAAATTCTTTCACATCAAACCTTCTAATCTCTCCCAGCTTTCTAATTACCTATGAAAGCTGTATCTCCAGTAACAAAGAGCTTTTCACCCAGTATGCTGAAGGTATTACTAAGGCCTTCAAAGAGTAAAACTACCGTCCTGCACCATTTCCAGATACTGATGTTCTGTACCTTATCTCCACATGCATATCCAGTGATGTCACACCTACTGACCAACCATCAAGGTGTTTGCAAAGAAATTGGTCATTAGTTTAAATGTTGGCTATGGCTTCATGTTCGCAGACTCTGGGACATATGCAACAGCTGAAACACACTGTGACCGAAATGCAATGTTCATTGTAGCCCAACTGTGGAAGTGGAACTCTACTTGCAATACTGTCGCAGGCACAACAGATATGTAGTAATTGTGCCATTGATGACCACACTGTGCTGTAATTTGTGAAATTCCAGCAGATAGTGTGTGAATGGTGAAGCAAGGAATCATATACAAAGTATGATCCACCATATGGAACAATGTGTGCATGTACATGAAATAAGAGGAGTGCGAAGATCAAATGACTATCTTAGAGGCAGGTGTAGGCAAGGTTGCAATACACTCAGTTGTGACATACATTGTGCTGGATCTATGCAATAGATTATTAACTGTTTGTTTTGGCCTGTACAATAAGTGGCATTTGATGGGGATCATTGGTGAATATCGGTTCTGTAGATAATCCATATTGCTATGACAGTGACTCTCTCACATGTTCTATGGAGCGTCAACATTTTGCTGCAACACTAATGGTGGTGTGATGTACCCAGCAACACTCTAATGGCCCCATAATTGCATCACATGCTGAGATGTGCACACGGTGCCTATGGGCGACATCTAGTGTAAGCACATCACCACCTGGACAGCACATCACGAAGCTGATCCAGTGACCCTGGACTGGACAGCTGTCCGATACCTGCAAGCAGTGCATGCGGCCACTCTTCTTGGCAGGCATATTGAGCTGAAAGAAGCACTATGTTTTTGGAGAGAAGCTGGTTCCTCTATGCAATGCTACATCACTTTGGGTAGGATGCACAGCTGCGAAGACAAAAGCTGTTGAGTGCTTGTCTTGCATATTTCCTTTCAAAATATTAGGAAAATATCCAGAATGAAATTTTCACTCTGCATTGGAGTATGCGCTATTATGCAACTTCCTGGAAGATTAAAACTGTGTGGAAGCTTCACAGAAGATCTCCTGCGAACCCCTAAAGCTCGTGGAAGAAAGGATATTGTGGAGACATGGCTTAGCCACAGTCTAGGGGATGTTTCCAGAATGAAATTTTCACTCTGCAGCAGAGTGTGGACTGATGTAAAACTTTGTGGCACACAGTTTTGTGTGGCGGACCGAGACTCAAACTCTGCATCTTCGCCTTTCTTGGGCAAGTGCTCTACTGACTGAACTATCCAAGCACAACTCACAACCATCCTCACAACTTTACTTTCACCAGTACCTTGTCTCCTACCTTCCACACTTCACAGAAGCTCTCCCGCAAACCTTGCAGAACCAGTACTCCTGGAAGAAAGGATATTGCGGACACATGGCTTAACCACAACTTGGGGGCTGTTGCCAGAATGCACACAATTTTAATCTGGCAGGGAGTTTTGTATCAGTGCACCTCCACTGCAGAGTGAAAATTTCACTCTGGAAACATCCCCCAGACTGTGGCTAAGTCATGTCTCCTTTCTTTCAGGAGTGCTAGTTTTGCAAGGTTCACAGGAGAGCTTCTGTGAAGTTTGGAAGGTAGGAGACAAGGTGCTGGCGGAGTAAAGCTGTGAGGATGGGTCGTGAGTTGTGCTTGAATAACTCAGTCAGTAGAGCACTTTCCCACGAAAGGCAAAGGTTCCGAGTTTGTATCTCGATCCTGCAGACAGTCTTAATTTGCCAGGAAGTTTCGTTAGGAAAATATATTCTCAAGATATGAGAGCCAATGGAGAAAAGCAGTGCCTCAGAGACAGGTGAAAATGAGCACAAGTATCATCTCATACTATGATGATATATAGTGAAGTCATAGGTTTCAAGAAAAACCTAGAATACTGAATGCTAATGAACTCAAGCAGAAATTGTTACTCTGGGATATGTACCAGTCCCAGTTACTGGGCAGAATAAGCAAACTAGAAAAAAAATATTAGCGTCTTGGGAAGCAATGGTGAAAGAAACAACGGCTACTGGTTCAATAGTTGCAGCTCCCCCATCCAAACCAAGGTTGACAAATACCGCCAAAATCAAAATGGCTACCTTAAACTGTGCACATACTTGGTTCATTAAATAAAAAGATGAGCAAGATGAAAGCATAACCAAGGAACACTTTGCAGGCATAATAAATCCCCAAGCAACTCATGTGAAAATTTAAAAGTATTTGCACTGCAAGCAGTGTGGTAATAATAGAAGCAGATCCTAGCAAAGACTCAGAAAATAATAAAGAAAACAAAAATGTTCAAAGTGCTAACATGCAAACATCCAAAATAAGAGGTACCCACTTATTACCATGTATGATGTATTGACTACCACATGCAAAGACTGTACCTTGACAATGAAAGTAAGTTAAAATTCAAGACAGGCCCCATGGGATAAATGTGTGTAGATAATATGGTGGAGGTCACCCTGAGACAGGAAGCTCTTGTTACACTGACTACAGAATCCTGTCAGCCAAGGACCACTTAGTTGTGTGAAGAGTCTAAAATGCTGTGATTATGATCATTTAACAAATTTAGAAAAGCAGAGAAGCAAGCTTGTGCTCTCTGCAATGAAGCCAAATACTGATCCAACACTAAAATGCCACCAAAGTATGACCCTGTATGATTAGAGGTAAGAAATTTTTGTGCCCTGGAAGTGATTGTCCATGTACAAGATGCTGCTGCAAAGAGAAATCACAAAAACTGATTTGCCAATAAAACTACTGCAGTTAGTTTGTAGATCAATGCTCAATTCTCAAAACTATACAGAAGGAAAGAAGAGATAATTGTAAGCATAAATAGAAGAAACCACCTTCAATGCACCTTCGAAATTTGTGATGTGCATTACAGTAGCAAGGAAACTAAACTGTTGTTACCAGGATAAGGAAGCAATTGACGAATTAAATTTCAACGTCCTGTATAGGATGGTCTGTCCAGCCACACATGGAAACAGTGCTGGTGCTGGAGCAAACATTATCACCACTGTGGCAGCCCAGTCGTCTGCAGCTAACAAAATCAACTCTTGGAGAGTCCTTCACCATGCCACTGGAAGCAACCAAAATGTGATTATCATAGTTTTCTTTGACACTGGTTTACAATGAATAAATATTGGACAGGAAAACAACGACCTTTGATGTAATTATTTTAAAGGCTAACTAGGAAAAACTAAGTGCAGGAATTGACTTTTGAATATCAGAAGATGCTGACTGCAGCATAGACTAAATGACACGGGTACTTGCAACTGTGTTACAAAACAGACAAAAAGTAGCCATTCCAATGCAGAAAAGTGCTAGACCAATGTCTTGGAACATAGAGCCTACAAAACTGAAGAAAAACATGCACAACAACTGCTCACAATTTTATCAAAGGGCTCTAACACACAAGGAGAGGGAGTCAAGACTATTCTATAAATCAGTGAAAACCAAATACAAAGCTCTAACAATGGAAACTCCAAGCAGGAATATCAACAATGTAGGATAAGATAGATTGCTACTTATGTTAAAGAAAACATGTTAAGCTGCAGATGGGCACAATTAAAAGGCACTTAGAGCTTTCGGCCACAGCCCACTCCAGCAGCAAAAGAGCAACACACACCATTCATAAACACAAACAAGCACACCTTATGCACACATAACTGCCACCTCCAGCACCCCACTTGGGATGCAAGTAACAATCTGAGGGGGCAGGGAAGGGGAAGGGATAGTAGTGTGGAGGTGAGGAGGGAGACAAACTCTGTCTGACGGGGTATGCAGAGACTAGAATGCCAACAGGCACAGCATCAGGAGGTTGTGGGGCAGGGAGGTGTGTGTGGGAGGAGGGGGGGGGGGGGGAGGAGTAGGAAAAGATGGGCAGGTGTGTTGTCAGAGGGTGGCAAACAGAGAGGGTGGGAGATGAGAATGGGGAGGAGATGATAGGCAGAGGGGGTGAAAACAGTTGGGTGGAAGATTTGGGGACAGTATGTTACCATAGGGTGAGTCTGGGATAATTACGGGAGCAGAGAATGAGTTGTAAGGATAACTCCCATCTGCGCAGTTCAGAGAAGCTGGTAATGGAGGGCAGGATCCAGATGATTCAGGTAGTAAAACAGCCATTGAAATCAAGCATGTTATATTCAGCTGCATGTTGTGCCACAGGGTGGTGTACTTTGCAGTGGTGGCTGTTCATCCTGGTGGACAGCTAGTTGGTAATCATACCACCATAAAAAGCTGTGCACTCATTGCAGCAGAACATTCCCATTCCCTTCTCTTCACTTATCACAACACACACACCTCAGTGTTGATATACCTCAGTGTTCCTTTTCTCCCACATTTCTGTATGTTTTTATTGTATTTGTGCATATTTTTATGTGGTTTCTCGCAGTTTCATGCATTTGTGTGTATTTTTACATATTTGTGTATCTGTGTGTGTTTCTGCATATCTTCATATTTTTGTGCATTTTTTACATGTCTTTCTGCTTATCCAGCTCTTCTCACAACCATTAACACCTATTTTGCCCATTTCCACTTCATTCCCATTTCCTGTACACCGTTCTTGCCAAATTGTACCCCTGCTCCATCTTTCTGCACCAGTTCATAAAAGTATCATTTTCACTGGCTAAAAAGCAGTCCCACATCCTATTTATCAAATGCTGCCTAAACTGTGGAATCCCCCAAACAGCCTAACCGTAAAGATTCCTCTGTCTGGATCCCATCCCTCCTTTCACAATTACCTACTCCTTTTCAGATTCTGTCAATCCCTGGCCTCACAAACCTGGTACTGCAAAAACACATCTCCATGTCACAGGCATCCCAGAACCACTCCTGCTCCCTCTGCAAAATCCTACTACTGTGCAATCTGTACTCTATACATCATATCTCTGAAGCTGAAGTCCTTGCTCTCCAGCACCTGGAGGAGGATTCCAGACACCACCTCCATAAGTTATCCAACCTATTGACATTACTATCCGACCCCTATCCTACCCAAAGCATTCCTCCGTTCATCCCTCATAGCACCTAAACTCTGCCTAGCTGATATTTTCAACTTGCCACATCCCCCAAAACACCCAACCAACTCTTCACCAAATCCAGAGCCAAAACATTCCCGTAACACTGTTATCAACCTTCCCACCAAAACCCTCAGCTCCACAGAAGTTTCAGTCATATCCAAAGGCCTCACCTTTAGCCCTACATCCAAATTTAACCACGCTGAACTTGTCAAAGACCTACTCTCCTTCTCTCAGTCCCAGCAGTGGAAGCACTTCTTTGCTGCCAATCCCTCCAACCAAAACCATCCCAATTCCAACACTGAACCCTGCCTCTTCCAATTCATACCATAATCCTCCTCCCCCCCTGCCCCTCCCCCCCAATCTGATCACCCCCTGGTAACCTTCCAGGAATTCCATACCTCTAACTTAGCCACCATCCTTCCCCAGGTCCCATCCTCAGAATACCAACCTTCCAGTAGAAGAAAGAATAGCCACAACCTCAAAATAAATCCTGACCTAGCCATCCTACATGCAGACTAAGGTTCCACCACTGTTGTTATGAACCACAGTGACTACATGACAGAAGGCCTCCATGAATTATCTGACTCGTCCACCTATAAATTCTGTCAGGGTGATCCCATCCCAAAAGTCCAACACAACCTCCGATTCCTGCTTAAAGCCTTAGGCCCTTCCCAGAACCTCTCTCTCGTGAATGTCCGCACCTCGAGGTCGTGCGGTAGCGTTCTCGCTTCCCGCGCCCGGGTTCCCGGGTTTGATTCCCGGCGGGGTCAGGGATTTTCTCTGCCTCGTGATGACTGGGTGTTGTGTGATGTCCTTAGGTTAGTTAGGTTTAAGTAGTTCTAAGTTCTAGGGGACTGATGACCATAGATGTTAAGTCCCATAGTGCTCAGAGCCATTTGAGCCAATCTCTCCTGAATCCATTTCCCTCATCACTCCTTTGGCATTCCACACACACACACACACACACACACACACACACACACACACACACACACACACCCCTTCTGCATGCTCTCCAAAGTCCTCAAACCCAACAAACCTCGATGCCCCACTGTGGCTGGTCGTTGTGCCCACACCGGAAGAATTGCAGTCCTCATTGACCAACACTTACAATCAATTGCCTGTAATCTAGTCTCCCACATCAAAGACACCAACCACTTCCTTCACTAGCTCTCCACCAACCCCACCCCTTTACCTCATAGATCCCTACTCGTCACTGTTGATGCCACCTCCCTATACACCTACATCCCTCATGCCCATGGTCTTACTGCCATAGAACACTGTCTTTCCTAATGTCTCTCAGACTCCAAACCCATTACCTCATTCACCTTACTAATTTTATTGTAACTGTCAACTACTCCTTTGAAAGGGAAGGTATACAAACAAATCCACAGCACAGCCATGGGCACTGGCATGGCACCCTCCAATGTCTACCTGTTTATGGACGATGTACAGTAAACCTTCCTAGCCTCCCAAAATGACAAAACTCTAGTGTGGTTCAAGTTCCTTTATTCTTTCACAACCTCAATTTCTTCTCTCCCATCCACTTCACCCGATCTTCCTCAACCCAGCATTTCACCATCCTAGATGTTGCCCTCCACCTGTCTGATAGCTCCATCTGCACCTCTGTCCTCATCAAACCCACCAACGAGCAATAGTACTTGCATTTTGACAGCTGTCAGTCTCCTTCACACAAAAAAGTCGCTCTCATACAGCCTGGCCACTTGAGGACGGCATATCTGCAGTGACAAGAACTCTCTTGCTCAGTATGCTGAAGGTCTCACCAAGGCCTTCACAGACAGGCACTATCCCCCAGACCTAATTCGCAAACAGATCTCCAGTGCCATTTCCCCCTCACAGCTCCAGTCCTCCGACCAACCCCAAGAACCAGCCACAAAGGAGTGTCCCCTTTGTCATCCATAACCACCCTGAACTAGAATAACTGAACTATATTCTTTGTCAGGGCTTTGGTTACACATCATCATGCCGTGAAATGAGACACATCCTACCTGAGATACTTCCCACCCCTCCTAAAGTGGTGGTCTGTCACCCACCCAACCTGCACAACATCCTAGTCCATCCCTATGCCTCTCCCAATCCCAACCCCTTGCCACCAGGATCATATCCCTGTGTGACACCCAGGTGTAAAACCTGCCCAATCCATCCACCAAGCACTTCCTGTTCCAGTCCTGTCACAGGTTTGTCCAACCCCATTAGAGGCAAGGCAACCTGTGAAAGTGGCCATGTCATTTACCAGCTCTGTTACAATCATTGCACAGCTTTTTGTATTGGCATGACTACCAACCAGCTTTCTACATCAAACTGTGGCCAACAACAAAGTAGACGACCCTATTGCACAACATGCAGATGAACATAACATGCTTGATTTCAATGGCTGCTTCACTACCTGAGCAGCTGGATCCTCCCCTCCAGCACCAGATTTTCTGAACTGCGCAGATGCAAGTTATCCTTACAACACATTGTCCACTCCCATAATTATCCCGGCTTCAAGGCATTGGGCACAACTAGTAACTGGTGCATGGGGTACTCCTGTAGAATAGTAACAGAGAAGTAAAAATACTAACTGTCTTTTCTACACTCCATATTTAACAAAGTGAGGCTATTTATAAACTGTAAGACCCTAGTGAGTGAAGTCACTTGTTCCAGAAGATAACAGTGAAAATATTAATGACCTTCAAAGAGAGGCCCCATATGAAAGCACAAGTGGTGTTCTACCATTTGCAGAAGAAGAAGTTGCAATTGCTATCAAGCAGCCAAAGAATGGAAAAGCTCCATGTCCTATGATTACATCCATAAAGAAATGTTAAAAACCGTGAAGAACAAAATTGTTCTGTTCTTTACACATTTATCAAATGAATCACCAAGAAGAGTAAAAATTCCTGTGATCTGAAAGTCTACACAAGTTGTAATAATCCAGAAGAGCATGGGTAGAGATATAATGGTGCCTAAGAGCGTAAGACCATTCTGTCTTCTTGGCACAAGAGTGCTTGCTGTGCAGCAGAATACAGTCCCCCACAGTTGCATGGCTTCAAACAGAGCCAATTCAGCTTCAGAAAGGGCAGATCCATAGATTATGCAAATACCTGTGCTCTCAAAATTGTCAACAACTGTAGAAACTAGTATGTTGTAGGCATCGTGCATACATTTGACAACCTGTGGTGGATCACAATGTTTGCCCTCCTGAGACAATTAGAAGCCCCAAAATGTTTGTACCATAACTTCCTACATTACTGCAAAGGGTACATTGTGGAGTGGGGCACAACATCCAGCAATGTAGTGAGCCAGATTACTAAAGATTATCTACAGGGATCTACAGGGCTATTACAAATGATTGAAGCGATTTCATAAATTCACTGTAGCTCCATTCATTGACATATGGTCACGACACACTACAGATACGTAGAAAAACTCATAAAGTTTTGTTCGGCAGAAGCCGCACTTCAGGTTTCTGCCGCCAGAGCGCTCGAGAGCGCAGTGAGACAAAATGGCCACAGGCGGCGAGAAAGCGTATGTCATGCTTGAAATGCACTCACATCAGTCAGTCATAACAGTGCAACGACACTTCAGGACGAAGTTCAACAAAAATCCACCAACTGCTAACTCCATTCGGCGATGGTATGCACAGTTTAAAGCTTCTGGATGCCTCTGTAAGGGGAAATCAAGGGGTCGGCCTGCAGTGAGCGAAGAAACGGTTGAACGCGTGCGGGCAAGTTTCACGCGTAGCCCGCGGAAGTCGACGAATCAAGCAAGCAGGGAGCTAAACGTACCACAGCCGACGGTTTGGAAAATCGTTCGGAAAAGGCTAAAGCAGAAGCCTTACCATTTACAATTGCTACAAGCCCTGACACCCGATGACAAAGTCAAACGCTTTGAATTTTCGGCGCGGCTGCAACAGCTCATGGAAGAGGATGCATTCAGTGCGAAACTTGTTTTCAGTGATGAAGCAACATTTTTTCTCAATGGTGAAGTGAACAGACACAATGTGCGAATCTGGGCGGTAGAGAATCCTCACGCATTCGTGCAGCAAATTCGCAATTCACCAAAAGTTAACGTGGTTTGTGCAATCTCACGGTTTAAAGTTTACGGCCCCTCTTTCTTCTGCGAAAAAAAGTTACAGGACACGTGTATCTGGACATGCTGGAAAATTGGCTCATGCCACAACTGGAGACCGACAGCGCCGACTTCATCTTTCAACAGGATGGTGCTCCACTGCACTTCCATAATGATGTTCGGCATTTCTTAAACAGGAGATTGGAAAACCGATGTATCGGTTGTGGTGGAGATCATGATCAGCAATTCATGTCATAGCCTCCACGCTCTCCCGACTTAACCCAATGCGATTTCTTTCTGTGGGGTTATGTGAAAGATTCAGTGTTTATACCTCCTCTACCAAGAAACGTGCCAGAACTGTGAGCTCGCATCAACGATGCTTTCGAACTCATTGATGGGGACATGCTGCGCCAAGTGTGGGAGGAACTTGATTATCGGCTTGATGTCTGCCAAATCACTAAAGGGGCACATATCGAACATTTTTGAATGCCTAAAAAAACTTTTTGAGTTTTTGTATGTGTGTGCAAAGCATTGTGAAAATATCTCAAATAATAAAGTTATTGTAGAGCTGTGAAATCGCTTCAGTCATTTGTAATAACCCTGTATGTGTGGACCAATTTTTTGGGACCTTAGCCTTGAGCTATTGCTAACAACTCCGAATGAAAATGCTCAATTGTCATGAGTAATAAGCTATGCTGATGACTTATTGGTTGTGGTGGCAGAGGACTCAAGAGCCAGGCTGGAAATAAAAGTGTGACATACTTGCTCAGATGTAGATTGCCTACCTGATGCTCAAAGGCAGCCTCTCTCACTTGCAGAATTCTACTCTGAGAGTCAGGGGAACTCCAGTGTAATAAAGTTAGATAAGTATTTGGGCATTCACATGGATGAGAAGCATAACTTTCACATGCATATATCCCTCAGATATGTTAGAAATCCACAAAACAAGAGTTAAAATTATGGAAAGCAAGTGAATGGCAAAGAGACTGGAACAATATCACAACAGATCACAGGATATATGGCATATTTCCAAACATTAAGGAGGGGTTGCTTATCAACAATGTAAATCCATTTATGGGCAGGAGTCATTGTCTGACAGGCCATGGACCAGACGTTGAATATTTATACAGTATTAAAGAAACATCCAGCAGATGTGATTGCATGTAGCAACTTGGTAAACCAGACTGTATTGTTTTAAAATGTCCAGCCTACAAAGATCTGAGGACTCAAATAACTGTCATTGGTACACTAACTGTAACTGTCAGGGACAAAAGTCAAATGGCATGTGGTCAACAAGGTAGCAAATAAGATATCTGGAAGAGAACTTAGAAAATATGTAGAGTGTAAAAGAAACCTAACTATAAGAGACAATGCAGGAGTGAGTGAGTATCATAAAGGATTCACTGACCACCAGACTTAATTTCTACACAGAGGACAATCGGATGCAGTGGATATGTGACCAACAACATGGCAGCTATGGAAGAACTGGCAGAATGATACAAGACTTATGTGAGTTTCCCAGCAAGAGCAGGCTGACACCCAGTGGGTTTGGGATTGTTTGGGGATGGTATAGGTTTTCTGCAACTTGAGTCCTAGAATTTAGCATACTGTCCCCAGCAATAGAGGACTTATTCTTCCTTGAACATGGTTTTTCCAAGTAGTTAAGATTAGGAACTGCTATGATGATAATGTAGGTGACTAACTAATTTAGTATCATGGTTTATGGGTTTTGGATGTTTTTCTTTTCCATTTAATATTTTGTAAGTTTTGTTCCGTTTATAATTAATTTCACGAATTATTGAAGATGCGTAAATTACAAATCTTGCCAGAGTTAACAACAGTTGTATATACAACTTTCTGTGGCTGTGTGTAAATATGACCTGCTTGGATTCCAGGAGGCAGGCGTCGAAATTGTGAGCAATAAAAAATAAAATACTTTTCAATCCACAAAAACTTCACAGACATGTTTCGAACTCACTGTAGACTCACATTTGGAAAGACCTCCAGCCATACAAATTTAAGTTTTTGTGGCTTTTCTAAATTTTTAAGGCAGATGTTGAGGTGGTTGCCCTGAAAAGGACAGTCTGTTTTTCTTTCCCAATCTGAACTTTTGTTCTGTCTATAATGATATGTCATAATTGACAGTACATTAAACCCCTATCATCCACTCTTTCTTTCAGAATCTAGTTCTACTAGTTGTAGAACACTCAGGATTTTCTGTTACTTTTGAATCCCTTCAAATCTCTGTTTTCTTCATAGCTTTTCATCTGTTTACCCAACTAATGAACCCTTTGTTCCAAAAACTTATTAGTGCTTTTATCTCATAATTAAATATTTTTATATATTAAAAACAAAGATTCTGTGACTTACCAAACGGGAAAGCGCTGGTAGATAGACACAATAAAAAAACACACAAACACACACACAAAATTTCAAGCTTTCGCAACCCACGATTGCTTCATCAGGAAAGAGGGAAGGAGAGGGAAAGACGAAAGGATATGGGTTTTAAGGGAGAGGGTGAGGAGTCATTCCAATCCCGGGAGCAGAAAGACTTACGTTGGGGAAAAGGACAGGTATACACTCGAGTGCGCGCCCACACACACACACACACACACACACACACACACACAAGCAGAAATATGTAAAGGCAGTCCTTTTTTCCCCCTAACGTAAGTCTTTCTGCTCCCGGGATTGGAATGACTCTTCACCCTCTCCCTTAAAACCCATATCCTTTCGTCTTTCCCTCTCCTTCCCTCTTTCCCGATGAAGCAACCGTGGGTTGCGAAAGCTTGAAATTTTGTGTGTGTGTTTGTGTGTTTTTTTATTGTGTCTATCTACCAGTGCTTTCCCGTTTGGTAAGTCACAGAATCTTTGTTTTTAATATATTTTTCCCATGTGGAATGTTTCTTTCTATTTTATTCATATCATTAAATATTTTTATTATATTTATGTTTCATAGTTTTAAATGTTTTAGTACTTTCCACTGCTTATCTATTTCTGCAGCCCAGTTTTAGGAATAAAAGCTTGAGAATATTTTTATATGGTTTAAAACACAACTTACCTCATTTTTAAAAGTTCTGGTTGTGTGTTGCAGGTACATTTGTAGGTAATTGTGAAGCAGAGCGGGTACAGTTGAAACTTGCAGAGCGCACTGTCAGTCTGTGGTCATATGTTAACAGGCCTGATGTTCTGCAGTCAGTGCTTAACCCAATGTATGAACCTAACAGTAGAGTAATTTGGCCCTCAGTTGCACCAGTAAGCTTGGTAAGATATTAAATATGTGAACTGTAGAATATTAGTTTGGGCATTTCATGCTGCTCTGTTTTGATTCTAAACTGGTGGCTGGAAATTGTCAGGCTATGAAAAACATACTTTCTGATTCTATTTCCATTTGTAACAACATACTGGATAATTAGATGCAAATGGCATTAGATTATGTGGCTCCATCACATTTAGCAATGAGCAGTGAGGCACAGCGACTATGGGAAATGGGTTCATGTTTGGTTGAAGTGAGGCTCGGTTATATTGATACTATACTGGAAAGTTCTATGGATACAAACAATGGAAGTAGAAAATGTAACTACACAACATTTAGTTGAGGCATTGATAGGCTTGTAAGCAGAATTTATGTAAAATATGAACTCTGGAACAACTCGAGATAGCCAAGATCATTAGAAAAGAATTTATTTACATGACCAGTTTTAGTAAGACTGTGTTCTGTCTATGGTTCTTCAAATTTACAACACATACAATCTCTGCCGTCTGCACTTTGTATCATTTCATATCACAAAAGTATGTGTAAGGATCGTGACACTCAGTGGATGGCAATATGTCACAATTTAAAAAAATAAAAAATAAAATCTTGTTGGCAACACTGGCGCAGATCGCACACACTTGAATATTAATCTCGTGAAGATAAGTAATTAATTCTATAATAACTGTCAATAAAGTTAATATTACACCACAACAAAGTTAATTAGAGTCTGTTTTATATTATATATTGAAGGTTTCAATTGTATCAAAGTATTTCTCGAAGGGGAGGGGGCGGGGGGGGAGAAAACATCTAAGGGCCAGTTTCTGCATACTTTAGACTTAGGTTTACATCCAAATTTAAGACATTTCTTTAAGTATTAAGTGAAGTATTTAGATTGTTTTCATTACACATATATTTAGTAGTGCCATATCTACTTGGGGAATTAAGTTCTATCTTTTATTTCCTTTCAAAACGCGTAAAGTACCTGTCGTGCAGACATGATCTTAGGCCAAATTTTTTGGGTATACAAGTTTTGATTTTTTAACATTAGTTTAAGTGCATTACATTACTATATTAATAGTATACATATATATCAGTGTTCCACATAACTTTAGTGACTCTTGTGATCTGTAGTTAATAGAATATTACTGTTATTGCCTAGATAAATACTGTAAAAATATTGTAAACAACTATGAGCGAGAAGTGTTTGAGCTGAGCTGCAGTAGGAAAGTCAGTTCTGGGGTTCTGTGCAGCTGTTGTGGCAGGTGGTTACGTTGGGGTAAATGTAGTGGCATGGGAATTGGGAAAGTAAATGGGTCTCTTCCATGGTATTGCAGATTATGTTCAAGGGATAGGAAAATAGCAGAACAGGGAGGGAAGATTAGAGCCCTTCAGGCTGAATTGGATAGTGCTAGGGAGGAACTGATGAGGTTAAGGGGGGAGAAGGGTGAAGACAAGTGGGAAGTGGTAGTAAGGAACAGGGGTCACAGAAAGAGAACGGTATCTGACAGTTTCATCTTTAGCACAAATAATAGATTTGCCTTGCTACCTCAGTCATCTAAGGAAGAGGCTCAAGTAGATGAAAGTGTAGTCAGCACTCAACAGACTTTCACAAGGAAACCAACTGTTGAAAAAAAGTAGAAAGTAGGAGGAAAGTTCTGTTGTTAGGTAGTAGCCATGGAAGAGGTGTGGGCCAGATCTTGCAGGAAAAATTAGGTGACAGGAACGAGGTCACAAGTATTTTCAAGCGCTGTGCATGTCTTAGCCAAGTGATAGAGGATGTAGGATCATTGTGCAAGGATTTTACAAAGCAGGATCATATTGTGGTAGTGGGTGGAGTGGGAAGCAGTATTGATAGGGATCAGGGCTACAATATTGAGTGTGACCTTGTAAAAATAGCATCTGCAATGAACCATACAGATGTTGACTTGGTTCGTGATTTCATGCAGTACGATCGACCCCAATTGAACAGCTCTATAAGGAGGATAAATATGAAGCTACATCAGCTTCTTTGGGCAGCTACTTTGTCAGGCATAGGTTTGGTTCCTGTTGATGGTATTAGTAGGTGGGACTTCACAAAACATGTCTTGCATCTCAGTAGGAAAGGGAAGGGTAAACTGGGTGGGATGATAGCAAAATCTTTAGAGGTGGTGGTGGGGGGCAGTGAAACTCATGGGAGTACTTATTTAGGCTAAGAACAGTGTTCAGTCATCCTACATTGATTGAAATTAGGGGATTAAAAAACAAAGTAGATAGCTCTTGTTTGTTAGGAGATTTAGGAACTGAGGGTGGAATAGATGTACTATGCCTGTCTGAACATCATATAGTCACAGGTATAGAAATGGTAAATGTAGGTGGATATAAGCTTTTAGCACATGTAAGTAGAGACACTATGGAGAGAGGAGGAGTTACCATATATGTTAACATCTGTCATAGTGTGAAAAATTTGGAAACTAAAAAATTTTGCATAGAGCAACATATAGAAGCATGTGCATGTGCATGTGAGCTTAAACTAAATAATGGCACTTTTATAATTGAAGCCATGTATAGGTCTCCATTGGGAAATTTTCAACTATTTTCGAAAAACTTGGATTCTTTGTTGTGCTGTCTGTCAGACAGAGGAAAGCAAATTATTGTTTGTGGGGATTTAATGTAGATTTTCTGAAAGAGTAATGATAGAAAGCTTGGCCTTGAAGTATTACTTGGTTTTCTTTCCCCCTCAATTTGACATCAGTTATTGATTTTCCTACTCGGGAAGTACAGGAAAGCAGCACACTGATAGATAATGTTTTCATAGACCAAGATAGATTTAATCAAATAACAACATTTCCTGTTAAGAATGGTGTCTCTGATCATGATGCACAGCTAGTTACAGTACTTGATATAGCTCCACACAGTAATGCAAAACAGTGCGTTCAATTAATGATTTAACAATTTAAAATTTGAGGGAAAGTTTGCAACAGTTAGACTCGGATGAGGTGTACGGGGAACATGATGCTAATTTAAAATTTAACCTATTTCGTGATACCTTCTTGAGTATATCTGAAAACAGTTTCCCGAAGAAAACAGTGAAATATAATTGTAAGAAACCACGGCTTACTAGAGGGATAAAAGTATCTTGTAAACGGAAAAGGGAAATGTATCTTATAGCTAGGAGGATAAATGATCCCGAAACAGTGAAACATTATAAAAACTACTGCACTGTATTAAGAAAAGTTATTAAAAAGCTCAGAAGTATATGCATTATGCCTGAGATTAGCACATCTGACAATAAAATTAAAGCAATTTGGAATATTGTTAAAAGGTAAACAGGGCAACCGAGAGCACAGGAAGACTGTATTTCTATCAAACACAATGAAAAGTTTGTTAACAAAAAATCAGAAGTAGAAAACATTTTTAAGAATCATTTTTTAAGTGTTGTAGAGAAAATAAGATCCAGTTATTCATTAGAAAATGCAAGGCAGTATACAGAAGAGGCAGTACCTATGCAATTTGATAAACTTGAAATTCAACCAACCTCTCCTACTGAAATTAGGAAAATAATAAATTCACTCAAAAGTAAAAGCTCACATAGAATTGATGGCATTTCCAACTGAGTACTAAAAGCTCATTCCCAAAAAAAAAGTAGGATTCTCAGCCACATATGTAGTAGCTCACTGAAGCAGGGCATTTTTTCCAGATAGACTGAAGTATGCTATTGTTAAACCATTGCATAAAAAAGGAGATAGATCTGATGCTAACTACTACTGCCCAGTCTCACTTCTGACAGCTTTATCCAAAATTCTTGAAAACGTAATGTATTAATGACTAGCATCATGTATTTGCAAAAACGAAGTACTAACAAAATGTCAGTTTGGTTTTCAGAAAGGCTTTTCAACAGAAAATGATATATATGCTTTCACTGATCAAATATTAAATGCATTGAATAACCGAACATCACCCATTGGAATTTTTTGTGATCTCTCAGAGGCTTTTGATTGTGTGAATTGTGAAATTCTTCTAGGTAAGCTTCAGTATTGTGGTATGAGTGGGACAGTGCACAAATTGTTTAATTCATACTTAACTGGAAGAATGCAAAGGTTGAAATTAATGGTACAGATTGTCTGCAAAAAGTAGCAGAGTCCTCTATCTGGGGAGGTATCAAGAATGGTGTCGCACAGGGTTCAGTCTTGGGTCCCTTATTATTCTTAATATATACTAACAACTTGCCACTCTGTATTCATGAAGGTGCAAAGCTAGTTCTTTTTGCTGATGATACAAATATAGTAATCACACCCAGCAAGCAAGAACCAGCTGAGGAAATTGCAAATAATGTCTTTCAGAAAATTATTAAGTGGTTCTCTGCAAATGAACTCTCACCAAATTTTGAGAAAACACTGTTTATACAATTCTGTACAGTAAATGGCATAACATCATATATAGATATGAACAGAAGTCTGTTGCTAAGGCAGAATACTCAAATTTTCTGGGTGTGTGCATTGATGAGAAATTGAATTAGAAGAAACACATTGATGATCTGCTGAAATGGTTAGGCTCAGCTCCTTATGCTATTAGGGTTATTGCAAATTTTGGTGATAAACATATCAGTAAATTAGCCTACTATGTCTATTTTCATTCACTGCTTTCATATGGCATCATGTTTTGGAGCAATTCGTCATTAAGAGAGAAAATATTCATTGCACAAAAGCATGTAATCAGAATAATAGCTGGAGCCCACCCAAGATCACTTTGCAGACATTTATTTAAGGAAGTTGGGATATTCACAGTACCTTCACAATACGTATATTCACATATGAAACTTGTCATTAATAACCCATCCCAATTAAAAAATAACTGTGAAGTGCATTGCTACAGCACTAGAAGAAAGATGAGCTTCACTATTAAATCTCACTATGGCACAGAAAGGGGTGAATTATGCTGCCACAAAAATCTTTGGTCGTTTTCCAAATAGTATTAAAAGCCTGACAAATTGCCAACCAACATTTAAAAGCAAATTAAAAGAATTTCTGAATGACAACTCCTCCTACTCACTAGATGAGTTCTTAGATATGAAGTAGTAACTGTAAAAAATTAAAATTAATTAATTAATTAATTAATTTGTGTAACAAAAACTTATGTTAAAGTGACACGTTACACACCATTATGAAATGCCATTTATGATCTATCGAACAAGGATTAATGTATGTATGTATATATAACTGTATACACAAAACATAAAATTAATGTTCTGACTGCAAGTGTTCATACTTATACCCTATCTAAATACAGACTGGTTGGGGGACAGTCTATATTCAGCTGTGGTGTGAACATGAACAATGGTTGTCAGTATTGTAAAGTTGAAGATCCAAAGAGGGTAACATAACTTTACCGAAATCAGTCATGTAAATAAATACTTTACTAGCAATCTTAGCTGTTTGGAGTTTTCCAGATTTCTTTATACTACGGATTGCTCCCGTTCTGGAAAAGTCAGGAAACTATAATTTAAAAAGATTTTATTGTCAGATACAATCACATTTATACTTTCAGATTACCAGTTTCAACCTTTCATTTGGTTAGCTTTCCTTAATGTTCATTACCACTTCATGTGTTATTCTGAAGAGGACAGACTGCTACTCACCGTCAAGATGACACGTTGATTAGCAAGCTCTCCTTTTCATAATACTATTGATATTCCAACCTGGACTTCCATTGTTTTGTGTGTTCCATTTCATCTTCTCATACCCAGTATTGTATTTTTCCTCTTCATATTCTTTGCTACATCTAAAATCATGCCTGAATGATAACATTGTAACACCCTAGCTACTATCAGATATATTAAAATATCTTTTTTTTTTTTTTTTTTTTTTCATTACTGCACAGTTTCAGCTGTGAAGCCATTTGCAAATGTTTCTATAGTACAATGTATCAAAATGGATGTACTTGTCCTTTAAACCAAAATAGCAGTGATGTACTGCTAAATAACAAAAATAAACTTCTGAACATTCTCTTTCCACTGCGCGCACAATATTTTTGTGTCCCTTGAATCCAGTGGTTGTTCTCCGCTTACATGAAAAACTGTAAAGTTTAATTTAACCTCAATGAAGCCACACCCAAACCCCATCCCTTACAAACTAACCAATAAGCAACAACACTTCACTCTGACAGCTGCCACTGCTCCCACATCATACTCTTCCTTCCTTATGACTAATGAAACTGTGGCAGATGTATCTACTCCACCATCAAATTCCTCAACACCCATACCACCAACCTCTCCCAGGCTGTCTTCTCCTGCCTCCACGTCCAAAAATTTCAGAAGCACCTCCTTATCACCCAGGCCTTGAATGCCTCAATACATAACTCCCCCAAGACCTAAATCTATATAGATACTCCGCAAGCCGCTGTATGGTGTGTGGTGGAGGGTACCCTGTAACACTACTAGTCATTTCTTTTCCTGTTCCACTCACAAATGGAGTGAGGGAAAACGACTGTGTTTGTTGCAGTAGAATTGTTCGGTAGTCAGCTTCAAATACCGGTTCTCTAAATTTTCTCAATCGTGTTTCTCGTAAAGAATGCCACTTTCCCTCCAGGGATTCCCATTTGAGTTCCTGAAACACCTCCATAACACTTACATGTTGTTCGAATCTACCAGCAATGAATCTAATGGCCTACCTCTGAATTGCTTCAGTGTATTTTTTCAGACCAACCTGGCATGGATCCCAAATACTCTAGCAGTACTCAAGAATAGATCGCACCAGCATCCTATATGGGGTCTTCTTTACAGGTGAACCACTCTTTCTTAAAATTCACCCAATAAACGGAAGTTAATCATTCGCTTTCCCTACCACAGTTCTCACATGCTCATTTCATTTCATATGGCTTTGCAAGGCTACATCCAGATATTTAAATGACTTGATTATGTTAAGCACAAGACTAGAAATACTGCATCCGAACATTACAGGTTTGTTCTTCTTACTCATCTCCATTAACTTACAGTTTTACATCTTTAGAGCTAGCTGCCATTCATCACACCAACAAGAAATTTTGTCTATGTCTTCATGTATATTCCTAAAGTAACTCAGCTTTTACACTTTACTGTAGACCACAGCAGACAACCACCTATTGCTGCCAACCCTGTTTGCCAAATCATGTACATATGTAGAGGCAAACAGCGGTCATACCACACTTCCTTGGGCACTTCTGAGGATACCCTCATCTGTGATGAACACTCATTGTCGAGGACAATATACTGGGTCCTATTGCTTAAGAAGTCTTCGACCCATTCAGACATCCATGAACTTATTCCATATGCTCTTACCTTCCTTAACAGCCTGCAGTGGGGCACAATGTCAAAACATGTATGCCTGATATCATGCACCACGCTACCATCTGTCCCTTCCACTGCCTTCCTACATCTGTTTCCTCATAGTCAAACCATATGACATTCTCAAACCATTATCCTTGTCCCAAGATTCCTGCTGCTAAACATGCACCATGCACAATCATCTACTACCATCTACTACAGCCCCACAACTTGCAAATATTACGACATCAAAGGGATTGCAAACCACACGTGTTGTTTACCAACCAACTTGTATTTGCTGCTGGCGTATTATATGGGAATGATCACATTCAGTACCGAGTTACTGATCTGCGCATGACTCAAGGGATCTGAGTGCCTACTACATCACCCAGGCTATTTGGATGCTCCCACCTGACACTAGTCACCCTGAGCTCCAGAGATGGGAACTTGCCCCTCAACACTGTCACATCCTCCTGGACTTAACCTCTGTTAACACATTTCCTCCTCTCTTCTTTCATCACCACCTTCCTTATATTTTCCATTTATTATGTATCACTTAATGGTTTTCTTTAATACTCTCATTTTTTCACCTTTGTTGCCCCCTCCCTCCCCCTTTTTTATTTTTCTTTCCCTGTAGTTCTTAATTTACTATTTAGTTCTCTTCATCTTAATGCATCTTTACTTCTCACTCTGACATCTTCCCCTTGTCCCCAAAACAGACAGGTCCCTCTACACTTGGGGTCCAAGTTACCTCATCTTATTTTCATCCTCCTCCAACCTATCCCCATCTGCTCCATGAGGGAGAAACTAATAGCTCTAAAAGCTATGATAGTGTTGTATACTTTTATAACAGTCTATTGGCAGTGCTAAATATTTCGCCTTGTAGGATTTTGTACTGGCAAGCTATTGTGTCTTATAATTTTCTCGAGTGAATTTTTCTTTTTGTATAATTAACCACAACACTGAATGAAATTTTCACTTTGCAGCACTCACAACCTGTTCTCATGGATTTACCTCTCCCAGTAGGTCATCTCCTACTGTAAAACTACACAGAGGCTGTCCTGTGAACCCTGCAAGACTAGCACTCCAATATTGTGAATACACGACTTAGCTACAGTCTGGGGAATGTTTCCAGAATCACATTTTTATTCTGCAGTAGAGTATGCATTGATATCAAACTCTCAATTTCCATCACCAGTAGTGTTCACTCACCCTTAACTTGCTACAGTTTATAAGCTGTTGAGGTATTAAATAGGACGACAGCTGGGAGGTTAGTATTAATCATCACACTCTGAACATGACTCAACAGATGTACCAACAGTTCCATTGTTCTGACATCCATCAGAATGAGCCAGTGTTCATCATTATGAATAAAAATTAAGGAGTGCCAAAGACACAAACCTCAAGAGGAAGAGCAAAGCTGAGTGTGTTCTGAAATGTTGCTGTGCTAGCTCAGTTGGCTAATCGCTGAAGAAACATATTAAGAGTGCACAAAATTATGGAAGTGTGTTCAAATCCCTTCCTCACTACTCAATTCCCCCCCCCCTCCTCCCCCCCCCCCCCCCCCCCCCCCCGCCCCTCTCACCCAGTTTCCCTGTATTCATATGAAGATTACTAGTCTTTCTACCAGAGTATAATGCCAGACTTTTACTCTTTCAGTACATAGCTGGGAAACTGTGTTAACTTCTGTCTGTTCTTTGTTTAAGGCTATTAATTCAGAAAATATCCTCAACAGAGCTTGATTTTATCATTATTAGCATGAAATCTATTTCTTTCCTTGTTCTTACACAAGCTTCTGATTATAGTTTCATTGTGTGTTGTGTGCTGGCAGCAAATGATATTTGACATGAGAATAGAAAGTGAAATGCAGAGATATTAATTATTTTTTGTTTGAATTGAATCAATCCTAACTCCATTTTTTCCGCCCAGTGCTGTACTCATTAGTAGATGTTAGGTTCTTTTATACTAACTGCATATGGCCATTGTACATATTTACAGGGTTTGTGGTCTGAGCTGTATCTTCGATGGGTGGTGGATCAAGGACCACAAAAAGCTGCATGGCGGAAGATAACTCAACTGCGACAAAGGGAAGCAGAACTTCGTTTGGAAGCTGGAAGATTACGTCGTCAGTTAGCTGATCTGCAACGTGAAGCAATTACTGCTGGTATACTTTAAGTACCAATGTTGTAAAAAGGGGGAGCTGCTGTATAAAATTATTTACTCACTTACTGCTATTATTAGTAAAGATAATGGACTAGCTGCAGCCATCTGAGCTTCATAGAGCTTTTTGCAAACTTAGTAATGAATGGTTATAAATGAAACTTCTTGCACTTTCATATCATATACCATGTGCACTTGGATGATGGCTAAGAACAATTTAAGTGATGCATTTCAAAGAACAGTAAGTGTCTTTTTGTCACAGAATGTTGTGTGATAAATATAGACTAAATTGATATTTTAACTGCAACTTTAGCAGAATCTATTATTTTCTATTTCATTGTCAACTAAAATAAATACCTGAGCAACTGTAAAGTGGGTTACCTAAACCTTTTTTGTAATATGATGTGGTTGCTTATATAACATCAAGCCAAAGATACTTCCCAGTCTTTCATTACACATTTATTTGTTTTGTTATAAAATGGAACAAATAACAGAAAATAAAGTATATTTTCATTGTATTTCCTTATGTCAAATCTGTCTGCTAAATTTAATTATGACTTGTGCACTTCTCAGCTGTCGTTACTGACTAACGTATAGAGCAGGCCTATTTGTACACACAACAAAAAAAGTTTTGCATCACCCTGGTTCCCAGAACTCTTGAAGATAGATGTTGACTATGGATATTGTATCACAGACATAGTCCCTTTGAGTATTCAGAGATGTCACTAGACCTGCCCAAAGATGTAAACAACCATGCATGAGCAGCGCCTATTAGATGGAGGGGGTCTGGCAGTCGATCAGTTCCAGTCATTCCACCAGGAAGAAGGTACACGGCTCGTGTTGCCTGTAGTTCAACCCTGCCTAGATGGTCAATACCGCGGATTGTTCGCGGCTGTATTGTTACTTTGTGCCAAGAAGGCCTCTCAACAAGGGAAGTGTCTAGGTGTGTCGGAGTGAACCAAAGCGATGCTGTTCAGACATGGAGGATACAGAGAGACAGAAACTGTTGATGACTTGCCTCGCTCAGGCCAGCCAGGGGCTATTGCTGCAGTGAATGACCGCTGCATATGGGTTATGGCTCTGAGGAACCCCGACAGCAATGTCGCCATGTAGAATAATGCTTTTCGTTCAGCCACAGGATGCGTTGCTACAACTCAAACTGTGCGCAATAGGCTGCATGATGTGCAACTTCACTCCCAACTTCCATGGAGAGGTCCATCTTTGCATCCACAAAACTATCCAGCACAGTACAGATGGGCCCAATAACAAGCCGAATTCAGGATTGGTATCATGTTCTCTTCACCGATGAGTGTCATATATTCCTTCAACCAGACAATCGTCGGAGACACACTGTCCAGCGAGTGCAGTAAGGTGGAGGTTACCTGCTGTTTTGGGGTGGCATTATGTGAGGCCGTCATATGCCGCTGGTCGTCATGGAAAGTGCCATGACAGCTGTACAATACGTGAATGCCATCCTCTGACCGATAGTGCAACCATATCGGCATTTGGCTTCATGGACTATAATTTGTGTCCTCATTGTGCACATCTTGTGAATGACTTCCTTCAGGATAACGACATCACTCAACTAGAATGGCCAGCATGTTCTCCAGACATGAACCATATCGAACATGCATGGGATGTACTGAAAAGGGCTGTTTATGGACGATCTACGCCAAATCGCCTTTGAGGAGTGGGACAATCTGGACCAACTATGCCTTGATGAACTTGTGGGTAGTATGCCACAACAAATACAGGCATTCATCAATGCAAGAGGACATGCTACTGGGTATTAGAGGTACCGGTGCATACAGCAGTCTGGACCACCTGATGAATGTCTCACTGTATGGTGGTACAACATGCAATGTGCTGTTTTCATGAGCAATAAAAAGGGCAGAAATGATATTTATGTTGATCTCTATTCCAATTTTCTGTACAGGTTCTGGAACTCTCAGAACCGAGGTAATGCAAAACTTTTTTTGATGTGTGTGTATTTTTCACTTTGGAGTGGGGTGTACTCTGGAGAGGAACCCCTGAGAGAATGGATGTGGTGTAGCAATTAGTCATAGCCTTGAAATAGTTTCTAATGAATGAAAAACACTTGGTGTGGTGGTTGTTTTGAACTTACAACACTTGGCCTCGTGGTATGAGTACTTAAAAATCCTTTTGATTATTGGAAGAAGAACAATAAAAGCTACAACAGCACTACAAATTATGTTAGGAAAAATACTTCAGATATACAGAAAATTGCATACAACATTAACAGCTTTTGACAGTAAACTAGAAACTTCATTTGGTGAATAGTACAAAACTGGAAAACTTCACAAAACAAATTTCTGACTTTTGCTGTACTGGGGCATTGAAATAACTCAATGGCAACAGATGAAGATTTGTGCCAGACTGGGATTTCCCGCAGTCATGTTAATGGCTTATGGCTGGATATAGTGGTGTATGTTTGTCTGTGTGTGTGTTTCCTTTCTGAAGAAGGCTTTGGCAAAAGCTCAGTGTGTAACAGTCTTTTTTGTGCCTGTCTGCAACCCAGTGTGACATCTTTGTGTTGAGTAGCAATCTAATCTTTTGGTAAATGAGTGATGATCACATTATTTCTGATTTGAAGCCAACAAAGAATCAATGCAGTTGATTTCACCTTGCAAATATGATCCAAAAGAAAGTGAAAATCATTTCATTATCTGCAAAATTATTATAATTGTCTGGGATTTATGTTGTGTGATACACTGCCTGACAAAAAAAGTGAAACAACCAGTAAGTTTAGGTCAAATTTCAACATAACTTTGTACACACAGATACCATTGGCAAGTATGTAAATGATTAGAGTTGACATTCTCTGTGACTGTTAGAACAGCCACTGGAGTGTGTTAGTGTTTTTACCATATCTGACAGGTCGTATTAGAGATTTAAGCAGCATTTGATGTTGTGTGATCACTGTGAAGAACACAAAGATGCCTCTTACTCGTGTAAGGCATGTTATCAACACCCTGAGTTTGGAAGGGCCTCCTTTTTTGTTTCCATTTGGCCAACCGATTGAACTGTGCAATATCCAGATTTGTGGGGCATTCAGATTTGACAGTGGCCAAACATTGGACTGTATGTGGGCATGAAGGCAGGCTTATCCATCGTCAAGACTCCGGTTTGTAGTGTAACAGGACATTGTGGGTTAAGTCCTGTTCCACTATATGAAGACTGTTCATGTCAGCTACAGTTGTTCACAATGTTTAAGCAAAGTAGAGGAGTCAAATATCGACAGACCTACTGTGCATATCGTGTCTGTTCCTACAGAGAGAGTGTATGAGGAAAGATATAGTTGCAGTGCATGGAAGCCAGGAGAATGCTGACTACTTGCTGGACATCGTGTATGCTGTCCGTGGACCCAGAATCACGACATTATTATCCGATTTCTTAGAAGAAAAACAAATTATGGTTCTTAATGTAATGTAAGAAAGCTTTTATATTACTGTTAGATTGGGTGGCGCTGTTGTTTGAGTTCTCATAGAGGAAGGACATATTAGCATTTTATCAATGGACTGAATTATAAATGCAGTTATGAAATAAACAACTGGAAATGGATGGTTGAAGAAAATGTGTGTTCAGTCATCATTTGGTAATTTGTTATAAGTCATTAGCAATTTCCTACACTAGAGAAGACCATTTCGGAGAAGTCGACTGGGAGTGGCACAGCATGGCTGGTCCACAAAACTCTACACGGCAACCAGAATTTCATACATGCCAGATTCATAGTTCTGCACTAATCCCCATGGCCATCATGGGCGAGTGTGGTAGCAACCAGGGAAGGGGTAACATTCTTTCAGCATTTTGGAGAGGCTCAGCAGTGCTACTCTGGTGTCATGGTGTGGGGTAGCCACTAGGTACGATAAAGTCACAGCTGGTAGTGATTCAGGAAACACTGGCAGCACAACAGTATATCATCAATATCCTGTGTCCTCACTCATCACCCTTCATGCAACAGTACCGTGGTGCTGTTTTTCAACAGAACAATGTTTGCCCACACGTGGCATGTGTCTCTAGGAATTGCCTACGCTGAGGTACTGCCATGGCCAACAGCATCCCCAGATCTGTCCTTAATAGAACATGTGAGAGACCAGCTTGGATATTAGCTCTCCCAGTGGCTATATCAAGGACCAGTTACAGTTTTGGACTGGCTTGTCTCAGGATAGGATACAGCAGCTTTTGACACACTTCCCAAATGAATGCAAGCATGCATCCGTACCAGAGGAGGTGCAGTATTATACTGATAAATGGGTTCATACTGCCAAACTCTTTGTAAATTTGACGCAGTTTTGTATTCACTGAAATAATAGCATGCCTCTCAACACATGAAGTCTCATTTCATTTCCTCTTCCTTTTGTGGGGGCTTCACTTTTTTTTTATAGGAATTGAATTAAGAATTTAACAAGAAGTCATGTCACCAACTTGGCAAGTGAGATAAAAAGATAATTTTTCATAAAAGCAACACACCTGATGACACACCTGACTTGGCAAGGTGTGAACTACTGCCTTATGCACCCTCTTTAGAACATCTGATCCCTCAAAACTACTGGGTGCTTATAATTAAAGTGCAGCTACTCACAGAGGTGTAGTGTGGGCTGTAATTGGCATATGGCAGTGAAACTTGGTAGATATGCTAATATGTTAATGAGGAACTGGTTTACGCTGGAAAAAAATAGTTCTAATTTTGGCCACTAGGTGATCTGGCAATGTGCAATGTGAATGCAAGAAAGACATATAGAAACTTCCCCATATGTAATGGACTAGGAACAGGTTGTGGGTAGAAACGGTCCTGTGAGTTAGAAAGGCATAATGTTGATTTTATTATTAACTGCCGCTTACACAATTTGTTCAATATGAACACCAGAGACGTTGACAAAATGCTGCATCTGTAAAATGACTTAGTCAACAGCTGCTCGCTGCAGCTCCTGTCTAATCTGAGCAATGTGTTCCCTTATACTGGCCTTCAGATCAGGTAGAAACCAAATGTGTCCTTGGTAAACATGTTCTATAGATATCCCCAGAACTAAAAGTCACATTGACTCAGATCAGGCAGTTTTGCAGACCATTCATCTGGAAAATTCCTGGAGATTGAGGAAAATTGACTTAAGAAGATCTTTCACTGGGCGAGCAACAAGAGGTGCTGCCCCATCTTGCATAAAAACAGTGGTTTCCACTCGGGTGCACTCTTCCAAAGTGGGAACTGCATGCTGTATGGGGTGGTCTTGGTAATGTGCAGATGTCACAGTACACCTGACAGGCCCTCTGGGTATATTCTTTTCAAAGAAGCACAGACTGAGAATAAAGGTGTTTGTGAATCCACACCACGCATTCACATACAGTGAGTGCAATTGCTCCTTGTGCTCAATACGGAGTTTAACAGTACCTCAAATTTGGCAGTTCTGTGCATTCACTGCACCCTGTGATGTAAAATGTGCCTTGTCACTGCATAGGATATTGCCTGATTATATGTCACCAGCTTTGATCCTTGCCAGAAACTAAGGAACAAATTCAGAACAGTATGTGAATCATGAGGTTTCAGTTACTGCACCATCTGGACCTCGTACAGGTAACAATGTAAAATAGACTGCAAAACTTACTATACTCTTGACCATGGGCTAGACAAATCTCATGACACTGCATGAGCACTAGCACTACCCGGGGCACGTGCTGCATCGGTTACAGCAACAGCAACCTCATCAGGGATAGGACATTGCTTCTTTTAAAGTGCCACACCAAGCTCACCCATGTTTTTGAATTTCACCATCATCATTAAACAATTTAATGACAATGGGCCTCACAGACCTTTCAGTCTCTCAATGTGGCACTGTAATTGCTGGCACTCAGATAAAACAGTGTCACTAACAGTACACCATCTCTCTTCTTGATAGTCATACTATTCATTTGCATTATGGCTTGTCAAATGATAATGTGGATGTTATACCGTCATACAAATGGTTTACATTGCCAGATTTGCACCTGGTGGCCACAACTGGAAAATTTTTTCCCCCTAGTGTAAATCAGTTCCACATTGACATATTGGCCACGTTTCACTGCTATATGATAATTACAGTCCACACTGGGCCTCCATGAGTAGTTGCACTTCAATTATAACCACCCGGTACCGTCAGTTCTTCCCGGGCATGATGAAAGAAGTCAGTGAAAGAAAATGTGCATTAAAGAAAAACAATGTGTCCAAAACAGACTAATATTTTGGAGAATGAAGATTATAATCCCTGCCAATTAACAGTGGATGGCCATATCCAGCTCGCCAATTCCTATTGCTGTTTTGTCTCCTTTTATATCTAGTGAGAACTGTGACAGTAGCCACTACTACTATCACCTGTGCTGTATCTAGTGTGCAACTTTCTATGCAGATACTACTGCCAAGTAGCTGTGTAATCACAAGAATGGCCACAACCAGGCTGTAGCCATATCATGAACAGTGTAATATAACCGCAAGAAGGGAAAAGGAACATTTTTAATTTAAAAATGAGTTTAGTTTTAATTACTTTTTATAGCATCATTGTCCATCAAATAAAATGGATATGAGTATACTGAGTTCTTATGAATCTTCTCAGTAATGATATAGAATTCTGGAAAATCTTTAACAGGATACAAACATTGATACGAGGAACACAATCGCTCAGTATATACAGGGAACACACAATCATGGTAGTAAACAGTATCGCTTGGGAATTAAGAAGGATTCCACTTCAACCTTTCAATAAGTGCTGAAGAAGACTAACAATTTCCTATTGACTGTATGTTAAAAAAGAAGTCTTGCAATGATAAACTCTGACACTAGTACAGTACTTGGATCACTGCAAAAAATACGCAAAGCTGAACACCAATTATAAATTCCTGTTATCTGTACGTTAAGTGGAACAGAAATTAAAAGATATCACAGCCAATGTAGAAAATATAAACGATCGTAATTTAGTTTTCGGCTTTACATTTCCTTCAGAGTATGTATAAACAACAGGCATAGCTACTGGAAAATATCCCTTCAGAGTTGTAAGAAACCCTTCGGTTTGATAAATTAGTTCCATTGTGATAGCATTACAGATATTTTTTAAACATCTTTGGCAGCATCCCCCCACCTCCCAAACTCACAGTAAGATTTGTACAGCAGAGAATATTTGTGTTGATCACCAAGTTGTTAAAGAGAGAACACCTTTCAGTACTCAACTGCATGGATTCTGCAATGCTTCAGAGAAGGTTGTACGACTGCTGTATGTACATTTGATCAACTAATCAGCATGGAGTCATGTACCAAACTATTAAGCTCCAAAACACAATTGTCTCTACTTAAAAAGCTGTTGTTACCTTACTTAGGGGTCTGTGGGGCTGTCTTGCGTACACCAATGCTGCACACTTGACTCGCTGGTTACAGACAATGAACAAACTTACCTGTGGACTGCTCATCCATCATGCTTTCATGACTCTCAGTGATGGAAAACATTCATGAGGAACATTTGTCTGAGATACAGGAAATAACAGCAGCTGTGGCATGAAATCGTATATCTACAATGGAAAATGTAGCTAATCTGACATTGTGAAGAGTCTCCAGCAGACTTTCAAGGAAAACAGCCTGGTTAAAAAAAGACATCACTTCACAGCCCGTATTACATACTCAGACTTAAGCTCCTTTTTTCTGGTGCCTCCTTACACCAGCACAGCAATCCAAGATGAAGTTATCTATAGATTTTCAAAGTTATCATGATTGCAGCATGTAATGACATACTGTTTCAGTTCGTTAATAACTGCAAGACTACAATAGAAACAAGAGTAACTGCTAAACACTCTCTCAGTGAATTGCAATACACTTTACTATGGTGCATCAGAATAGCAAAACAAGCCACATAAGCAAGGAAAATCCACCCACTGAAGGACAAGAAGCTAATAGACGAGAAAAGCTAGCTCAAAGCACTGCATCCTGTTCTTGATGGCATGAGATTACTACTTGTTGGAGGCAGGCTACAAAATGCTGATTTGTCATGTGAGGAGAAGCATCAACTCGTACTGCCATCTCACCATCATCTGACAAGACTAATTATGGAAGGATGAACATTATCAACTCCCCCCTGCCAACTGTCAACTGCTGCCCACTTGTCAACTGCTGCGTACATCGTTTGGGAAGCAACACTGTACACCAAACAGATAAATGCCCTCTGACAATACGTGCGTCAGTGCTCGACATGCCAGTGACTAAAGGCAAAGCCTGCACAGTAGCTTGTGGGAGACTGTGTGTGTCCAAGTCTAGAAGCTGTGAGGCCTTTCTACAACTGTGGGAGTGACTACTCAGGACTGTTCTACGTCAAAACCAGCTCACAAAAATCCAGACTAAAAGAAAAGTGTTATGTTGTCCTACTTCTGTGCCTGGTGACATGAGTAGAGCATCTGGAGGTAGTTAGTGACATGGCTGCTGAAGCACTCTTACCTGACCAAAGACAAATTTTGCTGGAACAAGTCAGGAGCTCTATTAGTTACAAGCTTCTGTGAGCATTTATTGTCACTCCGTGATGTACAATCTGCTGTTAGCACTCATTTTCATTCCATGAAGTACAAGCTGCTGTAAGAATGAATTATCTGAAAGGTCAAAACCTTTATGAACAAAGAACTGTGAAATCCTTCAGATGACATGCAATGAATGACTGGAACCTTATGTCCAACATACAAAGTGCTGACAATACTGACTTGTCAATTTACTACTTGCTTAAATTCTCGTCCTCTCACACACCTGCTTGTGGACCTACTGATCCCCAAAATGTCATCCCAGGTCAGTTCCTGATTGGAGCCACAGTCATGAGTATCCCAGAGCTAGATCTAGGCACAACCAGACTGAGCTTGCTCTCAATGTGTGAACTACTGCTGCAAGAGCTCCAGAACTTTAGGCAGCCCTGGTTGGCAACTATCTACAGCACCTGCGGCAGTGGCCAAATGGACAGCCCCTAACCAGAATGCGCAATCTGACACACAGATTGTAGTAAGGGAAGACAACCTGTCACCCTTATGCTGAAAGCTGGTCATCATTACTACAAGACTGCTGCCAACATAAAAAAATCCTGATAATTTTATGCTCACCAGCTGCAAATAAGATGAAATCGTTTTGCCTACTTCCAAAGATTTCGTTGACTGTTCAGCCAACTCATCATTGATATTTATGCCAAAATTGAGACAGAGTGCTTATTGTACAGATGCAACAACCAGGGACAGTTATGTGCTGAAGATTACAGAAGTGCCATTAATTCTGGACACTTTATAAAGATTCAGAGGATATTACATTCAGGAGTTTATTTTAGTTGAAATACACAATACCATTCAGTATAAATATACAAAAAGCATGCCTTAATGCCCATTATTTGGGAAATAAAGTTCAAATATATAAATTTAATTAAAAATTTTAAGAACATCAAACAAGATACTTACAACCCAACAATTTCAGAATGTTACTACTCCGAACAAAAGTTATTGCAATATTTTTTTGTAGTTTCTGGGATATCATTGGGCACTGATAACCGTGCAGTTGAGCGCCCCACACACCAAACATCATCTAAGAGCTCCCTCTTATTACTGGGATTCTTTTGTGAAACCATGATTTGAAGCCTTGACCACAATTTCTCAGTTGGGTTAGGTTGGGACCGTTTCCAGGCCAAGGCAACACACTGATCTAATGATCATCAAACTGTTTCTTATTGATTTTTGTGGTATGACATGGCACACTGTCTTGCTGAAAGATGTATTGATTGTTATTTCAAATTTCAGGTAGAGGGCAGCAAGTTCAACTCTTAAGACTTCGCTTTCATACTTTTTGTAACATTCACTCCATTCCATCAGCAGCTACCTGATACATGGATTTCATGGTTATATTGAAAATAAAACAGTCACAGTTGAAAAGTTATGACAATGCCTAACCATTATTTTCAATATATTAGTACTTTTTGCGATAATGTTGCACTGTAATAATGCCAGACATTCAATGCCACGATTTGCCACGCAGCCACACACAACAACACTGATGGGATGCTTCATAGTTGCAGTGGTGCACTGCGGCAATAACACCCATTGCACATGTTTCTGACTCTACATTTTGTTCAGATGAGGCAGTCCTCGGTCACGAACCATTATCGCAAAGTTTCTGTCTAATGATTCAATCAGAAATGTCAACCCTTGAAGTCTTCAAGACTACATTTATGTCTTCTGTGGTGCACTGACGACCTTGCAGAGGAAGATGACAGATTCTATGACAATCTTGATTAGTCAGTATTGGTTTTCTGCTGGTTCTTGGAGCAATTTTGACTGACCCAGTTTATTTGTACCAGATACAAACTTATTGATTGGTGACTCCATGGAGTGTTCTGTGCACCACGACCAGATAATGGATATAATTGGAAGGAGAAACAGCATTGGTCGTGTTTTCTTGTTTTATTATCCGCAAAATCGATTTTCGGTCACTTAGTGACCATCCTCAGTGCTGTAATCTAAGCTTGTTGATACCAGTGCCTACCAATCTTAATTGCTACTGCTCTAGCCTGTTGGGGGATTGTGAACCACTGAGGGCTACAGTGGGATAAAACCTCTCCACCGTTTCTAGGTCCCCAGTTTAAATACACAATACAATAGGTGATGTTGAAATGAATGAACATTTCGACAAAGCGTCCAGAATTAATGCCACTGCTGTATGTGCACTTGCAGGGTACTATGTGACAGGATGCACAACTTAGCCTGATTACTGATTCTTCTGTCCACTTTTACCAGCTGCCCCCACAAAGAGAAATTTGTTAACATCAAGTATAGATTTAAGTGTCAGGAAGTCATTTCTGAAAGTATTTGTATGGAGTGTAGCCATGTATGGAAGTGAAACATAGACGATAAATAGTTTGGACAAGAAGAGAATAGAAGCTTTCGAAATGTGGTGCTACAGAAGAATGCTGAAGATTAGATGGGTAGATCACATGACTAATGAGAAGGTACTGAATATAATAGGGGAGAAGAGAAATTTGTGGCACAACTTGACTAGAAGAAGGAATCGATTGGTAGGACATATTCTGAGGCATCAAGGGATCACCAATTTAGTATTGGAGGGCAGCGTGGAGGGTAAAAATCGTAGAGGGAGACCAAGAGATGAATACACTAAGCAGATTCAGAAGGATGTAGGTTGCAGTAGGTACTGGGAGATGAAGAGGCTTGCACAGGATAGAGTAGCATGGAGAGCTGCATCAAACCAGTCTCAGGACTGAAGACCACAACAACAACAACCCACAATACACAAGAACATATTCAGGATGCTTCCTGTTATGTACAAGAATATGTAAGGCTCAATCTGTTTATTACATCTACAACACATCCAAAGCAGAACTTTTTTGCTGGACTTGCGCTGTATATAATCAACATGCTGTAACACTGGGTGTTTTCCACTTGAAATTTTACTTGCTGGTCAGCCTGATTACAAAAGAGATCATTTTTGTGTCAGCTTTGTGCTACATGTACAGCATTTAGCGGCAAAACCATGGCCTGCTTGATACACGTATCCTGTTGCTGGAAGGAAAAATATATCGCAACAATGTCAATAGGCTAATAAAACAGGTCTGCGACATAAAAATTGTTTCAAATTTATTAAGTGATTTTTATGGTGCTTTCAACAGTGATATTGGGAAAAATAGTGAAAAAATTCCATCACGTACAGTTATTTCACAAACTGCTTGTCTGGTTCTAGCTTTTTTTAAATATATTTCAGCACTCTAGTGAGTTTGAATTTTGGTTTTTAGGATCTCCATAAACTGTTACTTAGCCTTTTTATACTAGATATATGTAAAATAAAGAGTAACTAGGAGAAACCAGCAGTATTTTCATGTCAGTGTCTGTTGCGCTGCCCCTTCCCCCACCATCACCAAGAAGTGAGCTGCTGCCATTGTCCTACAGTTCACAGTACCTCTTCATTCTGCGCTGTTCACATGTTACTAGTGCTTTAAAGTGCTGTTCTCTTGTGTTGTGAAGTTGTTTTATGTACAATGAACAATGGCTATCAGAGGATGTATAAACTCGCCAGATTGCTTCTGCTACATTTGTGGTAGTTATACCATTAAAAAGCAACAAAGAAACATTTCCAATTCTGTTGAAAAAGTATATTTCGCCTATTTTGGTATAAAGTAAGGCGATCTAGATAAGCCTTGGGCCCCACACAAAGTTTGTTCAGTGTGTGTTGAAGAACTGAGGCAATGGTTTCAACATAAAAAGCAGTCCTTACATTTTGGAATACCAATCGTTCAGAGGAAGCCCAAAAACCATAGTGATGACTGCTATTTTCGTTCTTGCAACGTACGAGGTTTCAATCTGAAAAACAAAAAGGATATTTCTTACCCCAACATTCAATCAGCCAATCACCCTATTCCCCATGGACCTGAAGTACCAATACCCCCTCCTCCAGATTCTTTGGATGATATAGATGATCATGAGCCATTGGCTCAGCAAGGAGATAGTGAAGAAGACAGAGATTGCTATGATCCTGGCACAACCAATCCCATTCCATTCTCACGATCTGAACTGAACGATTTAGTTAGAGACCTAGGCCTTTCTAAAGAATCGGCACAGGTTTTAGGATCTAGATTGAAAGATAAACTTATGTTGGCTCTGGGTACATCCTTTTCTTGGTATCGATCGAGGGACAAGGAGTTCGTATCTTTCTTCTCTCAAGAAGGTGACCTGGTGTTTTGTGGTGATGTTCCTGGACTTATGGCATGTTTCAAAATAGAATATGCTCCTGATGAATGGAGACTTTTTATTGATTCTTCAAAAAGAAGTCTTAAAGCAGTACTTCTACACAATGGCAATAGGTATGCTTCTGTACCAGTTGGACACTTGGTTCACTTAGAAGAATGTTATGAAAACCTTGAACTGGTTTTAAGCAAACTCTGCTATTCAGACCACAAATGGACACTATGTTCTGATTTAAAAGTGATTTCAATGCTGCTTGGTCAACAAAGTGGCTATACAAAGTTCCCTTGCTTTCTCTGTGAATGGGACAGTAGAGCCAGAAAGCAACACTATATAAACAAAAAAAAAAAGGTTGGCCCTTGAGAAAAACCTTAGAGGTAGGGATTAAAAATGTTGAGAGGAAAAGCCTTGTAGATCCCAAAAAGATGTTCATTTCACATTAAGTTGGGGCTGATGAAACAATTTGTTAAGGCAGTGACAAAAGAAGGGGTGTTTCAGGTATCTTTGTGGATAGTTTCCTGGTTTATCTGAGGCAAAGGTAAAGGAAGGAACCTTTGTCGGGCCAGACATTAGAAAACTAATGACAGATCCCAATTTTGTGGACAAAATGGAAACAAAAGAAAAGGCAGCATGGACATCTTTTAAATTAGTTGTTACCGGTTTCCTAGGAAACAAAAAAATGGCTCTGAGCACTATGGGACTTAACATCTTAGGTCATCAGTCCCCTAGAACTTAGAACTACTTAAACCTAACCAACCTAAGGACATCACACACATCCATGCCCGAGGCAGGATTCGAACCTGCGACCGTAGCAGTCCCGTGGTTCCGGACTGCAGCGCCAGAACTGCACGGCCACCGCGGCCGGCTAGGAAACAAAAGAGATCCAAACTACAAGACAATCGTCGCAAACATGCTTGACAACTTTAAGAAGCTGGGCTGTAACATGAGCATTAATGCTCACTTTCTCGCCTCACATCTTGACTACTTTCCTGCAAACCTTGGTGATGTAAGTGAAGAGCAGTGCGAAAGATTCCACCAAGACATCAAAGAAACGGAAGAAGATATCAAGGAAGAGGGAACATCAACATGATAGCGGACTACTGCTGTATGATAAAAAAGAGATGATCCTCAACGAGTCCACAGCCGAAAAAGCAATAAAAGAAGCTTTGACAGAAAGTGAAAGCATTATTATAAGGACTTAGAGTTTAAAGAGAGATGGAAGTGTAGTTTAGAACATGATTTATAAATACAATAAAAATGTGATAAATTGCTTAAATTTTGTTATTATACCCAAAAATACTCCCTTCTTTGTGAGAAAAACTGACATGATAAAAGAATGGATTGCAGTTTTGAAATCAGTTATCAAATTTCAAACAACTTTCAAAAAATATTTTTTTGACGACCTGTGTAAGTGATTAATTTCTGGACCGTAACATAGATCCAACACTGTTTGATATCATAAACAGACAAACAGTTCACAGTCCTTGCAGGGAACCAAACAAAAACTTTCTTTGCATGTAAATGACCAGTGTTCTAATAGATATCTAAAAGGATTGTTTGAGCAAACGATAATGGGAGATGATGGATACCCATCCTATTGTCAACGTTCACCTGTATCCGCCTCAGTAGCTGTAGTGTCAACATGGCTGGATGCCAGCAGAGGCCCAGTTTCGATTCCCGGCTGAGCCAGGGACTTTCTCCACTCTGGGACTGGGTGTTGTGTTGTGTTGTCATCATCATTTCATCATCACCAACACACAGGTTGCCTAAATGGTGTCAACTAAAAAAGACTTGGACCCAGTGGCAGTGAGCCACCACACAGTAGAGAGAGAGATTGAAGGAGTACACCCTGGTTATGACGGAATGGAGTGTGGGGTCACTATTCGTGTACCCCAAGGGGTTTTTAGTGACCGATCTGCAAACTACTTCCTTTACCTATAGTGAAAAGTATATTTATGTTTGCACATTGTACATTTTCTTTTCTTTGTGCTGTGTATGCTTTGCTTCAACTGACTCATTGTACTGTGTGCTTACTTAGGTGGTCGTCATTTTCAGGGACCACTATCTGTTTTCATGAAAAATGAGATAAGTGCTCGACAGAATAGCTGGTTGAAAGAGGTAAGGATCTTTGTACTTTCTTGAGTGCTCTTCTGTACTTGAACATGACCATGTTAGTTGTAGTATTTTTGACATAAATTAATATTTCATGGCAGCCAGTAAGTCACTCGTCTGTCATCAACCCACTATACGCACTGCCATACAACAAAGTAGTTTTTACATTAAATGGGGGAACATGTTTATTTTGATTTGCAAATTTTCATGCAATAATGAATAAGGAGCACTTCATCAACACGTTTTGTCATTCATTACAATCAGAAGGGATCCAGACCTTTATGCAGTCCTTGTAAATGCCTGGTAATCCAGCAACACACAAAGTTTACCATTCTGTGGCTACGAATGCAAACACTGTCCTTATATGCCCTTGTCTGAGAGTAACACTGGCTGATAGCTGCTCACATTTAGACAGCACCATGGCAACCTTCCAGTGAAGATACAATTTTTCACTGCTGTCCACACCAACGCTTTGTAATAATTAGTAATGTGGGAGGGGATTCCCCCATCCTTTCCATTTTGCATGAGAAGACCCCTTCTCCTCCATATTCCATTACAGTTTTCTCCCCCCCCCCCCCCCCTTGTCTCTCTCTCTCTCTCTCTCTCTCTCTCTCTCTCTCTCTCTCTCTCTCTCTCTCTCTCTCTCTCTCTCTGCCTGCCTTCAAACATGAAATATACTTACAGATCCTGTAGGTTCCACACAGACCTAATACACTTTGCCTATAAATCAGTCTCATGCCCACACTGAAAATTGACGAATAATCAGATTTTATCTGAGTTATGCCAAATTACAGAATACTACTTACATTCTGAACCTGGATGATACCTTAGACAGCTGCCATCTGATGGACAATGTGTTAACTGTGAATTGCTCAATACCAGAGGAGAATTGTGGCAAGTGGAAGAAGTGATCCTGGTGTCCACATAGACTGCAAAGTGTGGGGACAGCACGGAGGACAAGCCCTGCCTGCCTCCCACAGTGTAGGCACTTTAATCTCTGGCTCATGCTTCCACAAAAGCATAAGTAACATGTGGAAGTAAATATCTCTTACATGTTGCTCATAATCAAAACTGAAATTGTCTTGTGTAGTGACATGTTTAATAGCGATCCTAACTGCAACAGTGATGTACACTTATCACCAGGAAAGGAAACAGTATTAAACACAGTGACACACAATACAGTAACACAACAGTCGACAATGACTAACTCCATACTATTGTCAGCTAGGTAATGCTGGCTGCCGCCAAAAAGAAAACTATTACTGGCTAAAGTCTTCCAAAGGCTACTAACTTCTACCAGTTCAGGACTAGGGAGCTGATAGGCCAGCTTAAAAGACACTGAGTGGAACTTTTTCTCAGGCAAATGATTAGTTCCAACTTCTTTTAATATATTTGCTGGAACAAGTGAAAAACAGTAATTGCTCTGCTCATGAATAATGTTTTTCATGAAATGACTGTCATAGTCGCAGAACATGTTCTACTACTACTACTACTACTACTACTACTGACGCACTGAAATTTCACAAGTCATTAACACAATAAGAACACAACCATTAGTGTCTTTGAATAAATGCACCTGTTATAAATTTCTTATTAGATATTACAACAAAATGCAGTAAGTGTGTCATCTCTATCCTCTCAGAAACAGACTCCGTTGATTTTCCAGAATCAATAATAGGCAAGTGAGATTCAAAAAATGGCACCAGAAATGGAAACATTATTCATTCAAAATAATCACAATTTTATACTCTGCTCCGTGTGGTTTCTTCGGCCAGTAGCTGAGAAGGTTCTTTTCCTCTACTTCCCTTAGTCTCAACCTATGCCTGGTCTTATTGTCTGGAGTTCAACACAACCAGTGATGTCATGATAAGACATTTTACAGACATCAACCACATAATATATTCTATGGTGCCTGTGGAATATAATATTTGAGTCCCAGAATCAGAAGCCATAGCTTTTTAGGCTGAAATTAACAAATTTTTTACCTAAGGTATACTGAGGATTTTATTGAGAAGAATTTCTAGCTAGCTGATGAAGGTTCAAGGAACTTAAAATTGTAAATTCCTCTGCATAAACTATTAACAGTAAGTAACTAACCAACTTGTTTGATGCCTTGACAAACACCGTAGTTTTTCTCAGCTGAACATGTATTATCTACAATCTATTTTTACTTTTTTCCTGTTATCCCAGTGTGTCAGGCACTTGGGGCAGGTGTTCATCAGATCCACTATATGAGCTACCACATGTTTACCTCACCATTGACATCAAGTTCCTGGTCCCTGAGGCACTTGGGATTGCTAGTAATACCTCCCACAACAAAGTTATGTGCATTATATGGCACACCTGTATCTCACCATCTGCAACGAAAAGGAGTGAGAAAAGATGCTGCCAGGTATCACTGCTAACAGCACTGTTTCTTGCCCAAATCCAACTTGTGCTGCTGCCAGATAGCACCAAGAATGAGGCCTAAAGTGATGAGTGTCCCCATAAGGGACTACCTTCACATCAGACATGCCTTGGCATTACCAGCCTTCAGTCCCTTTTTGTGCACTTGCTTCACAATTCAGATTCACTTGGGATGTTGTTATTTAGTCTACTGTGAGGGAGTTCTTGGATAAAAAGTTCTCAGTTAACTTACTGTGTCAAATTCAGATAAAATACAAAGCTTTTGATTAGTGCCTCCAGGGCCAATTCTGACAGTCATGAAACTGGCGAGGCCCCCACTTTTATGCGAAGATGGTGACATCAGATTGGCTAGATTATGTCAGGGATGTGGTGCACATTGAGATGGTGCCCTCTGTGATTACAGATTACGTTTCTGCTCCCTGTCTAGTATCACTTGCAGTGCCAGTAAACTACGTGAAGTCTCTCTCTGTTAGCTTTATTGAATCCACACACCCATGCTTTGCTAAATTCATTCATGTATGTGTTCATTGAAGTAGTTAGCTCATGTCTAATTTCCACTGCTTCTCTAATCACAAAGTTCCAACAGGTTGAAAAGCATGAGCCAGAATTTCTGTATGTTCAAATATAATCTTGTGTTTATGTATTAGGATGTGCTCTACCACTGCTTCATGACTTAGTAAAATTGATATCAGTTATGCCTTTTGTTCTGTTGTATTAAATCTGTTGTTCCCAACCTTGGGATAATTACCCCCTGAGGGATAAAAACAAAATGGTTCAATTGTGTTTCAGTCACAAAACTAACTTATTTATCAAAGATTATTAGTACAAGGTTGTGCATAATGAATATTAGGATATAAAAAGGAACAGAATTTTGAAACAAACTGACAAACAATGAAAACAAAGAAAAATGTGTACCATATATATGTATGTATGCTCTTTAATTCGTTTTGAATGAAACACCACACAGATGGTTGCCATCACATTCTGTGAATTCCTCCAGGAGGCAAACAAAATCTTCCATCACCCAATTCAACATGTTCAATGGGGTTCCCTTTCACAGGTATATGTATCATTTCGAGTTCAGCTGTGGTATGAGGATGTGTAGCATACACTTGATTCTTCTAGTATTCCCACAACAAGAAATCAGTGGCAGTCAAATTGGGCAACCTTGCTGGCCAGTGAATGTCTCCAAATCTGGAAACCAACCAACCATGAAATTAACACCACAAGACATTCATTCATGGACTTGTGGGCCCTACGAGCTGCCCCATCCTGTTTAAACTACGTCGAACATCACTGGAAGGAGAAATCATTTAAAATTGAACAGAGCAATCACTAGTAACTGTTACTGCACGATCCTAAATACCCTCAAAAAATATTGACCGATCGTCTGAAACAAAGCCATGCTGCACCACACAGTCACCCATTCACAGTACATGGGTGCTCATGCAGCCAACAAGCATTAGTTTGACTACGTCATGTCCATTGCTTTAAACCTGTTCATTTACACCTCCGTTTAGACGAAAATGGGCCCGATATTGGTATTTGTTGTTTCACATATGTGGGCCGGCTGCATAAAGCTCCAGGAAATGCAAGGCCTTGTTTCATCAAGCAATTTTATCTCGTTTGATTAGTTTCTATGTGACCTGCAATTTGTATGGGTGTAAGCGCAGGTTGTCACAGATGACACACCAAAGGGTATGCTCTGAAATTGTTATTACCTAAGCAAATCTGGCATCAGAGCAGTGAGAACTTGGGACAACTGCTTTATGTGCCTCCTCCACTGTACGCGCACTCTGTATGCTTTGGTGCCTGGACTTTTGTTCTTTGCACAAGATGCAGTAGTCCCGAGGTTTTGCAAATAATCTGAGACTTCATCATGTTATTTCAGCTCAAAAGGGTGAATAAAGTCACTGAACAGTGATGGGATAATCATTTTTTAAATATACCTCAAACCTCTGAACACTCGAGGCCATAATATTACAAATAACCACCCTTCCCCAATGCAACAAGTGCATACTTATTTCATGCAGGCACAAAAGTGACACTGTACCATGTGACTCACAACCTACAATTCACTCTGCTAGGTCCTGTATTATCACAATTTTGTAAGACTACATTACTGAATAAGTAAGGTACAAATGATTACTTTTTTTTTTTTTTTTAAACACTAACATTCATATATGAAACAATGTTGCAGGGCTCACAGCCTGTGAAACAAATGTAGGAACATCTTCCTCACACAGTCCACCTAGTAATGCATACTTCGTACTCTGTACATGCACCTATCACACTAACATTGAGACAAATACATCACATGTGCTTAAATATCTCATGAAAATGCCTTCTCAGAGTTTGATGAACAACACAAGAGCGCAGTCAGAACATGACTGACTTCGGAGCCCATGCCCTGCCGGCTTTATAGGGCCCACCGTGAGTGCTGATAGGCTGGCGTGGCAGGTATAGCCAGCACAGAGTGCTGTGGTGGTGACAGCAGTGCTCACAGGTTATTGGGGCCCGCCTAGTGGTTGTCATCTACATCCATGCCTTGTGGCGGGCTGTCAAAATTGTCCGACTGGGATACCAGAATTAGTATTAATGGCAGGGAAAACACACAAAACACTGACAGCCTGAAGTCTTCCAATTTCTGTTAGGCCTTCTTTTTGTAAATCAGTTGATTGCTGGACCCCTTACTTCTTAACTAAGTACTCTGCATACATTTTAATTTGCATAATTTTAATTGGTGGTGCACAGTGTGTTGATGCAAGTGTAACTGGGAAGAGGAGTGGTGTGCAGGAAGCAGGTTTTGTACGAAGCATCTACCCTCAATATGGATAGTTACTTTTCTTTTCTAAGTAGTGGTTTTAACTAACACTTGCTATGAACTGAGGATTGCTTCAGCAGTCTATAGAAAAGCTTGTTCAAACCAATTGTGTCAATGATTTATTAGTTTGAGTTTTGATAAAACACCTACAAACTAGATATCATTTGCCTTTTGTCATTTTAAATAAAAGTGCACTTATGTGCTGGCAGCTTTTGCATTGCATGCTGTAGTTTGAAACTGTTTGCATGGTTAATGATGAGAAGTGAACAGGACAAATGATGAGTTGCATGATTAAACAAGATAGTGGAACCAATGAGAAAATACTGTTTGATAAATGTTGTCATGATATTGAATGTATAAATTATGAGATGCAGCATAATTGAGTAGGTTATGCAGAATGTTGTCATACAAAACAGAAAATTCTGTAAATGTTTGTACTCTTAGGATCCTGCGCAACCACAACTTTGGAAATCGAGGCTTTCAAAAATATCCTAAAAAGTTTTCAAAATTGTCATCCAACTATGCTACAACAGGTTCGTCACCACAGCCAGTTTTCCTTCAGTAACATTTGTTGGCTTTGACAACTCACAACTAAACTATCACTTCAAGCTAGCCCATAACACAGACTACACTACTGGTCAGTCTGTTACCACAGCCAGTTTTCCTCCTGTCACATTCACTGACTTTGCCATCTCACAACCAAAACTCTAACACTGGAATACAAAACAATATCCCAAGAAATGAGATTCTGAGATTCTCACGCACTATTGTCTACTGTCACCCGATTGGCTATGGCAAACTAAAATGAAAGGAAATGCCAATAGCAGCAGAAGAGCAGATGACATCATAAATGCCCTTAAACCAATAATCCTTTTTCATTCTAAAGTTTAGGTAGGTGTCAATGTTGTTGGTGGGGTGCAGGTTCGAAGTCAGATTGGGGAAGGGAGGAATAGCTAACATGTCATTGCTCTTGGGGGTAATGGTCTCAGAAAGGTTGGGAACCACTGTACTGTAGGATTGTATTTTTTTAAATTGTTCTCAATTTCTTCAGTTTGAACTGTGTGCACCACACAGTTAACAGCACCCATTGACAAGCTATTTTTTGCAGTAGCTGATTTTCTTTTTCATTTTTTCTTTTTGTACAGTATTTATTTTACTCTTTATTTCATTATTCCTTCAGGTCTGGAGATGATCTATATCTGTATAAAATGAGCATTCAAGGAAACTATTAATGAAAATTGTTTCCGCAAGCCTGCCTACACTTAGATTTAAATAACTTAGTGATTGACGTTGTGGGATAGGTGGTAGGAGCCAGCCACAAGCCAATCAGTTCTTTTTCAAGTAACACAGGCTTGCTGTGTTGCCTATTTTGTAGATACCTGAAGAGCCTGGTCAAGTGTGGCTTGCTGAATGCCAGCGACACTGCCCACAGCCCCAACCCCACCATTGTAATCTGTAAATCACAAAGTCATTTTATTCAAGCTGCAGTACTGATATGTAAAGGAGAGCATACTGTTCATAAATTTTTCTTGTAAATGGTTTCTGAAAATTAACATAGGTGATTTCAACTGAAATTGACAACTGGTTTCTAATTAGCACAGGGCCTGAACAGTTTGCATAGAGTGGGGTAGCTGTCCACAGGAAGCAAGTCCCAGACCTACCACAATACTGTACGGATCTTTGTTTCTTTCAACATTTGTTAACTGATTTGCTTTATAATCATCACCAATAATCAGTCAAAGTTCGTATATAGAAGAATGTACTACCTATTTTGTTAGTAATATGAAACATTCTTATTGTCTTCATTTCTTCCCACTTTTAATATTGATTCAGCTGATGTTGGACAGCAATGAAGCTGTGAGTGAAAGAAAATGGTTAAAAGTCTCCAGTAAGTCCTTGGCTAAATCACATAATACACAAGTACCAGAATTGGTGTTACACAGTGGAGCATACATGTTTATTTTGTTTATTAAGAATCTCTAATTATGCTGTCAACAAATTTTAAAATGTCACAATTCTTAACATAAGATTATTTAGTTTGAATTTCTCATCTGCACCTGCTTCAGCCTAACAAATATTTAAAAAAATACCTGCACATTATGACAATTTTTTTAAAAATTTACTTGTCCAGTAACAAAATTACTTATTTTCAACACAAGCAATATCTTTTTTTGCATCACAAATAACACTTTTACCTGGTTTGTAAGTTGGTAAAATATTAAAAACATCACATACTTATTTATTTTCAAATAAAGTTATGGCGCTGTTCCACAAACAACGGAGGAAACTAAATTTACTTCTAACTCTAACATTGTATTGAAGTGGTACTGAAAGGAATATGCCACAGATGCTGCCACCACACTCACAGTCTCAGTCTCATACAAATAATTAAGCTTCATTGTTCAATATGTGCTTAATGTCAACCTAGTGAAGCTGATTTTACATGTAGCAGCTTTTGACAAGTATTTTATCACAAAATTAACAGACTTGATACAACGGTGTACACAAAAATTAAATTAAAATTTTCACAGCAGGGTCACACCAACTGTTCATAAACTGCCACATTAACTGTGCACATTGCTGCCAGATTGGCTAATGTCAGTCTCCATGTTTGATACTCCTGATGAGGCTCCATCTGAAGCAGTCCCACTCCCATTTGCAGCAGTACTCGTACTCGCAACTGCCCCCTGGCAGGTGACTCCTGTAACAGCAGTTATCATAAGTGTGATACAATATTAATAAAATGCAGAACATTTCTTAGTATTTTACTGTATTAGTGAAAGATGCTAAAATTATTAAATCCACCCTCTATGCATCTCTCAATTTTTTGAACATTCTATTGTCCTATTGTATTGAAGCAATTTTGATATTATTTTCTGGAGAAAAGGGATTTGTTCTGGCCAGCTGTTAAATCATTTCTCTAACTCAGGGCCAAAATTCAACCATTTTCTCTAATGCCTAGTTAGATGGTAGATACAAATGCAAGACATAGGTTGCTAGACCTGCAATACAAGTGTATAAGATCTTCACTGCATTGCAGATTTCTTCTAGCAAGCTGCATATTGGAGCAAGTGCAAAATCTTGCTTTTTATTAAAGGCAATTTTTTGCATTAACAAAATGCAGCAGAGCCAACAAAAAGTCAGAAGCCCTTTTCTGCAATCATATTATGTAACTTCTGCTTTCTTCTACTTTTCCTTCCTTCCTTGTTTGTTTGTTTCATTCCAGGTTTCAGCACAGAGACCCAGTTTCAGTGCCACACAAAAATTCAAATTTTCTTCACAGTTACACAGCTATACATACAAACTTGTTTGTATTCTTGGATAGACCGACACTGAACACATGGATATATATATTCTCAGTGTGTTAGGATTATGGGCTGTGTATTCGTTACATCACACATATTGTTGAAATTTTAATTTTTTAATCTCAATGAATAAAATGATTGATAGTACACAGTGTGCACACTCACTGCTCATCCATTGTATCACTGGTGAGAAACGCAATTACACAGTGGAGGAGACGTTTTTGGCCACTGAATGTATAAAATATCCTGTTATGAATTATCATAGTGTCAAGTGCAATACTGTAGAGTGAAAGATTCATTCTGAAAACAACACTTAGACTACAGCTGAGCCATTCTCTACCGCATCCTTTCTCCAAGGAGTGCTGGACCAGCAAAGACAGGGAGGTACTTGCACGATTAAAAATTTTCCATTTTCAGGTGTATGTGGTTCTTTGCATGAAGGTGGGAATGCATTGCTTTTTGTGTTTGTCACAACAATTGGCTGGGTTTAGGAATGCACCAGCATGCTGCAGCAACATGTGAGAGAAAGCAAGTCTACATGGATGTATGGAGTGGGCGCGCACATATGCTGAGAAATACACTTAAATTTTGTGTATATAATGCTAGCACATGCTTATACAAGACCCAATAAATATTATGAAAAATGTTGCATGTTGTTGTTGAATAAATGTGATCTCTGTCCTGAATTGGCTGACTTATGCATTCATCTGCATTCTACTAAATAAAATTTGTGAACTTGTTTCATTGCAGATAACAGCCGAGGAACTTATAGGGTGGACAATGTTAACTGCTCAAAGGATATCTACTCACTCATAGCATCAACTTTACAAAGGGAAAACCAACTTAAGACCCAGCAAAGAAAGAATTCAATAGGTGGTTACGAAGATGCAGCACTGCATGAATGTAGTAATTGGCAATGGCATGAGCACGACACAATCTAGTAGGCCAGTAGAGCTTTGTTCGTTAATAAGTCTTGGGAATGAATAGTGAGATACCTCATGCACTGCATTTTACAACGGACACTTGTGTGAAGTCATGGTCTGCTGGAGTGATGGCTGGAAAAATATTTGTGCTCAACAAGACAGCCTTTTCTTTGTTCAGGCTGCCTGTATGACATCCTTGACTGCAGCACATGCACCTCTTGAGATTTACTGACTGGATGAATGAATTGACAATAAAAATTTCGAATGCCCCAAAAAGGCTACCACCACAGCCTGTAAAGTTACTCAACAAGTAGACTGTTGTGTGGTTGGTGGTAGCCACAACAGAGCCTAATGCTGTGGCCTGTCCATTAAACATGCGTCACTATTCATGTGGCAGTCAACATTTTAAGGGTTACGATTTGTTTTGGTCTTCCACATTTTAGCTATGCAGGTGACCAATATTTACTGTCCATCGCATGAAACATTTTTTATCTGGAAAAATTGTTTTATTGTGATTTTATCACTTCGTAGCCTGGGTTGGCACAGGTTAAGTTACAAAATTACAATGGAATCTGCAACATCGAATTTTTTTTTTCAATGAAGCAGGTAATATCTACCATTGCATTGATAGTATTGTGTACTCTATATCAAAATGTCATTATACACCTGTAGTTACCAACCAGCAGGTAATTACCCCTGAAGGATAAAATGAGGGGTAAAAAGGAAAAGGTTCACTTGCATTTTGGTCATAAAACTAAATTATTTTTTGAATTTGTTACAATTATTATTTTGTAAGACTGTAATATTGGTTACATGAGTTACCAATAATTGTATTTTTTGTCAAATAATAGCCTTAAAGTGTGACACAATGTAGTGGAGGTTAGAGCTTGTGAAATGAATGTATGATCCTGATGATGATGATGATGATGATGATGATGATGATAAATGATGATGATGATGATGATGATGATGATGATAACCACAACCACCATCACCAATATTTCTTGACATGTGTGATGGAGATTTATTTGAATAGGATGTGGGTGTAGATAATGAACTGCCTGAGAATTATTCAAAGTTTATACTCTTATAAAACAGAGGCCTCCTGTATGTGCATCTGTATGTTCTAATGTGCACTGACCAATCCATTAGATTTCAGACATTGCATTGTAGAAACTAAATTCTTCCACTGATACTTGGACCATGTACCTTCCAATTATCTTCAGAATGATCCTACATACTGAAGCTGCAGCATATGTTCCTGTCCATTTACACTTGGCTGTCCAATGACACATGCAGCCCAGACTGTTATGACCTCAGAGATATTTTTTGTTGTTGTTGTGGTCTTCAGTCCTGAGACTGGTTTGATGCAGCTCTCCATGCTACTCTATCCTGTGCAAGCTTTTTCATCTCCCAGTACCTACTGCAACCTACATCCTTCTGAATCTGCTTAGTGTATTCATCTCTTGGTCTCCCTCTACGATTTTTACCCTCCACGCTGCCCTCCAATACTAAATTGGTGATCCCTTGATGCCTCAGAACATGTCCTACCAACCGATCCCTTCTTCTGGTCAAGTTGTGCCACAAACTTCTCTTCTCCCCAATCCTATTCAATACTTCCTCATTAGTTATGTGATCTACCCATCTAATCTTCAGCATTCTTCTGTAGCACCACATTTCGAAAGCTTCTATTCTCTTCTTGTCCAAACTATTTATCGTCCATGTTTCACTTCCATACATGGCTACACTCCATACGAATACTTTCAGAAATGACTTCCTGACACTTAAATCTATACTGGATGTTAACAAATTTCTCTTCTTCAGAAACACTTTCCTTGCCATTGCCAGCCTACATTTTATATCCTCTCTACTTCGACCATCATCAGTTATTTTGCTCCCCAAATAGCAAAACTCCTTTACTACTTTAAGTGCCTCATTTCCTAATCTAATTCCCTCAGCATCACCCGACTTAATTAGACTACATTCCATTATCCTTGTTTTGCTTTTGTTGATGTTCATCTTATATCCTCCTTTCAAGACACTGTCCATTCCATTCAACTGCTCTTCCAAGTCCTTTGCTGTCTCTGACAGAATTACAATGTCATCGGCGAACCTCAAAGTTTTTATTTCTTCTCCATGAATTTTAATACCTACTCCGAATTTTTCTTTTGTTTCCTTTACTGCTTGCTCAATATACAGATTGAACAACATTGGGGAGAGGCTACAACCCTGTCTTACTCCCTTCCCAACCACTGCTTCCCTTTCATGTCCCTCGACTCTCATAACTGCCATCTGGTTTCTGTACAAATTGTAAATAGCCTTTCGCTCCCTGTATTTTACCCCTGCCACCTTTAGAATTTGAAAGAGAGTATTCCAGTCAACATTGTCAAAAGCCTTCTCCAAGTCCACAAATGCTAGAAACGTAGGTTTGCCTTTCCTTAATCTTTCTTCTAAGATAAGTCGTAAGGTCAGTATTGCCTTACGTGTTCCAGTGTTTCTACGGAATCCAAACTGATCTTCCCCGAGGTTGGCTTCTACTAGTTTTTCCATTCGTCTGTAAAGAATTCGTGTTAGCATTTTGCAGCTGTGACTTATTAAGCTGATAGTTCGGTAATTTTCACATCTGTCAACACCTGCTTTCTTTGGGATTGGAATTATTATATTCTTCTTGAAGTCTGAGGGTATTTCGCCTGTTTCATACATATTGCTCACCAGATGGTAGAGTTTTGTCAGGACTGGCTCTCCCACGGCCGTCAGTAGTTCCAATGGAATATTGTCTACTCCGGGGGCCTTGTTTCGACTCAGGTCTTTCAGTGCTCTGTCAAACTCTTCGCGCAGTATCATATCTCCCATTTCATCTTCATCTACATCCTCTTCCATTTCCATAATATTGTCCTCAAGTACATCGCCCTTGTATAGACCCTCTATATACTCCTTCCACCTTTCTGCTTTCCCTTCTTTGCTTAGAACTGGGTTTCCATCTGAGCTCTTGATATTCATACTAGTCGTTCTCTTATCTCCAAAGGTCTCTTTAATTTTCCTGTAGGCGGTATCTATCTTACCCCTAGTGAGATAGGCCTCTACATCCTTACATTTGTCCTCTAGCCATCCCTGCTTAGCCATTTTGCACTTCCTGTCGATCTCATTTTTGAGACGTTTGTAATCCTTTTTGCCTGTTTCACTTACTGCATTTTTATATTTTCTCCTTTCATCAATTAAATTCAATATTTCTTCTGTTACCCAAGGATTTCTACTAGCCCTCGTCTTTTTACCTACTTGATCCTCTGCTGCCTTCACTATTTCATCCCTCAAAGCTACCCATTCTTCTTCTACTGTATTTATTTCCCCCATTCCTGTCAATTGCTCCCTTATGCTCTCCCTGAATCTCTGTACAACCTCTGGTTCTTTTAGTTTATCCAGGTCCCATCTCCTTAAATTCCCACCTTTTTGCAGTTTCTTCAGTTTTAATCTACAGGTCATAACCAATAGATTGTGGTCAGAGTCCACATCTGCCCCTGGAAATGTCTTACAATTTAAAACCTGGTTCCTAAATCTCTGTCTTACCATTATATAATCTATCTGATACCTTTTAGTATCTCCAGGGTTCTTCCATGTATACAACCTTCTTTCATGATTCTTAAACCAAGTGTTAGTTATGATTATGTTGTGCTCTGTGCAAAATTCGACCAGGCGGCTTCCTCTTTCATTTCTGTCCCCCAATCCATATTCACCTACTATGTTTCCTTCTCTCCCTTTTCCTACACTCGAATTCCAGCCACCCATGACTATTAAATTTTCGTCTCCCTTCACAATCTGAATAATTTCTTTTATTTCATCATACATTTCTTCAATTTCTTCGTCATCTGCAGAGCTAGTTGGCATATAAACTTGCACTACTGTAGTAGGCGTGGGCTTCGTATCTATCTTGGCCACAATAATGCGTTCACTATGCTGTTTGTAGTAGCTTACCTGCATTCCTATTTTCCTATTCATTATTAAACCTACTCCTGCATTACCCCTATTTGATTTTGTGTTTATAACCCTGTAGTCACCTGACCAGAAGTCTTGTTCCTCCTGCCACCGAACTTCACTAATTCCCTCTATATCTAACTTCAACCTATCCATTTCCCTTTTTAAATTTTCTAACCTACCTGCCCGATTAAGGGATCTGACATTCCACGCTCCGATCCGTAGAACGCCAGTTTTCTTTCTCCTGATAACGACATCCTCTTGAGTAGTCCCTGCCCGGAGATCCGAATGGGGGACTATTTTACCTCCGGAATATTTTACCCAAGAGGACGCCATCATCATGTAATCATACAGTAAAGCTGCATGCCCTCGGGAAAAATTACGGCTGTAGTTTCCCCTTGCTTTCAGCCGTTCGCAGTACCAGCACAGCAAGGCCGTTTTGGTTATTGTTACAAGGCCAGATCAGTCAATCATCCAGACTGTTGCCCTTGCAACAACTGAAAAGGCTGCTACCCCTCTTCAGGAACCACACGTTTGTCTGGCCTCTCAACAGATACCCCTCCGTTGTGGTTGCACCTACGGTACGGCTATCTGTATCGCTGAGGCACGCAAGCCTCCCCACCAACGGCAAGGTCCATGGTTCATGGGGGGGGGGGCAGAGATATTTACTGGTTGATAAAATAGTTTACATCAACTTTTTTCCAGCCGGCTGATAAATAGACTTAGTGATCAAATGTGTGCAACCTGCCAATATAATTCCCTACGAATGGGACACCACTATAGAAAAGTCTTTGAGAGCCAATACAAATAAGGGCCACAGTGTGCGATTTGTCACAACTGAAACTGGCATCACAAGTCGTTCACCAGGCTGATTTCAACTGTATCCCAGTTGACTACTCTTGTTCCTATATTTGCTTCAGTTGGTCCAGTCAACACTTCCTTTGTCTTCCTATCAGTCCAACTTGTGTGAAGCCACTGTTTTGTTATCTTTCCCTTGACCACTCATTTAACATAGCCAAACAATCTCAAATGGGCCCTTGTCACCTTTTATTTTCAAGGATGTGAACAGTCCCGTTCCTCTCCTGGTTTTTTAATTTCTTACCCTATTGTTCCTAGTTTTCTGAACAATAATTCATAAAACTTTCATTTCTGCAGCTTGCAGTCTGTTACTGACCAGTTTGGTTGTTCTGCAGGTCTTTAGGCCAGACATTGTTATGGGGATAAGATACAAGAAGAGGATGAGGATGATCTGTTTCAATTTTATGGGGACTCATTTGTTCCGAAGTAGATTCCAAACTTGAAGACAGAACCCAGCCGATTTATTAGTTCGGTTATTGATCTCATGCTGTATTTTTTTTATTGCACAAAATGATGACCCAAGGTATATCTGTACTGGTCTAGCATAAATATTTTTGGTGGATCACAGTAGATACCTTCAAAGGCATTGATGAGGAAGAATCAGAAAGTAACACACAATAATTTTTTCTTCCTTGGTGCTGCAGCTGGAATGTTGAAATTTCTCAACAATATAGTTTGAAGTTGGCACTACAGACGGCATTTCATTTTCATGTGCAGTTCTGGAGAGAGAAGCTTGAACTACGAAATAAATATGGCGTCCATGGTACTGTTAACTTGTGAAGAGCAGCAAAGTTTAGTCCGGTATAAGGGCGTAAACCAAGTGAAATTCAGAGGGAAACACGTGACATGTATTGGGACGACTGTATTGTCTGTAGCAAAGTCTCCAGGTGGTGTTCATTGTTCCTAGAGGGCCATGTGAACCTTTGTGACTTGCCACAGTCTGGGTGGCCAGGAATAGCCGCAGCCCTGAAGAATGTTGGACCCATTGAGGCAGCCATTTTGAATGACCGGCGATGCAACTGCGAATCTTACTGCAGCAGTTCAACATTTCCTACTGAACCATACTGTTCATGACATGCTGACATTTTGTAAAGTTAGTGCTCACTATGTGCCAACGAATCTGACAAGCAACCAAAAGGGCCAGCGAATGATAAGCTTGGGTCACTTAACCTATCATGTTGCAGGACATGAGTTTCTAAAAGGAATCGTCACTAGGGACGAGTTGTGAGCATACCACTACATGTTTCAAACCAAGCAGGCCTCTATAGAGTGGAAACATGATGGTTCCCCAGTACGAAAAAAATTCAAAGAGACTCAGTCTTCTAGAAAAGTGCTTGTGTCAGCATTCTGGGATACGCACTGTGTGTTATTGGTGAACTCTGCTGTACACAGGACCATTGTAAATGCTGCAGGCTAGATTAAAACTTAGGTTAAGTTTTGTTACATCCTGCGTGACAAACGCCACAGCATTAATGCTGACGGTGTCAAACTTGTTCATGACAATGCTTGCCCCCACGTTGTGCAGACTTTGCACTGTTGGACTTACATCTGTTTTGTCCCATGACTATACGCCACGCTAACGAACTTCTACGAACAGGGCATGTTGAAACTGGTACCACGGTGGAAGAAATATGTTGTGAACACTGGTAACCATGAAGAAATATAGGTAAAGGATGTAAGTTAATATGTGATTTTTTTTGTTTTGTTATCTACTAAACTTTTTGGTAATAAAATTATTGTGTGTTAGTTTCCAATCTTGCCTCATAAGTGTGTGTGTGTGTGTGTGTGTGTGTGTGTGTGTGTGTGTGTGTGTGTGTGTGTGTGTGTGTGTTTTGGGGGAGGGGGATAGGGGTCGTTACCAGAAGTTGAGGGGTGTCTCCCATCAAGATCAGCCGTCGTGAGCTTCTGCAAGCAGTGTGAAAGGTCTGCAGTGGTGGTGGCCGCATGCTCGCCCAGAATGTCTGGCAGCGCGTTACGCCGCCCAGTGCGCCCGGACGTCAGGAACTCCTGCACCGGGTCACCTGCCTGCTCCATCACCGACAGCATCTTCACGACTGCAACACACCGAGACGTCGTCATTAAAATAGAATCTAATATTCACAACAGTAAATGAAAAGTAATTAAAACAGTTGTTCATGGGAACTGTAGCCAACGTGTTCTGAGGACCTCCTAAGAATTGTTTACACTTAAACGGGTAGTTTTCAGTTGGTCAACCAAACACATGACGTGGCTATCCTTCTGGCAAAGAAGATACGGTACGTGGATTGCAGTCTACCTCAGAATATAACATTGATGTTTTACTGGAAACTGTGCAGACAGGTACCCAAGTCACATAAATCACGAAAGTAGGAAATTATTAGCACCGGATTAAAGAATTTTGGCAGTAAGGCCAACTTTCCCGGTGGCATCCTGTCTTCGTCGATTTACCGGTTTGTACAGCCAAACTGTTTTGGCTATCATAGACTCAGGCATGCACAGTAATTGCTGTAACCTGTTTTTCATTATTATGATCTCACGGTTCTTCTCTTACGTTATTCTCAGCGTACCACACTTCATATGAAATTTCGTCGAGAGGACATCACACTAACTTGTGTTAAACAAAAGCAAATAGTTATTTCGGTTCTCATTCGGAAAGTACTTCCACGTACTTAATTCATCGTTATTCAAAACCAAGGGTAACAACACTACGCGAAGAATAAAATGCGTTGCAGTGGGAGGGTGCATTTTGTTTACTTTTTTTACGTCGCAAGTTGTGAATGGAATTCCAGGAAAAGGTCGAATCTTTAGTTCGGTGTTGCGTTATCATGATTTCATTTCTGACAGTTATCATGCGTTCACTGGCTGTATCTCTGAAACGGTTGAGAATAGTGCAGATTCTTATATCTATCTTTTTACAGTTATCCTCTTCAAAAACGTACCTGTTTCCGCCTAAAGTACTCAACATACACGCACAGGGGTCTATTGTTCACGTTATTGTTAGTTGTGTTTACTCTTTGTTTTTACATAGCAACAAATATGATACGGCACTGCATGATGTTAGCAATATTCCTCCCGTTATTTATAAAAACTCTCATCACTCTTGCAAATTTCAATAAAGTTGATCGAACATACCTGTAACAAATCTACCATCACATCTCTGAATTGCTTCGATTTCTTTCTTAAATCCGACGCATGGTGAGGGTACCAAACACTCGTGCAGTACTCAAGAAAGGGTCGCAATAGTCTCCTTTATAGATGACCTACACTTTCCTAGAATGATATGTTCATATGTGGATGAAAGCTCTCCTCTCTCAAGGAAATTTATTATGTAAGAAGATTCTCATGAATTCTGGGACATACCGACGTTAAGAATATTGGTCTAATTTTGCGGGTCTGTTCTTTTACCCTTCTTATATAAGGTAATCACCCGAAATTTTATTTATTTATTCTTTATAGTTGCTGGAGTCTTTTCCGCTAGGCGAACCTCAATGGGACAGTGCCAAAGAGTACTCTTAGTAAAACCGAATTGCTACTCCATTTGAACCTGTCGTTCTATTTGTTTTCAATTCACTCAAGATATCAGGTTATGTTGCTGGCCCGTTCTGCCAGTTACGGTAGTCAATGTACAGAATTAAATGTCGTGTCACGTACATCTAGCTAACTGCTGCTGAGAATGTGGCCTCAGTTCTGTCTGAAATTCCGTCGTGGAAGGTTTGTCCGGGAACAATAATTGTCTACCACAGGAAGGTAATTTATGTAAGTGGGATTATTCTCTGACAATTTGGCTAATCCACAAATAGAAACACAAGTTAGAAAAAGACTGCGTAAGATAAGCTAGAAACACAATACAGTCATTCGTTGACCGCGAAAGGCTGAATATCATTTCGACTCACGCCCCTGCACTATCCACAAATTCAAAAAAATTAGTAGTGCGCCACGACTACTTTCATTTATTAGCAACTACACATGATTCAATTTCGACAGACCGTTAACTGAAACGGGAATGAGGAAAAGTGAAAAAAGTTGAACAGCTGCACAAGAGACTATCGGTCTGCGAAATTGAGCACACTCGTGGTCAAAATGAAGACACGTCAATGTAGACTTCTGCGAATAAAAACTAAGTAACACTGCATGGAAAATTAATTAGTCGCACAATGCCCCGTTAATTTATGGCGGTTGAGCTCCGTGACTGCTGATCGGATTATTGGAAGAAATATAGCAACTAGCCAATTTTTTTTTCTGTAGCGTTTCTGTCCTTTGCCCATCCTCAACTTCGGTAATACATTTGTATCTTCGGTGAGATGACGACACCACCACCGCCTCCGATATATTGCACAGGGAAAAACATGTAACCAGATATATTGCACTGGGAAAAAATATGTATAGTACAAAAATGTACAGGCTAATCCACTAGAAATTAACTTGATGATAATATGGAAAGAGGAGCGGAGAGGAAGAACAAGAAAATGAGAGATGTGATGGTGCAAAAAGGATTTGACACAGCACTGAAAGAGCTAAGGCGAAACAAGGCTGCTGTATTACGCAGTATTCCCTAAGTAGTATTGAGATCCGAGGGAGAGCCGGACGTGACAGAACTGTTCCACGTAATGTGCAAGATACACTGAAAGACGAAATACCGTCAAGAGTTCAAACTGATGTAATACGAAATTATTACATCAGTTTGAACTCTGAGGGTATTTCGTCTGGCTGCCTATCCTGCACATCATGTGGAACAGTTTCGTCACGGAAACAGGTGTGAACATTACCCAAATATTAATTTGATAAGTCATACTTGCAAAAGACTGACACAAATTATTTGCAGAAGAAGGGAAAAACTGGTAGAAGCCAAACTCGGGGAACACCAGCTTGGTGTCCTGAAAAACGTGGGAACAAGCGAGGCAATACTGACCTTCAGAAGATAGGTTAAAGAAAGGCAGCAGACGTTTATAACATATGGAGAATTGGACAAAGCTACTGAGAATTTTTTTAAAACTTCTTGGCTTGATTATGAAATTCATCGAGCAATACTGCATTGTCATATAGCTTTAAGGAATATTCACTGGAGTACACCCTTGAAATTCTGGGGGGAGGGGGGAGAGCAGGGATGAATACAAGAAGAGAAAAGTTGTCTACAACTTTAAGGATAATGGTGAGTAATCGAATTAAATCAGGCGATGCTGAGGGAATTTTATTAGTAAATGAGGCAATCAAAATAGTACAACAGTTTTACTAATTGAGCAGCAAGGTAACTGACGATCACCGAGTAGAAGGGATTCAAAATGCAGATGCAGACCGACAATGGCAAGAAAAACATTTCTGAAGAAGTGAAATTTCTAAAAATCGAACATAAATTCAACTGTTGGGTGTCTTTCCTGTAAGTACTTGTTCGGAGTGTAGCCTTGTGTGGAAGTGAAACGTGGACGATAAGTAGTTCAGACAAGAAGAGAAAGAAAGCTTCTGAACTGTGTGACTACAGAAGGACGCCAAAGATTTGGTGGGTAAATCGGATAACTAAATGGGTACTGAATCGAACTGGGGAGAAATGTAATTTATGGCATTACTTTAATAAAAGCAATGTTCGACTCGTAGGTCACATCTTGAGGAGTCAAGGTGTGGTCAGTTTGGTAAGGGATGCAAGTTAGGGGTTACAAATTGTGAAGACCAAGGCTTGACTACGACTGGCAGGATCAAATGGATATAGCATACAGTAGTTGCGCATAGATGGATATGCTTGCACAGGATATATTAGCATGAAGAGCTATATCAAACCAGTCTTCGGACTGAGCACCGCAGCAACAACCAACGTGAAGCAATCGTTTAGGTAATCAAACTTTTATCACACACAAGGCGCAGTGAGTGGCTCAATATCTTTCTCCTGTGGACCATTAGGAGCTTATACACACCGTGTATCGAATAAAGGAGGTGCTCTGTGTTCTCTAGCAGTACAACCTGCCACGCTGCTATTTTGGTACCAACTGCTAGAGAACAGTGAAGAATCAGTGCCGGCAGATCTTGTACGAGAGCTATATTGACGGATTTGAGGCTACAGTGAAATTTCTCTATTACCTGACACAGTGCTTTCTTCAAGCTGCACTTTCCATGGCACCCTCTGAAGCAAACCACCTCACCTCAGGCTTCGCGAAGGGTACTCAAAACCAATTTGGACAGGTGCAGTAGCTTCTAGGGAGCAAATCAATGTGTGCTGGTGGTTTCTTTCGCTTTTGTGAGAAGAAACAGATTATACGATGCAAAATATGGCCTATAGATATCCTGATTCCACGGAAAACGTTTTAAGCTCGTCTGTGGACATCTGTGTTATTGCGGAACATTAACTTATTCAGGGTCGTAGTTGGGTTTAACCATCAAAACACGTATTCAGTTTATCAATCTGTGGTTATTGAACTGACTGACTCAGGTGTGACTATGGCCATATGACCGCCTGCAGTTTAATCTCTAGATGAAACTGGTGCATTAATTTTTCAGATGCCAAATATTTAATATGACAGGGGAAAAAACAAGCATGTAAAACTTCCACGACCTACGTCAGTTTCACTGACGTCACTGGTCTGTGGTCTTATGAAACCGGTAGCGACTTAATTTGCACACCCCGGGGGAAACACTGAAGAAGGCCGCTGTAACAAGGCCTAAACGTCGGTTATAGCAATATTTTATACGATGCCGCAGCAGTAAAAACAGAAGAAATTTAATAAACTGTCAAGCATCTATCTGCTGACAATTCGAAACGTCGATTATTATTTTCCCGTGTTGACACTATAGAATCCAGAGTGTGCATATTTTTCTTGAATGAAGCCTCTCGTGTAAGAATTTTGTGACCACTACCGACCACATTCCAAGATCACATCCGAATGACCATTCAGGTGAAATTCACGTCCTCTTTAACCATCTCCAACCACGAAACATTTCCTTCGCTAGCTGTTGTTGTTGCCAGAACAAACTTTCATCGACCAGAGAAGTTTTTCAGTATCTTAATCCGTTGACTCAACGTGTGTCCGTTTCAAAGGAAATGTTAAATTCAGTAGCTCGAGGCGATGATTCACAGTCAAATACACTTTGAAACGTCAAAATTAAAATGGAAAAAAGGTACTGATGGTAGCGTTCCCTGTTTCAACTCTAGAATTCAAAGGACGAATAGTGTGTGGAATACTTAAATGAGTGAGTACTCTGAGGAATAGTTAAATGTGTGAATACTCGAAGTCCATCCTACACGGCTTATTCTCACACAGTGTTTGAACTTCGAGAAAAAAAAGGTTGAGTAAGTATGACGACGGAAGTGCTACAGTAGTTATTCAAATTGCATTACACACTAACACGGCGTAAAGTCAAACGCCGGCACGCCCGTCGGTAACGATGGAGAAGAGATGGCTGTAACCCCTCTCCAGGACGACAACGCGACAACAGCGGCCCCTATGTGAAGAGGTTATAGGCGCCGCGACCGATACAAGTTATGTTTTAACAATATTGGGAACGATGAACAGATTGAATACAAGATGTATATGGAAAATGAATTCCAGAAAATACTTAAATATCAGAATCACAATAAGAAATATGGTAACATGCTCCGAATTGTCTTCAACAGAATGGGTATAGGTTAGGAACTCGATCTCTAGTAGAGAGGGAATGGGTTGGGTCACGTTCCCGACCCTAACCTTACCTGCAAGTCACACATGAAAAATAAATCAGTAGTACAGCAGATACAAGAATATGGCGACAAACATCTGGAGTCTGATATAAAGGAAGATCTTGAACTCCCTATGGATGTGTTTAGAAGGCTGGAACTGACAAAAATAACAAGGCAGTGAAGTATTTTGCGATGTTGCTGTTCGGGACTTCTCTTCTGTCCATGTAATTTACCCTGGAAGGAACACATATCAAGGATTTACTGAATGATTAATCTTGGGTCTGGGAAATAATGATGAGGAACCTCAGGCTGCAGAAGAAGAAAATGTGCATGCTGCACTGCCACCAGTTGAAGGTGACAGTGAAGGTGCTAAGTTGTGCTACTGCTAAAGACTCATTCTTTGAATGCTGTGATTTATGACTGCAATTATCTGTAACCTTATTTATGTCATTTCATTGTAGCCATTTCTGTTACTGTTTTTGTGGGGAAAAAAAGTGGCGACGCCCCAGTTGAATAGCACCTTCCAGGCTAGCGATTTGGATACAAGCATCAACGCCTGTTACTTCGCTTGCACACTATGTAGCTCAGACTAGGAATTGTTTATACTGAAGAAGATTCATTATTTTGTATGTCGCCCTTTGCCTGCGACATCTGTGTAATTGTCAAACTTAAGTATTGTCAAACTTAAGTATTGTCAAACTAAAGTATTGTCAAACTAAAGTATTGTCAAACTAAAGTATTGTCAAACTAAAGTATTGTCAAACTAAAGTATTGTCAAACTAAAGTATTGTCAAACTAAAGTATTGTCAAACTAAAGTATTGTCAAACTAAAGTATTGTCAAACTAAAGTATTGTCAAACTAAAGTATTGTCAAACTAAAGTATTGTCAAACTAAAGTATTGTCAAACTAAAGTATTGTCAAACTAAAGTATTGTCAAACTAAAGTATTGTCAAACTAAAGTATTGTCAAACTAAAGTATTGTCAAACTAAAGTATTGTCAAACTAAAGTATTGTCAAACTAAAGTATTGTCAAACTAAAGTATTGTCAAATTAAAGTATTGTCAAATTAAAGTATTGTCAAATTAAAGTATTGTCAAATTAAAGTATTGTCAAATTAAAGTATTGTCAAATTAAAGTATTGTCAAATTAAAGTATTGTCAAATTAAAGTATTGTCAAATTAAAGTATTGTCAAATTAAAGTATTGTCAAATTAAAGTATTGTCAAATTAAAGTATTGTCAAATTAAAGTATTGTCAAATTAAAGTATTGTCAAATTAAAGTATTGTCAAATTAAAGTATTGTCAAATTAAAGTATTGTCAAATTAAAGTATTGTCAAATTAAAGTATTGTCAAATTAAAGTATTGTCAAATTAAAGTATTGTCATTTACTTCTTTTTGTAACAAAACTCATTAATACGAATTGGTTGAATGTTGTCTAGCGATCCAAGAAAGCAGGTTTCCTGTACACCCCATATTTGACGATGAGCATGGAGAGAGAATATTTGACGACAGGGCTGGAAGTAATACACACAATTTCTCCACAGTTATGTACTCTCACGTCACGCGTGAATTGGTCGATAAGTGTTAGGTCTTGCAATAGTGTGTATAATGTCCAATTTACACGCCGAACAGAATGTAAAACAAACGTAAGTTGGACACCAAACGTTGTGACTATACGGATGGGCAATAACTTGCTGGAAAACAGAGCAGAATAAAGGTTACAGCTTTGTAGTCTAAAGTTCTGAACATCAAAATAAAGAAGCTGCATAGAGAACAGACAGACTAAATATTATGATACAACTAGTCTCAAAGAGAGATTAATAGAATTACGAGTCAACACTAGCAGACAACCTAACTAAATGTGAAGAAATGGTGGGAGACTAGTATCAACCACGACTGGTCTCGAATTACGGAAACAGTAAACAGTGTAACCTCTGAAATTTTAGGCAAACTGAAGAGGTTAGATGAGGTGTGACTCAAATCAAGCGTGCCATCTAAAAACAGAAGAGAGAGAGAGGGGTAGTTAGGAAGAGGTGATTAGAAAATATCAGGGATCAGGAGTTACGAGACAAGTTTATCAGAATAAGGTAGAAAACGGCAACTTTACTAGGACAGGAGAAATATTAAAAAGAGCTAGTAGAAGAAGCAGAAGAGCGCTTATCCGCCACAGGAAAAGACAAGTGTACCAAAAAGTAAAGAAAGTAAGACAGAAATAAACGAAAGAAAAAGAGAGAGAGAGAGAGAGAGAGAGAGAGAGAGAGAGAGAGAGAATGAATGGCTTACCAGGACTCAACGGCAAGCTTACCAGCGCCCTTACACACATTAGGAGAAACGAATGTCGATAATACTAAAATTGTTGTCACGGGGAAAGATGCTTCACCTGGGATTAAGCAGAAGCAAAATGACAGAAGAACGTAAAGAAAGGCACATGAAAATGTGACAGGCTGACGACTTACAAAATACATGGGTGACCCAGTCACTCTGTCAACACACTCAGAGAATCTCCCTAAAATATGAGGAAACTGGAACAAATCACAAAACCTTAAAACTCTCACCCCATTCGTTTGAACGTTACTCAAAATATATGGCACATCTGTCAGTAAATCTTCCGTTGCCCTCTGGCCGGAATATAAGCCAGACTAATAAAATCTGGCGCATAGTGCTCTGCGTGCCGCAAGCACCACACATTGGAGGATCGTCTCTTCCGTGTGAGGTACCAGGCTTTGTAGACAGCAAAGTAGATACACCCCCCCCCAACGAAGAAGAAATACGGCAAATCACAAATCTTAAAAACAATGACTTTTGGCGGAGATCAAATTGCAGGAGAGCCAATAAAGAATGGAGGTCGCTAGTCGTTAAAACGATTATGAAACAGTTACGGAATGTTTGGGAATACTAAACATTGCCCAACGACTGGAAAATGACAGTAATCTGTCCTATACTAAGAAAGAACGGTACGCGTGAATTATACGCGACTATCAATGCGGTTTCAGGAAGAAAAGATGAACTTCAGGTTATCTTGTTACTAACAGACAGGCAACATAGAAAGGTTGGTAACAAAAACGTTGATATTCACATGGTTTTAGTTGTCTTCAAAATAGCTTATGACAACATATATGGGGGGAGGAGGGGCGGGGAGGAGCGGAGCACAATCACCAATGTTTTTAAGGAATATCAGTTTCCACGAAAGTCAGTCGTCAGTCTATCTAGTACAGACACGTTTAGACAAAACCTATTTTAGTGTAAATATTATTACAGGAGTGACAGAGCATTTTGTAGTCAAAATTGTTCTTAGACAAGGAGACGCATTATCTCCATCAACCGTATATTTTAATACCAGAAAAGATAGAGTACACAAAAATTAAACGCAGTGGGATAAGACAGGTTAACAACACAAAAAGTCGCCTAGTATATATGGGAGATGATCTAATAAATAGTGATAAAGAGGACTCTGAGCACATGACAAGTGCTTAGTGAAATAATGCAAGGAAAGCAGGATTACGAATTATCGAGGAGGCAATAACGTGTATGGTTGTGAGAAAGGCACTTAATGATGGTATCCCATCTGATAGCTGACGAAGTCGCTTTTAAAAGAATAGACACATTTAAATGTCTGAGTATTTTTAGGAGCATAAAAGAATGGAAATTGAGATCATCACAACGACCGCAGCGGCAAACAGCACATTTTTGCTAACAGGACATTCTGTGAAGCCGACAGTTTCGAGAAGTTTTAAAATCAGACTACACCAGAGTATAATTCTCCCGGTAGCTCTATATGGGTCTGAAACATTTACATTAAGAAAACCTGACGAACAAAAACTACTTTTGTGTGTGTGTGTGTGTGTATTCCTAGGGGACTAAACTGCTGACTGCTGAGGTGATCGGTCCCTAGACTTACACACTACTTAAACTAACTTATGCTAACAACAACAAACACACACACACTCCAACCTCTGGCGGGAAGGGCCGCGCAATCCGTTCATGGCGCCTCAAACCGCGCGGCCACTCCGCGCGGCAAAACTTTTAGTCTTCGAGAGAAAGATATTAAAGGAAAGTATTTGACCCAAGGAGGGACCCCGCCAGTTTCAGGAATGGAGGTCATTAAAAAATTATGACTGGCTGATCTACACTCACAAACTGATACTGGCCGAAGGATGAAGGAAGGAATGGTGTGGGCTGGGCATCTAATTAGGATGGAACAGGAAGGACTACTGCGAGTAGCCCTCTCAGGATCCGTGGAGGACGCGACAATCAAGAAGAAGAAACTTTCTGCTGTCGAATGTCCTGGACTAAATTTCGGAACACTCCTACGACACTAATGGAGTGAGAGCATATGATTGATAGTCAAAAATGGTTCAAATGGCTCTGAGCACTATGGGACTCAACTGCTGTGGTCATCAGTCCCCTAGAACTTAGAACTACTTAAACCTAACTAACCTAAGGACATCACACACATCCATGCCCGAGGCAGGATTCGAACCTGCGACCGTAGCGGTCACGCGGTTCCAGACTGTAGCGCCTAGAACCGCTCAGCCACTCCGGCCGGCGATTGATAGTCGTCCGTTGGTTTTGATGTTATTCGAGAAGAGTAGCCTAGCGACCAACACCGGTCCGCTCGATCACCATCTCTAACCCCATCACCACCATCACCTGCACAACAGCAACAGTAACAGTAGCACAATCACTCCACAAGAACTCGTCAGTCACGTGCACATACGACACTTGACGAACAAACTGTCGGAATGTTGGCGTTAAGTACATAAGCTTACACCTGCTTGTGCGTCACGCGGCTCCAATACACATGCGTGTTAAGTAGCGTATCAGTGTCATTCAATAGTCATTGGTTCATTGGTACGAAACTGTGGCCACGGACCTAGTCAGTGTGGCGGGCATTGCTCCAACAAATTTGGCGTTGTCACTGGGGGCACCTAGCAAGAATTAGTCGGTTTTTTTAAGACTGGTCATCGTGGGGCACTTTCTCTGTCAAGAAATACACCAGTGCAATATGCAGATATCGAAGTCTCCTCGTTTTTGTCCTGTCGACATTAGTAATTTAGGTCAGTTATTTACGTCAGTGATGTCTTCTGCGTCTGCTGTCGACGATTTTAAAGCTAAAGTACTTAGCAACGATGGCAAGAGCAAAAATTTAGGACTTTTAGCTCTGGTTGTTTTGTAAAACGCCACAAGTAAGCTGGAATCACAATTCCTGCTCTTGGAAATGCCAAACAATATAGCGATGCTTACCTCTCTTTTTCCACTTTGACTTATAGTCAACAGACAAACGGGTCAACAGAAAGCGATAGCTGCAAGCAAAACAGAGAAATGACTTGCGATTTTCACCTGAATAAATTGATCGAGAACTTTTCCTAGTTCCTTCCGACTCTCGGTGTCTCGACTTTATGTCGATCTCATTTTGTGCAACAATACACGGATACGACCATGCAAAAAGAAATCTTTTATGACTTTCCCCTACAGAAACACTTATTTAGTACTGAAAATAGGCCTAATAGCTGGAGATGCACACTCGAGTGAGTGTCGGATGCTGCCACCTTTGTGCCCTGGTTGTATGATCAAACGTTAGACTACGCTAAGTTAACAAGACTTACCAAACTATTGACTCAAGAACTTAGCTGCCCTTAGCAAGATACAAAACAATAAAAATACTGAGGAGATTTTAAGTCTGTGTCATACCGTCAGCTATGAAATAATTAACTGTACCAGTACCTTCTTTGCTTATCTTCAAGGTTAGTTCGTGGAATGAACATCTACACTGTTTTTAAAAAATGGTAAAGATTTAACCAGCTGTCACAACAACATTAATCTCAGTTGGAAAAGAGAGAGCAAAATCTCACGTGTCTACCAAATTGCGGTGAGCCTACTGAAAGTCACACATGCAGTAAGAATGAAGTTAGCAAATCCGTTAGGTCAACTTGCAGCTACTCTAACACTTATTATGCTCTCGTAAAGTGTGTGCATGTTTCGTTAGTAAGCGGCATATCGTTGTGTTATAACAGCGTACTATGTGCGTCGCCTTCTGTTTATCAATCAAACAATACGTGAAGCATTAGTCATCTAACAAACAGTGGATTATGTGCGTGTGGCGATACATGTGCCTGCTATGTAAACAGGGCCTGCTAGAGGTAACAGCCTTTTTACGATACGTAAAATAACGCGTGCGAGGCGAGTGAGAGAAGAGCTTGGAAGTATTCTGACTTGTCGCATTTTCTACCGTGACACGACCTGCCGAGATAATATTGACCTGTCAATGAAAGATACGAGCGCCGCCGTCACCGTTGGACGATACAGTCGGGCGGCGACTCGCAAGACGCATTACGAGACCCAACAAGACCTACACATCGTAAATACGAGTAAACGATTGCTACAGGTCTCTGATTTATATTATATAAATCATTTTTGCCAAGATTTCACAATTTTGCTGTCATATACGCAAACTAATTAAGTGTACGATTCTTCATGCACGTTTTATCTTCTGGACTAGCACATAGAATCCTACACCCGCTTATAGTACACGATATTTTAAAAGATACCTATCCAGTTTTTCTTCCCACAAACAGACCTTTGTCTTTACACTTTGCGGAATCTTATGAGTCCGCAAAATACACAAGTTTTCCTTTACCCTAAAGTAATTTCCGTAATTTATTTCGAAAAAAGCTCTCGTTGAGCAAATTGAAAAGTATTTCTGCGTTAAATTTTTCGCTTGTGAATTAAGCATTACTATACCAAAGAGATTTACACTGAAGAGCCAAAGAAACTGGTACACCTGATTAATAGCATATAGGGCCCCGCGAGCCGCAATATGACGTGGCATGGACTCGCCTAATGTCTGAAGTAGTGCTGGAGGCAACTGACACCATGAATCCTCCAGCGCTGTCCATAAATCCGTAAGAGTACAAAGGGTTGGAGATCTCTTCTGAACAACTCGTTGCGAGGGATCCCATGTTCATGTCTGGAAAGTCTGGTGGCCAGCGGAAGTGTTTGAACTCAGAAGATATCATAGACTCAGGCATGCACAGTAATTGCTGTAACCTGTTTTTCATTATTATGATCTCACGGTTCTTCTCTTACGTTATTCTCAGCGTACCACACTTCATATGAAATTTCGTCGAGAGGACATCACACTAACTTGTGTTAAACAAAAGCAAATAGTTATTTCGGTTCTCATTCGGAAAGTACTTCCACGTACTTAATTCATCGTTATTCAAAACCAAGGGTAACAACACTACGCGAAGAATAAAATGCGTTGCAGTGGGAGGGTGCATTTTGTTTACTTTTTTTACGTCGCAAGTTGTGAATGGAATTCCAGGAAAAGGTCGAATCTTTAGTTCGGTGTTGCGTTATCATGATTTCATTTCTGACAGTTATCATGCGTTCACTGGCTGTATCTCTGAAACGGTTGAGAATAGTGCAGATTCTTATATCTATCTTTTTACAGTTATCCTCTTCAAAAACGTACCTGTTTCCGCCTAAAGTACTCAACATACACGCACAGGGGTCTATTGTTCACGTTATTGTTAGTTGTGTTTACTCTTTGTTTTTACATAGCAACAAATATGATACGGCACTGCATGATGTTAGCAATATTCCTCCCGTTATTTATAAAAACTCTCATCACTCTTGCAAATTTCAATAAAGTTGATCGAACATACCTGTAACAAATCTACCATCACATCTCTGAATTGCTTCGATTTCTTTCTTAAATCCGACGCATGGTGAGGGTACCAAACACTCGTGCAGTACTCAAGAAAGGGTCGCAATAGTCTCCTTTATAGATGACCTACACTTTCCTAGAATGATATGTTCATATGTGGATGAAAGCTCTCCTCTCTCAAGGAAATTTATTATGTAAGAAGATTCTCATGAATTCTGGGACATACCGACGTTAAGAATATTGGTCTAATTTTGCGGGTCTGTTCTTTTACCCTTCTTATATAAGGTAATCACCCGAAATTTTATTTATTTATTCTTTATAGTTGCTGGAGTCTTTTCCGCTAGGCGAACCTCAATGGGACAGTGCCAAAGAGTACTCTTAGTAAAACCGAATTGCTACTCCATTTGAACCTGTCGTTCTATTTGTTTTCAATTCACTCAAGATATCAGGTTATGTTGCTGGCCCGTTCTGCCAGTTACGGTAGTCAATGTACAGAATTAAATGTCGTGTCACGTACATCTAGCTAACTGCTGCTGAGAATGTGGCCTCAGTTCTGTCTGAAATTCCGTCGTGGAAGGTTTGTCCGGGAACAATAATTGTCTACCACAGGAAGGTAATTTATGTAAGTGGGATTATTCTCTGACAATTTGGCTAATCCACAAATAGAAACACAAGTTAGAAAAAGACTGCGTAAGATAAGCTAGAAACACAATACAGTCATTCGTTGACCGCGAAAGGCTGAATATCATTTCGACTCACGCCCCTGCACTATCCACAAATTCAAAAAAATTAGTAGTGCGCCACGACTACTTTCATTTATTAGCAACTACACATGATTCAATTTCGACAGACCGTTAACTGAAACGGGAATGAGGAAAAGTGAAAAAAGTTGAACAGCTGCACAAGAGACTATCGGTCTGCGAAATTGAGCACACTCGTGGTCAAAATGAAGACACGTCAATGTAGACTTCTGCGAATAAAAACTAAGTAACACTGCATGGAAAATTAATTAGTCGCACAATGCCCCGTTAATTTATGGCGGTTGAGCTCCGTGACTGCTGATCGGATTATTGGAAGAAATATAGCAACTAGCCAATTTTTTTTTCTGTAGCGTTTCTGTCCTTTGCCCATCCTCAACTTCGGTAATACATTTGTATCTTCGGTGAGATGACGACACCACCACCGCCTCCGATATATTGCACAGGGAAAAACATGTAACCAGATATATTGCACTGGGAAAAAATATGTATAGTACAAAAATGTACAGGCTAATCCACTAGAAATTAACTTGATGATAATATGGAAAGAGGAGCGGAGAGGAAGAACAAGAAAATGAGAGATGTGATGGTGCAAAAAGGATTTGACACAGCACTGAAAGAGCTAAGGCGAAACAAGGCTGCTGTATTACGCAGTATTCCCTAAGTAGTATTGAGATCCGAGGGAGAGCCGGACGTGACAGAACTGTTCCACGTAATGTGCAAGATACACTGAAAGACGAAATACCGTCAAGAGTTCAAACTGATGTAATACGAAATTATTACATCAGTTTGAACTCTGAGGGTATTTCGTCTGGCTGCCTATCCTGCACATCATGTGGAACAGTTTCGTCACGGAAACAGGTGTGAACATTACCCAAATATTAATTTGATAAGTCATACTTGCAAAAGACTGACACAAATTATTTGCAGAAGAAGGGAAAAACTGGTAGAAGCCAAACTCGGGGAACACCAGCTTGGTGTCCTGAAAAACGTGGGAACAAGCGAGGCAATACTGACCTTCAGAAGATAGGTTAAAGAAAGGCAGCAGACGTTTATAACATATGGAGAATTGGACAAAGCTACTGAGAATTTTTTTAAAACTTCTTGGCTTGATTATGAAATTCATCGAGCAATACTGCATTGTCATATAGCTTTAAGGAATATTCACTGGAGTACACCCTTGAAATTCTGGGGGGAGGGGGGAGAGCAGGGATGAATACAAGAAGAGAAAAGTTGTCTACAACTTTAAGGATAATGGTGAGTAATCGAATTAAATCAGGCGATGCTGAGGGAATTTTATTAGTAAATGAGGCAATCAAAATAGTACAACAGTTTTACTAATTGAGCAGCAAGGTAACTGACGATCACCGAGTAGAAGGGATTCAAAATGCAGATGCAGACCGACAATGGCAAGAAAAACATTTCTGAAGAAGTGAAATTTCTAAAAATCGAACATAAATTCAACTGTTGGGTGTCTTTCCTGTAAGTACTTGTTCGGAGTGTAGCCTTGTGTGGAAGTGAAACGTGGACGATAAGTAGTTCAGACAAGAAGAGAAAGAAAGCTTCTGAACTGTGTGACTACAGAAGGACGCCAAAGATTTGGTGGGTAAATCGGATAACTAAATGGGTACTGAATCGAACTGGGGAGAAATGTAATTTATGGCATTACTTTAATAAAAGCAATGTTCGACTCGTAGGTCACATCTTGAGGAGTCAAGGTGTGGTCAGTTTGGTAAGGGATGCAAGTTAGGGGTTACAAATTGTGAAGACCAAGGCTTGACTACGACTGGCAGGATCAAATGGATATAGCATACAGTAGTTGCGCATAGATGGATATGCTTGCACAGGATATATTAGCATGAAGAGCTATATCAAACCAGTCTTCGGACTGAGCACCGCAGCAACAACCAACGTGAAGCAATCGTTTAGGTAATCAAACTTTTATCACACACAAGGCGCAGTGAGTGGCTCAATATCTTTCTCCTGTGGACCATTAGGAGCTTATACACACCGTGTATCGAATAAAGGAGGTGCTCTGTGTTCTCTAGCAGTACAACCTGCCACGCTGCTATTTTGGTACCAACTGCTAGAGAACAGTGAAGAATCAGTGCCGGCAGATCTTGTACGAGAGCTATATTGACGGATTTGAGGCTACAGTGAAATTTCTCTATTACCTGACACAGTGCTTTCTTCAAGCTGCACTTTCCATGGCACCCTCTGAAGCAAACCACCTCACCTCAGGCTTCGCGAAGGGTACTCAAAACCAATTTGGACAGGTGCAGTAGCTTCTAGGGAGCAAATCAATGTGTGCTGGTGGTTTCTTTCGCTTTTGTGAGAAGAAACAGATTATACGATGCAAAATATGGCCTATAGATATACTGATTCCACGGAAAACGTTTTAAGCTCGTCTGTGGACATCTGTGTTATTGCGGAACATTAACTTATTCAGGGTCGTAGTTGGGTTTAACCATCAAAACACGTATTCAGTTTATCAATCTGTGGTTATTGAACTGACTGACTCAGGTGTGACTATGGCCATATGACCGCCTGCAGTTTAATCTCTAGATGAAACTGGTGCATTAATTTTTCAGATGCCAAATATTTAATATGACAGGGGAAAAAACAAGCATGTAAAACTTCCACGACCTACGTCAGTTTCACTGACGTCACTGGTCTGTGGTCTTATGAAACCGGTAGCGACTTAATTTGCACACCCCGGGGGAAACACTGAAGAAGGCCGCTGTAACAAGGCCTAAACGTCGGTTATAGCAATATTTTATACGATGCCGCAGCAGTAAAAACAGAAGAAATTTAATAAACTGTCAAGCATCTATCTGCTGACAATTCGAAACGTCGATTATTATTTTCCCGTGTTGACACTATAGAATCCAGAGTGTGCATATTTTTCTTGAATGAAGCCTCTCGTGTAAGAATTTTGTGACCACTACCGACCACATTCCAAGATCACATCCGAATGACCATTCAGGTGAAATTCACGTCCTCTTTAACCATCTCCAACCACGAAACATTTCCTTCGCTAGCTGTTGTTGTTGCCAGAACAAACTTTCATCGACCAGAGAAGTTTTTCAGTATCTTAATCCGTTGACTCAACGTGTGTCCGTTTCAAAGGAAATGTTAAATTCAGTAGCTCGAGGCGATGATTCACAGTCAAATACACTTTGAAACGTCAAAATTAAAATGGAAAAAAGGTACTGATGGTAGCGTTCCCTGTTTCAACTCTAGAATTCAAAGGACGAATAGTGTGTGGAATACTTAAATGAGTGAGTACTCTGAGGAATAGTTAAATGTGTGAATACTCGAAGTCCATCCTACACGGCTTATTCTCACACAGTGTTTGAACTTCGAGAAAAAAAAGGTTGAGTAAGTATGACGACGGAAGTGCTACAGTAGTTATTCAAATTGCATTACACACTAACACGGCGTAAAGTCAAACGCCGGCACGCCCGTCGGTAACGATGGAGAAGAGATGGCTGTAACCCCTCTCCAGGACGACAACGCGACAACAGCGGCCCCTATGTGAAGAGGTTATAGGCGCCGCGACCGATACAAGTTATGTTTTAACAATATTGGGAACGATGAACAGATTGAATACAAGATGTATATGGAAAATGAATTCCAGAAAATACTTAAATATCAGAATCACAATAAGAAATATGGTAACATGCTCCGAATTGTCTTCAACAGAATGGGTATAGGTTAGGAACTCGATCTCTAGTAGAGAGGGAATGGGTTGGGTCACGTTCCCGACCCTAACCTTACCTGCAAGTCACACATGAAAAATAAATCAGTAGTACAGCAGATACAAGAATATGGCGACAAACATCTGGAGTCTGATATAAAGGAAGATCTTGAACTCCCTATGGATGTGTTTAGAAGGCTGGAACTGACAAAAATAACAAGGCAGTGAAGTATTTTGCGATGTTGCTGTTCGGGACTTCTCTTCTGTCCATGTAATTTACCCTGGAAGGAACACATATCAAGGATTTACTGAATGATTAATCTTGGGTCTGGGAAATAATGATGAGGAACCTCAGGCTGCAGAAGAAGAAAATGTGCATGCTGCACTGCCACCAGTTGAAGGTGACAGTGAAGGTGCTAAGTTGTGCTACTGCTAAAGACTCATTCTTTGAATGCTGTGATTTATGACTGCAATTATCTGTAACCTTATTTATGTCATTTCATTGTAGCCATTTCTGTTACTGTTTTTGTGGGGAAAAAAAGTGGCGACGCCCCAGTTGAATAGCACCTTCCAGGCTAGCGATTTGGATACAAGCATCAACGCCTGTTACTTCGCTTGCACACTATGTAGCTCAGACTAGGAATTGTTTATACTGAAGAAGATTCATTATTTTGTATGTCGCCCTTTGCCTGCGACATCTGTGTAATTGTCAAACTTAAGTATTGTCAAACTTAAGTATTGTCAAACTAAAGTATTGTCAAACTAAAGTATTGTCAAACTAAAGTATTGTCAAACTAAAGTATTGTCAAACTAAAGTATTGTCAAACTAAAGTATTGTCAAACTAAAGTATTGTCAAACTAAAGTATTGTCAAACTAAAGTATTGTCAAACTAAAGTATTGTCAAACTAAAGTATTGTCAAACTAAAGTATTGTCAAACTAAAGTATTGTCAAACTAAAGTATTGTCAAACTAAAGTATTGTCAAACTAAAGTATTGTCAAACTAAAGTATTGTCAAACTAAAGTATTGTCAAACTAAAGTATTGTCAAACTAAAGTATTGTCAAACTAAAGTATTGTCAAACTAAAGTATTGTCAAACTAAAGTATTGTCAAACTAAAGTATTGTCAAACTAAAGTATTGTCAAACTAAAGTATTGTCAAACTAAAGTATTGTCAAACTAAAGTATTGTCAAATTAAAGTATTGTCAAATTAAAGTATTGTCAAATTAAAGTATTGTCAAATTAAAGTATTGTCAAATTAAAGTATTGTCAAATTAAAGTATTGTCAAATTAAAGTATTGTCAAATTAAAGTATTGTCAAATTAAAGTATTGTCAAATTAAAGTATTGTCATTTACTTCTTTTTGTAACAAAACTCATTAATACGAATTGGTTGAATGTTGTCTAGCGATCCAAGAAAGCAGGTTTCCTGTACACCCCATATTTGACGATGAGCATGGAGAGAGAATATTTGACGACAGGGCTGGAAGTAATACACACAATTTCTCCACAGTTATGTACTCTCACGTCACGCGTGAATTGGTCGATAAGTGTTAGGTCTTGCAATAGTGTGTATAATGTCCAATTTACACGCCGAACAGAATGTAAAACAAACGTAAGTTGGACACCAAACGTTGTGACTATACGGATGGGCAATAACTTGCTGGAAAACAGAGCAGAATAAAGGTTACAGCTTTGTAGTCTAAAGTTCTGAACATCAAAATAAAGAAGCTGCATAGAGAACAGACAGACTAAATATTATGATACAACTAGTCTCAAAGAGAGATTAATAGAATTACGAGTCAACACTAGCAGACAACCTAACTAAATGTGAAGAAATGGTGGGAGACTAGTATCAACCACGACTGGTCTCGAATTACGGAAACAGTAAACAGTGTAACCTCTGAAATTTTAGGCAAACTGAAGAGGTTAGATGAGGTGTGACTCAAATCAAGCGTGCCATCTAAAAACAGAAGAGAGAGAGAGGGGTAGTTAGGAAGAGGTGATTAGAAAATATCAGGGATCAGGAGTTACGAGACAAGTTTATCAGAATAAGGTAGAAAACGGCAACTTTACTAGGACAGGAGAAATATTAAAAAGAGCTAGTAGAAGAAGCAGAAGAGCGCTTATCCGCCACAGGAAAAGACAAGTGTACCAAAAAGTAAAGAAAGTAAGACAGAAATAAACGAAAGAAAAAGAGAGAGAGAGAGAGAGAGAGAGAGAGAGAGAGAGAGAGAGAGAGAATGAATGGCTTACCAGGACTCAACGGCAAGCTTACCAGCGCCCTTACACACATTAGGAGAAACGAATGTCGATAATACTAAAATTGTTGTCACGGGGAAAGATGCTTCACCTGGGATTAAGCAGAAGCAAAATGACAGAAGAACGTAAAGAAAGGCACATGAAAATGTGACAGGCTGACGACTTACAAAATACATGGGTGACCCAGTCACTCTGTCAACACACTCAGAGAATCTCCCTAAAATATGAGGAAACTGGAACAAATCACAAAACCTTAAAACTCTCACCCCATTCGTTTGAACGTTACTCAAAATATATGGCACATCTGTCAGTAAATCTTCCGTTGCCCTCTGGCCGGAATATAAGCCAGACTAATAAAATCTGGCGCATAGTGCTCTGCGTGCCGCAAGCACCACACATTGGAGGATCGTCTCTTCCGTGTGAGGTACCAGGCTTTGTAGACAGCAAAGTAGATACACCCCCCCCCAACGAAGAAGAAATACGGCAAATCACAAATCTTAAAAACAATGACTTTTGGCGGAGATCAAATTGCAGGAGAGCCAATAAAGAATGGAGGTCGCTAGTCGTTAAAACGATTATGAAACAGTTACGGAATGTTTGGGAATACTAAACATTGCCCAACGACTGGAAAATGACAGTAATCTGTCCTATACTAAGAAAGAACGGTACGCGTGAATTATACGCGACTATCAATGCGGTTTCAGGAAGAAAAGATGAACTTCAGGTTATCTTGTTACTAACAGACAGGCAACATAGAAAGGTTGGTAACAAAAACGTTGATATTCACATGGTTTTAGTTGTCTTCAAAATAGCTTATGACAACATATATGGGGGGAGGAGGGGCGGGGAGGAGCGGAGCACAATCACCAATGTTTTTAAGGAATATCAGTTTCCACGAAAGTCAGTCGTCAGTCTATCTAGTACAGACACGTTTAGACAAAACCTATTTTAGTGTAAATATTATTACAGGAGTGACAGAGCATTTTGTAGTCAAAATTGTTCTTAGACAAGGAGACGCATTATCTCCATCAACCGTATATTTTAATACCAGAAAAGATAGAGTACACAAAAATTAAACGCAGTGGGATAAGACAGGTTAACAACACAAAAAGTCGCCTAGTATATATGGGAGATGATCTAATAAATAGTGATAAAGAGGACTCTGAGCACATGACAAGTGCTTAGTGAAATAATGCAAGGAAAGCAGGATTACGAATTATCGAGGAGGCAATAACGTGTATGGTTGTGAGAAAGGCACTTAATGATGGTATCCCATCTGATAGCTGACGAAGTCGCTTTTAAAAGAATAGACACATTTAAATGTCTGAGTATTTTTAGGAGCATAAAAGAATGGAAATTGAGATCATCACAACGACCGCAGCGGCAAACAGCACATTTTTGCTAACAGGACATTCTGTGAAGCCGACAGTTTCGAGAAGTTTTAAAATCAGACTACACCAGAGTATAATTCTCCCGGTAGCTCTATATGGGTCTGAAACATTTACATTAAGAAAACCTGACGAACAAAAACTACTTTTGTGTGTGTGTGTGTGTGTATTCCTAGGGGACTAAACTGCTGACTGCTGAGGTGATCGGTCCCTAGACTTACACACTACTTAAACTAACTTATGCTAACAACAACAAACACACACACACTCCAACCTCTGGCGGGAAGGGCCGCGCAATCCGTTCATGGCGCCTCAAACCGCGCGGCCACTCCGCGCGGCAAAACTTTTAGTCTTCGAGAGAAAGATATTAAAGGAAAGTATTTGACCCAAGGAGGGACCCCGCCAGTTTCAGGAATGGAGGTCATTAAAAAATTATGACTGGCTGATCTACACTCACAAACTGATACTGGCCGAAGGATGAAGGAAGGAATGGTGTGGGCTGGGCATCTAATTAGGATGGAACAGGAAGGACTACTGCGAGTAGCCCTCTCAGGATCCGTGGAGGACGCGACAATCAAGAAGAAGAAACTTTCTGCTGTCGAATGTCCTGGACTAAATTTCGGAACACTCCTACGACACTAATGGAGTGAGAGCATATGATTGATAGTCAAAAATGGTTCAAATGGCTCTGAGCACTATGGGACTCAACTGCTGTGGTCATCAGTCCCCTAGAACTTAGAACTACTTAAACCTAACTAACCTAAGGACATCACACACATCCATGCCCGAGGCAGGATTCGAACCTGCGACCGTAGCGGTCACGCGGTTCCAGACTGTAGCGCCTAGAACCGCTCAGCCACTCCGGCCGGCGATTGATAGTCGTCCGTTGGTTTTGATGTTATTCGAGAAGAGTAGCCTAGCGACCAACACCGGTCCGCTCGATCACCATCTCTAACCCCATCACCACCATCACCTGCACAACAGCAACAGTAACAGTAGCACAATCACTCCACAAGAACTCGTCAGTCACGTGCACATACGACACTTGACGAACAAACTGTCGGAATGTTGGCGTTAAGTACATAAGCTTACACCTGCTTGTGCGTCACGCGGCTCCAATACACATGCGTGTTAAGTAGCGTATCAGTGTCATTCAATAGTCATTGGTTCATTGGTACGAAACTGTGGCCACGGACCTAGTCAGTGTGGCGGGCATTGCTCCAACAAATTTGGCGTTGTCACTGGGGGCACCTAGCAAGAATTAGTCGGTTTTTTTAAGACTGGTCATCGTGGGGCACTTTCTCTGTCAAGAAATACACCAGTGCAATATGCAGATATCGAAGTCTCCTCGTTTTTGTCCTGTCGACATTAGTAATTTAGGTCAGTTATTTACGTCAGTGATGTCTTCTGCGTCTGCTGTCGACGATTTTAAAGCTAAAGTACTTAGCAACGATGGCAAGAGCAAAAATTTAGGACTTTTAGCTCTGGTTGTTTTGTAAAACGCCACAAGTAAGCTGGAATCACAATTCCTGCTCTTGGAAATGCCAAACAATATAGCGATGCTTACCTCTCTTTTTCCACTTTGACTTATAGTCAACAGACAAACGGGTCAACAGAAAGCGATAGCTGCAAGCAAAACAGAGAAATGACTTGCGATTTTCACCTGAATAAATTGATCGAGAACTTTTCCTAGTTCCTTCCGACTCTCGGTGTCTCGACTTTATGTCGATCTCATTTTGTGCAACAATACACGGATACGACCATGCAAAAAGAAATCTTTTATGACTTTCCCCTACAGAAACACTTATTTAGTACTGAAAATAGGCCTAATAGCTGGAGATGCACACTCGAGTGAGTGTCGGATGCTGCCACCTTTGTGCCCTGGTTGTATGATCAAACGTTAGACTACGCTAAGTTAACAAGACTTACCAAACTATTGACTCAAGAACTTAGCTGCCCTTAGCAAGATACAAAACAATAAAAATACTGAGGAGATTTTAAGTCTGTGTCATACCGTCAGCTATGAAATAATTAACTGTACCAGTACCTTCTTTGCTTATCTTCAAGGTTAGTTCGTGGAATGAACATCTACACTGTTTTTAAAAAATGGTAAAGATTTAACCAGCTGTCACAACAACATTAATCTCAGTTGGAAAAGAGAGAGCAAAATCTCACGTGTCTACCAAATTGCGGTGAGCCTACTGAAAGTCACACATGCAGTAAGAATGAAGTTAGCAAATCCGTTAGGTCAACTTGCAGCTACTCTAACACTTATTATGCTCTCGTAAAGTGTGTGCATGTTTCGTTAGTAAGCGGCATATCGTTGTGTTATAACAGCGTACTATGTGCGTCGCCTTCTGTTTATCAATCAAACAATACGTGAAGCATTAGTCATCTAACAAACAGTGGATTATGTGCGTGTGGCGATACATGTGCCTGCTATGTAAACAGGGCCTGCTAGAGGTAACAGCCTTTTTACGATACGTAAAATAACGCGTGCGAGGCGAGTGAGAGAAGAGCTTGGAAGTATTCTGACTTGTCGCATTTTCTACCGTGACACGACCTGCCGAGATAATATTGACCTGTCAATGAAAGATACGAGCGCCGCCGTCACCGTTGGACGATACAGTCGGGCGGCGACTCGCAAGACGCATTACGAGACCCAACAAGACCTACACATCGTAAATACGAGTAAACGATTGCTACAGGTCTCTGATTTATATTATATAAATCATTTTTGCCAAGATTTCACAATTTTGCTGTCATATACGCAAACTAATTAAGTGTACGATTCTTCATGCACGTTTTATCTTCTGGACTAGCACATAGAATCCTACACCCGCTTATAGTACACGATATTTTAAAAGATACCTATCCAGTTTTTCTTCCCACAAACAGACCTTTGTCTTTACACTTTGCGGAATCTTATGAGTCCGCAAAATACACAAGTTTTCCTTTACCCTAAAGTAATTTCCGTAATTTATTTCGAAAAAAGCTCTCGTTGAGCAAATTGAAAAGTATTTCTGCGTTAAATTTTTCGCTTGTGAATTAAGCATTACTATACCAAAGAGATTTACACTGAAGAGCCAAAGAAACTGGTACACCTGATTAATAGCATATAGGGCCCCGCGAGCCGCAATATGACGTGGCATGGACTCGCCTAATGTCTGAAGTAGTGCTGGAGGCAACTGACACCATGAATCCTCCAGCGCTGTCCATAAATCCGTAAGAGTACAAAGGGTTGGAGATCTCTTCTGAACAACTCGTTGCGAGGGATCCCATGTTCATGTCTGGAAAGTCTGGTGGCCAGCGGAAGTGTTTGAACTCAGAAGAGTGTTCCTCAAGCCAGTCTGTAGCAATTCTGGACATGTGGGACGTCGCATTGTCCTAATGGAATTGCCCAAGTCCGTCGGAAAGCACAATGGGCAAGAATGCATGCAGGTGATATGGGACTCCTGATACGTCTAGATACGACTCTAATTGCACACGCCCCACGCCATTACAGAGCCTCCACCAGCTTGTATAGTCCCCTGCTGACATGCAGAGTTCATGGATTCATGAGGTTGTCTCCATACCTGTACACGTCCATCCGCTCGATACAATTTGAAACGAGATTCGTCCGACCAGGCAACATGTTTCCAATCATCAACAGTCCAATGTCGGTGTTAACGGTCCCAGGCGGGGCGTAAAGCTTTGTGTCGTGCAGTCATCAAGGTTACACGAGTGGACCTTCGGCTCTGAAAGCCCACATCGATAATGTTTTGTTGAATGGTTCGCATGCTGAGACTTGTTGATGGCTCAGAATTGAAATCTGCAGCAATTTGCGGAAGGGTTGCACTTCTGTAACGTTGAACGATGCGCTTCAGTCGTCGTTGGTCACGTTCTTGCAGGATCTTTTTCCAGCCGCAATGATGGCTGAGATTTGATATTTTACCGGATTCCTGATATTCACGGTACACTCGTGAAATGGTCGAACGGGGAAATCCCCACTTCATCGCTACCTCAGAGAAGCTGTGTCCCATCGCTCGTGCGCCGACTGTAACACCACGTTCAAACTCACTTAAATCTTGATAACCTGCCATAGTAGCAGCAGTAATTGGTCTAACAACTGGGTCAGACACTTTTACTTAGGCGTTGCCGACCGCAGCGCCGTATTCTGCCTGTTTACATATCTGTATTTGAATACGCCTGCCCATATACCAGTTTATTTGGCGCTTCAGTGTATTATTACCGTATTGTATCACACGTAATATTAGAAGTTTTACGCCTTTTATTCTCTATTCGAATCAAGAACAATGTTGAACTTACCCGGCAGGCAACAACCGTATGCCGGACCGAGACTCTAGCTTGGGACGTTTTTCTTTCGTAGGCAGGTGCTCTACCGACTGGGCTACCTACGTACGGCTCACGACCCCGCCTTCACAGCTTTACTACCACCAGTATGTCATCTCGTGTCTTCCAAACATCACAGAAGTTTTGTTGCGAAACTTGCAGGACTAGCACTCCTGCAGAGTGAAAATTTCATTCTGATAACATCCCCCAGTCTGCGCCGAAGCCATGTCTCCACATAATCCTTTCTTTCAGGGGTGCTAGTTCCGCAAGAAAATTTTTCTAAGTTTGAAAGGTAAGAGATGAGGTACCGGCGGAAGTAAAGCTGTTAAGGCGGGTCGTGGGTCGAGCTTGGTTAGCTCAGTCGGGAGAGCACTTGCCCACAAAAGGCAAAGGTCGTGAGTTACTGACTCGGTCCGGCAAAAAGTTTCTATGTGCCAGGAAGTTTCATATTAGCGCACACTCCGCGGCAGAGTGAAAATTTCATTTTGTTAACAACAATGATATACAAGGGAACTGTCACAAAATACTCCGTTTTCAGTTCAGTTCCGCAAGAGATACCAAACACCTGTCATTCCACTTAGCCATTAATTCACTCTCATTTCTCTTGTTCGCAAAGTGCTTCTTTCTGCTCCTCCTTGGGTAAACCTCAATTACTGCTGAATGGTTTGTGAAGTCAAATCCACTTGTCACTGTAGAACGTTACAACTATAATTAGATATGGGTTTCAGTCATTTTCTAATTTACTAATCAACGTGGAATTGAATTTACCAAATTACCTACAAGCCATATTTGTAGTCCATATTTCTTTCAGAGGCTTTTAGGTCGTTTAGTCGATTAGAACACGCTCGTTCGCACCGTAACGTGTACAGCGGAGGGGGGCTTGTTACTTTGTTACTTTCTTGCCTTCGGTAATGCAAGCGCGCGAGGAGAAAGTTAGCCTGTATACTTCTGTATCGCCCTAATTTATCTCATTTTATCGTGTTAGTAATTCTACGGCATGTATGCAGGCAAGATTAGTACGTTTTAGGAATATACTATAATGAGAAGTGAAAGAAACATGTAAATATAACGTCTTTAAGTGCATTAAAATCGGTAGCCCTACGCGACGTACGTATGTCAATTTTAAATTTCCTTGACGGATCTTAATACCCACTACTCACAATACTCTGAAGAACAGCGCCTGTTCAGCACGCCACAATGAGTCACAATGCCCTCTTATCGCTTTGAAAGAAAGACTCACCGACGTGGCTGGTATTGGCAATTTACTGCAGAGGTAATACTGAAAAGACGAAGCGATGTTTCGTTTGCCTGTGGTGTATGACCCGCGGAAAATATGAACCTCTTTAATGCTTCATAACCGCTTCAAGATACTGCACCCAACTTTTCGAAAAGCGATAGCACGCAAAGGGGCCGGTGTTTAGTGTGCCTGACTTCCAACTACGAATCTTTTACATGTACCCAAGTACTGTTTTCAACGAGAAGTGTACTGGTTTAATACGTATCAATGCTTGTGGTGAAACCGACCCAGAGAGACCTAGGCTGCTCGCACATCGCAATTTTTGTTCAACTGCAGCGTAAATTTCGCACAACACAAAGAAGTTAGCGTGAGTCGTTATTTGCTGCTTCTTTTGGTAGAATGTTTCGTTTTCAAAACGAGCTGGCATTGAATTAAGTACTCCGAATGTTTTTTTCATAACAATGCTTCAATATTTTGAAACACGGGCGCTAACTACGATACGTGGTACATACTGAATACGATGCGAGGAAAGTCGCACTTTCTTCGCATTTATTTAATGTTGAAATAATTACTAATATCAGTGGACTGTTGTATTCTTCCACAATGTAGATGAACGTGTAAGATTCGGATGTGTTACAAGAGAAAATCAATACACCGAAAGCCTCTTGATTACTATGAAGAGTCTCCTGGAGCGTTTTGCCATGCAGAAAGTAAGCGTTTTGTGTAGCTCGTCTACTTTAGTAGGACCAAGCCCCATGCGCCAGAGCAGCCGTGTTAGCGAGGTTAGGGGTTGTCCGTCCTACCTGCTCGGCGCGTCAGCCGGCGGGCCCTTTGCGGCCGGCGCGTCGCGCGCCGCTCGCCGCCGCCACCGCCATCGGCCCTGTTGTGGGTCGCGTCCGGCTTCATCGCCCGCACGTCCCGCCAGCGAAGCTTGTCGTGCCACCTCGCTTTCCGCACGCCATACACACACGCGCTCAGACCTCGTCGCTCTCCCACCGCGCTTCCTGCTACAATATAACAGGTGCCCCAACACCAATGTCCCTCATTGCTTTTTCCGGTTCTACTGTCATAGTAACAAAACTCGCCACCAGGTAGCACCTGCTGACCGTTGCTCAGAATGGCGCTCGCGACAAGTGCTAGTCGCTCAGTCACAACAGTACAGTAAGTACGAGTCCCCCGATTGCGGTAACGTAAAACTGCCAGATAATGTAACGACCCTCGTGCTCCACTTGATGTGTTAAGCGTGAGTCACACATTAGCTCATTGACATTCGTGCTCGGTATGGTGCGAGCCGTGTACACACGTAATGGTCCGTTTAACTGGTACCACCTGCAACTTAGGCAACCGTACGAACGTTCTTACAGCAGATTTTTCTTATTACTATTTCGTTATTATCAAGATCCCATTTGTCTCATGTACGAAATGTACAACAGACATTTCGCAGGCAGTACGATGGAAATAGATAATTTTTACTCGAGAGGCCCCAGTACAAATGTCACTATAAATATACTATTCACTTATCGTTGCTAGGAGGTATACGACGGGTTCCTGAATTCCCTTTACAGATTCTCAGAGTTATAGACAGCCCAGGGTATACAACTGATTTTGAATAAAAATCAGTGTCCGATAGCGACTTGTTCCTCCTAGAACACACGTCTTTACACTAACTGTGTGGTCTCTGAGTAGAGAAATGCAGCGTGCCTGCGAATTTCTATCGTCTCCGTCTCACAAAAATTTCGATCCATCTATACGAGATTAAGGATTATTTACCCATTTCAGATTATAAGCCTTATGTATGTGAACTATTACAGTGCCTGAAGCAGGGAATTATCGGATCAGCAGAAGATTGCAACACCTCATTACTGTACATAACCTGCAAGAAACTGGAAAGTATTTGGAATCATGTTCTCAAAATCTACAACACGTAGCACCTGCAACTGTAAATAATTTTCCTGAAAAGGTATTACACACTCTGTCAGGCCCGACGAGAGAGGGCGGGAGGGAATGGGAGGGGGCAAACTCCCGGAGGCCCAAGCCTCTCAAGGGTTCGAATCCCCGTGGGTGCTAAGTTCGCAAATACCTTTCTGCTATTGTAAAATAAATTTTGTATCATATAAATACAAGAACATTAACCCAGCACCACCATAACCAATCTAGTTCTTCCTTTCCACTTCAGTTCTTTGGTTTGCGAGTCATACAGGCCAACTGCATACAATTCTATTTCGTGTGTTATCTTGGGTGCACGACATGTTCTTTCCCAATCGTGAAATACAACAACCTTGTGATTTAGTTGATAATGTGACTTCTTTAAATTTTGTTGGAAATCATATAAATACATTTCCCCAACAAATGCACATGGCAACAGCGGTGAAATGTTAGAATTTCGTAGGTTTGTCAACAACATCCATAGACAAGGTACTTCTGATTCCATCACAAGGTGATTTTATGCGGCCAACGTGCACAAGTATACAGAAAATATTTTGCATTCAAGAGTAAACACAGACTAAAATATTTCTGTCTAAATACACTGCCCTGGAAGAAGCATAAAAGTGAAGAAATTAAATGACATTAAGAGGTACACTGGTCATGCTGAAGCTCAGAAGTAATGAGGTAATGATGTTCTTTTGTTCGTCCATAGAACAGCCAAATACATGGGAAATCTCGTGTTATTTGATGTGACATTATTTCTTGGTCAAAGACGCTTGGCCTTCAGAGGTTCGGCTCTCAAAATTGAAGATCCAGTTAATTGCCATTTCCTCGGAACATTTCCGAGGTCTTGAGTCACTATGATCTAGTACTTGCAAAACACGTTAGCAAGTTCAAGAGACCGACAAGCAGCTGTAAAGCTTTTACAAGTGCATTGTCCGTTAAGTGATACCCAGAAAGAATTTATTTGTAGTTGTGCCCATCATGTAGGAGTACTGTCTTGGAACCCAGAGAATGTGAGAAGCCTTATCGAACAAAGAACATTCCGAATGAGATTTTCACTCTGCAGCGGAGTGTGCGCTGATATGAAACTTCCTGGCAGATTAAAACTGTGTGCCGGAACGAGACTCGAACTCGGGACCTTTGCCTTTCGCGGGCAAGTGCTCTACCAAGGTTCGCAGGAGAGCTGCTGTAAAGTTTGGAAGGTAGAAGGGGAGGTACTGGCGGAAGTAAAGCTGTGAGGACGGGGCGTGAGTCGTGCTTGGGTAGCTCTGTTGGTAGAGCACTTGCCCGCGAAAGGCAATGGTCCCGAGTTCGAGTCTCGGTCCGGCACAGTTTTAATCTGCCAGGAAGAAACAACATTGATCTTTCATTATATTTGATTCAAGAAGTAAATTGATAAATATGAAGTAAGTTATCGGTTTCAGGAATCGTAGTTTGTAATCAGAGAACGAGAGTTGGTTAATTCGATCAACACTTGTGAAACAATTGCAATCAGTGAAAGCCACGAACAAGGTTTTAAAAAAAAGAAGGTTCAAATGGCTCTGAGCACTATGGGACTCAACTTCTAACGTCATCAGTCCCTTAGAACTTAGAACTACTTAAACCTAACTAACCTAAGGACATCACACACATCAATGCCCGAGGCAGCGGTCGCGCGGTCCCAGACTGTAGCGCCTAGAACCGCTCGGCCATCCCGGCCGGCTATGCTAACAGGAATGATATTAGACGGTATCACGAAGGACCTCAGATACATTTTCTTCAGTGAAATCATCTTGCAAAATTTTCTGTACGCGCGTGTGATAGCCTTATGGAGTACACGCAGCTGACAGTTGTCATATAGCACACACATTCTTCGGAATGATTCTTTCTTTACAACCCGTTCAGCAGCAGTCCACGTAGATGGGGAATTCTGAAACAGTGTGTTGGAAATTCTTAATATTCTAAGTCTGCTAAGCGTTCGAGTGCTCGGGTTGACGCTACAATATCAGTTGCAGCTCACTTGGATAAGATTGCCATTGCTGTTGAAACTCTCAGCAAGTTAAATTTTTCAGCTGTAACGTTCTTTGATAACGGAGTGTTTTGATTTATATGAGATCATTCAAGTACTTGACCATGGCGTCAGTTTAGCTACAGTTATTGGTACCAACTGACTACAGGAGCAAATTATTACAAGCTCGAACTACTGCCACTGATGTTGAGGTAAGACATTTTGAGAGCTTATTAAATGACTTGAAATACCTTCTGAAAATTGGGACGCCATCCTCCTTGATCTAAAGTAGTTCTCTGTGCTATCAATATCGATCCTGAATTTCCAGATGTATGCACTAAGAAGAGGAAGTCATTCCATGATGAAACCAAGAATGAAGTAACGGTTGCATTCGTTAGATTTATTCAAGATAAAAGTATTTTTTGTCATTATTCACAATCTAGTGTCTACATTGAAAACCAAATATGAAATAGTGAAGATTTTAGACGAAACGTTTGGGTTTCATGGAAATGCTCTTGAATAAAATGCAAAAGCTTAAAAATTTAAGCTTGTTTCCAAACGTATGTGTAGCTATGCGCATAGATTACATTCTTCCGATAACTGCACCTGAACCACAAAGGTTATACAGCACTCTGACCCGGGTTAAAAAGTTGTCTCAGATCAACCACGCATCAAAGATTTGAGAACCTTGGTGACCGAATATAATTTGGCAGGGCAACTAGACTTTATGCTGTCATTCAAACATTTCCCGAAAGAAAGTGACGCAGATTGCCACTGACAGTGTTGTATGCAAGTAGATTATGGTATATCTGCTTACTGTATTCCTCTACTGGTCTCCCTCTGCGATTTTAACCCCCAACGCATCTCTCCAGTACTAAATAGATGATCCCTTGATGCCTCAGAATGTGTCCTACAAGCCTATCCCTCCTAGTCAGGTTGTGCCACAAATTTCTCTTCTCCCCAATTCTATCGAGTACCTCCCTCATTAGCTACGTGATCTACCCATCTAATCTTCAGCATTCTTCTGCAGCACCACATTTCAAAACTTTCTATTCTCTTTTGGTCTAAAGTGTTTATCGTCCGTTATTCACTTCTACACATGGCCACACTTCATACAAATACTTTCAGAAAAGCCTTCCTGACAAGTCATAATTCGATGTTAATAAATTTCTTTTCTTCAGAAACGCCTTTCATGCCATTGCCAGCCTACATTCCATATCCTCTCTACTTCAGCCTCAGTTATTCTGCTGCCTTATAACGAAACATATCTACTGCTATAAATGCCTCTTTTTCCTGATCTAATGGCCTCAGTGTCACCTGATTTAATTCGACTACATTCTATATCCTCGTTTTGCTTTTGTTATCTCCTTCGTTCGAGACACTGTCCATTCCGTTCAACTGCTCTGCGAAGTCCTTTGCTGTCTCTGAGGTTTGCCGATGACAATTTTATTCTGTCAAAGTTTTTATTTCTTCCCCCTGGACTTGAATTCCTATTCCCAATTTTTCTTTTGTTTCCTTTACTGCTTGCCCAATATGCATATTGAATAACATCGGGGATGTTACTGTTTCCCTTTCATGGTCCTCTAGTCTTATTACTGCCGTCTGGTTTCTTACAAATTGCAAGTGGCCTTTCGCTTCCTGTATTTAACCTCTGCCACCTTTAGAATTTGAGGCACAGTATTACAGTCAACATCGTCAAAAGCTTTCTCGAAGCCTGCAAATGCTACAAACATAGATTTCTCTTTCCTTAACCTATCTTGTATGAGGAGTCTTTGTGCTCTCTCACATTCTTCACACAGTATCATATCTCCCACCTCATCTTCATCAACTTCCCTTTCTATAATATTGCTTTCAAGTCTATCTCCCTTGTATATACCCTCTATATGCTCCTTCCACCTTTCAGCTTTCCCTACTTTGTTTAGGTCTGATTTTCCATATGAGCTCTTGATATTCACACAGGTGGTTCTTTTCTCCAAATGTCTCTAATTTTCCTGTGGACGGTATCTATCTTTACCCAAGTGGTATATGCTTCTAAATCCTTACATTTGTCCTCTAGCCATTCCTGCTTAGCCATTTTGCGCTTCCCGACCCCACTTTTTACATTTTTTTCCTTTCATCAATTGAATTCAGTATCTCTTGTGTTACCCTAGCATTTCTACTAGCCCTCATCTTTTTATCTACTTGATCCTCTGCTGCCTTCACTATTTCATCTCTCAAAGCTACCCATTCTTCTTCCACTGTATTCCTTTCCCCTGTCCTTGTCAATCGTTCCCCAATACTCCCTCTGAAACACTCTACAACCTCTGGTTCCTTCAGTTTATTCAGGTCTCATCTCCTTAAATTCCTACCTTTTTGCAGTTTCTTCAGTTTTAATATGCTATTTATAACAAATAAGTTGTGGTCAGAGTCCACATCTGCCCCTGAAAAGTCTTACAACTTAGAATCTGGTTCCGAAATATCTCTCTTACCATTATATAATGAATCTGAAACCCATCGGTGTCTCCAGGCCTCTTCCACGTATACAACCTTGTTTCAAGATACTTAAACCAAGTGTCAGTGATGATTAAATTATGTTCTGTGCAAAATTCTATCAAGCGACTTCCACTTTCATCCCTTTCCCCCAATCCACATTCATTCACCTGTCTTTCCTTCTCTTCCTTTTCCTAATATCGAATTCAGATTATTGAATTTTCGTCTCCCTTAACTATCTGAATGATTTCTTTTGTCTCATCATACATTTCTTCAATATCTTCACCATCTACGGAGATAGTCGGCACAAACTTTTACTACTATGGTGGGTATGGGTCTCATGCCAATGTTGTCTACGATAATGCGTTCACTATGCTATTCATAGCAGCTTATCCACAGTCCTATTTCTTTATTCATTATTAAACTTATTCCTGTATTTCCCGTATTTGATTTTGTATTTATAAACATGTATTCACCTGACTAGGAGTCCTGTTCCTCCTGCTACCGAACATCACTAATTCCCACTATATGTAACTTTAACCTATCCATTTCCCTTTTTAAATTTTCTACCCTGCCTGCCCGATTAATGGATCTGACATTCCACGCTCCGACGCTTCGAACGCCAGTTTTGTTTCTCCTGGTAACGATATCCTGTAGTAGTCCCCACCCGGAGATCCGAATGGGAGACTATTTTACCTCCGGAATATTTTACCCAAGAGGATTCCATCGTTATTTAAACATAAATTAAAGCTGCATGCCCTCGGGAAAAATTACGGCTGTAATTTCCCATTGCTTTCAGCCGTTCGTGTACCAGCACAGCACGGCCGTTTTGGTTGAAGTTACAAGGCCAAATCAGTCAAATCATCCAGACTGTTGCCCCTGCAACTACTGAAACGGCTACTGGCCCTCTTCAGGAACCATACGTTTGTCTGGCCTCTCAACTGATAGCTCTTCGCCGTGGTTGCGCTATCTGTATCGCTGAGTCACGCAAACCTCCCCACCAAAGGCAAGATCTGTGGTTCACTGGGAAGGGGAGCGCACACACATTTTACAATAATTCATTATTGAGTAGCATCCGGGGCCGAACCTGTAAGTTTTTCAGTCATATCAGTTGTCTCCCTTGTTATGGAGGACGTCGCGTATGCCTTCAACCAGACAATCGTCGGAGACGTGTTTGGAGGCAACCTGGTCAGACTGAAAGCCTTAGACACACTGTCCAGCGAGTGCAGCAAGTTGGAGGTTCCCTGCTGTTTTGGGGTGGCATTATGTGGGGCTATCATTCAGTTCCAGTTCCTTAGCTGTGGTGGTCTTCGGATCCTCACAATTGTCTTCGTCACTACTTTTCAAAATAATTTATTACCATTTTTCAGTCTTATACTCCATTACAAAGCGTCATAGCTAGTATTCCTTCTCGACATGTTTACCCTTTGCATGTTCATTCATGATTCAGCTGATTAGGGTGTTAGTTCCTTCAAAGCCGCAATAGGAAACGGTACACATGGTTTGTGACAAATTTTTGTTTTTTCTACATTCCAAATCATTTGGACTGTAATGGCACATTATACAAAGTATATCATAATAGCTACTACTAGTTTTCTGCAATAATAGAGGGCATGGAATTAAACATTTTTCTTAATGAAGCAATGTCCAATAACGCGTCGTTTTGACCTTGCACTGGGATGAAGGGAACTGTATATTGTCATAGGAAACTGTATATTGCAATAAAAGTGCTGACAGGACTTCACTGCAACATCAGTGTAAAAGTTAGAGCATGATATTAGCAAGGGCACATCACGCAGGTGTGCTACTGTTTTCTTTCTCTGAAGTTATTGTAATTGAATTCAATGAAAATTGCAAATATATTTGTAAATATTATTTAAATTGGTAGGTACCGAAATCGACTAATTCTGATTAAAAATGTGGGTGAAAATCAGAAATGTGAAGGCAGGAAATGTGTTCGGAAAAATATTACTTACTGGAAGCAGACACTTCAGTGTCATTTCTGTGATCAGGAAGCCTGTCTTTCTCCACTTTTGTAGAAAAACGATGTTACCTAGCTTAATCCGCGAAACTAAGTCAACAAATTTCATAGAAGATATTCTGTGATGAATAGTAACAAACCAAATTCAATAGTTTACTGTTTCCGTGGTACGAACAACAGCTGAAGCAAAAGCATTTGCAGACACTGTATTATTGATAAGTAAGACAATCAAGACCAAATGAACTATTACAGCTGCCTAATATCATGTAGGGCCCCCGCGAGGACGCAGAAGTGCTGCAAAACGACGGGGCATGGAGGGGGAATTGACACATTGAATCCTGGAGCGCTCTCCATAAATCCGTAGGAGTATGAGGGGATGGAGATGTCTACTGAACAGAACTTTGCAAGGCATCCCAGATATACTCAATAATGTTCGTGTCTTGGGAGTTTGGTGGGCAGCGGAAGTGTTTAAACTCAGAAGAGTGTTCCTCTAGCCGCTCTGTAGCAATTCTGGACATTTGGGTTGTCGCAATGTCCTGCTGGAATTGCCCAGAGCCTCCACCAGCTTTAATAGTCACCTGCTGACATGCAGGATCCATGGAATCATGACGTTGCCTCCATACCCGTACACGTCCAGCCACCCACTCCATACAATTTGAAACGAGACTCGTCCGATCAGGTAACATGTTTCCAGTCACCAACTGTCACAATGTCGATGTTGACGGCCCAGGCGAGGCGTAAAGCTTTGTGTCTTGCAGTCATCAACGGTACGCGGGTGGGCCTTCGGCTTCGAAAGCCCATATCGTTGATGTTCCGTTTAATGGTTCGCACGCTGACATCTGCTGATGGCCCAGAACTGAAATCTGCAGCAATTTGCGGAAGGCTTGCACTTCCGTCGAGTTGAACGATTCTCATCCGTCATCGTTGGTCCCGTTCTTGCAGGATTTTCTTCCGGCCGCAGCGATGTCGGAGATTCGATGTTTTACCGGATTCCTGATATTCACGGTACACCCATGAAATGATCGTACGGGAGAATCCCCACTTCATCGCTACCTCGGAGATTCTCTGCCCAATCGCTCGTGCGCCGACTATAACAACAAGTTCAAAGTCACTTAAATCTCAATAACCTACCGTTGTAGCAGCAGGAACCGATCTAATAACTGCGCCAGACACTTGTTGTCTTATATAGGCGTTGCCGACCGCAGTGCCTTATTCTGCCTGTTTACATATCTCTGTATTTGAATTCGTTTGCCTATACCAGTTTCTTTGGCGCTTCTTATCGACATCAGAAAATTATGTAATTTTCCCGAATATTCAAATGTTCTATAATATTAGGTAACACTGCATCCAACATGCAACGAAATATTGCTAATAGCGGCTCGATGATGTGTGTGTGTGTGTGTGTGTGTGTGTGTGTGTGTGTGTTACTACCGCGTGCTCCGATTAACTTATTGCACCATGAACAACTGTTAATTCGCTCTAATTGCGTCAGCAGTATCTCGTTAAACGGCTAACACCGTAGTATAAACCAACGGAAAAATGTTCCTGTTGTAGCACAAGTAGGCGAATATGTTCCTCCTGAAAACACTGACAGGAAAGTGGGGGAACCAGCTGCCTCTGTCCTCATTCCACCATCCTCACCGAAAATTTTGGCATGCGAGCATATTCGCGCACTTTTAACACAGAACATTATAATTATTTTATGCAGTCTCTCTTTGTGGTGAAGCCTGCATACTCAGACGTAGACAGTGGCAGTGAGATGGTGGTGCTCTCTCCCACTATCTCACAATCAGTTTTCTCCCACTGATTTACAGTGTGTGCCACCGTCACTGTGTCCTCTCCTCTACACAGCCCCCTTTTGTCCTCCTCTGCACTGCCACTATCTGCACCATATGTCGGCAAATCAAAAATTCTGTGGGGAGGTCAACTAACCTTTTCCACTATACCCATGTGTTTACAATTTCGTTCCAAAATGCACCCTCCCCTATACCTAGGTGTTAACGTACGTCAGTATAGGAGGTTCCAGACCTCCCCCCCCCCCCCCCCCCCCAAAGCCTATGTGTCCCTTCATCTGTGTTTCATTTCCATTGTCTCGTCTTTTCCTCCCACTGCTTCTATCCCCAAACAGCTCCTGTTCTCTTTCACTACCACTGTCTCTCAGTAACTACCAGTATCTCCTCTCTCTTTCGCTGCCATTGCCTTTGCCTTAATCCATATCTCTCTCTCTCTCTCTCTCTCTCTCTCTCTCTCTCTCTCTCTCTCTCATTCTCATTGACACTTATCCCTCACACCATCAATGTCTTCTCTCTTTTTTTGCTACTGGCACTGTCTCCCCTCTTTTCCACTGTCACTGTCTCTGTTATCCTCTTTCAGCACAAAAAAGGGCAAATATGTTCGCCTGCCAAAATTTTTGTTGACGAAAGCGGAATGAGGATTGAGGCAACTGACTGCCACTTTTCTGCCATTCTTTTCAATAAAAACATATTCGCACTGACGTGTTCGAACAGGAGCATTTTCCGCTGGTTCCCTTCTTTTCTCTACTACAGCATCGTATGCAGCTTATATAAAACAAATCCTACAGGCCAATGAAGTTTTGGCAGTTTATTTACACACATCAAAAAAAGTTTTGCATCACCTCGGTTCCGAGAGTTCCGGAAAATTCGAATAGAGATCAACATAAACATTTCCGCCCTTTCTATTCCTCTTAAAACTTACACTCTGCATGTGTGTTGTTTTACAACAGCGAAACCAGATGTGGTGATACAGGTTGCTGTACACAACGGTACCTCTAATACCCAATAGAACGTCCTCTTGCATTGATGCATGCCTGTATTCGTCGTGGTATACTACCCACAGGTTCATCAAGGCACTGTTGGTCCACATTGTCCCACTCCTCAACGGCGATTCGGCGTAGATCCCTCAGAGTGGTTGGTGGGTCACGTCGTCCATAAACAGCCCTGTTCTATCTATCCCAGGCATGTTCGATAGGGTTCATGTCTGGACAACACGCTGAGCACTATAGTCGAGCGATGTCGTTATGCTGAAGGAAGTCATTCACAAGATGTGCACTATGGGGGGCGGGAATTGTCGTCCATGAAGACGAATGCCTCGCCAATACGGTGCCGATATGGTTGCACTATCGGTCGAAGGATGGCATTCACATATCGTACAGCCGTTACGACGCCTTCCATGACTACCAGCAACGTACGTCGGCCCCACATAATGCCACCCCAAAACAGCAGGGAACCTCCAACTCGCTGCACTCGCTGGACAGTGTGTCTAAGGCTTTAAGTCTGACCAGGTTGCCTCCAAACACGTCTCCGACGATTGTCTGGTTGAAGGCATACGCGAGACTCATCGGTGAAGAGAAAGTGATGCCAATCCTGAGCGGTCCATTCGGCATGCTGTTGGGCCCATCTGTATCGCGATGCATAGTGTCGTAGTTGCAAAGATGGACCTAGCCATGGACGTTGGAAGTGAAGTTGCGCATCATGCAACCTATTGCGCTCAGTTTGAGTCGTAAAACGACGTCCTGTGGCTGCACGAAAAGCATTATTCAACATGGTGGCGTTGCTCTCCGAGCCATAATACGTAGGTAGCGGTCATCCACTGCAGTAGTAGCCCCAAGGTGGCCTGAGCGAGGCATGTCATCGACAGTGACTGTCTCTCTGTATCTCCTCCGTGTCCGAACAACATCGCTTTGGTTCACTCCGAGACGCCTGGACACTTCCCTTCTTGGGAGCCCTTCCTGGCACAAAGTAACAATGCGAACGCGATCAAACCACGGTATTGTGCATCTAGGCACGGTTGAACTACAGACAACAAGAACCGTGTACCTCCTTCCTTGTGGAATAACAGGAATTGATCGGCTGTAGGACGCCCTCCGCTAATACGCGCTATTCAGGCATAGTTTTTTTACATCTTTGTGCGTGTTTAGTGACATCTCTGAACAATCAAAGGGACTGTGCCTGTGATACAGTGTACACAGGCAACGTCTATCTTCGGGAGTTCTGGGAACCGTGGTGATGCAAAACTTTCTTTGATGTGTGTATATACTTCGACACATTTGTATACGTTGACGAATATAAACAATAAGAAAGTATGCACAATATAAGATTAATACAAAATCGTTTGCTTTCCGTTCTGTCTCAACACTGCTCATTGATCGCAATTCATCGAAAACGCCCGGATTATGTTTTGTATCATACAAGAGTAAAAATGTCGTGAGAAATATTTTACTGTATTTGCAGTCTTTCTAGTTTTACATAATTTTTGGCAATCATTTTATTCGAAAATGTTAGAGTTAAGACCTGTTTTAGCCTGCAGTACCACTTTGGGCATATTTGTATATGCTTTAAGTGCCCATTATACAAAACAGAGCCTCATAATATTATACTACCCTTTATTTAGCATTGATTTTTTTAATATAAAACTGGTAAGGACTACATCTATATTTTTTTTAATGCCCTTGATCTGCCAGTCTTACTGATTAACAGAAGCGACAATTTATAATCTCCAGAGGTGCTGCTGCAAGCTGTGTTTGTCTTCTGATTTCTTATAACCGGGAGCGGAAGCTTCATTCCTAGCTGCTAGTAAATTACGTAGTAGTCATCCGTCATCTACCTCGGATTAAACGGATTGCTGGGATCCGAATTACCGAAGTTTTATTGTAGTCATTGGCTGAAAGCAGGTAATCGTTGTAAATTTGTGCTTAAAATTGCAAGAACGGATATCTCCACTAGAGGAGTGGTATTTCGACACATTCGTATTAGAGAGAAAAAAAACTTAAGAAGCAAAACATTACCACTCACGGTACCCTTCAACCTAGACAATACAGGATGCTACCTCGAAGCTAAAGAACTTAGTAGTGGAGACATTTAAGCATATTTAACCCCCCCCCCCCCACCCCCAAATACTACGCTCCAACGTGTTTGAAAAACAGGTACCCGCTTAAGTTGTTGCGATCACTTCTGTACTCCACAGAAAGTGAGCCCAAATCAATAGAAGCTAGTTTGAAAACAATCTGAAGGATGTTGTCTACTGGGTTGAAACAGCTCGGGAAATTTTCTGAGAGAGAGAGAGAGAGAGAGAGAGAGAGAGAGAGAGAGAGAGAGAGAGCGCAACAGGAAGAAAACGAAAATTAACAGCTGTTAGATCTCGTTGGACATCTTTCTGGAAGTGAGACGACAACAAAGTGCAACTGTGGTTGAACCAAGACGATCAGCAGGAAGTGATCGAAACTGTATATACAGGAAACAGAGATTCTAGTGATGAAGAGTAGAAGGACAATGTTAGCGCCAGTAAAGTGAGTCACAGTGATGGAAGAGCGGCACTACAATTAGCACTGTGCTGCGTGGAACAACAGACTGTGGCGACATCATCTGAAGTCATGCTTCTACGAAGACGGCGAAACTACGCTGTAAAAACAGACGTTCCTCACAAAAACTAGAAACTTTAGTTTTTTTCCGAAAGTAAAATGTGTGCTGTAGTACGAACTGTATAGTAGTTTAAGTAGTAAGTATGAGTTTCCAGTAAAAATCTGAGCTGCTACTAGATCATTATTTCGAAAAAAGCTCAAAGTAATACAATTACTGATGAAATAAATTTGTTTAATGTAATACTGTGAACATCAAGTTCTGAATTTATTTCTAAATGAAAGTTCTCAATTGTCATTCTTTGCGTAATTCGAGTTTCCACAAATCCTAGTTCTACTCTGTCCCAATTACCTCGAATTACCGATGTTTCTCAATACGCATGTCGAACAAACCATCTGTCTCTTTGGCAAGACAGCATGCGAATTTTGTTTGCTGAGATTTTTTCTGCTTTGGTGGGAAAGGGGAGGCCTACCTTCCCCTGGTCCTCGCTGAATACACTATTTTACTGCAGGACTCAAATTTCGTATTATTACCATGCGGTTCCGAAATGATTAAGCCACTGGGGGAACCGAGTTCAAACCTCCGGCCAACCATTCTAGTTTATACCGGGCTATAATCAAAGTGAAGCTACTGACGGAGGTCTAGTGTGCGCTGTAATTATCGGATGACAACAAAACTTGGTAAGAACCATTTTCGATGGAAAAAAATTAGTTCTAAATTCGGCCACAAGATGCAAATCTGGCGCTGTACAGCAGCTCGTTGATGTCTCCGGTGATCATACTGAACAAATTGTATAAGCGCCGGTTAAGAATAAAATCTACATCTACATCTACATTTATACTCCGCAAGCCACACAACGGTGTGTGGCGGAGGGCACTTTACGTGCCACGGTCATTACCTCCCTTTTCTGTTCCAGTCGCGTATGGTTTGCGGGAAGAACGACTGTCTGAAAGTCACCGTACGCGCTCGAATCTATCTAATTTTACATTCGTGATCTCCTCGGGAGGTATAAGTAGGGGGAAGCAATATATTCGATACCTCATCCAGAAACGCACCCTCTTGAAACCTGGCGAGCAAGCTACACCGCGATGCAGAGCGCCTCTCTTGCAGAGTCTGCCACTTGAGTTTGCTAAACATCTCCGTAACGCTATCACAGTTACCAAATAACGCGCCGCTCTTCTTTGGATCTTCTCTATCTCCTCCGTCAACCCGATCTGGTACGGATCCCACACTGATGAGCAATACTCAAGTATAGGTCGAACGAGTGTTTTGTAAGCCACCTCCTTTGTTGATGGACTACATTTTCTAAGGACTCTCCCAATGAATCTCAACCTGGCACCCGCCTTACCAACAATTAATTTTATACGATCATTCCACTTCAAATCGTTCCGCACGCATACTCCCAGATATTTTACAGAAGTAACTGCTACCAGTTTCTGTTCCGCTATCATATAATCATACAATAAAGGATCCTTCTTTCTATGTATTCGCAATACATTACATTTGTCTATGTTAAGGGTCAGTTGCCACTCCCTGCACCAAGTGCCTATCCGCTGCAGATCTTCCTGCATTTCGCTACAATTTTCTAATGCTGCAACTTCTCTGTATACTACAGCATCATCCGCGAAAAGCCGCATGGAACTTCCGACACTATCTACTAGGTCATTTATATATATTGTGAAAAGCAATGGTCCCATAACACTCCCCTGCGGCACGCCAGAGGTTACTTTAACGTCTGTAGACGTCTCTCCATTGATAACAACATGCTGTGTTCTGTTTGCTAAAAACTCTTCAATCCAGCCACACAGCTGGTCTGATATTACGTAGGCTCTTACTTTGTTTATCAGGCGACAGTGCGAAACTGTATCGAACGCCTTCCGGAAGTCAAGGAAAATAGCATCTACCTGGGAGCCTGTATCTAATATTTTCTGGGTCTCATGAACAAATAAAGCGAGTTGGGTTTCACACGATCGCTGTTTCCGGAATCCATGTTGATTCCTACAGAGAAGATTCTGGGTTTCCAAAAACGACATGATACGCGAGCAAAAAACATGTTCTAAAATTCTACAACAGATCGACGTCAGAGATATAGGTCTATAGTTTTGCACATCTACTCGACGACCCTTCTTGAAGACTGGGACTACCTGTGCTCTTTTCCAATCATTTGGAACCTTCCGTTCCTCTAGAGACTTGCGGTACACGGCTGTTAGAAGAGGGGCAAGTTCTTTCGCGTACTATGTGTAGAATCGAATTGGTATCCCGTCAGGTCCAGTGGACTTTCCTCTGTTGAGCGATTCCAGTTGCTTTTCTATTCCTTGGACACTTATTTCGATGTCAGCCATTTTTTCGTTTGTGCGAGGATTTAGAGAAGGAACTGCAGTGCGGTCTTCCTCTGTGAAACAGCTTTGGAAAAAGGTGTTTAGTATTTCAGCTTTACGCGTGTCATCCTCTGTTTCAATGCCATCATCATCCCGGAGTGTCTGGATATGCTGTTTCGAGCCACTTACTGATTTAACGTAAGACCAGAACTTCCTAGGATTTTCTGTCAAGTCGGTACATAGAATTTTACTTTCGAATTCACTGAACGCTTCACGCATAGCCCTCCTTACGCTAACTTTGACATCGTTTAGCTTCTGTTTGTCTGAGAGGTTTTGGCTGCGTTTAAACTTTGGCTCTCTTTGCTTTCGCAGTAGTTTCCTAACTTTGTTGTTGTACCACGGTGGGTTTTTCCCGTCCCTCACAGTTTTACTCGGCACATACCTGTCTAACACGCATTTTACGATTGCCTTGAACTTTTTCCATAAACACTCAACATTGTCAGTGTCGGAACAGAAATTTTCGTTTTGATCTGTTAGGTAGTCTGAAATCTGCCTTCTATTACTCTTGCTAAACAACATTATGCCTTTCTCATTTGTTTCATCTTCAGTGCCCACGACCCATTCCTGATCCATTACATACGAAACATTTCTATGAGGGTAATCCCAAAAGTAGGGTCTCCTATTTTTTATAAGTTCATAGACCTGTTTATTTCTACAATGGTTTACATCAGTTTAGAGCTTGAACATTTAGCTATTTTTCGACATAATCACCATTTCTGTCGATGCATTTTTGTAGACGCTGTGGCAGTTTTTGTATGCCCATGTCATACCAGCTCGTCGCCATGCTGTTCAGAAAGTTATGAACCTCTTCTTTCACTTCGTCGTCGGAGCTGAATAGCTTTCCGGCCAAGTGTTCCTTTAACTTAGGGAACAGGTGATAGTCACTGGGCGCCAAGTCAGGACTATAGGATGGGTGGGTCATTATGTTCCACTGAAACTGTTACAGTAGAGCAACGGTTTGCCGAGCGATGTGTGGGCGAGCGTTGTCATGGAGAATGTGTACGCCCTTGCTCAACATTCCTCTTCTCCGGTTCTGAAGTGCCCGTTTGAGTTTTTTCAGAATCTGTCAGCGTTAATTGTGGTCCCAGTCTGCATAAAGTCGACCAACAATACTCATTTCTGATCCCAAAAAACGGTTGTCATGACTTTACCGGCAGATTGTGTTTGAATTTCCGCGGCTTTGCCGAAGGTGGATGCCGCCACTGGCGTGATTGTTACTTGGTCTTAGGCGTAAAGTGATATGCCCAGGTTTCGTGACCCGTGACAATTGAGTCCAGAAAATTGTCCTGTTCGGCTGCAAGGGGGGTGAAGAAATGCGCGGGAAGCATCATCTCGTTGCCGCATGTGGTCCTCAGTCAGCATGCGTGGCACCCATCTTGCGCACACCTTCCCGTAGTTCAATGTTTCAGTTAAAATTCTGTGAGCGGTGCTTCGGGAAACCTCAGGAACCAACGTGCAGAGATCATCCAGAGTGATCCGCCGATCTTCACGCATGCTTTGCTCAACCTTCAACACTGTCTCCTCAGAAAATGACGGTCTCCCGCTCCTTTGTTCGTCGTGAATTTCGGTCCGACCAGCTGCGAACTCTCTACACCACTTACGAACATTTTTGACATCAATGCACGACTCACCATACACTTCCGTCAACTGACGATGGATTTCAATCGGCGCAGTGCCCTTTGCGTTCGAAAACCAAATAACTGCGCGCAATTCGCACTTGTCGGTAACATCCAACGGGAGCTCTATTCTCAACGACTGCCAAGCCAAGACTGAGCGCCTCAGCGCGGCGTGCGCACGTTTGCACACAGTGCGAGAAGCACCCTTCATAACAGTGTGACGAACTGCCACACGGAGTTCTGTACTTACGAAAAAATAGACCTTACTTTTGGGATTACCCTCGTATGGGTCTTTCTCGCAGCCACAGTGTGGTTTGCACCTTGTGGCCAAAATTTGAACTAATTTCTTTCGGTGTAAATCGGCTCTACATTAACTTATTATAATATCTACAAAGTTTCGTTGCTATACGATGATTACAGCCCCACTGGACGCCTGTGAGTAGCAGCACTTTAATTATAACAACCGGTTCATACGAATTTCAGAAACCAAGTTACACATGCCGCACCACTGCGTAACAAGTCTGGCGCACTGTCAGGAGAGGGTACGTGTTTCAGGCTTCCTACACACACATTTCTGCTGCCGTACTGTGCATCTCAGTGTGCGAGTGAAACCGCGCGTCTACTGGAAAGGTTCTCCAAAGCTGAAGTATACGAGACAGTACGATCCTCGTGGACAGAACGTTTAAAATGCACACTGATCCACCGTGAAATTCTGGCGGTATATGGATCAAATGAAATGTCGCATCCAGCCGTAGTGAACTGGTGGCAACAATTTGACCAAGGTCGCACAGACGTGGGTGATGACCGGCAAGGCCATCGACATCGGCCGCAGACAACGTTCAGCCAACTGCGGAACTGATTCGCAGCAATCTAGTTTGACGACGACGACGACGGCGAACAGACAGCAGTTCTCTAACGATTCCGTGACCAAGGAGCGTATTTCTATCGTCGAGGAATTGAACAATTGGTAGAACGTTCCGACCGTTGTTTGCAGACACCTGTTGGCCACTGAAAGAGAGTGTACTTTATCTGTGCCTCTTTGAAGTAAGGTGCAGTATTTAACAGTAATTACTCGTACTTCGCCAAGCCGTCGTTGGAGTGTGAAAATTATATTTCCTGTTCTAAAGTTTAAACACAAATCGAATACCATTCCCTCACACCATAGGACTTCCTGGGAGAATCGTATCATCTTTGCAGATGATGGGATCGTGGACAGGGTGAGTAAACTTCCCCTACCTATGGGTTTTATGCAACCCCAACACCTTCAAAAACCACATATGAGATATTCATATTTTCTCGTTTGGTCCGTGCAAACTATTTATTCTACAGAAAAAACAGACATGTCTTTTTCGTAGGAAGTTTAATGTTGTTAATTTTGTAGTGGGATATGTTTTTACTGGAGGCCACAGTTTTGGAGTTATTAGTGAAAAACGCCTTTGAAGGTCATTTTTGTACATTTTCTTAAATAATTAACGTTTTTTTTAATACTGAGGCAGAGTGAAAACGTATCCCTGTATATTTTGACTACACTAAATATCCTACAAAAAGATACCGTTCATTTTTTCTGTAGGACTAACAGTTTGCGTGTAGTGAACGAGAGAATATGAAAATCTTGCACGTGGTATTTGAAGACGTGGCGAGTTGCATAAAACCCACAACTAGGGGGCAGCTGACTCACGGTGTATACAGAGCGTCTGTGGAATTTTTCTTGGTGTTAGGCGACATCCATACGACTGTCCAAATTCAATTAACCTGATGCTAGAAATGCAATGACTCGTTAAAAATCAAACGGATCGCCGATAGACTAGAAGCTTCTTAGAACCAGTATGACAAAACAGCGCTAACATGCGAGGCCGGCTGTTAGTTTAAAATTCAGTTATCTCAGACATCTGGATTGTTTACGTACAGTTTTTTTTTCTCCAAGCTACTTGTATCGCACAACACTGGAATCGGCGAGACTGGAGGAAGAGAGGAGGAAGTAGGGGCGCAAGAAGTGGAGACAGCGGCAGAACACGATACGAGAAACATGCGAAGTAAAAGCACAGCGTTGTGGTTTCTGGGCAGATGAACTATTGCGATATGTATTTCCTTTAGTCTCAGTTTATGTAGCAGTTACCTTAACTGGCCAGTAAAATGTAGCATCGCGTCACTTGTTTCTCTGTAACTGCCACTCCTCTGTTCTGAGAGGGCGTAGGAGCATGTTTATTTCTTTCGTGCCTATAAAACCATGATTGCCTTAATTACAAACTGGAAAAAGACCAGATTCAAGACGAGTGTTTTAACATTACTGCGAATCTGCAAGGGGACTTCTTCAATGTTAATTGCACGTTCATTACACAAACGGGGCAAGCTGCGCCACAATATTTGCTAGTTTTGTTGATTACAGTAACGTAAGTAATACAAGGCCCCTGGAGTACATGACAGCCTATCAGAACTATTGATACTTTTGGGAGAGCCAGCGATGACAAGTACTCCACCTCGTGTGCAAGGATGTTTGGTGATGGTTTTGGATGTGGGACGCTCAACAACATGGCCATCAGTGCTCCGACAAAGAGTCAGCATGCCATTCTCCGAAGCCTGCTTCCCTTCCCCAGCACAAGAAGGACGGGCGAAGTACCCTCAGACGTCAAGAATAATATAATTCCAACTTCAAAGAAACAGGTGCTGAAACGTGTGTGAAAATCACCGAACTATCGGTTTAATAGGTCACAGCTGCAAAATACTAACAATTCTTTACAGAAGAAGAATGGAAAAACTGGTAGAAGCCGACATCGGAGAGGATCAGTTTGATACCAGAGAATCGTACGAGGGTTGCTCAGAAAGTAATGCACCACATTATTTTCTTCAACAATTCTTTATTGAACATAATGAGAATTACACACGAAAGAATGGTGTTTTAGCTACATACCCTATTTTTCCACGTAATCTCCATCCCGTTCTATGGCCTTCCTCCAGCGCGAAACAAAGGCGTGTATACCCTGTCAGTATGAATCCCCGTCCTGGTGGCGGAGCCAGTGCTTCACTGTGTAAATCATCTCCACGTCGTCCTCAAAATGCCGAGTCGTAATGCGTCTGTCCTCGTGAATTCATCAGCTCGCTGCAACATGTCAGGTGACACCTACAGACGCCATTTTGAAACTATCCTGCGGCTACGCTGTCCATCGGAAGTGACGGTAACTTCGTGCACTCACTCGGGAGACTTCAAATAATACGTATGTAATGTTTCGCATTCGTAGCATTGTTTCCGGCTGAGAAAAAAAAATCCGTTGTATTACTTTCTGGGGAACCCTCGTAGGAACACGCGAGGCAATACTGACCCTACGACTTCTCATGGAAGATAGGTTAAGGAAAGGCAAACCTACGTTTATAGCATTTGTAGACTTAGAGAAAGCTTTTGAAAATACTGACTGGAATACTCTCTCAAATTCTAAAGATGGCAGGGGTAAAATACATGGAGCGAAAGACTATTTGGAATTCATACAGAAAACAAATGACAATCGTAAGAGTGGAGGGGTCTGAAAGGGAAGCAATCGTTGACACGAGAGTGAGACAGGGTTGTAGCCTATTCCCGATGTTTTTCAATCTGTACATTGAACAAGCTGTAAGGGACACATTCTTAAACATCAAGAAATCCTTAATTTAGTATTAGAGAGAAGAATTTGGGGGGGGGGGGGGGGTAAAACTATAGACAGACCGAGATAAATACAGAAAGCAGGCTGAAACGGATGTAGGTTGCAGCAGATATTCGTAGATGATGAGAATTGCTCAAGACAGTAGCACGGAAAGCTGCATCAAACACTGTAGACGACGACGACGACGACGACGACGACGACGACGACGACGACCACGACCACCACGACCACCACCACCACCACCACCACCACCACCACCACCACCACCACCACCAGTCGACTTGGCGGAACTTACGTGAGGGGAACTAATCCTCTGATTTGTTTTTGTTTTTCGTTTAAACCCAACCACCATTGGGCACTGCTGAGAAAAGAAGACACTACTGCCATTGAACTGTTGCTGGCAGAGCTCTTTGCAAAGACTGAAGCTGTTGCTGAGGAGTGTACGTACGTGTCCACCAGAGGCGTAATATTTAGCGTTATTTTAATTTTGCTGTATCTGAGAAATCTAATGAATAACGTTTTATATCCACTCACCATTTGTACAGCCATAATGTCAGTCATTATTTTACAAAAATTAAAGGTAAATACATAACATCACATCACACGCGTCTTTCGAATAATTCGTACAAAATCTGACCATCGAGTTTTTACTGCACAAAACTAACGAGACATTCACCAACGTGTTACGCTGAACAGTGTACAAATCGCTATTCTAGCTGCCTTGACTGCAATGGATATTATTTATGAGTACCAAATTCGCAATCTGTCGCAAAAAAGGGAAATAATCACGTCCCCTTTATTTTAGGTTTTAGCTCTTGCTCAGTTTGCAATTTCTTTTACTGAAGAGATCATCTTTCATGTTCTGTCCTGAATCTAGTGCTATCTGTTGGTTAATGCCTGAAATAGGTGACAAATAATGTACATCAGTAGTAAGAAATGCATGTATGAGCTTTGTTATGTGCATAAATTGTAACTCTTGAGAGTTGCGAGGGTGTGGGCCGGTAGATTCGTCCTAATTACCCAGAATTGGCAAGAATTAATCTTTCACAACGATAACGTATTATTTTTTTACAAAGGTTTAACTGTAGGTCCATTTTGTTACTGAATAAGTAAAGTAACTCAATCTCACTGCGCACAACGGAGACAGGATTTTGTAACGACGGTGATTCGCGTGGCACAATAACAAGATAGGAAGGCATCTCTATAATTTCATAGCCCAGCGAATCCTACCACTAAGCTCGATACCTAATTTTATAATTTGTGTGGTTACTAAGTTGTGTGTTGTCTGTTTTCTTTCCATATTTATTAGGCTGAAGTTTGGAACACATTCACCTCTCTATAACTCGACCAAAAAATGTACAGTCATCAAAATTCGTAGTTGATCTTAGGAAAATAAATAAATAAATGAATAAATAAATAAATAAATAAATAACTGTCTACTTCGTCGATAGATAACTCATTTGTGCAGTCGAGTTTCACAACACATTTTGGAGGAGGATTTCTTCCCTTTTCACATTTCTGTTGTCTCTAGGCAACTACTTTTTTTTATCACCATCCACATCACAAATTATGTCTCTGGCGACGATCAACTGTAATTTTACACTTCAGTAATCATGAATGTTCTGCAATGAATAAGTGAAAAAATGCCCACAAACTCCAAGGTGGCAAACAACATAGCAAGATCAGAAATTCTAGGTTTAATACAAAGATGGCGTTGATATCAATTATATTTTTGCTATGTTTGTATATACTCTGCAATAATTTCAGTGTCCGTGTGACCTGCGGAATAGTTTTGTGTATAAGTCTTTTAAATAGTCATGTGGATAATTCAGTGAAACGGATAAAAGGGAATGCCGAATCATCATATGTTTAGTTATTTTGGACGGTTTACTGGCAAAGAAAATTTACCCGCAGTTCATGGAGGCTTTCAAAGATTTTGCTCATTTGTTTTCAACACTTAAGAACAAACAGAGCATTTTTCACCTAATAAACAATTTTTCTCTGCCAGAGACAGAATTTGCGCTCCCGTACATATTTACGGACACCATCCTCTTTAAATTCGTTAGCAGCTTCCAAGAAAACAAAAAGGAAGTCTACTAAGATACATCAACGAGAGAGAGAGAGAGAGAGAGAGCAAGACGGAGCCTAACCTGGCCAGAGGAAGGTTGATGTAATTTGTTGGTGCCTCATCATATTAGAACAAAAATGGTTGGCTTATGGCATACGTGACCACTTGCGGCCTGCAAGTTAACCTCTCGACCTCCCACGCGAGATTAATTTACATTCATCGTCCAGTTCACGAGATCCGGATGTATCTGGTTGAGGGACCCGTGATGTAGAGTATTATTCCGAACATATTCTTCATGGCGCAGATAGCCAGCTGGACATTAAAGAAGACCCTTTCACAGCGGAGATACTGTGTTGACGTGTGTTTGAGTGGCGAGGGTGAGGGGGAGTAATTTAGATTTAGGGTGCTCAGTGGGGAAGCATTTTTTCTTTTCTTTTTTTTTAAGGGAAAATATAAGAAACGTGCCTAAAAGTGTAAATGTTTACCGATCAAAAATCAGGCTCTCTCCTCTCATATCTTTGACATTAGCTCTAATCGCTAAAACTGCCAAAATTGTAAACGCAATCTTACCTGTGGTTGGATTAAAAAATTATGAGCAAACTCCTCCCTAATAATTTAGGGTTCTGGTCGGGAACTTCATAGAAACTAAAAATTCCCACGGTAAAACGACTCCTCGTCTGCTAAAACACAGGGCAGATCAGTTGGTATGTTCCTGCCCTCCAGTTTGAACATAAAATACTATCTGTCAGAGAGTGGCCTACTGAATGTATAAGGGCAGACAAATAAATCGAGACAGATGAGAAACATACATAATATTACTGGGAAAACTAACCAAAGACTGGTATATATTGGTAGAACACTTAAAAGATGCAACAGATTTACTAGAGAGACTACTTACACTACGCTTGTCCGCCCTCTTCTGGAGTATTAGTGCGAGTTATGGGATTCGTATCAGATGGGGTTTACGGAGGACATCGAAAACGTTCAACCAAGGGCAGCTATTTTTATATTATCGCGAAGCAGGGAGTAAGTGTCACGCGAGTCAGGGGGGGGGGGGGGGGAGGGGCAATCACTAAAACAAAGGCGTTTTCGTCACGAAATTCGCATCATCAGTTTTCTCCTCCGAATGCGAAAATATTTTGTTGGCGCCCGCCTATACAGAAAGAAATAAATAAAGTAACATAAATCGGAGCCCGTATTAAAAAATTTAGGTGTTGTAGAGTGGAACGGTAAGCTTGAATATGGTATTATGAACCCTCTGCCAGACATTTAATTGAGAATGTAGATGTATATGCAGATAAAGAAGATTTAGGTCTTCAGAACATCAGAGCCGAACGCTGTGTTGGTTCCTATGAGAAGGGCACGGCTAATTTTCTGCCTCAGCCATGTTCAACCAAGGCGTTGACGTCACTGGCGACAGACCATTAAGATTAATTTTCCTATTTTTTACTCAGCGTTACGTAGGAAAAGTAATGAAAATAATGACTAGCCCGAGATTAGAAAATAAGCAGCCTCCCTCTTGTTACAAGATCTACAGCTATGCACAACAGCACGCTACGCATAGCATTTTCTTTCAGATACAATGCTGGATACTGACTGAAGTATTCCTTTGCGAAGTAGGAGTGTAACATGAAATGCGAACTGCAGTACGCTGAGTTTACGGCCGCATTTACGGCAGCGGAACCTTACTTCAAGCCGAAGCGGCCGTGGCATCTCACGACTGTCACGTCCGCTCGACGCTGTTTGCAGCAGTTCAGCTCCGCATGGCAGAACCGACCAGATGGTGGCACATCACGTTCTTGTCGCATACTTCTGCCGCTCTACTCGGTTTATGTATTACAGCATACTCCCTTTCACAAGGCCTTGATGCTGAATACACGGATTGCCCTATCCTTTAGAATCAGGGTTATGCCTGTGGTGGAGCATTCTAATCCGAATACTTTGAGATGCGGAACTAATTGTCTGACACAAATATTCTCTCTTTTACCGATATAAAGACGTTACATCGAACAACAACGACGTAAGCTCATAGCGAGAGTGACTGAACTGAAACGATCTGAATTCACTGCTTGCACACACCGCTTGCGATAGAGGTGTCGAGTGCTGCTCTACCAATACTCATCACACTGTATTCATCGAAGTGTGCATCTGACAGACAAGTTTATGGGTGCTTATCGATGAATATTCTCTCACACGATCCGACACCATCTCCTCGAATCACACTGTATTCATCGAAGTGTGCATCTGACAGACAAGTTTATGGGTGCTTATCGATGAATATTCTCTCACACGATCCGACATCATCTCCTCGAATTCTATCGTGCGAACAATTCTTTGCCGACAACTCTATGATTAGAACGACCATACTTTTCATAAATTAATACTGACAGCGATGAATTTTTCCATTTACGATGACGCTTTTTCAGGCACTACATCCTGCTGCGCCATACATTAAATACGCACCTACTAGCGACCTTAACGAACACTGTTTCATCTCCGACAACTAGTTATGAAATGTAAACAGTGGTAAACTGCTCCGAGTGCGCATCACATACTATAGTGTATTGTTTTTCAAAGTAGCACCGCCCTCGACATCGATGCACCAGCCAGCAAATTTTTACTCTGGAGCGGACTGTGCGCTGATTTGAAACTTCCTGCCAGATTAAAACTGTGTGCCGGGGTTGGACACGAAAAAGTAACCTCTTCGGCGAGGATTGATGGTGAATCGTGGTTGAGATATGCTAGTACGTCAGCACATACCCGCGAAACAGGAAGGTCCCAGGTTCGACTCGGTCCTTCACACAGTTTTAATCTCCCGAGAAGTTTCACATCAGTCAGCTGAATGGAAGCAATTTACAAATATGCGCATCACACACACCCCTCACTGAACAGTCGTACAGCCTGAATTACTCATTTCAGATCAGTGGTTCGTTTCTCAAAATAAAAAATTCAGGACACCTTCGCAATCAGATAGACAAAAGCGCAGCGTTTATCTTTTAACTGCCACCACCGGTTTTGGCCCCCAGTGCCAGTTTCCAGCGGCTGTTTGTCTACAGTCCTGAGAGTACAGAGACAGACATATAGCCAATAGAAAATGCCACTGGGGATCGAAGTCGGTTGTGTCAATTAAAAGAAAAATGAAATTGCAACTAGTGCGTTTAAATGGCTGCAAATCAATACTACGACTGCAAATCAATACAACAGTTGCCGAACCTACCCCACAATGCTTCATACGCTGAACAAGAAATTTAGGATTCCGTACAGTCTGTACAATTTTGACACGGTTTCGCCTATCATAAATGACTACGGATCAAAAGTTCGTCAACATAGGAAACACAAACATCAAAAAAAGTTTTTCATCGCCCCGGTTCCCGAAACTCCTGAAAACAGACGTTGACTGTGGATATTGTATCACAGACACAGTTCCTTTTACTGTTCAGAGAGGTTATTAAACCCGCACAAAGATGTAAACAACCATGCTTGAGCAGAGCCTATTGGACGGAGGGGGTCCGACAACCGATCAGTTCCAGTCATTCCACCAGGAAGGAGGTATACGGCTCGTGTTGTCCGTAGTTCAACCATGTCTAGACGGTTATTACCGCGGTTCGATTGCGTCCGCATTGTTACTTTGAGCCAGGAAGGGCTCTCAACAAGGGAAGTGTCCAGGCGTCTCGGAGTGCACCAAAGCGATGTTGTTCGGACATGGAGGAGAGACAGAGAGACAGACAGACAGGAACTGTTGATGACATGCGTCGCTCAGGCCGCCATGGGCTACTGCTGCAGTGGATCACCGCTACCGACGGATTATGGCTCGGAGCAACCCTGACAGCAATGACACCATGTTGAATAAAGCTTTTCGTGCAGCCACAGGACGTCGTGTTACGACTCAAACTGAGCGCAATAGGCCGTATAGTGCGCAACTTCACTTCCGACGTCCATGGCGAGGTCCATCTTTGTAACAATGACACAATGCAGCGTTTACAGATGGGCGCAACAACATGCCGAATGGACAGCTCAGGACTGGCATCACGTTCTCTTCACCGACGAGTGTCGCATATGCCTTCAACCAGTCAATCGTCGGAGACACACACTGTCCGTATAGCAAGGTGGAGGTTCCTCGCCGTTTTGGGGTGGCTTTATGTGGGGCCGACGTACGCCACTGGTAGTCATGGAAGGCGCCATCCTCCGACCGATAGTGCAACCATATCGGCAGCATATTGGCAAGACATTCGTCTTCATGGACGACAACTCGCGCCCCCATAGTGCACGTCTTGTGATTAACTTTCTTCAGGATAACGACATCGCTCGAGTAGTGGTCAGCATGTTCTCCAGACATGAACTCTGTCGAACGTGCCTGGGATAGATTGAAAAGGGCTGTTAATGGACGACGTGACCCACCAACCACTCAGAGGGACCTACGCCGAATCGTCGTTGAGGAGTGGGACAATCTGGACCAACAGTAACTTGATGAACTTGTGGATAGTATGCCACGACAAATACAGGCATTCATCATGCAATAGGACGTGCTACTGGGTATTAGGGTTACCGGTGTGTACAGCAATCTGGACCACCACCTCTGATCTTGCTGTATGATGGTACAACACGCAGTGTGTTGTTTTTCATGAGCAATATTAAGAGCGGAAATGATGTTTATATTGATCTCTCTCCAAATTTTCTGTCCCGGAAGTCTCGGAACCGAGGTGACGCAAAACTTTTTTGGTGTGTATATTTACTGCGTGTGAACGAGTAATCTAAAGTATTTCCATCTTATTAAATTTACAACTAAGTTCCAAGCAGTTTTTCAACCACGAGAAATAAAATATTTGTGTTACTAGCAGTATTGACCCAGTGGGACGTGGGAACCGCCTAAAAGCACTTCAAGGCGTTAATCCGTCGGACGGATTCATCCGGTGCCGGCCGACCTCCCTGCTCCGAAAGCGACACCAACATGCACAGCTACTCGGACGGGTCTCATGACAACTTTTTCATTTTGAATAAAAACCGCAGCAGCAGTTACAGATCCTTTATTAAACATACACGACAGGTTTCGTAATTTTAAAATCAGGTGCAAATCTGAATAAAAAGAGGACAGAGCCCGTAAATAATTTTACGCAAAGACCGTATGACAGCGAAAATAAAGTGTCCGGAGGCCAGAATACTCACATTATGTGGTCAAGCTCCTTTTACAGTCAGATCCAACACTTTTTTAAAAAAATAGGGAATTTCGCAAAAAGCGGTAGTCATGGATTAAGACGCGGCGTGAAACTGAAAACTATGAACAAATGTGACGAGAAGATTATAAAATGCACCGGAAAAGGGAGGGGGGGGGGAGAGGAACAAAGTATAGAGTAAATAGTACCTCAGCTGATGCCGCGTCGGGACGGACCGCTGCAGATGCCATAAAACGGACTGACTAGATATGAAAACACAGGCCCCGAGGGAAGCGAAGCATGCGTGCAAGTGTGAATAACTTCCTATAAACGTTAAGGAAATGAATGGGAACCTGGCGAACAGAAATAAATGTACTAATAAAAACAGCAGCTGTCAAACGAATAACGTGTACATATGAAGATAAAAGCCTAGAACTTGTTGTGGGTCATGCATAAAGATAATATTACATTTAAGATCTTAAAAATTGTTACAATTTCGTTAAAAAAATTTTAAAAATTTAATAAAATTAAAAAGCATTTAAAAGGCATGATGGAGGTAGAGGTGGGGGGAGGGGTTAATCAGGCAATTCATTTAAGTAATAAAAAATTTGCCAAAATGGCTTCATGCCTTAACTCAGTTTGAGAATTTGGTGTTTCGTTTGAAGATTTTTCTTACCGCAAGAAAGATTTCCTGCTCTTCCAATATATTAATAACGTTACCCTTGCGCTCCGCATGCAAAATTGTGAGACCAGATATAATACGAGAAACTAAGTGACTCGTTACAGATAAATGCGAACTCAAGCCATCACTGGAAGTCGAAACAGAAATATGTTCCCTAAACCTAACTTTAAAGAATATTCCAGTCTGGAGTATATACTTAGATTGGCTGTAAACACCTGAAGAGTCTCTCTATATTTAAACCTCAGCCCACTATTCTTAAGAATGAAATATGCTGAGACGACATCTTTTGTAGCCAACTGTATACCCATTCTGTGTGAAACCTATCCATAATACGAAATCCTTTGGTAAGAAAGGTTTGTAGGGTCCTTCTCCCGCACGGGGAGCAATGTATACGCAATATCGTGTTGACCGTGAGTCGGAGCTATCATGTAGCTCTTTTCCCTTACCTTTTTTAAAATACTTTTGTTAATACTCAGGACAAAATATGCGTGGTACCCATCAGAACGTGTTACGAACAAGATGACCATGTATTCGCGTTCATATGATACTTCAGATATCGAGGTATTACGTAATCGATAAAGCATTGATCGAAAAGCTGCCTTTTTGTACTGTAGAGGGTTGGAGGAAGGACTACGAATAACTGAACCCGTGGTCGCTGGTTTCTTATGGATGTCATGCTCAACAGAATTCCCTGACAAAGAGACGTCCCATTTACATGGTGTTCGATTGTGAATTTTACATGGTCATTGAAACTATTAAGACGATGGAGGAAATCTTCACACCCAAGACGGCACCCTTATATAAAAGAAAGATGTCATCGATATAACGTGACAATAGCAGTACTTAATAATAGTACACAGTTAACCCACTGGAAATCTAATGTTCTAAACCTGTCATATTTATGTTTGCCAAACAAAACGACAAAGGAGAACCACAGCCAGGCCGTGATTCTGAAAGTACCCATCATCAGCAAACTTGAAAGAGTTGAAATTTAAAACTAAATCCACGACCTGCAATACAGTCTCTTCTTCCTGTAGCAGCCTATCACTGTACTGCTTGAGACTGTCCCAGACAATATTTTTAACCCGATCTGTGGAGATGCTGGAACAGATGTTTTTGATGTATAATGAGATCATGGAAGTACCTGGAGAATCATGTACACCATAGTTTGTTAATTAATTCTTCTCTATTAGAGATACTGAGATGAACTGAGTCTTTGAAATTTTTACCTAAATACTCGGCTAAAAATGTCTGAGCTAGAAAAACCTGGTCAAGTTATCCGAAAAGGTTTTCGTATTACATCTGATCTCTCGATTTTATATACGGAACGCCAGGCTAACGTTCTTAATATCTCGGAAGAGCTGGAGATCTTTCGTACGTTACGAAGATATTCAAAACAAACACTTAATTCTCAAACTGAGTTACGGCATAACGCCATTTTGGCCAACTCTGAATACTTATCTGTATAACCTTGCTCATCCGCCTCCTCCCATTTTACCTACTCTTACTTAGTGCCGTTATTAGGGCTTTTCCCCCTTTTAAATATTTTTTTAAACCAACCATTTTTACCTTTTTTAAAGGCATCGTAACAATTTCTAATATTTTCAACTCTAAATATGTTTATAAATGACCCATAACTGGTTCTAGGCTTTTATCCTCATATGTATACGTTATTCCCTTGACAGTTGCTGTTTTTATTAGTAGGTTTATTTTTGTACGCCAGGTTCCCATCCATTTCCTTTACGTTTATCGGTGGTTATTCACACTTTCACGCCTGCGCCGCTTCCCTCGCGGCCTATGTCACTATCACTAGGTCTCTGCGTAAAATTGTTTACGGTCTCTCCTTTTTAGTCAGGTTTGCACCTGATGATGGTAATTTGAAATTACGAAATTTGTCGTGCCTTTATAAAGGATTAAAAACAGTCGCAGTGTTCCGTCCTGGCGCTGCTTCAGCTGAGGTGTTATTTACTTTGTTCCACCCCCTCCCCTTTTTCGGTGCGTTTTATAATCTTTTCTTCTTGTCTCATTATTTCATTGTTCCCAGTTTCAGGCCGCGTCTTTCAATCCATGACTATCGCTTCTTGCGAAATTTCCCAATTTAAATTAAACAAAAAAAAAAAAAATACAAAAACGGTGTGGACCGAACTGTAAAGTGGTCCGACCACTTAATTTAAGTATTCTGTCGCCCGGACACTTTATGTCACTATCACTATGTCTCTGCGTAAAATTGTTTACGGTCTCTCCTTTTTAGTCAGGTTTGCACCTGATGATGGTAATTTGAAATTAAGAAATTTGTCGTGCCTTTATAAAGGATTAAAAACAGCTGCAGCAACATGCTAAAGCTCGGTTGTGGATGCCCACCCAGTAAATTTATATTTTCAAAAGAAGTATTTACATATTATTTTGTTGTCGCTAATTTGCCAAAGAACTATTTTCGTTATAGAAATAAATGAACCGACTATACCACACAGTACTGCTGTCATTCAGAAAATATATTTACATAAATATCGCCTGCACTTCCCACTTCCACAATACAACTGCGCAACCTCTTGCTCCGACTTCTGTTCCGACATAACCGCCTCCGGTCCACCGCAACCCAGTAGCACCAACTCGGCCATCGAGTTGGCAGTTGACCGTGAGGCAGACGACCAGGAGGAGCACGTGCGTGCTCTGCCTCAACGCGGCGGTCCAGCGAGTGATAGCCGGGAGCCCTGGATATCGACCCTGCTGCAACTGAGGCGCGCTCGATACTTTCATCGGGAGCACAGCACGGCGCGGCGTCGCAGCCTGCCGTGGACAGACGCCGTGGCCGCCGCGCCAGAGGAACACCCCGAGCGCAGAGCCAGCGCCGCTCCGGCCACTCGAACCGACAACAGAGATCGATACTCTACATTTCCACATACTCGCCACCAGTCATCGCTCTTCATGCCAAGCATGATGGTTTTAAAACGCTACGCCGAGAAAAATTTTTGGAAAGAAATTAAAAACACGACGCAATCGACTGAAGTCAGAGCAGTTATTTTTTACAATCAATGTGTCTACTGACTGACTGACTCACTCACTGAATCGTCATCGTCCAGCCCAAACCACTAAGGATGGAAACTTGAAATTTGCGGAGGGTGTTGATTTTATACCGTAGGCGTCGTTTAAGAAGTGCTTTCTTGATATTCGATCCCTAAGTAGGTGAAATAGGGGATGAACGGTTTTTGAAATTATGTTGCTATTACGGCAATTTTGAAGCTTCTTCTTCTTCATGTGCCGTCTCCTCTAAGAAGGTTGGCTGTCATCATGGCAATTTCTGATCTTGATTTGGCTGATCTAAGGAGTTCTGACGTTGAACAGTTGTACCAATTTTTTAAATTGTCAATCCAGGATGTCCGTCTTCTACCCCTCGTTCTCTTCCCACAAATTTTTCCTTCTAGTATTATTTGCAATATTTTGTAATTTACTCCCCTAATAACATGGCCTAAATATTGTAGCTTCCTTACTTTAATAGTTTTAATTAATTCTTTTTCCTTTCCCATTCTTCTTAGGACATCTTGATTAGTAATCCTCGACACCCAACTAATTCTAAGTATTCTTCTATATGCCCACATTTCAAAAGCTTCTAAACTGTTTATGTCCTTTTTCAATGTCCACGCTTCCATTCCGTATAATAATTTTGAGAATACATAGCATCTTAGCAACCTCATTTTTGTGTTTAAACAAATGTCTCTCGAACAGAATGCATTTTTCATCTTATTAAAGATACTTCTGGCCTGTCCTATTCTCGATTTAATTTCTTCTGAGCTTTCAATCTCCTCATTTACAATTGTTCCGAGATATTTAAATTTACGTACTTGATCGACTCTTTCCCTATTGATTGTAAGATTTTCTTGTTGGTGTGTTTTAGATATCACCATGAACTTAGTCTTGCTTATGTTAAGAGTCAAGCCAAATTCTTCACTTTTTTCTGCGACTTTGTCAAGAAGTAATTGTAGATCTTTGAGGTTTCCAGCTAGTAGTGCAGTGTCATCAGCAAACCTAACATTGTTAATGTTTAGCCCATTCACTTTAATGCCAGCTATTTCATCTGATAGAGCTGCCTGGATTATGTCTTCTGAATACATATTAAACAATAAGGGTGAGAGAACGCAACCTTGTCTCACACCCCTCTTTATTTCTATATCATTCGATAACTCATTTTCTACCTTCACGGTTGCGGTTTGATTGTAGTAGAGGTTATATATAATGCGGATGTCTTTCTTATCAAGTGTTTTCTTTTCTAACAATTCTATGAGATGATCATGACGAACTTTGTCAAATGCTTTATTATAATCCAGGAAGCACACATATAGTGGCTTTGTCAAATGCTTTATTATAATCCAGGAAGCACACATATAGTGGCTGGTTAACCTCCATACATCGTTGCGCTAATATGTTAAAAGCAAACAATGCTTCTCTTGTACCGAGGGAACTTCTAAAACCGAATTGTGTTTCACTTATACCTTCTACTTTTTTGTATATTCGTTGGTGTATAACTTTTAGAAATATCTTTAAGGTGTGACTCATTAAGCTTATTGTACGGTGATCATTACAAGTTTTGGCATTAGCCTTTTTGGGTAATGTAACAAAGGTAGATGTCAACCAATCCCTAGGAATAATTCCCGAATTATAAATATCATTAAACAATTGTACAAATATATCTATATGGTCTATTCCTATGAGTTTCAGGATGTCATTTGGTATCTTATCCGGTCCAGGGGCTTTTCCTGTCTTTGATTTGTTGATAACATGTAATATTTCTTCTTTCGATATGCTTGGTCCTCGTTCTCCGATCATGTTATCATAAAATTTTTGATCTTTTCTTGTATCTTCAAATAGTTCTTTGACATATTCTGTCCACCTGTCCAGTTTACCTTTAACATCAGGAATTATTTTGTCATTTTTATCTAACAATAAACTTGTACTTTTCTTTTTATTAAGTCCAGCTAAATCTTTAACTTTTTTATGTAAGTTGAAACTATCATGTCTTGTTTCATAACTCTCAATTTCAGAGCATTGTTCCTTGTACCATTCTTCTTTTGCTCGCCGTGTTTCTTTTCGTATTTCTGCATGTAATCTTTTATACTCACTTTCATCTCTATTTTTAAGTATTCTTCTTTGTTCCATCAATTGTAATATCTTCTCTGTCATCCACTTCTTTTTCATGTTGTCGTGTTTGGTCGCCATTGTGTTTTTACATGCATTATTTAATGTGTCTTTTATAAGTTCCCATTTGCCATCAATGTCTTCTGTTTGATTATTCTATATCCTAACTAATTCCTTATTAATCTCTTCAGAAGTCTTTTGTTTAGTCAAGGGGTCTCTTAGAATAGTTGTATTTATATAGTCCTTTTGTTTCTTTTGTATGGCTTTCAGTTTCACATGGAACTTTGCTACTAAAAGGTTATGATCAGAAAATATATCAGCTCCTGGATATGTTTTCACACCATGAATAGAATTTTTGTACCTCTTGTTTATAAGTATGAAATCAATTTGATTTCTGCAAACTTTTTCATTACAGTCTCTTGGTGATTTCCAAGTATAAAGTCTTCGTTTAGGGAGTTTAAAAAATGTGTTTGTAATAGACAGATTGTTTTCCTGGCAAAATTGTGACAGCAAATCTCCTCTTTCATTTCTTGTTCCTAAACCAAAAGGTCCAATAAGATCACCTTCACTTCCTTCACCTATTTTGGCATTAAAATCTCCCATGATGATAATAATGTCTCTGCTTTTTGAGGTTCCTATTGCTTGTGTTAATTCTTCATAAAATTTTCCTATTTCTTCTTGGTCTTTGTCGGCTGTTGGAGCATAGATTTGGATTAAATTAATATTTGTTTGTTTCGTTTGTAAATGTAGACTGATTACTCTATCTGAGATTGGTAAAATGCTTTTGACAGATTTACTAGCATACTCATCTAAAATTATTCCTACCCCATTCCTGTGCTGGCTATCAGAATTTCCCGAGTAATATACTTTCATGTTGTCAATGGTCATTTCTCCTGAGTCAGGCCATCTTGTTTCACTTACACCCAAAATGTTAATTTTTAGGCGTTTCATTTCTTGTATAACATTATTTACTTTGCCTGGTTGGTATAATGATCTTACATTTCAAGTTGCTATTGTTGCATTATTTTTGTATTTACTTGTGGCATTGTTCAAGGCTCTCCCCCCGGAGATCCGGGTGGGGGAGTTGAAACTCCGGATAATTTGACATTGAACCCTGCCATGATGAGTTTTCCTGGGGATATCCATTGGATCTTTAATGCTGTGGTTTCCCGTTGCCTTCAGCATCCTATGCCATTGACCACCCTTGGTGATTCTTCCGTCTTTAGGAGTGATTTCTCACTCCAAGGACAAGAGGGTGCCCTTGCTCTACCAGCTCATCCGCCCTCTAGAAGGTCGTTGACATAGTAGAGGGTTCTCCTTATCCCGGGAGAAACTCGGTCGCCAGAGCCTCGTTAGCGTAGCAGGGGATACCACGTGCCGGAGAGGTTGACATTTGTGTGGGAGAGGCTATTGGTGACGCATCCCACACCTTTGAAGCTAGACCTACGGAAATTGGTTAATTGGTTTCTCGGCCAGAAATAAGAAATACGCGTTTCAGCATTTTTGGAAATTTCACCCCTATGGAAGTGACATTGGGTGAAAGTTTTTTTAATGTATCGTTGTTAAAGAACTACTAAAGTATTTGCTGGACGAACATCCGCAACTGAGCATTATAGTAGAGGTTGAAAATACCGCTTCAGTGGTAAGGTTCTTTTTATTTTACAATGTTTAAGCCACGACCGGTTTCGGAGTCTTACATGCCTATCATCAGATGTGATACCGCTTTCTTGTTTATTTTCGCTATCACGCCTGATGATAGGTTTGTAAGACTCCGAAACCGATACAGGTTTAAGTAATGTACACTCCTGGAAACTGAAATAAGAACACCGTGAATTCATTGTCCCAGGAAGGGGAAACTTTATTGACACATTCCTGGGGTCAGATACATCACATGATCACACTGACAGAACCACAGGCACATAGACACAGGCAACAGAGCATGCACAATGTCGGCACTAGTACAGTGTATATCCACCTTTCGCAGCAATGCAGGCTGCTATTCTCCCATGGAGACGATCGTAGAGATGCTGGATGTACTCCTGTGGAACGGCTTGCCATGTAATTTCCACCTGGCGCCTCAGTTGGACCAGCGTTCGTGCTGGACGTGCAGACCGCGTGAGACGACGCTTCATCCAGTCCCAAACATGCTCAATGGGGGACAGATCCGGAGATCTTGCTGGCCAGGGTAGTTGACTTACACCTTCTAGAGCACGTTGGGTGGCACGGGATACATGCGGACGTGCATTGTCCTGTTGGAACAGCAAGTTCCCTTGCCGGTCTAGGAATGGTAGAACGATGGGTTCGATGACGGTTTGGATGTACCGTGCACTATTCAGTGTCCCCTCGACGATCACCAGTGGTGTACGGCCAGCGTAGGAGATCGCTCCCCACACCATGATGCCGGGTGTTGGCCCTGTGTGCCTCGGTCGTATGCAGTCCTGATTGTGGCGCTCACCTGCACGGCGCCAAACACGCATACGACCATCATTGGCACCAAGGCAGAAGCGACTCCCATCGCTGAAGACGACACGTCTCCATTCGTCCCTCCATTCACGCCTGTCGCGACACCACTGGAGGCGGGCTGCACGATGTTGGGGCGTGAGCGGAAGACGGCCTAACGGTGTGCGGGACCGTAGCCCAGCTTCATGGAGACGGTTGCGAATGGTCCTCGCCGATACCCCAGGAGCAACAGTGTCCCTAATTTGCTGGGAAGTGGCGGTGCAGTCCCCTACGGCACTGCGTAGGATCCTACGGTCTTGGCGTGCATCCGTGCGTCGCTGCGGTCCGGTCCCAGGTCGACGGGCACGTGCACCTTCCGCCGACCACTGGCGACAACATCGATGTACTGTGGAGACCTCACGCCCCACGTGTTGAGCAATTCGGCGGTACGTCCACCCGGCCTCCCGCATGCCCACTATACGCCCTCGCTCAAAGTCCGTCAACTGCACATACGGTTCACGTCCACGCTGTCGCGGCATGCTACCAGTGTTAAAGACTGCGATGGAGCTCCGTATGCCACGGCAAACTGGCTGACACTGACGGCGGCGGTGCACAAATGCTGCGCAGCTAGCGCCATTCGACGGCCAACACCGCGGTTCCTGGTGTGTCCGCTGTGCCGTGCGTGTGATCATTGCTTGTACAGCCCTCTCGCAGTGTCCGGAGCAAGTATGGTGGGTCTGACACACCGGTGTCAATGTGTTCTTTTTTCCATTTCCAGGAGTGTATTTTCAGCCTCTATTACAGAAATACGTGTTTTTGGAAATTCAGCCCTCAAGGGGGTGAAATAGGAGATGAAATGTTTTACGACATATTTTGTTACGAACGCATTTTCAAAGCTAAATGTATGGTAATTTTCATTTGGCTTCTCGGTTACAGATAAGAAATGTGTGTGTCACTGTTTTCGGAAATTCCACCCATAATGGGGGTAAAATAGAGTATAAAATTCTTTGTGAAAATATTTCATTGTGCAAGCATTTTTGAAACTACATCTATCAAAATTACTGTTTGGTAGCTTTATTTCACATAAAAATTTACGCATGCCACTACTTTTGGAAATCCCACCCCTTAAGAGGCTGAAAATTATAATAAGATATTTCGTTATATTAAAAATTTTAAAAGCAAGATTTATGAATATTGGTATTTCAATTCCCGGTTAGATATAAAGAAATTGTGTTATTGATGAAAGTTCCTGCGGAAATATCATCGCAAGAACCCAAACGACATGATTAACAAAAACCCGACTCCAGCTACCAGAATCGCTTTTTGGTCATAAGTACATTCAGTAAAGACCGTTCTTCTATGGCCTGAATTAGCGTGAAGAGATTTGAAGTTTTTGCCATTTGTGAACAGCATAAAACTTCGATTAAAGAAAAACGAAAAAATCAGACCACACAGAGGGCGCGAGAGTGAAGCAGCGGGAGCTAAGCTTATGTACAGGGTGTTTCAAAAATGACCGGTATATTTGAAACGGCAATAAAAACTAAACGAGCAGCGATAGAAATACACCGTTTGTTGCAATATGCTTGGGACAACAGTACATTTTCAGGCAGACAAACTTTCGAAATTACAGTAGTTACAATTTTCAACAACAGATGGCGCTGCGGTCTGGGAAACTCTATAGTACGATATTTTCCACATATCCACCATGCGTAGCAATAATATGGCGTAGTCTCTGAATGAAATTACCCGAAACCTTTGACAACGTGTCTGGCGGAATGGCTTCACATGCAGATGAGATGTACTGCTTCAGCTGTTCAATTGTTTCTGGATTCTGGCGGTACACCTGGTCTTTCAAGTGTCCCCACATAAAGAAGTCACAGGGGCTCATGTCTGGCGAATAGGGAGGCCAATCCACGCCGCCTCCTGTATGTTTCGGATAGCCCAAAGCAATCACACAATCATCGAAATATTCATTCAGGAAATTAAAGACGTCGGCCGTGCGATGTGGCCGGGCACCATCTTGCATAAACCACGAGGTGTTCGCAGTGTCGTCTAAGGCAGTTTGTACCGCCACAAATTCACGAAGAATGTCCAGATAGCGTGATGCAGTAATCGTTTCGGATCTGAAAAATGGGCCAATGATTCCTTTGGAAGAAATGGCGGCCCAGACCAGTACTTTTTGAGGATGCAGGGACGATGGGACTGCAACATGGGGCTTTTCGGTTCCCCATATGCGCCAGTTCTGTTTATTGACGAAGCTGCCCAGGTAAAAATAAGCTTCGTCAGTAAACCAAATGCTGCCCACATGCATATCGCCGTCATGAATCCTGTGCACTATATCGTTAGCGAATGTCTCTCGTGCAGCAATGGTAGCGGCGCTGAGGGGTTGCCGCGTTTGAATTTTGTATGGATAGAGGTGTAAACTCTGGCGCATGAGACGATACGTGGACGTTGGCGTCATTTGGACCGCAGCTGCAACACTGCAAACGGAAACCCGAGGCCGCTGTTGGATCACCTGCTGCACTAGCTGCGCGTTGCCCTCTGTGGTTGCCGTACGCGGTCGCCCTACCTTTCCAGCACGTTCATCCGTCACGTTCCCAGTCCGTTGAAATTTTTCAAACAGATCCTTTATTGTATCGCTTTTCGGTCCTTTGGTTACATTAAACCTCCGTTGAAAACTTCGTCTTGTTGCAACAACACTGTGTTCTAGGCGGTGGAATTCCAACACCAGAAAAATCCTCTGTTCTAAGGAATAAACCATGTTGTCTACAGCACACTTGCACGTTGTGAACAGCACACGCTTACAGCAGAAAGACGACGTACAGAATGGCGCACCCACAGACTGCGTTGTCTTCTACACTCCTGGAAATGGAAAAAAGAACACATTGACACCGGTGTGTCAGACCCACCATACTTGCTCCGGACACTGCGAGAGGGCTGTACAAGCAATGATCACACGCACAGCACAGCGGACACACCAGGAACCGCGGTGTTGGCCGTCGAATGGCGCTAGCTGCGCAGCATTTGTGCACCGCCGCCGTCAGTGTCAGCCAGTTTGCCGTGGCATACGGAGCTCCATCGCAGTCTTTAACACTGGTAGCATGCCGCGACAGCGTGGACGTGAACCGTATGTGCAGTTGACGGACTTTGAACGAGGGCGTATAGTGGGCATGCGGGAGGCCGGGTGGACGTCCCGCCGAATTGCTCAACACGTGGGGCGTGAGGTCTCCACAGTACATCGATGTTGTCGCCAGTGGTCGGCGGAAGGTGCACGTGCCCGTCGACCTGGGACCGGACCGCAGCGACGCACGGATGCACGCCAAGACCGTAGGATCCTACGCAGTGCCGTAGGTGACCGCACCGCCACTTCCCAGCAAATTAGGGACACTGTTGCTCCTGGGGTATCGGCGAGGACCATTCGCAACCGTCTCCATGAAGCTGGGCTACGGTCCCGCACACCGTTAGGCCGTCTTCCGCTCACGCCCCAACATCGTGCAGCCCGCCTCCAGTGGTGTCGCGACAGGCGTGAATGGAGGGACGAATGGAGACGTGTCGTCTTCAGCGATGAGAGTCGCTTCTGCCTTGGTGCCAATGATGGTCGTATGCGTGTTTGGCGCCGTGCAGGTGAGCACCACAATCAGGACTGCATACGACCGAGGCACACAGGGCCAACACCCGGCATCATGGTGTGGAGAGCGATCTCCTACACTGGCCGTACACCGCTGGTGATCGTCGAGGGGACACTGAATAGTGCACGGTACATCCAAACCGTCATCGAACCCATCGTTCTACCATTCCTAGACCGGCAAGGGAACTTGCTGTTCCAACAGGACAATGCACGTCCGCATGTATCCCGTGCCACCCAACGTGCTCTAGAAGGTGTAAGTCAACTACCCTGGCCAGCAAGATCTCCGGATCTGTCCCCCATTGAGCATGTTTGGGACTGGATGAAGCGTCGTCTCACGCGGTCTGCACGTCCAGCACGAACGCTGGTCCAACTGAGGCGCCAGGTGGTAATGGCATGGCAAGCCGTTCCACAGGACTACATCCAGCATCTCTACGATCGTCTCCATGGGAGCATAGCAGCCTGCATTGCTGCGAAAGGTGGATATACACTGTACTAGTGCCGACATTGTGCATGCTCTGTTGCCTGTGTCTATGTGCCTGTGGTTCTGTCCGTGTGATCATGTGATGTATCTGACCCCAGGAATGTGTCAATAAAGTTTCCCCTTCCTGGGACAATGAATTCACGGTGTTCTTATTTCAATTTCCAGGAGTGTATATCTTTCACATCACTTGCAGCGCCATCTGTTGTTGAAAATTGTAACTACTGTAATTTCGAAAGTTTGTCCGCCTGAAAATGTACTGTTGTCCCAAGCATATTGCAACAAACGGTGTATTTCTATCGCTGCTCGTTTAGTTTTTATTGCCATTTCAAATATACCGGTCATTTTTGAAACACCCTGTATGTGAGGATTTCAAACGATCTAAGTGCCCAATCCCCAATTTGTCAGCAGAAACAAAAACCAATCTCTTTTTGTATACAACCTTTTAGTATTCAAAAAATGAGTAGGTATCCTGACATGACAGAAATATTCTGCTCACCTCATCTATGCCAAACAATGAGAAATTGGAAAAAAAGAATTTATTAAGAACGTTCTAAGTGTCAATAGGAAAATTTTAATTTCAAGTACCATTATACTAACTTACTACCTTTCATTTCTGATAACAAAAGTACAGAAATTTATTAAAAGATATTTTTTGTACGCCATGAGCTGCATTACAAATGTTTAGTTCCAAAACCAGTTTTCGGGTTTATAACCCATCATCACTGGCATATTGTGTCAAATCTTAGGCAATCACGTTTCTTGATTTAACATTTATGTCAGACATAATCAAGAGCTGTCACTGCCTAAGATTTGACAACAGTAACGTACTGAAGTGACAAGACATGAGGCACCTCCTAATTTGTGTCGGACCTTTTGTCCGGTGTACTGCAGCAACTCTACTTGCCGTGGACTCCACAAGTCGTTGGAAGTCCGATGCAGAAATATTGAGCCATGCTGCCTCTAGAGCCGTCCGTAAATGCGAAAGTGCTGCCTGTGCAGGGTTTTGTGCACCAACTGACCTCAGCATTATGTCCCATGAATATTCGATGGGATTTATGTCGGGCGTTTTCGGTGATTCAATCATTCGCTCGAATTCTCCAGAATGTTCTTCAAATCAATCGCGAACAACTGTGGCTCAGCGACTTGGCGCATTGTCATCCATAAAAACTCCATCGTTGTTTGAGAACCAAGTCCATGGACGACTGCAAATAGTCTCCAAGTAGCCGAACATAACCATTTGCTGTCAATTATCGGTTCAGTTAGACAAGAGAAATCAGTCCATTCCTTGTAAACACAGCCCACACCATTATGCAGCCATCACCAGCTTTTACGCTGCCTTGCTGACAACTTGGGTCAATGGCTCCGTGGGATCTGAGCCACATCCGAACTCTACCATCAGCTCTTACCAGCTGAAATCTGGAGTCATCTGACCAAGCCAAGGTCAAGGTTTTCCAGTCGTTTAAGCGTCCAACCGATGTGGTCACTACCAATGGTTATGTGCCTAATATAAAATTCAATTGAACTTCAGTTTCTGCAACGTGTCTACGTAACCCTGTGCGTTAATTGTGGCGCTGTGTTCCAGAAAGTCAATCAGCAGCGGGCCCTTGTAGCCAAAGAAAAAATCGACTTTTCCCGGAGCTGGCGTGCCTATTGTTTCGATTACGCTGCAGAAGTCTCGCATGGAAGACCTTATTCTCCATAGAGTCCCAATCTCTACCGTGCTATTTCCACATTTCTGGTGTTTTGAAAAGACATTCGTGGCCGTAGATTTACTTCGGACGATAAAGTGCACGTCTGGATACAATCATGGTTCCGAAGGCAACCGCAAACATTTTTCTATGAAGGCAGTGATCGTCATGTGTAACAGTGGGAATAATGTATTAACAGTTAAGGCGATTAATTTTGAAATAATGAAAGTTGTCTTACTTCTTCCATCTGCCTGTTTTCATTTGACCGCCCCTTATAATCACGCAAAAACTTTGCGATCAGTCTACCCGTGATTAAAGATTATTTATGTAGCGCTGTTTATAAACTTTATGTCACGGACTGTAACAGTGTATGAGGTAGGGATTTATCACTTCAGCACAAGACTGAAAGATGTCATGAGAAGACGCTCACATAACCAGAACAATTCCTTCCTCAGAGCTAAAAATTTTACTTTCTGTCTTGCAAATAGCGCAGAAAATTTGGTCTCTGAAATATTTCGTGTGGTTATTATCTGAAGTGTGCGGAAACGTCTGCATTGTTTACCAGATTTGATTTCGCGAATTATGCGTACCAAAAGATTTGGTACCAGTGCAAAGAAGGGCAACTCGTTTCGTGTGAAAGTTTCAAAAATATGATACGCTAGTTGGGGTGGCAGTCACTGAAACAAAGGCAGTTTTCTTTGCGGCGAGTTCTATTTACGAAATTTCAATCACGAACTTTCTCTTCCAAATGCGAAAATATTTTGTTGACATCCACCTACGTAGGGAGAAATGATCATCATAATAAAATAAGAGAAATCAGAGCTCGAACGGAATTTGGGTGTTCCTTTTTCCCGAACGCCATTCGGGGAGTGGAATGGTAGAGAAATAGTATGAAAAATGGTTCGATGAACCGTGTGACAGGCACTCAAGTGTGAAATGCAGAGTAACGATGTAGAAGTACTGGTATAATGTTAAACGGCTATGGGTAACGAGGTTCCAGTTACAGTTTGTCTATCTAACGACTTCTACGGGCAAAAAAAATTGGTTTTCAGCATTTCAAATAAGTGTCGCCAGAATTTAAGAAAAAACTTAAGATGCTATAATAATCCACTCACTCACTAACAGGTACACTCTTTCGTCAAAAGTGTAACACTGTCTCACAAGCATTACGAGGGTTGCCCAGAAAGTAGTGCACCGCGCATTTTTCTTCAACAGTTCTTTACTGAACATAATGAGAATTACACATACGAAAGAATGGTTTATCTACACACCCTATTTTCCCGCGTGATCTTCATATCATTCTATGGGCTTCCTCCAGCGCGAAACAATTGCGTAAATGCTCTGTCGGTACCAATCCTTGTCCTGATGGCGAGACCAGTGCTTCACTTTATGAACAAACACCTCATCGTTCTCGAAATGTCTTCTGCGAATGGCATCCTTTAATGGTCCAAATAAATTGAAGTTCGTGGGGGTTAGGTCAGGTATGACAGCCGTGGATGATCTCCCCGACCGCTGCAAATCGTGGAGCTCCGCCAAACCGTTTTCTCCTTTCTTTACTTGCAGTAATTTTTCATTCTTTCCCTATGTTTTCTTTCTTCTGCCCATATTGCACCCGTCTTTTTCTTTGTTTTCCTGGAAATCCTCCAAACCTTTTGCTTTTATTCTGGTCTCTCTATTTCTACTATTTCTTCTTACATTATTACCACGACCTCAGGTCTGCTTTAATTTATGAAAGCATTAACAGCCCGAAGTCTTCCGATTTCTGCAAGTTCAGAAGTAAGGAGTGCACACATTTTATCTTGGTTTATTTTAAATTGTGTTGCAGTGTGCAGGTCAAGCAAGTGACGCAGTGGAGAGGAGTAATGCAGGGGAAATACGTTTTCTAACAAGGGTCTACCCTCACCGTGGATTATTAGCTTTCTTACCTGAGGAGCAGTTGTGGGGTAGCACTTGCCATGCACCACCACGAATTCCTTCTTCATTCATTCTAACCCCCCCTCCCCCCCACGCACACACACACACAAATAATCATCATTTTAAAAATGAAAGTGTTCTAAGAAAAATCTTTCATTCTACATCTACAGTTTAGTTAGGTGCTACAGTTAGGGATAATATTGTGGGGGGGGGGGGTTACTCGCTTATGCCTGATTACACTTTGGAGTAATGGTATAAGAAATGGTGGGAACCACTGTTCTAAGTGAAAGTGTTCTGACGACCATTGTTCGAAGTGTAATGGAGATTGTTTGAACGACATTTGCTTAGACGTATGTCTCACGTGTAAACGGTGCAGAACACCACCTAAGAGATGGGTCGTTTGCATGTTCGTTACTAGATTACAGCGGAGAGGAAAACTGCTCGTGACTGCCGTTGTCAATACTCGCTGTTGCGTAATTTCACTTCGGTGGGCGGAGGTTGGGTGGAGTTTGTGGCGAGGCCTCGCTCATTGAGTTGACTTGACCATTTTATTCGTACCGTCCGAGGTAATTCGAACAGTTGAAAACAAAAAAGGCTGAAGATCTTACTTAATTCCTGCTCAGTTTTAGAGAGAAAAACCACTGTGCGACATACGCCCCTTTTTTAGCTGGCATTTGTCGTGAATTCTTGTACAGCCAGAAGTTACAAGCGACTGAAAAAATTGCCTGTTACTCCTGTACATCAATAAGGCAAAAGCGCGACTGAGCAAAACTATAGATCAGTATCCTCAGCGTCAGTCTGCTGCAGGATCCTTGAACATATTATCTGTTCAAATAAAATAAGGTTTAACGAGGGGGAAAAATTCTGCCCACGAATCAGCATGAATTTAGAGAGAATCGCCAGTGCTAAACACAGCTCGTTCTCTTCACACATGTTGTCCTGAGAACTATGGACGCAGGCCAACAGCCAGGCGCAAGTTTATGAACTTTTTTTTCATCTGGCTTCATTTCTTTTTATTTTTTGACGGCGTTATTGCATGGTTGTGTGTGTCGGAGTAGTACACGAATGCACGTGCAATGCGGCTGCTTAAGTGCTAACAAGAACGTCTTTGACGTCATTCCTTACCAGCGGATCGGACTTGTTCACACTCCTAGATAAAGAAAAGGAGCAGTATCCATACTCTTATTATAAATGCGGAAGTAACTGTTACGCTTTCACGATTAAACAGTTGAACTAATTTTGATAAAATTTACTATGGAGATAACTTGAACGCTGAGGAAGAACACATGCTACTTTAGTACAGCATGTTTATTGATTTCAAGAATATAATGCGAAATAAGGAACAATAATGACTCTTTTAAAAATCTATTTACTCTTTGACTTTTGAACATTATTATATTTGTGAAAATGCTTTTATTGTTTGACATGTTCTACACAATACGATTCAACGTAATGAATCCAATGATTATACAATCCTCTATGTGTTTAAACCAAACTTTCATTCTAATATCAATCACAAACCCCGCACACTTCCGATGCTGAGCGTCAACAGCTCTTAGTCATGCGGTTAGCGTCAATGTATCACGAGCATAATGTTTCTGGGTTCGATTCACGCCTTTTTTTTCTGCTCGTGTCTGGACAAGTGCGTTATCATCATTGACGTGCAAGTCAACGAAAAGGCGCAAAAAAAAAAAAAAAAAAAAAAAAAAAAAAAAAAAAAAAAACCCTAGCACCAGGCTCCCGAACATGCCAACCGAGGTCTTCCGGCCAATAAAGTAACACACGCACAATTCATTTGGTATTATTGACACGCCAACGGAGCCGCGGGTAGCGGCTAGAATGCTAAAATACAGTGCTTACACACCTATCAATGCATTTAATCCAGACGAATTCATATTTCGGTACTAATCCTATAAGGCGAAAGTAGCTCTGTCAAATTTTCATAACCAAACCGCTGAACCGACACGCATGAAATTTGGCATGAAGTAGGTTGAACCCTGATTAAGAAGATAGACTACTTTAAAAAGTGTGTAGTAGAAGATATTTATTGATTTAATGAATATTACGCCATTTAAGGAAAAATGATTACTCTTTCCTTTTTGAACTTTATAATATTTGTGAAAATGATTGATATATTTTATATAATGTGATTCAACGTAATCAATACAATGCTTATTCAACTCTCAATGTGTTTATTCCATACTAATGCCAGTATTCTTAATTGCGAAAGTAATTCATTCTGTTACGTTTTCATGACTACCGTTGAACCGATTCCGGTGGTATTTGGTATGGAGACCGCTTGAATCCTGAGGAAGACCATAGACTACTTTAGAAAGTAGTGTCTGAGTATCATTAACATTTTTAAATACGGTACACGCGAGTGGCATGCAGACGACCCTGACAGACTATTCCGTGACAGTGCAAATCCAATGTTACTGTGCGCGTAGTTTATGACATTGAGTTGTTACACCACCTGGCGTTGCTGGAGAGTTCTGGAGGAGATACAATAAAATCGGCCAGTAAGCACGAGAACCATATTTAAAACTTATCATTATTTAGGCTCGCAAACGTAAGTCTGCTTTAGCACATATTTCTAAGAGCTCAAGCTGCCAATGTTACTCGAATCCGGCAAAGCTCAGAGCAATCTCATGTCCAGCGGAACATGGATGCTGAACTTCACGCAGGCTGCAAGACACTAGAACAGTCCCAAGCCCGTCGCAATTCAGACGCTGAGCGTCACGCGTCTCTTACAGCTTCCAAGACACTTTAAGACTCACAACCACGGCGACGTTTAAAGGCTGTGCGGCAAACAGAGTCGTATCTTTACATGTGGAACGCGGGAAGCTTTTGGGGAGTCTGTTCTTGATTATTATCTATTAACTATGTTAATCGTAAATTAGTCAACATAGGGTGATGGATCGAAAATTTAGGCATCATAACGCATTAAAATGGCAAGGAAAAACTGTTGGTGCGTGTTGCTCTAGCGACAAAAATCTCACATCATGTACAAAGTGAGCCAGAGAAACCCCTAAACAACCTACTTCTGCACGAATGTAATCAATCGAGACATTTTTTAAACATAATTAGAAAATATAATGCATGCTCTCAAATTCGACATACAGCAAAATAATTAAAAAAACACTCAAGTTGTTTGTTGAATTTATATTGCATCTGTTGCGAGCTGTCATCGCTGATGGTGATGATAGTGATAAATTTTGCATACGCAAGCGAGACACATAATTTGCAGGATATACGCTGTCTTCAAACGGAAAGCATGCGCATACCGCAACTGCCGCTTAGATTCGCTAACAATGCAATCCCCGTTCATGCCTCGACATGCGCGAATGGCCACCGTTCGTCGATCGGATCAGGACAGTGAGCGTCACATTTATAATAGGGATCCAAGCAAACGGTACACTGAGATTAGGTTTAATAACCAAGATAACCACTGTTCTTAAGCTGACTATTCCAAGCTGCATTAATCTATAGCATTTTAAAACGAAAATTGTTTTAATGTAATTACTAGGATACTTCAAGTACCTACGATTTAGTCAAACGGCAAAAAACAAAGGGAATTAAATGTCACAGAGAATGTATTAACACTGTTTGTGTGGTAAATTGAGTCGAACAGATAGTGAATGCTTTTAAATCTTAGACTTTTGCTCTTTTACGCAACAGATGTTGCCTCGAAATTCATGTTAAAACATAGCCAGTTTGCGAGATCGTCGGTTATGCAGAATATCCGAACGGTGGTTATCGACCACTTTACCGGACGCTATTGGATGTACAAACAAGAATCGCGACATTTCATGTAGATTGCTTTGAAATAGAAGAACTCTAGCACAAAGTGGTGCGTGCTACAGCTCTACCCCGTTAAAACTGTTATATGCCCCTCGCTCAAATAAAAGTGAACGATCTGAATGATACGTATCACAACTCTTCAAAAGCTTGTGATGGCGATACCTACGACAACCCTCCAAAAGCAAGTGATGGCGATAAAACAAGTCTTAGGACACAATAACAGATTCCAAATTACTGTATACAGATGATGCCCAAAATGCAGATCGCATCGGAAGTGCATTCATTGACCAGACAAAGGGATGTTCTAAATTACATGAGAAAATGTCTATTACGATGGGAGGGATAGTAGCCATTTTAGAACCACTTAAGTAGGAAGAAACCGGCAATGAGGGCAAAAATTATCATCTTAATCGATTCCCGAGCAGCAGTTGTGATGTTGAAAAACCCTTATACACAAATATATAACAACCCAGTCGTTTATGAAATTATGCAGCAAGCCAATATGCGACAAATAGACAAATACAACGAAATGAAGTAACATGAATCTGAGTCAAAGGCCACTGCAGCATCCGCGGCAACGATAGGACGACCAACCGAATAAAAAAGGCGCAGCTTCAGGAACGCCATGCCATTCGAGGGTAGCGCGATCATATGACGACTTCAAAGGACGACGCGAACGAGGTACAATGATGAAATGAGCAGACAAATCAACGAAAAAAGGAAACATTATGAAGCGATCCCGTCAACGCATTGGTATATGAAGCACGTTCAGTCACCTATGACTGATCGACAACTCTCTTCGTACGTGAGGAGAAATCAACGAAAAAGGGAAACATTATGAAGCGATCCCGTCAACGCATTGGTATATGAAGCACGTTCAGTCACCTGTGACTGATCGACAACTCTCTTCGTACGTGAGGAGAAGATGACATGATTTATAATATTAGGATGTCCCGGAAAGGCAATATAGGATAGATGGGGCACTAAATCAACTGAGTACAAAGGACCTCCACTGCATTACCACTCCTTCGGCAACATCAGAAGTTAAGATCCATAAACACATATACGCAGTTCTCAAAGAATTCGGAAGGACCATATAATCAGCCACATCAGTATCTAGATCCTACTAGCAGGGCAGGGACGAGGAAGAGACCGGCAGCACAAGACCACAGGCGACAGCGGCCACACGAAGAACTGTATTGTCTGGAGGGCGGACCCCAAGCACATCAGACAACAAATCCGATACGCAATGAAGTATATTCGTACATAATTGTATACTTAATGCACACAGACAACCGTAATTGACATTTGTACACAGACAAGTCAAAACTGACAGTTGTTACTGACGTATATTAACTACGGCTGGTTGTATGGTCATGAAACCAAAATTTAAAAAATTTGAAAAATTAAAAACTTTTTCACAAAAATAAACGTCAAAATGTTATCCACAGCTGAGTTCTCTTGCACACAGATTAACACACTGGTCTGCAATGTTAACTTTCGCATTATTCATACGTATTTAATTAGGTTACGGTAACTTATCTACCTATATTTTTTCTTTCCCTTGGAACTAAACTTTTCTGTCTCTTAGTTTCATTAAAATATTCCGTCAACCTTTCGCTATACACGTTCTACCTATACAGAATTCATTCTTTTTATCTGTCCTTTTGTAAATATTATTTCCTTAATTTCTCCTTTTTGTTCTAGTCACCTAAGTTCACTATTCCTCCTTAAACACAGAGTGGTTATAATTAAAGTGCAGCTGTTCAAGAGGTACAGTGGATGCTGGAATTATCGTATGGCAGCGAAATTTGGTGGATATTCTAATGCTGAACGGATTTAGGCTGAAAACATTTGTTCCAATTTCGGCTATCAGGTGAAAATCTGGCGCTGTGAATGCAAGAAGTGTGGAATTATTTTCGCATGTAAAGCATTGGAGCCGGCCGCGGTGGCCGAGCGGTTCTAGGCGCTTCAGTCCGGAAGGGCGCTGCTGCTACTGTCGCAGGTTCGAATCCTGCCTCGGGCATGGGTGTGTGTGATGTCCTTAGGTTAGTTAGGTTTAACTAGTTCGAAGTCTAGGGGGACTGATGACCTCAGATGTTAAGTCACATAGTGTTCAGAGCCATTTGATTTGTAACGGACTGGGAACGGAACGTGGACAAGAAAGGTCAAATAAGTAATTAACCGCCACTTCCACAATTTGTTCAATATGAGCTCCGGAGATTTCGACGAGATGCTGCAGCCGTAGCACGTTATAAGCAGTTGCTTTCAGCCGTTCCAGTGGAATCTGAGCGACGTGTGCCTATACCAGATCATATGAAGATGGTATCTGTTCTTTCGAACATGTCCGACATGTCTGAAAAACAGATACCACTGGTGATCTTGCAGCTATCTAAGAATGACATTACAATGAAATCTAGACCTTAAGCTGCTTACAGGCGTTGATAAATATCAACGGGGACAGTTGAAAATGTGTGCCCCGAGCGAGGCTCGAACCTGGGAACTCCTGCTAACACGGCAGACGCACTACCCGTCTGAGCCACCGAGGACACAGAGGATAGTGCGATTGCACGGACTTATTTCTGGCACGCTCCCCGTGGGACCCACATTTCCATCTTACTGTCCACACACTACATTTGTAGTGCCCCTGTCCACTGTTGTTGTTGTGGTCTTCAGTACTGAGACTGGTTTGATGCAGCTCTCCATACTACTCTATCCTGTGCAAGCTTCTTCCTCTCCCAGTACTTACTGCAACCTACGTCCTTCTGAATCTGCTTAGTGTATTCATCTCTTGGTCATACAGGAAAGCTGCATGCCCTCAGGAAAAATTACGGTTTGTAACGGAACTGAAATGATGGTGGGCTGACAGTAATTTGGAGTCCGGGCGTCGGAAACGGGCGCGCTGGTGTGAGACTGCCAGGGAGTGCACCCTGATGCCATCTATTGGCGAAACTGGGAATTAGCGCTGCCTCTCAGACAATGCACTAAGATCTCGGAGTCAAATGTATTATTTTTCTTGGTAATTATAAGTTATTACTGTATGATTTAATGTTATAAGGCGCTAGTAGTAAATTATTATGACTGGTATGAACTCCAGGGTAATAAATATAAATATTCTTAAATACTAAATGATTTCGGTGAAAAGGTGGTAGGGGAACGCCCCCACTCTTGGTGATACGAGCGTAGCTAGAGGTAGCTGGAGACACAGGGACTGAACAATGGAATGGCCTGGGGAGTGTTGACGTGACAGGACGTGCGTAACTGTGCTCACGCCAAGTGATTGTGCAACAGCGAAGAGGCGAATATCGTCGCCGTTTGTGGAGTAGAACGCGACGAATGGTTGTCGAAGCCGTCTCTATGCCACTGGGGCTGATTGTAAGAGTTCCTGCGCCCAGATTTTATGGCGGACGTGCAGTAGCTTATACGAGTGCTACAGCTCGTAGTTCCAGCCGCCATTGAGGGCATGAGGCGTGAAGAGCTGCGTTAGCCACATGCATCTCACCACCAGCACCGACGCGTCTACCCAAGGCAAGACTGCTTGCAATTGTTAAGTCGAACTTTGTATACATGTAAAAGGAGAATACCAGTTTTCTTTTGTGCAAGTGCAGAAGACAGAATATAGTAATGAGTAAAATTACGACACATGTTGTTCATTGTAAAGTGTAGTAACCTGAAACATAGTGTAGTGAAATCAGACTGAGGCCACCATCGCCTCTTTCATTTACAATTCTTTTGGGTGTAGAATACTTTAGCGTATAAGAATTTTGTAAAGAGCAATGGTCATACCAGAATGAGTCGCCTATTTATAGTTACTTAAATTTTTCTGAGTAACCTTTCAAGTAAAGTCACTTAACTAATTCTATAGCAATTGTCCAAAGAGTAATATCCAAAATCATTAAATAAGTTGAAGGATAGAATTTTGTTAACCTAAGTTGCATAAGTTTTCTTGGTGGTAATTACCAAGCCAACTCACAGAAATTGAGAGAGTATTTGCTTTGTAGAATCACCTAGAATGATCAGAAATAGTAATATTCCGAATTAAGTTTAAATTCAACTCAAGCCGTTTCACTTTGAAACGAGCCAAAAAACTGATTTATTCTTTTGCTCCTTCAGAGCTGGCGACCGTAGTTATAAGTATTTTCAGGAGGATTCGACGGTAAGTCTGCTGCTCTCGTCGTGCTGATAGGATTATCCACTGCTGCTAGCAGTGGTGATTGGATACATAAGCTCACTACCAAGTTAAGTGGGTCAGGTAGGCAGTGTTACCGTGTGAACTGTAGGGCACTGTAGGCCGTGGATCGAACCCGTTCAATCATCACAGCTCTTTGGGAAATAGTCCGGTTAGGAGTGTACTAATCCAATAGGTAAATACTGGCGAGTAACGGTCAAAAATGTATACGCAAGTGAATTTAGCAAGGCCCATGTAGCACCTAGTTAATGTGGTGTAATGGCGAGGGTAGGAGTGGAGTAAAAGTGAGCTGAGCTTGTGGCAGCTGTGCTGTCTTCAAAGATTAATAACGTGAATTCACTACTAACTCTTACCATTAGGGCTGAGCTATTTACGGTTAAAATACATAGCAGTAAGCGCAAAGGCGTGACAGCTACAAGTCCGTATTGGCTTTATACATACGGAAGTAGGAAGCGGGTCATTCTGTCAGTGGAGGGGTTAAAACAATGGAGTCACTTGAGAACATACCCCATTTACTGATGGAAAGATTCGGCGGTTCGGTCGCAGGTTGTAGTTTCCCCTTGCTTTCAGCCGTTCGCAGTACCAGCACAGCAAGGCCGTTTTGGTTAGTGTTACAAGGCCAGATCAGTCAATCATCCAGACTGTTGCCCCTGCAACTACTGAAAAGGCTGCTGCCCTTCTTCAGGAACCACATGTTTGTCTGGCCTCTCAACAGATACCCCTCCGTTGTGGTTGCACCTACGGTACGGCCATCTGTATCGCTGTCCACCATACCTCAAACTCGCGGCAGTCAATCTACCGATTCCCGTAAGAGTTCGAGCAATGTAAGAGCATCCGCACCGAAGATCACTGGCCAGTAAGTCTTATCTATATGACCATGGTACCTGTTCTTTCGGACATGTCCCAGTCAGGGCACGCATTTTCAACTGCCCCCGTTGATAAATATCAATGCCTGTAAGCAGCTAAAGGTCTTTATTTCTTTGTAATATCATATCAGATCGCATGGAGACCGAATGTGTCCTGGAAATGCGTTCCTTTAGACATCCCAAGAGCCAAAAGTCCCATGGATTCAGATCAGATCAGATCAGATCAGATTCAGATCAGCTCGTTCGTGGAAGGTTGCATTAAGCAGATCTTTCACGAGTGACTGGAGGTGTTTCCCCATCTTGCATGAAATCAATGAATTCCATACAGTTGCGCTCTTCCAAAGCAGCATTCACGTGCTGCACAAGGAGGCTTCGATAACGTGCACATGTGACACTACACCCGACAGGCCTTCTGGGCGTATTCTCTTCAAAGACAGATTAAAACTGTGTGCCGGACCGAGACTCGAATTCGGGACCTTTGCCTTTCGCGGGCAAGTGCTCTACCAACTGAGCTACCCAAGCACGACTCACGCCCCGTCCTCACAGCTTTACTTCTGCCAGTATCTCGTCTCCATTATTCACGAATAATTATGCTTGTGAATCCACACGCCGCACAATGTCACATACAGCGAGTGCAGTAGCTCTTCGTGCACAAATTCCGAAGGTCTATGTATTCACCACACCCTATAGTGCAAAATGTGGCTTACACTCCAAGAATATTGCCCGGCCACAAGTCATCAACTTCGGTCCGTGCAGCACCCTAAGAACAAATTCAGAACATTGCTGCGGATCATGAGGTTTCACTCGCTGCACCGTTTGAAGCTTTTACAGGAACTTTTGTACGAAGTCTGTTCAAAAAATTCCGGAACTTTGTCCACAAAATTTTTCTGCGCTTACCTTTTACTTAATGTGCATGGTCTTCGAAATGCTCTCCTCCACAACTGGTACACCGCTCCCAACGCGGTTTCACTTCTGGAAGCAGTCTTGGTACGGCTCTTGCTGGATCGCGCGAATTGCCGTCTGCGACTTTTCTTTTATCTCTACTATCGTCGCAAATCTCCGTCCTTTCAACGGCGTTTTCAACTTCGCAAATACAAAAAGTCCGCAGGGGCCATACGATTCTCTCAAGGAACATCTCATTCTAATTTGGGTGATCCAAACGCTCTTCACGGATTGCGAGACGAAGGTCTCTCGTCTTGACTCATGAGCCGTGGGACGAACTTGGCGGCAACACGATGCATCTAAGATGCTGTGTCAGCATTTCATAACATGATCCAACTGAAATGTTACATTCTTCTTTAATCTCTCGGACAGTCGGTCTTCGACTGGCACGCACAGTTTCGTTGACGTTCCTGACAGCGTCGTCGGTAGAGGTCGAAGGGCGTCCTGAACGAGGGTCGTCTTTAACTTCCGTCCGGCCATTTTCGCTCCATACACCACTGGCGCGAAATTACGAATGCGCCGGAATTTTTTGAGCAGACCTCGTAAAATAGACCGCAAAACTATCCGTACTGTTAACCATGGGATGGACAGTTCTCGCGACACGAGCGCTAGTTCTAGTACTACCCGGTGCACGTGCTGCTTGGTCAGTTGCAGCAGCTGTAACCTCTTCAATAACTTACACCGGAAGTCGACGCATTCCTCTCTCTGGTGCCACACCAAGCTCACCCGACTTTCCAAATTTAATTATCACTCACGCCATGCCGAATACTTCACTCACGTCAAGGCTAATCAAATGACAGCGTGGATGTCATACCGTCATACAAACAGCGTACAGCACCATATTTGCACCAGGTGGCCAAAATTTGAACTAATTTTGTGCCAGCGTAAATCAGTTCCGCATTAACGCACTGGCATATCTACCAAGTTTCGCCGCCATACGATAATTACAGCCCACACTGGACATCCGAGAGCAGCTACGCACACTCTTTTTGTAGCACAAATTCTTAGCTTTTTTTGATAGTACGTACCTCGAAACCATTCTCTTTGACTGTTTCAGGTATCTGTGTTCACCATTCCGGCATCACAGCGAAGCTCTTCTATAAATCAAACCTCTAACCATTTGCGTAGTCCTTCGTATACATTCATTCATTATTCCCTGTTAGTCCTATCTGGAACAGGTCGCATGAGTGTTTACAATATTATACAAACATTTCTTTCTATTCACCAGCCCCTACCACCGAAAGTAGCTGCTTGTTTGCTTGCTTGTTTTCTTTCTTTCTTGCTTGCTTGCTTCCACGCAGCAACTCTTGCCTTCGTCACACGGTCAAATAGGTTTAGACAAACTATGCAGAAATTATGGTAAAAGGGATTAGCAACAATTTACATTGATTTATTAAATGGAACTATACCTTGCGTTACTTGAATGTGAAGAGCATGACTGGCAATGTCAAAGTTCATACGCACTGATCCATCTCTGAACACTGCTCAAGCCCTGAATCCAGTGGATGATGTCTAGTACAACTGCTAGAATATCCAGCAGATTTCCACAGGGCGGCGACTGTGGGTAAGTCCGGATGCTGCCTTGTGGCACGATGTTGACACTGTCGAACTAGCTCTTGATACACAGTGTCTGAAAGGAGCCGTGCGTCCGCTCAAATACGCGTTTGGCGCACTAATGTCCACTTGGGAACTATTTGCGTGACGTTAGGTGGAAGTATAACATAGTCAGTGTTGCGAGCTCCCTATAGAGCGCCTGTGTGTAACTGTTTCCACAATGAAATTTTCACTGTGCAACAGTGTGTGCGCGCTGACTTGAAACTTCCTGACAGATTACCTGTGTGCCGCATCGAGACTGAGATCCTTGCCTTTCGCAGGCAAGTGTTCTACCAACTGAGCTACCAAAGCAAGACTCACGACCCGTCCTCATAGCCTTATTTCCGCCCGTACTTCATCTTCCAAAGTTTACAGACGCTCTCCCGCGAAACTTGCATGGCTAAGCCATGTCTTCGGAGTATCCTTCCTTCCGGGAATGCTAGTCCTCTAAGTTTTGCAGGAGAGCTTCTGTGGAGTTTGGAAGGTAGGAGACGAGGTACTGGCGGTAATGAATCTGTGAGGACTGGGTGTGAGTTGTACTTGGATAGCTCAGTTGGTAGAGCACTTGCTCGCGAAAGGCTAGGGTCCCGCGTTTGAGTCTCGGTCCAACACACAGTTTTAATCTGCCAGGAAGTTTCGTAATTATGTTGCGCCGCTCTGCATGATAGTCTCGCCGTGTGTCACCCTCTCTTGTATGACTATGTACCTTGTCGCCCGGCGAAATTTTCCTAGTATCCCACCAATGAACCGAACTCACATTCCTAGCACGTTGCCAATCTTTAACCCAGAAAGAAGAGCACTGCACAAATACTGGATTACGTCTTTAACAGATTTGAGAAAGAATTTCATTACAGATAAAAGCATCGTCTGCAAAGTGGTTGAGGTTAATATTGTCAAGAAGGTCATTAATACACAGCATGAACAGTAAGGACCGCAACACACTTCGCTGGGATATGCACTAGGTTACTTCCACATCTGTCGATGACTCTACATCCAAGATAACGTCCTACGTCCACGTCCTCCCTGCCAAGAAATCCTCAATTCAGTCACATATTTCGTTTAATACCCTGTATAATTGTACTTTCTTTAATAGGCGTTGGTATGACCAACGTTTTCAGAATACATCCTGGTTATGATGAATGAAGTCATTCTGTTCAAAGCCTCTCATTACTTTTGAGCTCATATGATCTAAGATCCTACAACAAATGGATGCCAAAAAATCTGGAGTTTAGTTTCGTGGGTCATTTCTGCTAACGTTCTTGTTGACCAATGTGATCGGCGCTTTATTCAGCCTTGTGGGCACAATTTTTTTGTTTGTTTGTCGGATATTAGATTATTACGATTAAAAGTGGAGCTAACTCAGCCGCAAGTTCTGTACAGACTGAGGGAATCCATCGGGCTTTGGAGCTTCTTTCAGCTTCTTTCAACGCCTCAGCCTAATATCTGTATCTTTGTAGTGCTGCAAGAATTTAACTGGAGCAGTGCTCCTGAACTGTACAGGATGGCACCGAAATGTTCCTGTAGGATTTAGCACCGGGTAGAGGCACTTAAGGTGACTCAGTGCCTTCCTTCGCAGCTCCTCGACGAGCTAAAGTCCCATTCGCTGGGAGTCCAACGTCACATCTAGGTATCGTGCAGGTCTGCTCCAACGCACTGGGTTTCCATGAACATGCATGAACTGAATGTTGACAGGTATGTTCCACCAGCTCAAGGTAACGGTTTGGCTTTTATGTGCGTTGAATGCCGGGCGCCGTTTCACGGTCCAGGTAACTATCTGATCAACTGCGTCTTTGAGAAGTCGCCACTGTGTCGGACATTCACACTCAGTCCGCAGAGCGGTCTGCATATGAGTGTGATTGATAAGTCTGGTAAATTTCCATGAAGGAGTGGAACTTTTTTTTTGCGCTTTCATAGTTGGTAAGCTTGATTATTCCAAGGACCGTATAAAGAATTTCAACAATCTACAGCCTACAGTTCATTGTACAGAGCCGTCTGAATTTGTTAGTGAAACCGAGTTTCGCGCTGTTATAAATTTTCATTTGAAGGGTTGGATTGCCGCACAAATCAAAACAGAACTCGATGCCGAAAACCATTTACTTTCGGCTTAATGAATTTAAATGTGTTCGGACAAGCACTAAAGATGAAGCGCGCTCCTACTGTCCTAATTGAAGTAAGCACAAAGGAAAAAAAATCCATGATATGGTAACGCAAGGCCATCGATTAAAACTTCACGTGAATTTGCTGAGACTATAGGCACCTCAACTGACCGAGACCGTAATGCCCTGTACGGAGAAAGTGCCCCGAAAAACGTAACCCTCGTGTTAGCTGGTAAGGTGATGGCCACCGCTTGCTGGTATTCCCAAGCAATAATCCTCACAGATTATTTAGAAAAAGGCAGAATCATAACTGGTTCCTATTATGCTTCATTGTTGGATCGTTCGAAACTTGCGTTGGCTCAAAAAAGACTAAGGTTGGCATGCAAATAAGTGCTCTTTCACCATTATAATGCACCATCCCACACATCAGCTATAACGATGGCGAAAGTGCATGAATTGGACTTTGGATTAGTTTCTCATCTACCCTATTCACCAGACTTGGCCCCAACTCGAAGTCTTGGCTTGCTGGGAAGACATTTTTATCGAATGAGGAAGTGATAATTCCAGTCAAACAGTATTTGCAGAGTTTTATCGAACCTATTTTTTAAATGGGGCGAAAAAGCTGGAGGATCGTTGAACCAAGTGTATATCCTTCCAAGAAGACTACGTCGCGAGGTAAAGTGAGTTGTTTTTCGGAAAAAAAACATTTTCCTTGCTTTTTTAGCAGGCTTATCAAAACTACCCTCGAACATGCTGTCTGCGACTGACAGATCGGCAATGCTGTGAAAGAAGGGTACAGGACTGGCTCCTGCGCCGCCAGTCAGACCACATTTGATACTGCAGTCTTTGGAGACCACATGCTGGACAATTAGTACAGGGTGTCCATAAAGTCCTTTTACAACTTCAAAAATTTTATTACAACGTCAGTTTTTGAAATATTTTAACAAAATTTGTTTTATTTTAATCACCGTTTACTGAAGTTTTTATACACGAGGCGTGTTTTTTTTAACGTAAGTATCGTTTTGAAATTAAAAAAAGACGTGCTAAGATATCTCAATAATTTTTACATGAAAGCCTGTACCTTAATCTACTTTTCTACATAATTTCCGTCAATATTGAGGCACTTGTCATAACGTTGTACCAGTTTTTGAATACCCTCCTCATAGAAGTCTGCCGCGCTGACTTGTTAACCACTGGATCACCACTGTTTTGACTTCGTCATCGTCTTGAAGACGCTGACCGCCCAGGTGTTTCTTCAAGTGCAGGAATAAATGGTAGTCACTGCGCGCAAGATTGGAGCTGTACGTAGGATGATCTAGATTTTCCCATCGAAAAGCTGTGATGAGATATTTGGTCTGATTCGCCACATGCGAACGGGCATTGTCTTGCAGCAAAACGATGCCCTTGCTCAACTTCCATGGACCGTTGCTTTGATCCTGGTGTGGCGTAGGCCACCCATGTTTCATCGCCCGTAACAGTTTGGCATAAGAAATAATCACCGTCGTTGTGGTACCGCTCAAGGAAAGTCAATGCACTGTCTAAACGTTTGGTTTTGTGCACATCCGTCAACATGAGCCGGTACCCTACGTGTGCGCAATTTTCGGTAATTCAAGTGCTCGGTCACAATGCAATACAAAACACTACGAGAAACATTAGGAAAGTCATCCCGCAAGGAGGAAATCGTAAAGCGTCAGTTTTCTCTCACCTTATTGTCCACTTCCTGGCTCTGAGCACTATGGAACTTAACATCTGTGGTCATCAGTCCCCTAGAACTTAGAACTACTTAAACCTAACCAACCTAAGGACATCACCCACATCCATGCCCGAGGCAGGATTCGAACCTGCGACCGTAGCGTCCACTTCCTGCACCAAACTTTCATTAACGACCGAAGGACGCCCACTCCGTTGTTCATCATGCACATTTGTGCGGTCATGTTTAAATACTCTCACCCATTTTCTTACCATTCCATCACTCAATGTTTTCTTCGTAAACTGCACAGATCTCACGATGAATATCGATCGCTTTTACGCCTTTAGCACTAAGAAATCGTGTAACAGCCCGTACTTCACAGTCGACGGGACTCATGATTATCGGAGGCATCTTAAACACTCAGTACACAACGTAAACAAGAGAGAATAAGACTAATGGCGCAGGGCGTAGATTAAGGTACAGGCTTAACGTAAAAATAAAATTATTGAGGTATCTTAGCACGTCTTTTTTTTAATTTCAAAACGGTGCTTACTTAAAAAAGACGCCTCGTATACTAAAAGTTTGTGTTTCAGATACTCTGTTGCTGGAAGGAACTGAACCTCTATAAAATGGCAGCTTCATAAGAGAAGGCACAATGTGTGTCCTGGTTTGTTGAGACAAAATCACATGTTCAGACTCAATGAAACTTCAGAAAGAAGTATGAAGAGATCCATCATTGCGCCCTTCAATACGTGCATAGCACAAAAAATTTATGGAGATAGGGACAGTGTTGGACAAAGGGAGGAGCGGGCGACCAAGAACATCCGAGGAGAACATCGATCGCGTTTTAAACGTCTTCACTCGTTCATCCGCACTGGTGCCAGACAGTTGCAACTACCACGTTCAACTGTGCATAAGGTCCTCCACAACAACTTATCGTTGTATGCTTACAAAGTGCAACTGTTACCGACACTTTAGCCCAATGACATGCCAAAGCGGACAGAGTTTGCACTCAACATAATGGAACGCCTTTCTGAGGATGAAGCATTCCTCAATCGAGTTTGTTTCAGTGACGAGGCAACTTTGATGTTTCTGGGACATTAAACAGACACAATGTAAGAATATGGGGATCTGAATATCCCCATGTGACTAGGGAGCTTCACCAGGATAGTTCAAAAGTGAATGTATGGTGTGGTATCATGTGCAAGCGAATAACTGGTCCATTTTTCTTCAACGAGTCAACAACTACCTCGGCCTTCTGACCGAATATGTAGCACCACAATTGACTGACTTACAACCATCATTTTCCAGCAAGATGGTGCACCACCACATTGGGGACTGCATGTTCGTCAGTTCCTCAATGAAACATTTCCAGGCAGATGGATTGGGAGGGATGGGCAAATTCGTTGGCCACCGCGTTCGCCACATATCACTCCCCTGGACTTTTTTTACAGGGGTATGTAAAACATATCGTGTATCAAACACAGATTCGGGACATTGCTGACTTGAAGCACAGGATTCGTAATGCCATTGCCACCATTGATGACGCTATGCGACAGCGAACATGGCAAGAAATCGAGTACCGTCTTTATGTGTATCGTACAACTAAAGGCGACCAAATAGAGGTCTATTAAACACTGCCAAAAAACCTTTTATGAACACTGATTACAATAAAAGAAATGTCGTTGAAATATTTCAACAACTGCCGTTGTGGTAAAATTTTGAAGTTGTAAAGGGACTTTATGGACACCCTGTATATAGAATTAACTACCTGGACGCCACCTCCAGGTTTGGATTTTTCTCCAATTTGCCAACTGCCACCAACGCGGTTTTTCCAGCCGTTACACATCGTCACCGTTTGGCCACGTACACTATTTCAGCTACCTTCTTTTTATCAGTTATTGCCCTATTTTCAAATACGCAGTTTTCCGCTATGAACTGAAGATGTAAGTGCTTCGAAGCTGTGCTAGTTCGTATGAGATTGAACTGTGGAGCACTGCTGTGGTGTCAACATCCTCAACTTTCGTATCAATTTATTTACGTTTTCCGGATATTGCTGTACTTACTTAAACTCATTTATTGTAAGTTGTGCCTAAAAAAAGGCAAATGGTATAATAAATATAAAAACAATCAGTACAAACAAAATACCGCCATTCGCGCAAATGGGTAGAGCACATAACTAAAGAGGAAGCATTGAATAGAATTGGGGAGAAGAGGAGTTTGTGGCACAACTTGACTAGAAGAAGAGATCGGTTGGTAGGACATGTTCTGAGGCATCAAGGGATCACCAATTTAGTATTGGAGGGCAGCGTGGAGGGTAAAAATCGTAGAGGGAGACCAAGAGATGAATACACTAAGCAGATTCAGAAGGATGTATGTTGCAGTAGGTACTGGGAGATGAAGAAGCTTGCACAGGATAGAGTAGCATGGAGAGCTGCATCAAACCAGTCTCAGGACTGAAGACCCCAACAACAACAACAACAACAACAACATCGCTAGCGTAGACTGTACGGCCTGTAGTGATTTTTGTTTTTATTTAATCGAATTTTTACGTTCACAAACTGCAACACCTAAGTTTTTCACGCTAATTAAGGCCATAAACAAGGTATTTACCAAATGTACTTCTGGCCAAGAAGCGACTGGAGTCCAAAATTTTTGTTGATCACGACTCTTGGGTCCTTATGCAGATATTTCCATAGTAACTTTCATCCCCTAATAAATATTTCTTTATATGTAACTGAGAAGTGAAATATCAACTTTCATACATTTCTTTTCAAATTTTTTAAAGTAACGAAATATTTTCTTAAAAATTTTCATCCTCTATTTCACCTACTTAGTTGTCGAATTTCCAAAAACACTTAAACTCGTATTTTTTAAAATCTCTATCTGAGAAGTCAAATATCTATCGCTATAGATGTAGTCTTGAAAATTCTTTAGTAAGTAATTATTTTCAAAGTAACTTCCACTCACTATTCCATCCCCATAGTGGTTCAACTTCCGAAAGTGTTTAAACACATTTTTTATTTTTCGACTTTGAAACCAAATACCAGTTTCCTAGTTCTAGCTTCAAAATTCCCTTAATAGTGAAATAGTTTCAAAAAGCCTTTCGTCCCCTATTTCACCTCCCTTGGAGTGGAATTTCGGACAGTCCCTTCTTAAACGATGGCTATACATGGTTCCCACCCTTTATCATGGTCTGAAAATTAGGCTTTTTTTTAAGGCCTGCGAACACATCCGTTCTAAAGAGAAAACGTAAAGAAAGAAGCTGCAAATTTAAGATAAAATAAAATATTCACTAGTTGCTCATAATTTTCTTGTTTAGCAAAACCAATCGAAAGGCATCATGAGTCACTTTAAAATATATATACTCTATCCTGTGCAAGCTTCATCTCCAAGTAACTACTCCAACCTACATCGTTCTGAATCTGCCTAGTGTATTAATCTCTGTCTCCCTCTACGATTTTCACCCTACAAGATGCCCTCCAGTACTACATTGGTGAACCCTTGATGCCTCAGAACATGTCCTACTAACCGATCCCTTCTTATAGTCAAGTTGTGCCACAAATTCCCCTTTGGTAGCTTTTTCTACTGTGTCATATTTTGGACCTGGGTTGTTAAACTGCTTTTTTTCACACAAGAAATAATGTTACACATCCTCCCATGTCTGTAATGTCCTCTCCACAGCCAGAATACTTTCAAGCCATCTATGGGCACAAAATTTACTTGGTACTTTCTTACTGGTTGACATTTTTAAGAGATCCTCCCGACATGAGGGTATTACCCCAAAGCTGACCAAATATGCACACTTAGTCGGCCCATATAAAAACAGTTTTTGCAGTGTTATTGTCTGGAAACATTTGCTGAAAAACATTACTGTTATCCTTACAAGACTTGTACGAAAAATTATTAGTCACATTTAACTGCCCATATTATTTCAGCATCTAACACTGAATTTTTAAAAACTTTGATAGTCACATGTTTTACCGCTTCATTAATGTTTATCTCTTTTCGTTTAGGACCTACAGATTTGTGTTTTTATTCGTTTATTTTTTGGTTAAAAGTGATTTTAAGTTCATAGCAGCTGTTTCTTTCGCCATCATTAACATCATACGTCTTTTACTTAAAAAAGTAAAAATGTAATTTTCATTTAGTATGTACATGCAATTTCATGGAAGGAACTTAAATTTGGGTGCATATTTACTATTAAGGCCCTTTCTGAAAGATCACACAGTCCGATCATTCCATCAAATTTCTATAGTATAGTGCAACTTCTCAAATCGGACTCAAGCCGACGATGTCTTAGCGCAATTATTACAATGTCCTCTGTACAGTGCTGCTAAATTAATAAATTGAGCCGCGCGGTCAGGGCGCCTTGTCACGGTCCGCGCCATCCCCGTCGGAGGTTCGAGTCCTCCCTCGGGCGCGCGTGTGCGTGTTTTTCCTTAGCGTAGGTTAAAGTTAGCGTAAGTAGTGCGTAAGCTTAGGGACCGATGACCTCAGCGGTTTGGTCCCATAAGACCTTAACACAAATTTCCAATTTAATAAATTATTTCCTACAGTCCGTAAATGACTGCAACGAGATTTATTTTAAACAAAAACAACAAGAATGATTTTACTTTCCGTTTGTTTTGTTCCTGTCATAAACTGCAAGAATCTTGTCACTTACGAGCGAATGTGAACAAGCTAGCACCAACCTATCGATGCGCGATGCCACCGAGTAGGATATCTCTAAACCCTCTTTGTCTGCGGAAATACCCATGATGTTTATAGTCTCTAATTCAAGTGTTATTATCCTCTTTCATATCCGGAATTATCTTATGCTCATAATCGGCGAGCACCGACCCATTCCACATCTGAGTGATTGTTCTGTATTAGTTATTTGATCACAAACTTATTCTGTTGTAAAACATTAGTCACCATAATAAGATAAATACGTGTGGGGAAAACGATGGAAAATGTACTTACTACTCATATGTAGTTTTAAAGACGATTCTACCATCTTTCCAAGCGGAAAGTCTTTGTTGCACACACTGCAATTTGCTTTGAATTTGTCATCAGATAGTGTAATCCAATTCTTGAATTCATCTTTTTTTAACCAAAGACGATTAGAAACACGTTTACCCATTGTGGACACTTATGGGCGGTAACATCTAACAAGCGACTCAACATCTTTCATCTTTTAACAAAGACTGTTAATAGGGGAACGCCGGGTAAGGGAGATTCCGCGCTGAGGTTACATGCATAGACAGATCGAAGACACCATGAGCGTTTGCGCTTATTGTTTCTTGCCTATAGTTGCCGTATAATCCGTAGCGTCTCTGGCATACTAAGTAGTGACTATTGCCAACAAACAATAGCCACTTATCCTCGTGGGCGCCTTTGATCTCCTAAGCAAGTGACGATTAGAAACACACCTGCCCATTATGAAACTTCTAAATTTTCTTTGAAGGGCAGGAGCAGTCAACAAAATCTGCGTTAAAGAACCAAAAAAGGCACTAGCCCACAGGGCACGGATGAAAAGGACTGAATGGAAAGGCAATGCATGATTCAGTAAGACATTTATTCTTGTCATCACACATAAGATCTGTCGAAAATCGATGAAGACACGTGCCCTCTTTACTAGTCCAAATCTAATAGCAGTAGCGATACGAAGAAAACCACTGTGGAAGGGCAGAAGGAATGCAACGCCATGCATTCCAGCAATTCGCCTTCGAATTAGGCAGGCCGTCTACAGTTTGATTACGGAAAGGCAGTGGCTTGTTCTTCGTGTAATGTCGGCATTGTTGGTGCTGTCACCGCGACCGTCCATACATCCCCCGTTTCCCCTACACGGTGTCCACCTGCTTTCTTTCCTTAGCCAAATTATGTATTAGCGATAACCTTTTGCTTTCCTTCCTAGTTGTTGTCTCATATACGAATGATTACTTGCACAAGTACACTGAGAGAAAGAGTAATGGAACTTAAAAGCTTTTATATAATTTTTAGAGCCTTACACTCTAAAATGCGGACTTTTTAGGAGCCCCAACAAAGGATTTTGAAAATTAAGGCCATTTTAGGGCTTTTTTAAGGCACGTGGGAATTCTGGTACAGTGTAACACCCACAACGTCTGCAAACTTTAAGTTTCTATCCTTATTGGTTTGGGGTGGGCGATGATGAGCCAGTGAATGAGTCTGACCCTATTCCCAAGAACAGTGAAATACGTATTTTTTCATCTCTAACCGAGAAGCCAAACACCAGCCTTGAAATATTTAGCTTTACAATTGCTTTCGCTATGAAATATTTGTAAATACGTTTCACCCCTTAACGGCTGGATGTCCAAAAACAGCCGAAACATTTTTTTTATTTGTAACCGAGACGTCACATACCAGTGTTCATAGATGTAGCTTTATACACTCCTGGAAATGGAAAAAAGAACACATTGACACCGGTGTGCCAGACCCACCATACTTGCTCCGGACACTGCGAGAGGGCTGTACAAGCAATGATCACACGCACGGCACAGCGGACACACCAGGAACCGCGGTGTTGGCCGTCGAATGGCGCTAGCTGCGCAGCATTTGTGCACCGCCGCCGTCAGTGTCAGCCAGTTTGCCGTGGCATACGGAGCTCCATCGCAGTCTTTAACACTGGTAGCATGCCGCGACAGCGTGGACGTGAACCGTATGTGCAGTTGACGGACTTTGAGCGAGGGCGTATAGTGGGCATGCGGGAGGCCGGGTGGACGTACCGTCGAATTGCTCAACACGTGGGGCGTGAGGTCTCCACAGTACATCGATGTTGTCGCCAGTGGTCGGCGGAAGGTGCACGTGCCCGTCGACCTGGGACCGGACCGCAGCGACGCACGGATGCACGCCAAGACCGTAGGATCCTACGCAGTGCCGTAGGGGACCGCACCGCCACTTCCCAGCAAATTAGGGACACTGTTGCTCCTGGGGTATCGGCGAGGACCATTCGCAACCGTCTCCATGAAGCTGGGCTACGGTCCCGCACACCGTTAGGCCGTCTTCCGCTCACGCCCCAACATCGTGCAGCCCGCCTCCAGTGGTGTCGCGACAGGCGTGAATGGAGGGACGAATGGAGACGTGTCGTCTTCAGCGATGAGAGTCGCTTCTGCCTTGGTGCCAATGATGGTCGTATGCGTGTTTGGCGCCGTGCAGGTGAGCGCCACAATCAGGACTGCATACGACCGAGGCACACAGGGCCAACACCCGGCATCATGGTGTGGGGGAGCGATCTCCTACACTGGCCGTACACCACTGGTGATCGTCGAGGGGACACTGAATAGTGCACGGTACATCCAAACCGTCATCGAACCCATCGTTCTACCATTCCTAGACCGGCAAGGGAACTTGCTGTTCCAACAGGACAATGCACGTCCGCATGTATCCCGTGCCACCCAACGTGCTCTAGAAGGTGTAAGTCAACTACCCTGGCCAGCAAGATCTCCGTATCTGTCCCCCATTGAGCATGTTTGGGACTGGATGAAGCGTCGTCTCACGCGGTCTGCACGTCCAGCACGAACGCTGGTCCAACTGAGGTGCCAGGTGGAAATGGCATGGCAAGCCGTTCCACAGGACTACATCCAGCATCTCTACGATCGTCTCCATGGGAGAATAGCAGCCTGCATTGCTGCGAAAGGTGGATATACACTGTACTAGTGGCGACATTGTGCATGCTCTGTTGCCTGTGTCTATGTGCCTGTGGTTCTGCCAGTGTGATCATGTGATGTATCTGACCCCAGGAATGTGTCAATAAAGTTTCCCCTTCCTGGGACAATGAATTCACGGTGTTCTTATTTCAATTTCCAGGAGTGTAAATACTTTATTATCATTATGAAAGAACTTCTAGTTCCAAATCTTTCGCCCACTATTTTACCCCCTAGGGATTAAATTTCAAAAACGTCGGAACACTTTTTTTTATTTCTGACCGAGATACCAAATTCCAATTTCGTGGGTGTAGCTTGAAATTGCCTTAATATCGACATTTTTCAAAAAATCCTTCATCCCATATTTCACCCCCTTAGGGTTCGAATTTAGAAAAATCTTTTCTCAAACGAAGCCTACGGTATAAGAAATGAAAAGGGCTAGCGTGCTTTTGTTCTACGGTATTACTTTGATTGTGTTAGCCGGTTTTCGGCTTACAAGGCCATCTTCAGACGTTTACTGAGTATTGTCACTAAAGAAGTTACAATGTTTGTAAACAAAAAGATGGCCTTGTCAACCGAAAACCGGTTAACACAATAAAATTGATGTGTAGAGCAAAAACAATCAAGCGCTTTTCATTTATTATAATATTCTTCTACCTAGAACCGACTGAAGATTCAGTTAACATGAAGCCTACAGTGTACGATCCATACCATCTTCAAATTTCAAGTTTGAAATTAGCCCAAACCGTTAAGGATAGAAACTTCCAGTTTGGAGAGGGTGTAGATCTTTTATTGTATCCCTAAAAAGGCCATGGAGTCAGTCAGGAAATGCCTTTCAAATAGAGATTAAATTTGCACCGAATCCTCAGTGCGCGAGTCTTACTAGCCACTTGGCCATTTTTTTCCCCTACCGCCTGGCCATCTGAAGCTCCCACCTCCGTCATTGGTGAAGTCCTGCATTTACCATAAATTTGAACGAAATCGGTGATGAGCAGGTGCGGCCCCATCGATAGAGCACTGTGCACGAAGTTAAAAACAACCAATTAGAAATGGACGTCAACAGGAAGAAAGGCTACGCCACTGACTGTTGATTATTCTCGACCTTAGTAAAATTGCCCACATCTCATGAAGTGTTTGTTTCTGGACATACGTTTACATGATTTCGTAGTTACGACCAGTACTGCATCACTTCTGAGAAGGCAGGAGGCTTTCTTTTATTGAAAAAGGGAAGAGGGCGTAAATTGATTTTTCGGTCAGTGCTGAGATAACGCTTGCAATAAGAATGAATAAAATGTGACAGTTTTCTATGACAGCGAAACGAGCCGGGGTCGGGGTGGGCGTCCTGCTGCGGTGACACGGGGCGAGGCTGCACCCCCAGCGACGACCCGCGGGAATTAATGGCGGCGGGATTGAGTTTGCCGAGCGAGCCGGCCGTGAGGGCGCGCGTCTGTGGCGCGAAATTTGATCAGCGCGCGCCGCTTTTTCATTACGGCCGCTGTTTACGGCGCCGCGCGCAGGTGAACAGACAGCTCCGTCGCCGACTTGTTTACACTATTACCGCCGCGCGCTGGCGACCGCGCGTTGCGCTCCAAAAGTGCCACCTCTGACAAACGAATAACGCCTCTATCGATTTCTGTTTGCCGGTCTTACGTTTCTCTTTGGTTAAGAGAAAGTGTTCCCCATTTCTAAAAATACCATAAATACAGTGCTAGATAAAAATTAAGGCTCTTTAACATACTTCTAATTTACTTTCGTATCAAGTTTGTTTCATTATGCCTCATTAGCGAAACATTTTTTAAGAAACAGTTCCCAACTCGAGTGGTTTAGAAGTTATTAACGTTTTGCGTTTTCATAAATGACGATCACCTAATTTTTTATGGCGAAAAGTGGTATAGCTGAAAAGTGGCTCATCACAGGGCTTGTTTGACCTCTTTGTTTTCGGTGTTTTGGTTCTTAAATTTATTTTTTCTTGATTTTTTTATCGAACGCCTTTTGAATATCCCGGCTTGACTTTATTTTGAGAACAGAGACTCGGGATGTCTTACACCTTCTGAAAGTGTTATGGCACACATATCTTCTATTATTAATGAATTATCTGCTGTTTTGAGGTGCCATTTTAAGAACAAAAAATCCAAAAACTGGGGTAAAATAAACCTTGCAATTTTTTTTGTAATGCACAATACTAAATACCTTATGTTTCATTTTTCTACTAAAACTCACGGTCCGATGATTAGCCAGTTTGAGCTAGACTATTTTTTCCTTTTAAAATTAGGTGATTACTCAGAAACTTAATAATTCCTAAACCATTTGAGTTAGAGAATTTCTTTTTGCAAAACTTGAGCGAGCAAGGCGTAAAAAAACAAATTTCAAGTGAAAGTACATCAGAATTTAGTCTAAGAGTAGCATGGAGGTAAGTGATATTATGTGGTGTTCTTAAATTTTCTTCCAATGGCTGTAATAATAATTTCAAGCTTTTATAGCTTAGAGAGCGACGGAAACATGCATGTTGGGAGCTACTAGAAGAAATGGCAAAGCAAACAACTGGCTCAGGGAACGGAATGGAGTGTCTAACAACCCTATCACAACAAAGGTCAGCATTAATAACGATTTTGGTGTTGCTCACGCTGCTAAATACTGCATTTTCGGGCAACAACAGTCATATTATGTGGCAGGTGTCATTAGAGCACACTTAATAAAGTCATTTCAAGTAATAATCAAATAACTATGCACTCATCTTTTTGTGTTTCCCACGCTGGTCTCGTATTATCATGGCTCAATCGTTGAAAATCTAGATCATTATGATTCCAAGCTCGGATGCAAAGAGGCCTAGGTTTTATTCTGCTATATTCAAGTTTTGTAGATGCGCTTCTCAAACCATTCTTGGAGATTAAACCTTTCAAAGTTAGCACAATAGTGATGTAAAAAAAAAATAATCAGCACTCTGAATTTAAGTTACACTTCCTTTTAATTGTTTTTATTGCAAGATCACGTAACACACAAAACATCACTTCACAATACAAAACATACTTGAAAACATCTTCCTCACAGTTACTGTTAGAGTTCACATTTTATAAGCTGACGACAATATTCGTCTTTCCAACACGACGTCCACGATCTGACTTTCCATTTCCAAGGTCCGACTCTCTAACAACTTAACAACAAACTAACTATCGCTTACGCGCCCAAAAATCAGAGTTACTACTTTACGTCTGTAATTATGACTACAATCCAAATGGTATGGAGGTAGCGGGACATATTGCCAAGTTGAATGCATAGTCTATCAAGCAAGGGAATACTTTGCTGGATTAGAAAGACGAAAATACCTTGAAAATGACGTATTGCAAAGTGGGTAGGTGAAAGAATGAATGTTTCACTTCGCAGCGGAGTGTGAGCTATTTTGAAACTTACTGGAAGATTAAAATTATGGGCGGACCCTTCTCTTTTGCGGGCAATATCCTGCACCGGCTGAGCTAGCAGGCATGACTCATTACGGTGCTTACGATACTTTGCGAGCTACGATTTATCATAATGTTGTTGTAACGATGTAAACCGGTAGGAAAGACAGGTTACTCACTCAACAAGTGACAAATGATCATGTGATGTGGACCAGAGGCGTGGGAAAGTGAAGCGAGTGGATTAAGTTGTCCTTTAACGACGAAAAATCGTAGGAAATTCCGTATCAGATTTGGCGCCAAGATGCATAGCGTCCAGTACTAATATTTAATAACAGGTTTTCGAGAACAGCCCCAAGCATTTTTTACTGGCCGGTTTAGCTCTTCAAATGAACAACAGCATCATGTGAATATACAGGTTAACATTGGCTGACAGCTCCAAAGATTAATCTGGCTGTAATACAGTACTTACGTTTAAAGTACAGTACTAAATGATAACATTAACTTTCAGGAATGCCACTCCTGCAAGATAGGATATTGCGGAGAAATGGCTTACATTTTGAGGAATTGTTTCCAAAATGAATCTTTCATTTCTTAATATTCTTTCCTTCACGAGTGCTATCCCCGCAAAAAAAGCAAGAGATCTGGTCTGGGGTACGGAAGATACGAGAGGTACTAGTGGAAGATGAGGTGGGGCGTAACTCGTGATTGGACATTTCAATCGGTAACGGCATTGCCATGGATCTCGGTATGGCACAGAGTTTTCATATGCCACGGTGTACACTACGACGTCACAATGTAAATTATAGATTTATTACTAGGAATCCCATTCACGGATTTATGAGAGGAGAGTATCCCACAAAAAATTGTTTTCGAATATCTTCGACACGTTGTTACTGCTGCTGCTGTCTCTGTTGTCTTCAGTCCGATGACTGTATGAAGCAACTCTCCGTGCAATTCTACCCTACGCTAGCCTCTTCATTTACGGTAGTACTCAATGTGCTGTGGTATCTAGATAACCACACTGCCTGAGAGTCTAGACGTTGAGGAGTCCTATGTTAACGCGGCACTATAGCTACAATTTCCGCAAAATCTGTTACCGGAGTAATTGTCTGGCGTTCCCATAACAACAATGTACTTTAAGGGGGCTAATACGTAAGCAAGTGTCAAAAAGTCTTTTTCCTTTAAATGTTGCCTTACAAAATTCTCTGTAATTTCCTGAACAAGAAAAAGTTTGCCTAGAGAAAACTGTACCGAAAAAAGCCCAAATCAGAGGAAATTTAAAGTGGGTGCACAAATGACGACTCCCCACGTCACGAAGACTGCTCTGTTAAAAACTTAATTTTGTTCTCACCTCAAGCATTCTGTGCCATTTGACATAGAATTACTTGGGTGTATTTACGTGATAGTACTCAAAACCTCAAATGAGAATTTTAACAACTGTATATGGGATCAGACACCAAAAAGAGTTGTGGCAGCACTAAGTATTTTGAAAATAGGTGTCTTGGATGTTCTGCCTTGTTTCAATGATGATGCAGTGGTAATGTTACGGAACTGATGGGAGTGGCTGGTGGACAAAATATGCAAGAGCTTTAACCGCCGATGACTGCAGGAGAATCTTCGAAGCAGAGAAATCACTGCTGGAAGCCACCGAAGAAGCAAGAATAATAAGAACTAGATTGAAAATGAAACTAGAGGAAGGAGAACAACAGAAACAAGATAAATATTGATCTGGAATGTATTAATGTGATGCAGTTTAAATAGAAAAGGAGTTAACTTTAATTTCCCGTAAGTTCACTTTTCTGGTGTTCTGGTAACACTGGTTAAAAACCGTTAAAGAAAAAGGACTGAAATTTTGTATACTGTCATAAAACATACTTAATTAAAACGTACAGTAACCTTATGACAAAACTGAAATCTGTTAAAGAAAAACTGAGTTAATTACTGAAATTTTTGATAATCATTATTAAACGTTTTAATCATTATTCATGACAGAAACATCGATTTAAAAGTCTGCCATAAAGAGAATAGCGTAAAGAATTTTAAAAATCAAGCTCCTTCTTTGGTTTTATTTCGAGGTATCTTACCTAAACTGTACATCAATAATTAACACGTTATATTTCACTTGCAACACCATATAAAATTCAGGAAGTAATTTAAGACCAAAACGTTCATACATAAAAATAATCCCAAAAGATTGTTAAAAGATGGTAAGTATTACATGGACTTACAACTCTTGTTCTTTGAGCTACTCTATTTAAAAACCTGACTTTTTCCTCAAGATTTCCCCTTGTTTTCAGGCGACAGTCCCCTTAATGCCACAGAGATCCTCACACCTTCCACGACTAGTAGTCGAAATGGTAGTTCATGTCGTGAAACCTTCACTGTGCACTTTGTTCGCCGTGTCGAGACTGCGTAGCCACAAGATCACTCAGCCTTTCTCCACTACATAATAGTTTTTCAGATTGGCTGAAACGCACAGTTTACAGAATAAAGAATCCAAACAAAGGAGGATGTGACTACTCGTGAGCGTATTAAAGAATACACCTTTTGTAGACTAGCTGTTAAGGGAAATCGGCAATAAACTGATTTACTAATTTCGTTTTAAAGAAATATCTCGCGAACCACTGAGGACTCTACATAAATCACACCTTCAGAATGGTCTATATTACCTATTCTAGACGTTTACTTAGGTGTTCTACTGAAAACACTAAGACCCACCTCGAACATATTGGTCTTTTCAACATGAGAGCATGAAAGAAACATTTGATACAAATTTTCATGTTATTTTTTATATTTATTATTTGGAGCTTTTCCTCATTACAGAGGCTTATCTCCAACACAATAACTTACTTGGAAATTACAATACAAACAACCAACGTTCTTAAACTATATTCTCAAAACATTCCTCCAGGTGTTTCGATCTTGTGTGTCTTCTTCCTCTGCGCCCTTTCTCCTCATTGTGTGCTGTACATTTTGGAGCCAGGTGGTCATAGGTCGTCGTCTTCTTCTCCCCTCCAGTTCCCACTCCAGTGTCAATTTTGGTATTCTGGTTTTCTCCATTCGTCGTACATGCCCGTACCACTGTAATTTCTTCCTATCCATTACGTCATATATTCTTTCTTTTATTTCCATTCTCCTTATTACTTCGGTGTTCCTTTATCTTTTCTTTCCTGGAGATTCTTACCGATCTTCTCCAAAAGCCCATCTCTAGAGCTTGTAATTTTTTAATGTGCTTCATGTTAATTGTCCAGGTCTCCGTTCCATACAGAACCACACTCTCTAATATGGATTTGTATATTAATTTTTTAGTTCTGCTCATTACATTCCTGCTCCATAAGACTGAGTTAAGCATCCAAATGACCCTCCGTTCGCTACTAATTCTTTTATTGATTTCTGACTCTGATTTTCCCTCGATTTCTAAAATGGATCCCAAATAACAGAAAGTGTTTACCTTTTTGATTTTCTTTTCTTCAATATATAGCTCATCTGAATCATTAGTCAAGTATTCTGTTTTTGGCAATTAATCTTCAAACCCCAAGTTTTGTATGCTATTGCTAGTTGATTGCACATATAGTTAGCATCCTCCCCATCTTTTGCTACGACTACTTGATCATCAGCAAATAATAAATGATGTAGGTAAACTCCATCTCTTATTTCTAATCCCATACTATTACATTTACGAGACCATGTTCTAAGGCTAATATCTATATAGATTTTAAATAAGGATGGTGACATGGGACAGCCCTGTAAAAGGCATTTGCTTGTTCCAAATTTCTGTGAAAGTTTATTACCAAATTTCACTTGGCAAATGTTATCTTTATACATCTGTTGTATTATTTTAATCAAGGAAGGGTTTATGTTTGCCATATGTAGTGCTCTCCAAAGTAATTTTCTTGGAACAGTATCATACGCTTTTCCTAGATCTATGAAAATTAATCCTAATTTTTTTTTATATTTCCCTATGTTTCTCCAAAATCTGTCGTCATGTGAAAATATGGTCTACACATGATCTCCCAGCCGTGAATCCACATTGTTCTTCTTGGGTTCTAAAATTTTTTTCCAGTTTGTTTTTAATTACTTTCGCAAAAATTCTCATTAATGTGTTTGTAACACAAATTCCTCGATAGTTTGAACAAATTTTGCGATCCCCTTTCTTAAATATTGTATTAATGTAACCTAGCTTTTTATCGTGAAGCAAAACCAATTGGTTGATTTGGAGGAGGGGAACAAACAGCGAGGTCATCGGTCCCATCGGAAGACGGAAGGAAATCGGCTCATAGGAACCATCCCGGCATTTTCCTGAAGTGACTTGGGGAAATCACGAGAAACCTACATCAGGACGGCCGGACGTGCGTTTGAACCTTCGTCCTCCCGAATGCGAGTCCAGTGTGCTAACCACTGCGCCACCTCGCTCGGTGCAAGGCCGAAAATGGGGAGATAGCTTTCAGTGAAGGCTAGTATCGGCTTTTCAAAGCTCTACCGCCGATCGGCCCCTTGATGGAGAGACGAGTCGAAGTGAAGGACGGGTACTCCTGACGCGGCTCTCACGAGATCCGATCCCTTGATACTGTGGATGGAGCCCCTCTGTGAATTCTGGCTTGTTGGCGTCAGGTCACTACAGTGTAACGCGCGCTCCTTAAAAATTTAGGTATATCTTGCGCGCTCTGGTGTACCAGATATATATTACAGGGCGTATCAAAAAGAACAATCCGATTTGGCACGTCTATATTTCAGAAACTAATAAACATATACATTGATTTTTTTTTATAAACGGGAAAAAGTTTTCTTCCATTCCTTTTTATAGGTATTGCATATGTCAATGCGGTATACAAATTGTTCACACACTGCAGCGAGCATGTCATGTGTTCCAGCTTCCACAGCTGCTGTTATGCAATGTCTCAGTTCATTCATTGTTGGTAATGGAGGCACATAAACGGGAGTCCTTTATAAACTCCCACAAGAAATAATCACATACAGTCAGGTCCGGTGACCTTGGAGGCCAGTAACGTAAGGTTGAATTATTTGGTCCAGTGCGACCGATTCATCGTTCAGTAATCCCTTGATTTAAAAATTCTTGCGGTTCCAAACGCCAGTGTGGCGGTGTCCCATTCTGTTGGTAAGGGAAGTCGTTCGAATCAGTCTCCAATTGTGGGAAAAGAAAGTTCTCAGGCATATCGAGATATGTGCTTCCTGCAACAGTGTTTTCGGCAAAGACAAATGGACCATACATTGCAAAAAGCACATTAAATTTTCTCTCTCTCTCTCTCTCTCTCTCTCTCTCTCTCTCTCTCTCTCTCTTGCTGTACGACTTCATGCGCTGTTCCGTGCCTCATTCTCACTCGTGCTACATATTCTCACATTGTGACGGTTCACCTTTCCATTTAAATGGAATGTTGCCTCGTCACTACACACTAAGCGTGGAAGAAAACTTATCATCCATCTTGCGAATGACGAAATTACGGAACACCACACGTTGTTGTTTGTCACCTTCACGAAGAGCTTGCAGCGGCTGAATTTTGTGTGGTTTCATGTGTCAACGTCGACGCAACACACGCCAGACGGACATCGGGGGCATGATGAGCTGTCGAGCAGCATTGCGAACGGATTTCTGCGGACTCCTTGTGAAACTGTGGAGGATGCGTTCGACGTCTGTGTCAGACACTCGGGGACGGCCAGGGGATTTGCCTTTAACACAAACAACCTGTTTCTCGGAATTGTTCAGGCCATCGTCTAATGCTCTGTGCTGTAGGAGGATCCACACCATACCTAGAACGAAAAGTCACGCTGAACAGTTATTAGTAATCCACACTGCGCAAAACGTAGAAAACAAAACGCTTTCTCTTGTCCCGAGACCATTTTTACTAGAACTGAAGTGGGCGCACGCTGCATCTACCTAGTGGGAACCTTGTAAAACCCGCGAGTTTCCTCTTTCAAACAGTACGTTTTTCACGCACATCAATAACATAATAGTTATGACATTTTTTTAAATCGGATGATTCTTTTTGATACATTCTGTATTTTGAAACGTCCTTCCATGGGCCCCTTTTTTCATGTTTGAACTGTTACCATCAACATCAGTCCATGTTACATAATTTAACACATGCCTTTACTGAAACTCGCGTCCTTCAATACACAGTCCGGTACCATAATGCTGAACCTGGATGCTGTACAACTTGCCTCATCAACTTGATACTTCTCTCACCTGTGTGGACAAACGTTTCGTTCTACATTTGAACGTGTTCTAACAATTTCATTTCTAACGTCCTGCTGTTGTATATCATTGTAAATGTCCACAAAGCACTTTCTCTCAGTTGTGTATATTACAACGAGTGCCTTTAAAATTTATCTTCCCTGATTCTACAGGTGAGTCGAATGCCATAGCCAATTTGTTTTTGAGGAAAGCCAATTTGTTTTTGAGGAAAGTATCGTTCGTTTTAACAATAATACCATTATATCTCATTTGCCTTGGTTGTCTCAAGGATATTATTTTCTAAATAAGAACGTCCCATTGTTATTTCAGTCGAACGTTCAACTTTGAAATTCCGGCTTATCACTTCTTAGTTTCCTCCCACCTCGCTCTTCTATACTTAATTGGTGTTTCGTATTAAATAGAATAGACAATCCACCGCATTAGTTTTAGCCAAGCGATCAATGGCATACTCGAAAATATACATATATTTCCTTTCACCTTACTGTTTTACTCCTCCTCCACTTTCTCTTCAACATCAGATTAAACAGGGCAGGCGATGAACTCTCAGGGGACATTATTAAGGCAAGAGACAGGCTTTTCAATGTATGCTGAAAGTACTGAAATTTGTGAGGAAGTCGTTCTTTCAACTGGCATAATTACTTTATGAGATCCTTTCTATGAGAAGAGCTTGCACAAGACATTTCTTTTACTGGTTGCACTTATAACCTAGGATCATCTCCAGTCCAGATTTTTAAAATTCCACAACGTGAGAAACTGACACACTTGGTTTCGAGCTCAAGAGAGTTAAAGTCTCTAAATAAAAAGACAGAAAAGTTACTTCATTTAGGAGAACAGAAAGTAATGGTGTGCACAGTATCACAAGTAACTGATTTTCTACATTTACTCGTATAAAGTAATCCATACGGTACAATGTAACCGTGAGGGAAGGTCTAGCCATGGAAAAAAAAAGCCTTAAGTTCAAATCACGCGAATCGTACATATTCGCTATGAAGATATCACTCAGGGTAGTGGAACACTGGCCTCTGGCAGTATATTACTGTCACTTACTTTTCACAGTATTGTATTTTGTGTCACTAATTTTACGTAGAAATGCCGCTTCTTTGTATGACAAGCTTAGTGATATAACGACTGTTATAGTTTTTGACGTGAACTCCGTCCACTACGAATAGTTCTCACACAAATCCATGAACTTTAATGGGAAGGAAGGTCAGAGTCTCAGATCTAATAGACGAGACTAAGCACTATGATGCGGTAGGATATCGATTGTAGCCTGCTCTAGAGGTACTATCCTGTCGGTAACCTGAATTGTTTCACAGAAGTTTCTGACATGCTAAATCTGAACAGCAGGAAGAGGATTTCAACCGTGCACCTCCCAACCACGACTCTGAAGTTACGACAAGATGACTGTCACTTCTCTGTTTACAATTATTTTTATGACTGCAGCTGTACATAGCTTATCACATCCTTACGTAAGTGTTGAGAAATACGGCATCACTTTTTATTGAAACCCGTGGAAGCTGTCACCAAATGCATTTTTTAAATAGTAGACGTAAATAGGCATAAAATACATATACCGGCAAGCAACTGCCGCAATGTCTCACAATCGAAAAATAATCTGGAAGAATGCTGAATAAGAATAATTTAGCCATAAGTCTCTAATCAAATGAACTACGCATGCCTGAGAAATTTAAATTAAACTGAGAGGTTGAACAGTTTGTGTCAAGCTCACAGTAGAACGGACGGACGGAAGGACGCACGCGCGTACACACACACACACACACACACACACACACACACACACACACACACACACACAATCTACTAACTTCCGATTCGGTTAAAGGGATCTGAAAGGACCATTACCCCTGAGTGCAATTAGATACTAGCTAGTACACTCCCCTCCCTCACATTATCACCAATTTTAGCACCTAAATAAACTGTAGACTGAAAGACTTTTCGAGGAACTTTTATTTTTAAAATGATGAAAGATGAATGATATCTAGTGTGTGTGTGTGTGTGTGTGTGTGTGTGTGTGTGTGTGTGTGTGTGTGTGTGTGTGTGTGTTAGAATGACTGACGAAGGAATTCGTGGTGCATTGCAAAAGCTACCTGCAACTCCTCTTCGGCTAAGATATCCGCAGTACACTTGTTACAAAACATATTTCCCCTGCATTATTCCTCTCCATTGCAGCACTTGCTTGACCTGTACACTGTAACCCCATTTTAAATCAACCAAGTTAAAATGTGTGAACGAAACCGTTCGTTAATCACTTGATTGCCTCAACTCTTACTTCTGAGCTGGCAGAAACTGGAAGTTTTCGAGCTGTTAATGCTTTGTGTCTTACCAAAACCACTAATAACAATAATAATAAATAACAACAACAATAATAATAATAATATGTACAGCAATATAGGAGCCCTTAGGCAGTTACTGCTGTGTCGTTCTGGTTTGAAGCGAGTGATGAAGCAATTTCGGGACTACTCAAAGCACAACATATGTATGTTGTGGGTGGACTAGGTGAGAAACCTGTAACCTTCGACACATTAATGCTACTTAGAAAAAGTAATTATTGATAACTTACATATAAAACAAATTCAGTGATCTCTCTTTTGTAATTCTGACAAGAAATTACGGACTGAAATTCCATTGAATGAAAGGGGAGGGGGGGATTTTGAGCTCCTATAGAAGCTGTTTGGCGCGTCGCCCTAAGTTTATGCCACTGTCCACGGGAACTGTTGTCGAAATAGGCGATATGTGACGTTTACGTCACGGAGACTGGAGTAAACTTTCGCAAGGCACAACGTTCAAACGATCGCAACAACAGCACAAAAATCCTACATTCACTGGATATATATTCAGTAATTTCTTGTCAAAAAAATAAATTAATGCCTTTTTTCGAGGCTGACGAATTTATGGAAACGTGTTGGTCTTTGTCTCATGAACCCAATGGTACATTATTCAGCTTGGCGAAAAGAAATTGCACTATCTTCATGAATAGTCAAAAGTCAAGAAGTTACGTGCTTCTCCTTATGAACACCGGGTCTCTCTTCTCTCATGTCACGCTAGAAAATTGCAACTTCGTTTTTGTCATGTGTAAATATTCAGTTCAAGCACGCGCTTTGTGCGACTGAAATTTCATGTACCCTTCCGCTAGAACTGTCGCAATGTTGTGTGTAGTAACAGGGACAGCAACACTCAAAGGATAAGCAGAATTCCAGCAGAAACTGGGTTGCTTTGCTGCATGGAGGTACGGGGCAGCCAGCGCGCCGCAGGCCGCCGCACGAAACGCGAGGCGGCAATCTGGACAAAGATGAAAGGGCAACAAATTGTAAACTGTTTGACAAATGGTTCAAATGGCTCTGAGCACTACGGTACTTAACAAAAAAATGGTTCAAATGGCTCTGAGCACTATGGTACTTAACATCTGAGGTCATCCGTCCCCTAGACTTAGAACTACTTAAACATAACTAACCTAAGGACATCACACTCATCCATGCCCGAGGCAGGATCTGAACATGCGACCGTAGCAGCAGCACGGTTCTGGACTAAAGCGCCTAGAACCTCTCGGCCACAATGGCCGGCAAACTGTTTGACAACAGACAAAGGGCACTGGAGCTGGCAGTATTTTTAATTCCGAGATGTAGTAAAATACAGTAGATGTTATCGGGTTAGAGATGCGGAAAATACCTTACGATTCTGTACCGTGCTGCATTAGTACCGCGGTTACGTTGCTTCCTCTTGACAATTCTCTTCTGATACTGTCTGCAACAACCAAAGATACCAAAGACACCAAAGAATCGATACACATTTGACAACCACGTCTGTATTGCCAAAATCTATTCTTGTGTCTCGCTGTCTTGTCTGTCGCCCTACAGCAGACACACTCACGCTGCCGGACTACTGGTTAATCTTCTGTCTTTGAAAACACTTCCGTTAGATCTAATATCGCAATAGACTGATCTTGCACCGATCTATCATACAGGCGCATAAAATTCCACTTAAAAAAACACATTCTGATTGTAATTATAAACAAGCCGACGTTCTTCATTCACAATGATCGTCGCAAGAAACAGGCGATGCGCAGCAATTGTTGGGGCTGACTCCATCTACTCATTGCAAATCCTTAATTACAAGTATCTGACCAAGTGCCATAGAAAATGCGCCTGAAGACTTATGAAACATACCTGGTGTATAGTTTGGGCTAAAACAGTGTGATTGAGAAGGAAGACGATTTCAAATATAATAAGCGCTGCTTCAGCTACGACCGCCTATCAACCAGGGGACAGAGCAATAAAAATGTGCAATAACTGCGCGGCTACGACGTACGTAAAGTAGTGTATTACTGTGTCCAAGGTCTTACGAGTAGTCATGGGAGCTGAGCAGACAAGAAAGCTTGTGGGAGACTCACGAGGACTGTGTTACGTGCCGATTCTTGCTTTGATGAGACAACACCACTTCAGAGAGCGTTTTCAGAAGCTAACTGTAGATAGATACTCTTAATACGCCCAGAGCCCAAAATATAATTTAAATCGAGAGAGAACTTACTCACTAGTAAGAAAATCAATATAGAAATAAGAAAACGATTCATAAATACGTTTGTCTGAAGTATGGTCACACATAGGTGTGAAACTCGGATTACCGGAAAGAAGAGAGCTGACGTTTAGAAGCTCTTGAGATTTGGTATTGCAGAAGGATGTTCACGATCAGCTGGGGCGGACAGAGAGAGAGAGAGAGAGAGAGAGAGGTGGTAGGAAACCAGATCCGTCTGGAAGCACTCTTAGAGCACATTTAGTCACATCATAATTGGAATAATAGCAGAAGGAGCTATTCAGGAAAGAATATAATGGATTGACCAAGGAAGTGCCGTATAATAAATTGTGAGTCATCTGTAGTATGCTAGCTAAGAAGACATGACGAGGACGGGAGACAAAAAAAGTGCAATGCTGGCCGCAGTACAAAGAAACAAAGAAAATGAACGCTTACGAGAAGCAGTAGTCAGGAGTTCTTTTATATTACGTACTACACTGATCTCAGATTAATCTGAAATAAACTGATTTCATGGCCAATTCAGTGAGAAACCGTTGAACAATATATGGACATGTATACGCTACATGACGCAGGATTTCACATTCATAAATTAGAGCTTGAGCGAACGTAGTGACAATTCTGATGAAAAAATTGCTTTACATTTCTCCGTGAATGCAGACACAGAGTAAAGGACATACAAATTGCAGAGTTGTTTAACGAACACAAGCACGTATGGGCATATTCTGAAGAAAAAAAATCGGAACGTGGCATAAAAGCAAGCAACATCAATTACGCCTACGCCAACAATAGCCGACGTAAATTATTGTGCGTAATGTGGATTTAAACCGATGAGCCAAAACATTAATGAGATAATGACCATTCACCACCTACTTAATACTAGGTTGGTCCGCTTTAGGAACGCAATACAACAGCGATTCTGAGTGGCATAGATTCGAAAAGTCCTTAGTAGGCTTGAGGAAACGTGTGGCACCAGGTGTCTACACACAGATCACGTCCTTGACTTAAAATGTGTGCCGGTGGTTTGCGGACGCGGGGCTGACGCCTGACAGCACCCCTGGTGTGTTCCATCGCGTTCAGATCAGGCGAGTTTGGCGGCAAGTTCATCATCATGCTCCTCAAGCCACTGTAGTATGATTCTGGCCTTATGAGCAGACAATCATCCCACTGGAAAATGTCATCGTAGTCAGGGAAGAGATCAAACACGAATAGATGCAAGTGGTCCGCAATAATGTTCACGAAGTTCAAAGCAGTTGTGGTGCCGTCGATTACCAGCACAAGACAGACAAATCCAGATGAATGTCCCCAAGAGCACGATACTGCTCCACCCGACTTGTGAGCGTGGCGCGGTGCGTGTATCGAGTAGCCGTTCACCTGGGTGACGGCGTATCCAGACATGACCCAATTTAGCTCATCCCATCCACACAGCAAACTTAAGTGACGATGCTGTTGGATCAACATGGAAACACGTAGGAGTCGTCTGTTGTGATGTCTAATTTCGTGATGGCCACTCTAGTGCCTGCGTCAAAATAGCAATCTGTCATCACATCTGCCTAGATTGCCGCCTGTCCTGCTGTACAGAACAGACAAGCCACCGACCTTCACGTTCCGTGACAAGACGTGGAGGTCCAGCACCCTCTCACCGGCTCGTAGTCTTACTGTCCTTCAAGCACTTTCCACATATGATCACGAAAGCAATACCTGAACAGTTGAGCAATATCGCTGTTTCTGAGATGCTAGTTCCCAGGTGCCAGGTCATATCGTTTGGTTCGTTGGTTTATTTGTGGAAGGGGACCAAACAGCGACGTCATCGGTTCCATCGCATTAAGGAAGAATGGGGGAAGGAAGTTGAACGTGCCCTTTCAAAGGAACCATCTCGGCATTTGCCTGAAGAGATTTAGAGAAATCTCGGAAAACCTACATCAGGATGGCGGGTTTGAACCGTCGTCTCCCCGAATGAGAGTCCAGTTTGCTAACCACTGCGCCACCTTGCTCGGTCATACCTTTTCTTAAAATTCTCCTGTCCAAGAGGAGTCTCTCATTCCGCATAATACAGTCAGGCCTATTTCTATCTACATAGTTGCGCTTTGGTGTTCCTCAATGGGTTATTCCTTCTCTATGCAGGTTGCCTTTGCAACGTATCGTAGTTTCTGATGTATTAGTTATCTGTACATTAACATCTTGTTCGACTGTTGTAGCTTACCTATTATGTCCTTCCTCAGACACAGGAGGCTGTCTACATTCTCTACGACTTGACTTTCAATTTCCCAATCCATCTACACATACAATATCTGAGTCTTAGCGTACACAATCTTCAGGATAGCATCCACTTCAATTTTATGAATATTTATCACTGTCATTTTTGTATCTTCATTCTCGAAGAAGGGGCAGTCTATTATGGTGTTAAGCTTTATTTTGTACTCAATTTGTATGTTCGCCAGTCTCCTCTATTTGTCAATTTCATCCAGAACCAACATGAAAACGACCAGTGGAAACCCATCTCCTTGGTTAACTCATTTCAAAGCCTCTGACACTGAACTTTGGAGGAAAAAGCTAAAGATTTTGATAGACATTTGGGGACAGGAAAATGAAGTTAAGGAGGGCATTTGAGGGTACAGCCCTATAATGCTGAAAACCAGAACTTTAAAAATCACATGCTGCTGTGCGAGCGCGTTTTATTGTGACGGGACAGTAAAGTACTATTGTGCCACCGTGTGCGCGACGGCTGTGGGAACGTGCCTGCTGCACTAGCTGAACTCAGCGGCTATAGCGTTCGACAATGCCCAGCTGGTGACTACAGTATTCGGACTCAGCGACTGGCGGACGAGTATGGGAAATCCCACAGCTGCAGGACAGAAGCACGAAAGCTTATGTTTTCGCTCGGCACCTGGAAAAAGCCTGGTACATTTAGCCTTTGTCGAGGGGCATGAGTACACGCCATGACAGAACTGAATGACCAAAATAACTACTAATTAGTTACATATTCAATAAAAATTTGTCGAAGATTGTTACAGAAAAACCAATAACAACTTTAAAAAGAGAAATTTAAACCGAATGCGTACGAGACATTGCGCCTGCGACAAAGGAAATGAAAGGGACAGTCAAATGGAAAAAGTAAGTAAATTGTTTATTTTTATCAAAGCAATCGCCGTAATTGTTATAAAGGAGCTTTCAATAAGTAATGGAACACTTTTTTTCTGAAAGCAGGTTGGTTTTATTCGGGATTCCAATACGTAACACTATTCCCCACTCTTGACTACAAGAGCCTATTTTTCAACGTAATCTCTGTTCAATGCAACGGCCGTACGCCGCCTTACTGGGAGGGCTGCATGTCCGCTGGTGCCTCTTTACTGGTCGACGTCGGAGCCAACGTCTTTTTGCATCGATAACATTATCACCCACGTACTGTTTCCCGCGGAGTGCATCTTTCATTAGGCCAAACAGATGGACGTCGGAAGGTGCGAGCTCCGGGCTGTAGAGTGGACGAGGGTGAGCAATACAACGAAGTTTTGTGAGCTCCTCTCGGGTGCGCGGACTTTGTGTGAGGCCTTGCGCTGTCATGGAGGAGGCGAAGTTCGTCTGCATTTTTGTGAAGACAAACATTCTGAAGTCATTTCTTCAGTTTCCTGAGGGCTGCACAACGACACTTTAGATTTGATTGTTATACCATGTGGCAGGACATCAAACAGAGTAATTCCTTGAGAGTTCCAGAAGATCTTCGCCATGACATTAGCGGCTGAGGGTTTGGCTTTGAACATTTTCTTCGGAGGAGAGAAGATGTGACGCTGCTCCATGGATTACCGTTTTGTTTGCGGTTCGGAGTGATAAATCCACGTTTCATCACCTGTGACGATGTTCAACCAAAAATTGTCACGATCAGCCTCGTAACGCACAAGCTATTCAGCACAGATGGTCTTTCGTTGTTCTTTACGGTCTTCTATTAAGCAGCGAGGAACCCAGCGAGCACACAACTTCCACTTCTCCAACTGGTGGACGAGTGTGTCAGAACTGCCAACAGAGACGACCAGCTGTCAGTGAGGGGTTTGTTTGTGATCCGTCAATCACCTCGAGTGAGAGTGTCCGCAACTTCCAACACTGGAGTAGTCACAGCTCTATGGGGCCAGCTGACATGTGAGAGATCGGACAGGATTGCGCGACCTTGTTGCGGTGATCACAGACACCTCACCCAGCGGCTCGCCGTGCTTTTATTCACTGCCACGTTTCCGTAGAGTTTCTGCAAGCGCCTATAAATATCTGCGATGTTCTGGCTTTCCGCTAAAAGAAACGCGTGATAGCTCCCATGTTGGCACCTTCGTTACAGACGCCATTCTGAAGGTTACGTACAGCGCCGTTATCTGTCAGAACTTCATGAAACTATAGGGGCTAAAGCGAGAATATTCCACGTAGTTCCACAACATATTCAGAGTTTTTTCAACCGAAATTGGCCGAGAAAAAGTGTGTTACATTATTTATTGAACTTTCCTCGTACACTTATCCCACTGTGAGCCAAAACGGTCATTGCCCTCATGGAAAGATGTTTGCGGTTGCCGTCGGAACCATGATTGTAGCTACGCGAGCACCTCTTCGACCGAAGCAAATGAACGACTGACAACTGTCTTTCTTCACGGATCCAAAAATACGGAAACTGCTTGTATTATCCTGCAGCAGAATGATGGCGTTCGTCAACATTACTGGCCTTCTGGAGTTCATGGCACGTTTTAATTTTTGCAAACGTCGAATCCGTTTTTTATACTTCCTCACGTCTAACGGAGAATTCTATGTCAGCAGCTTATTATTTATTTCTGCTTTGAGTGGTGTTGCTTCTTGCAACTGATTATGCGTTGTAGTATTAGTGACACAGTACGCAGTTGTGTGCCAATTATTATGCAGCAAAAATAATAACATCGATGTGCGTATTTATACATGCGATTGTGTCGTATAGTGCGAACGTACTTCCATCGTTCTGAATGCATTAAGTGAATTCTAGTTGAACAGAATTCATTAGTAGATCTAACGACGAAAGCTTGACAGTATGTGTTACTTGTTTTTAAGTTTTCGTGGAGTGGGAGGATGATTATAGTATATTGATTTCTGTTACGATGTTTGTACAAATGGTAACAACGTGTTAACACATTTGGGTAACTACGGTTTCGGTTTTAGCGTTTGCAAGGAAGAATGCCTTATTCACTAACAATAAGAGTACAAAGTATTCCCAGTTGCAAGAGGCAACACCATTCAAAGCTGAAATACACGGGCCCTAATCATAGTTGAATACCAAGCTGCTAACATGGAGTTCTCCATTAAATGCGAGAAAGTACGAAAAACGCACGTGAACCTAAATAAAAGCAGTTACCACACGAATCTGTAGACAGGTACAACTGTCCGCCGAACACTATGCTACAAAACCAACTTATGTTTTATAAGAAAAAAAATAAAATGGAATCATTTACTCCACTCAATATTAGTGATGCATGCAGAAATAAAGCATGGTACGAGTCAAATATTCACAATTTAATTCGAAGGTCACAAACGCAAGAACACCTAAACAGGAACACAATGTAGTGAAACCAGATGCTGTGTCGCGTCATGTCATGTTAGATAATTTTTAACCACCGACGTCTGCTAAGGCGCAATTATTTCTACTTTATAGTGAGAACTGCAATACTGGGATCTAAAAATAAATAATTTTACAGTTAAAAGGCGACCACGACATCACTTACAAAATTTCACATGACTGAACCCGAGCTATGAGAAGTTAATCTTTGTTTTTGCTTGAGATTTCACGAATATATTCCAGGCACACACTTTGCTACTCGATTACGAGGCCCACCCACATGGTATAGGTATAAATGAAAAAAAAGTGTTATCTAATTCGCTTATTTCGAATTGAAAATACGGATTTTCGCGCTTTATTTCCTCGTATTCGGAGTTTGCTGCCAGGACACTAGGTGCGCTGCTGTCATGTTTCCGTATCGTAACATGGGCCTTGCACTTTTTTGGTGTTCTGTGGTCAGAATTGGAGCAGGGCGCGTTTCAGTGGTGTCCGAAACAGTACGAAAGCGGGGACCTGTGTTCTTTTCTCCCCCACGCGTCTCGGCAGCGAATACTTGCGAATATTTCGGCGATTTAGCTAGCTTGTGAAGTCGGAATAATTCACGCTAGGTGAAACTGGACCAAAACTCAAAGATATTTTGCGACTATTTTGAAAGCGATTTGTACTTGTGGTTTTGATTGGCGGAACTTTATTTTTAAAACATATACCGATGAACTTTGAACTTTTTTTGAAGTTTTACTAGAATTTACACGTTAGTTAACGTGATATATTGCTCTGGTTTTGTTTTGCTTTAGATCTTTCATACAGTCGTTAAGTTGACTCAGTGTACGAACCAGAACAATAAACTGTTTTTTATTTAAACAAAAAATTCGAGTGTACTGTTAAAATTACATAATTTTTATTCACTGCATATAACATTTCTGCCTGAACATTTTTAATTATTGATTGTAGATACATTGATTATAAAGTGCAATTGCGAAAATTGTGTGTGTGTGGTTGGTCGCTAGACGTTAGCGCTGCCAAGAAGTAAAACCCAACCACGCGTCCTCGTACGCTCAGGAACAACAAAACCCATCTTGCAAATTTAAGCCATAGTTCAATTAGTAATTCGTGCAATCGCACTTAGAGACTCAAGAGCAACAAACAATAACTCAAAAACCTTTTTTATTTATAATACCGTACAGTCAAAGACTGAAAAAATACTGGAACACGGGGCAAACTACTTACACAACTGTGAAAGATATGTCCAGCTACAGGAAAACCGTAAGTGGCTGTTAGGCAGGATGAAAATTAACATCACAGTAGATGAGAACCACTACCAACGAGGAAATTAAGAGGTACTGGGAAGACAGAAGGCGTGCTGAACAAGGTACTTGTGACCCTATAAGGGCGGATTAAACGACATAAATAAAACAGAATAATAATAATAGCCGTGTCACAGATAAGACTGTCTAGACACAGCTAATTTGCTAAGATGTCTCATACGAACTTATCTGTTGTAAAACGGAACGACTAGGCACGAAGACTGTTCTTTACTTGGCTTGGTTATTGTAAATTCTAGTGACAAATCCGAAGCTCGTGGTTTCGCGGTCGCGTTCTAGCTTCCAGAGCACGGGGTCAGGGATATTCATCTGCCTCGAGATGACTGGGTGTTGTTGCTGTCATCATTCATGAAAGTGACGAGATTAGACTGAGCAAAGGCTGGGAATTTGTATGGGCGCTGATAACTGCGCAGTTGAGCGACTCCACAAACCAATCATCATCATCATCATCATCATCATCATCGAGTGACTAAGTGTGTATGTGATTGGATGCATTCACTTGAACAAGAAGTATACACTGTGGAACTCTGAGTAATAGGAGAAACAATTTTTAAGAGCGACAATAGTGCCTAAATATATAGGCTAAGAACATAAATTTCGAACAAATAAAGAAATTTCTGCGGAAATTGAAAAAGAACACTGCGGATCTACGAACATATAGGTTGATTCGCACTGCAGTGAACAGCTAAGAAAGTCTACAGAAGCTATGAAGATACTAATCACCTGTCGAAGGAAATAAAAGACGTTATGATCGAAACAAATATAACGAACGAGGCAGTATACAGCAAATTTATTCAATAATTAATGACTAAATAATGTACGACGCGCAGAAAAATTATATAGCTATTGCTACATCGATTTTTTTAATGCCGCCTCTTTGTCCGCACACCTACTTCAGAGAAGTTTTGGTAAGGAGTACATACATAATACTTCCATGTCGAAATTTACGCTGAATTAAAAACAAACAAAATGCATTATTATTATCCTGGAAGGCTCTTCATGTGGAAATGGGTGAAAATACTCTGCATTATTCCACCGTCATTGAACATACAAACGAAATCCTTGTATATTTGGTGGTTTTTTTGCAGCATTTCGTATACTAAACGAAGATGCTGCCGTTCAGTCTTCAATTGTCAGCTGTTTTAAAACTAACGACTGAAGAAAGATAGCACTGACGAAGAGAGTATTAAAATATATTGGTTGACTTTTTCATCGAAAAAACTCCGAAATTTTACTAAAGAAGATTACAAAAAGCTATGGTGAGGTATCTTAGCACTTAGCATAAAAGGTAAGTATTTGGTCTACATATAAAATAAATTCCATTTCATTACACACTAGCAGCCGTACTGTGGACGGCAACACAGTCTTAATTGATTGAACAATTCAGAACACACCGCGTTCAATCCCATGGCAACTCTGGTTTTCCTTTGAGATTTCCCTATGGCAAATCCCTTGCTAATTCCTTCGATAAAGCCACAGTCAATTCACTCTTCCACCTTTTCCAACCAAAATAGTTCTCTGTCCATAGCGATCTCGCTGTCGACGAGGCGTTAAAACTACGTGCCAAAAATTGCACTTACACGTTTACTAGCCCAATATCTCTTCAGGCAATTAAAATTCAACAGCAAAAGTTGACTAAACATTAGTGGTTGGGAAAAGTTTTCACCATAGCTGAATTTGCTAGACGTCGCAAACTGTTAACGTAATGGACTGCATAGCTACTACAAAATGAGAAAGGCGTAGGAGGGTCGCTGGAGGAAGAGAGAATGGGAAAGAACAGGCAAGAGACGCAGACATAAATACACAGTCCCAGCAAGCAGCAATCAGCCAAAGTGCTTGACATCGAGCGCGCTAGTGGCGTGTCAGTCGCCCATCTCTCCTCCTACGACTGCCAGCTCGTTCGCTGCATCTGGGATTCCATTTTCTTACGCATGAGATGCTTACCTTAGTGCATTTAATAGAGAATTGTTCCGATTATTCTACATATCCTACTTGCTTAGAGCTGAATTCCTCCAAACACACACACACACACACACACACACACACACACACACACACTCTCTACCGCTGAACCATCATTGAACATGAGCTACATGTATATCATATTTTCGCATCACATATCTGTGCGGTCAAACCTAGTAGACGTTTATACCAGGTGTCTCTCCTGAGAGTCGTCCGGCGCGTTTCGGCAGATATTTGCAATTTCGTTTTATTACGACTCGTGACGACTTCCATGCGACGCCCAGTGACAAGAGAAAGCGTCGGTTTGTTGCCCATTACAAACAAAATTATTTTTAAATCAGAATTTTACATGTCCATTCGACAGAGCGCTTCAACATTAGTAACCTATCCTGTATTACCAGAGACAGTGAAACACCAATAATCAACAGCAGTCCAGCGGTGACTCGTCAGTCTTGCAGCACGCTTGGCGGTAGCAGTTACAGCGCGGGTCCGGGGAGTGATGTCGTTGCAAGAGTATTGGTTTGTCTTCGTGTCCTTGTCAACACACATCCATAAATCAAACACTGCACTAGTCTAATCTAGTATCGTTCTATCGATTAGGCACGTAATATTCCGCTTTAAAAATATTTTTGTTTGTAACGAGAAACAAACCGACGCTTTGTCTTGACACTGCTCGTCGAATGAAAGACGTAGAGAGCACTATTTTTTTGGGCTGGCTACGGTTACACAATGCAATAACTAAGTTGCAAATATCTGCTGGAACACCACAGTAAATGCGCCTGACGACTCTTACGAGAGACATCCTATAAATTATTTTGCCGACCAAGATCTAGAAGACAAACTACATTTGCAACATGTCAATGGAATCTACCTAACACTGTTCGAAGTATTCAGTTCAGTAACAGACTACAACCATCGTTTGGCTACTAACATACTCTATAACGCTTAATACAGACTAGGGGTAGGAAGTGGTTGTCTGCCACCTTATCAGAGAAAATACACGCGACGCCAACGGGATTTGCTTCTTTTTTATGTTTAAAAATAAACGGAAAGTATTGCCAATAACAACACACAATAGATATTTCCTGCATGTAATATGTCCAGTTCTACATTTCAAGACCGAACAGAGGAATGTGGTCGCTGCCTGGCACAGGAAGGTACTCCACATCAAAACTGATGTCCCTGTATAGGAATACCAGAGGAAACGGCTTTTTGAACGGTCCGTGGAATCTGTCAATAGTTTTTTCTTATATTGGCCTGAACGAGGACGGTGGGGGTGGGGAGAAAAGACGACGACTTATGTTGCAATCAAGCATCCCAACGTCACAGTTGTAATGTAAGAGAATGCAACTAAAGCGGAAAAAAAACTTTTTTATTTCAATTTTGATCGTACACTCTGTGTCAGAAACTTCAAGGTGAAAAAGTAACAAACAACAAATGAGCGTCGATTGTGCTCTAAGAGTTACAGTCTGCAAACAAAATTACGCTTTTGTATAACCCACTTAAAGCAACTCATATCCAAGACACAAGAACTGTTTCTAAAGTTCTTGAATCCTGTTCCAATAGCACGATGACAACCTATGACCTTCGTTCCGGCAAAGTGCTTCGTAGACTTTATCGGGTTACTTCAGGTTGAGAGGACACAAAGCGGCAAACTACATGCTTTACGACAGTGAGATTACCCGCAGTAATGTAGCTAAGCTACATGGGCCACCAGAGCTGCCTGCAACGTCTGAAAGTAGTTCCTCCGTGTCTACGGATTCAGTCCATAATGTATAGATGATCCGTTTTCTGTGGTGTGACAGGGAATATGGATAGAAGCGTGATATGGCATTGTCCCATAGTAATTTTTATTCGTACTTTGTTAATCCGTAGTATCTTTAAATTAAAAATAATTTCTCGGTTGTAGGATTACTTCATACATGGTGAGCAAGTGACTGTGTCGGTCATAAAACGAAGCAAATACGAAAATATGTGTAACTTGTAACAAAAATTCAGCACACATTCATCACTTGGAATCAAATGAACATTGTGGATCTAGAAGTCCTGATAAAAACAGGGAAATAATTTTCACAAGAAACTTGGGTTTCCTTAAAATTTTTATAAGACGTCAGAATAGGTCAGTACAAAAGCATAAAACAAAGCTGCATTCCAGCTCATATAAGCAATATAAGTAACCAGAAAAGCAATATAGGTCTCTCAGAGAGCATTTAGCAGCTTTCGTAGGGTTCTTAAGAGGAGAACATGTCCGGCCAGGAATCCATGGAAAGCATACAACTTGAGCTCAAACTAGATTAAAATTAGGGGGGGGGGCATATTGCCTTGTAGGATCATCTGACACGAAGTTTCGAGATGCGAATCCTATAGCTGGACAGCGGATTAAGAATAGAGATATGAAAACGCTCCTTGAGAGATGTTGCTGAAAACAGTACAACTGTACCTCCACATTTCCATTCAGTGGTAATGAATAAACCTTAACATGTCTCTGCTTTACTTCAGGTAAGTGCATGAAGAGAATAGACAATCAGTTAAATGATCATCTCTGACGAGAACGGAATGCTTACACTAATGGGTACTAATAATGCTTACACTAATGGGTACTAATCACACATTCAACTACGTTGTAAACAAAATTTTATTGCTTGATTTCTATAATGATTACGATCAACACGCAAGTATTACGGAGATGCTTTGGGAACTCAAACTAGAGTCCCTTGAGTGGGAGTGACGTTCTTTTCGAAGAACGCTATTGAGAAAATGGCTCTCAGCACTATGGGACTTGACATCTGAGGTCATCAGTCCCCTAGAACTTAGAACTACTTAAACCTCACTAACCTAAAGACACCACACACATCCATGCCCAAGGCAGGATTCGAACCTGCGACCGTAGCGTCGCGCGGCTCTAGACTGTAACGCCTAGAACCGCTCGGCCACTCTGGCCGGCGCTATTGAGAAAATTTAGAGAAGAAGCATTAGAAGCTGACTGTAGAACTTGACTGGCACCAACGTAGACTTCGCGTAAGGACCACGAACATAATATGTAAGAAATTAGGGCTCTTACGGAGCTCTTTCCTCGCTCTGTTTGTGAATGGAACAGGAAGGGAAATGACTAACGATGGTATAACGTGCCATCCACCACGCGCCGTACGGTGGGTAGCGGAGTATCTGTATAGACGTTTATGCAGACCCTTATCCATTCATTCATTACGATTTGTCGGGTCAGGACCTCTTTCACGTCTTATACGTAAATCATCATCATCTTAGAATTTTGCCCAACCTGCTTTGTCAAATGGTCTCTCGATCTTCCACTAGGCCGTATTGTATTTCGTCTCTTACACAATCAAAGTGTTTAGTAATGACCTTTTCCCGTAACTTTATCCCGCTGTATGAACAACCTAACCCCGTTTCAATTGAACAATGAGCTCCCTATACCTTGCGTTTTCCCTCATCCTTTAGTCTTCCTGCTGCTTCTCGTTATTATCAACATGACTTTTCATTGCTGGCACTGCAACCCTTAGTTTTCACATTTCGCGGTCAAGTCATAACCAGTAATGAAGATTGACAACAAATTCCTTTTCAGACACATCGGGATCGTTGCTTTGAGAACTAAGCCTAAATGAACAGGATTCGCAGTCATTTTTGCTCTTGCATTTATTTCCTTTTTTATCCAGCCAACAGTTGTCGTCAACGTTCTATGACTTCACTGATACTATACTGGAATTTTGATCTCAGTTCTAGCGCTCGCAAAAACTACGAGGGCGTGCTGAAAAGTAATACTTCTGATTTTTTTGATGTGAGAGCGCTTGAACGTTTCTAAATGAAACAAACGTTATTAACTTTCTCCATCTTTATTATTCATGTCTAGATATTTATTCCTCGACCGTCACCCTGGTGACGTACACATTTCTCCGAACGAGAGACCAATGTGTTGATACCATCACTGTAGAACGTGTTTAATTTTCCTGACGCAGCTACCTTATCACCTCTGCTTGCACCGCTTCAGCACTATCAAACTGAAGTCCTTGAAGATGTTCTTTAAGTTTTGGAAACGTACGAAAATCGGTTGGTGTCAAGTCGGGACTGTATGGAGGGCGATCGATGAGAGTAAGCGCTCGTGCGTGGTTCAAAATGGTTCAAATGGCTCTGAGCACTATGGGACTTAACATCTATGGTCATCAGTCCCCTAGAACTTAGAACTACTTAAACCTAACTAACCTAAGGACATCACACAACACCCAGCCATCACGAGGCAGAGAAAATCCCTGACCCCGCCGTGAATCGAACCCGGGCGCGGGAAGCGAGAACGCTACCGCACGACCACGAGCTGCGGGCTCCCGCGTGGTCCGGCCACGCTAAAGAAGAGGGCGAATTCTTCGAATTCCAGCTTTTAGTTTTCTGAGGATCTCTCATGCACCGACACAGCTACGTTACATCTCGCAACGTTACACGCTACAATTCGGAGCCCTCTGGCGACAGAGGGTTGCAACTTGCGTCAGCGATGCGGGAACGTCTGTCGAATAATACGCATGACATGTAATGCCTCTACCGACATTGAGCACAAAATAAGAATTTCGGAGGCTTTACTTTTCAGCACGCCCTCGTAATAATGAATTAAGGACGGGTCCGCCTTTTGCCACTAGGTTACACAATTATTGTTTTGCCTTAATACCCACGTAAATTTTATCACAGCTGCAGTATCCTCGGTGGGCTTTTTTCGTTCATTTTTCTGGAATACATGCATACAGATCATGTTTAGATTAGGAAATACGTTACATAGGATTTTGTTGTTATTTAAATTACATACGTACTTTTTTTTTACGTTGTGTGTATCCTGTGGCTGCCAACTGAAATCAGTCGCAGGTCTAAATTAGTACACCATGTCATCTGCAAACATACGGGACGTTACGATATCGTCTGAACTGAATTTTTGCTTATAATCTACCTATTTTAAAGGTATTTATACTCCGTTAAGAATTATGGCATATGCCCCTTTTTCGTACCACTGCTGTATTTAGCTCGTCCTGAGCTGCTGTTGGTTTTTATTTGTGTGCCGTACGTGTTTTTGTTGTTTTTGTGTAGTTGGACAGGTCACTCCAACAATACAAAAACAAAAAAACTGGAAGCGCAAATCTGAAGAGTCCGTCCACATTTGGAATCCCTCTCCTTGAGCATGATAATGCCAGGCCGCACACAAGCGCAGCGACTTCTACAACAATCCGATGCCTTCACTCTCATCGATCATCCTCCAAAGCCCCGACTTGGCCCCAACCCATTTTTGCCTGTTTCCGAAACTCTCCGCGGACTTCACTTTGATCGTCATGAAGAGGTGTAAGCAGAGGCAAGGTTGTGAGTGAGGTGAGTCTGTAACTCAGTCAACAATGTCACACATTCTACAGTGACGATATCAACAAACTGGTCTCTTGTTGGGAGAAATGTGTTCGTCGCCAGGGGGGCTATGTTGAGAAATAAATATGCAAACATGAATAATAAAGACGTAGAATGTCAACAGAGTTCGTTTCAGTCAAGCTTTTAGAGTTTTCACATAAAAAATTCGCAAGCATTACTTTTCAGCACACCCTCATAATATCGATTGCTGTATTGTTTCATAATGCGGTCAATGGAGAATAAATAAATGGGTGTCATCGAAAGACAATGCATTACGGAATGATATCAGCAGTGTGTAATCTTACTAAATACATGGAACTTTAAATACAGCATCTCAGCAAAGAGGGAAAGAATAATACCGGTAGTGTTCCAAGGTGTTTAGCTAACGACTCTTCTGCTACAGCCTTTATTCGTTTTTCATGTTTGACTATTTCTAGATTAGCAGCCTTTCACGTCCAAAAATTTTAGTATAATTTGATTAAAATAACTTCCCGGAGGGGCAGAGTGGAAGGGGATAACCGGTCACAGTTTTTTCTCGAGCGCCACGTGCTCCTGTGTTACCTGTTCTGTAGCTGCATGCAGCAGCCCTTTGAAGAGTGGCAGGCTGCATAACAGCAAAAGCGCCCCAGCCATTGCAATCTGTCAATCACTCAGTTTTATACGAGGTACAGGGCACGTCAGATACGAGCCAATTTTGCGTTAAATGAGCAGGTCACAGAGTGAAATTTTTCTGAGTATGTGATTGCAAGTACTGGGTCACAGTCCTGGAGAGCAAGCAGCTGACGCGCGCAGCGAGCTGTTTACTGTGCGCTACGTACATGAAGTAGGTGAAGAGCCTGAAAGTAAACGTTCTGACTGAACATGGTGCCAAAGTTAACCTCCAGCGAAAGAAAGTTTTGCCAGTGGAGAGCTGCCACGAGGAGCATCTGTCGTACAAGACAAACCAGTTGAACCATGTACAAAAACACAAATGCGTAATTCGGATAGTACAGTAACACCAGGCACCAAGAAGTTGTTTCGGGTGAGGTGTACCGCAAAATCAAGCATTTCGAGGATAATTCAGTCCGCAATGAGCGCTATAATGGGAGGAATAAACGGGAGCAGCTGTCTACGTGTTATGAATGGTAGCGGAGCACGCGTAAGGGTATTTTTGGGAATATGTTCGCTGGGAAAGCGTAGGAGGAATTGGTGTCACAAGAACAAATTACTGAAAGTTGTTCCACAACTAAGGGGGAAAAAAAACACACACCGGACAGACAGACGAGATAACAAGCATAAGAGTTTAGTGGACAATAAGGGTGGAAGTAGTTATGGTGGACAATGAGGTCTTAACAAGACCTGAGGCGCTGAGTCTTCTCTGTGCAGTGGGCAATGTGTTGCTACCTATTTTTTAGTGTAATTACGCTAAAGAACCAAAGAAATAGTATGCCTGCCTAATATTGTGTAGGGCTGCCGCGCACACCCAGAAAGGCCGCAACATGACGAGCACGGGCTGGAATAATGTCTGAAGTAGTGCTGGAGGGAATTAACACCGTGAATCCTGCAGGGCTGTCCATAAATCCTTAAGAGTACGAGGGGGTCGAGATCTCTTCTGAACAGCACATTGTAACGCATCCTAAGTATGCTCAATAATGTTCTTGTCTGGGGAGTTTGGGGGCCAGCGTAAGTGTTTAAACTCAGAAGAGCCACTCTGTTGCAATTCTGGATGTGTGGGATGTCGCATTGTCCTGCTGGAATCGCCCAAATCCGTCGGAATGCACAATGGGCATGAATCGATGCAAGTGATCGCACAGGATGCTTACGTATGTGTCGCCTGCCAGAGAGTCGCATCTAGACATACCAAGGTTCCATATCACTCCAGCTGTATACGCCCCACACCATTACAAAACCTCCACCAGCTTGAACAGTCCCCTGCTGACATACAGGGTCCATGGATTCATGAGGTTGTCTCCATACCTGTACACGTCCACCCGCTCGATACAATTTAAACGAGACTCGTCCGACAAGGCAACATGTTTCCAGTCATCCGCAGTCCAATGTCAGTGTTGACGGGCCCAGGCGAGGCATAAAGCTTTGTGTCGTGCAATCATCAAGGGTACCCGGTGGGCCTTCGGCTCCTAAAGCCCATATCGATGATGTTTCGTTGAACGGTTCGCACGCTGACACTTGTTAATAGCCCAGCACCGAAATCTGTAGCAATTTGCGGAAGGGTTGCACTTCTGGTCACGTTGAACGATTCTCCTTAGTCGTCGTTGGTCCCGTTCTTGCACAATTTTTTGTCTGGCTGCTACAATGTCTGAGATGTGACGTTTTACCGGATTCACGGTACATTCGTGAAATGGTCGTACGGGAACATCATTACTTCATTGCTACTTCATACATGCTGTTTCCCATCGCTCGTGCGCCGACTATAACACTACGTTCAAACTCACTCAGATCTTAATCTGCCATTATAGCAGCAGAAACCGATCTAACAAGTGCTCTAGACACTTGCATAAGGCGTTGTCGACCGCAGCGCCGTATTCTGCATGTTTACATATCTGTATTTGAATATGCATGCCGGTACCAATTTATTTGGAGCTTCAGTGTAATAAGAAGTGGTAACAAAGCCGCCGTGAAGTATCGCAATAGTAGTCATGGGCTGGTAGCTACATTGTGGCGACATGTGGGTGAGAGTAACATGTACGCAGGACAGACACGGGCCAGCAGCACTGCGGAAAACTGCACCGTGTGGCTGTAATAGCCGTAGCGGCGGGTCAGTGTCACCACACCGTGACAAGACAAAGGCTACATGGCTGCGCGCCTGGTTCTGATGTAACAAATGGACACCAGGTCCTTATAAATAGGCCTGACTTGTGAGGCAGACACACTGTGGGTTCCGCAGCCACAACTACAGGGCCATGCCAGCCGACGAGACAACTGATCACCTGCATCCCTTATGCCCATTGTGCATTCCGACGGATTTGGGCGATTCCAGCAGGGCAATGCGATATCCCACACATCCAGAATTGCAACAGAGTGGCTCTTCTGAGTTTAAACACTTACGCTAGCCAGACAAGAACATCACTGAGCATATTTAGGATGGTTTACAACTCTGGGGAGTTTGGTGGCCAGCGCAGCAGCAGCAGCTGTGAGTTCGAGTACGGGTTGGGCCAGCCGCCAGCACTCTTTGCGGTACTTTGTGCCTCAGTGCCGCAGACCTGCCGTCCAAACCAGCCGCCGTATCTCTGCCGGAAGGCAGTGGGTCGTGTTCCACACACAGCAGCCACCACATGCCACCGTGGTGAACTCGTACAGGACTGTGTTGCAAGGAGAGGTTCTCCAGAGCAACGCCGGCGCAGCACATGCAGAGCCGCTGACGTCAGGACCACGGCCTATTGAGGCTGTCGGCCTTTCTCCGGCATATCGTCAGCATCGCAGGAAGCCTACGTGAGCACTCCTCGTCGGAGGAAGCGGCCGTCCGTGAGCCAGCGCCGGCCAAGGTCAGCTGAGTCTGGTGTGATGAAGTTTGGCTTGGGAGGGGGGGAGGGGGGCGGCGCTCAACTGCGCGGTCATCAGCGCCCGTGCAAATTCCCAATTTTTACACAGTCCAATTTTTTTTTTCGCAGTCCAGTCTAGCCACTGTCACGAATGATGATGATGATGATGAAATAATGAGGACAACAAGAACACCCAGTCCCCGGGCAGAGAAAATCCCCAACCCGACCGGGAATCGAACCCGGGACCCCGTGATCCAGAGGCAGCAATGCTAGCCACTAGAACAAGAGCTGCGGACTGAGTCAGGTGTGTGTGCGCCTCACTCAGCCAACCACACAATGCTCAAGTTGAATAAAAGCGTTTCTGTCTGTCAGTAGCGTATCCACGGACCTCCCAGCACGTCGTCAGAACCACTCACCCTACGGAGTGCAAACGCACACTTCAATATGCCGGATGTGTTAAGATAATCTAGCCAAAATTAGCCACTATTTCAGTGGTCGTGGAACTGTTGAGCTCTAGCGTTATATAGTTGCAAGTGGAAGTTTGTATTCTTATATGGCCTCACTTCGTAAATTTGGCTTTCAGCCCAGTCAATGGCATCTTTTAGCCCTCCGACCTTCAAGGAAGACATCGAAACAATTCGCAGGCGGGCTGCTAGATTGTTACCGACAGGTTTCTATCAACACACAAGTATTACGGTGACGCTTCCGAACTCAAATAGCAAACTCTGGAGGTAAGGCAATGTTCTTTTAAAGGAACGCTATTGAGAAAATTTAGAGCGCCAGTATTTGAAGCAGACTGCAGAACTATTGCAGCAAATGCACATTTCGCGTAAGGTTGCAATCTCCCCCTCCTTCCATCTACTGTCCGCTTTAAACAACGCTCGAACCAAGTAATTAATGAACAAAGTTTTTTTATGAAGATTTGAGAGGAGCGAAGGTTACAATAAACTTTCTGATTTACTTAGTTTGTCACGTTGAGATGGCTCCAGTTGTTCTTGTCTATGGGTCTGATTCTTGAAGCTGAAAATCAAACATCAGGTCCTCACGGTTGATTTGAACTAAATAAATTCGAAGACTTGTTGCAGAATTTTTTTACGTAAATTTATTTTCCACTAATTTCCTCACATTTTAGTATATCACACAGTATTTTCATTTTTCACATTAACAAAGCCGAAATTACACTGTTTGCATCTACTGTAGAAAAGCACGTCCGATCACATCAGAGCCAAGCTTACGACTACACATTCTGCGGAAATAACAGTATTCCAAAGGGTTTACAATTCTTCTTAACATATGAATTCCTACTAGTTTTCGTACATTATTAATTTCGATTATTATTTCATAAATGAATCTAGAAATAAACATAGAGAATAGTACAGGATTGCGTAATTAGTAATAGAAATGTTAAGTTTGCAAATAATTCGTAATTTCAAATGTTTCTAAAAAACTAATTTTAGCTATACATTCAGAACTAGTACTTATCGATAATATCAAATATAAAATATTTTATAAAGTAGTTCCTTTTCACAAATTTTAGCTTGAACTGTAACATACTGTTTATACAATTGTATACAGACAGTCTTTTCCCTCGCTCTTTTTGCGAGTGGAACAGGAAAGGAAGTAACTAGTAGTGGTAGGGTGTGCCCTCCTCCATGCACCACGTGGTGGCTTGCGGAGTACGGTTGTAGATGTAAATGATTTAGGTTCCAAGATATTCTGAAGAACACGATCTTGCCTTTCTAACTACTTTGTACGAGGATTCACTACACAGAACGTGTTTTGTATTCCAGCTAGTAATGATACTACTTATCTTCGTTGAATATGGTGTTCAGGAAATCGTCACCTACAGCCTCGTATTGGTCCATCAGCTCCAGACAAATTTCCGTTTGACGCTTTTTGGTCTTGTGTAAGAGTCCGAGGACTTCTCGCGCGCGCGCACACACACACACACACACACACACACACACACACACACGGGCTACCAGAGCTTTTTAATGACTCTCGCACATGGTGTTCCATTTACCTTGACCCACCCAATAACTTTTTGTCCAGAAGCAATATAAAAAAGTGTGTGAACTAAATGATGTTTACCTACAAGGGTGATATTAACCAGCACGATTACCTACACTTGCTGGAGCTGACAATAAAGAAATGGAAACACAATCACTGTTCTGCTGATTTATATTCTCCATAGATGAGCAGCGTGTTCACATTGTCTTCGTTGGTGTACATTGTATTCACACAAACATTAAGCTTGCATGGGTGGTGGTCGTTCTGTCGGACATGTCCGACAGAACATACACCACCAATATCTGTAGGTCTATGGGTGCGTCGTCTGTTTGATGAAAAGTTTCAGTGCGGATGCACAACCAACGTACGAACCCTTACGGGAATCTATGAGTAGGGGTTAAAAGACCGAGGCCGTTACAGTGCGGCGAGCGGGATGTTAGGAATTTGGGTCTGCGGAAAGCGTGTCCATATGATCGAGGCTGTTAAGGCAACGTTTCTAGAGAAACGAAGCATCCAGGTTCGAGTCAAATCTGCGGCAATGTAATGGCGAGAGTCGCAAATTTGTGCCAGTGTCCTGTGCGGCTGCAAACTATTATTTCCTTCCTATCTATTTCCTACCCCATTTTCTTTCAGCCCAATTATTCATGTAGCCGGCCGGAGTGGCCGAGCGGTTATAGGCGGTCCAGTCTAGAACCGCGAGACCGCTACGGTCGCAGGTTCGAATCCTGCCTCGGGCATGGATGTGTGTGATGTCCTTAGGTTAGTTAGGTTTAAGTAGATCTACGTTCTAGGGGACTGATGACCTCAGATGTTAAGTCCCATAGTGATCAGAGTCAATTTTCATGTAAACCTTAAACTGAAGGGGGCTGCCTGAATGTCCGGCATACATTTTCCTTGTGTTTCCTGTCTACTCCAGCAAGTACACGAGTTACGTTACCCACGGTATCTGAACGGCGTTTTAAATAACCTCAGGTTAACGTGAATGGTACGCTATGTCTTGTTTTTTAACAGGTCTTGCGGTGAGGAAATGGATTAACAAACAAAAAACATATGGCGCTATTTAAAAAAGACGAATTGCTATTCATATATAGGTAACGGACAAAGATATAAATCAAGCGATCATGTACGTTAATGTCCGCCTGGTAGCTTAACTGCATTTGCTTGATTTTTGATTTTGCTGCTGGAAAAACGTTTGAGATTGTCAAGATAAATGGGACACCCCTTACAGTAATTATCACTCTAATGTCCACATGACAGTTTCTTCGTAGTCTATGTGATAATTAGGTGCCGCTTTGGTGTAGAGGAGAGAGAAAGTGATACTCTAAGTAATATACTAAAATTTCCATTGGCTATCAACGCGAATCAGTCGGCAGCTTGTGCCAGGCCACGGTATTTTCTATACATGTCTCAGTGGCACCTGAAACTGGCAGCACAACTTCTTTCTAATGGGACGTTTACGAGTGCCGTCTGTCACACTGACGAATGGCACCAAATAATTTTTAACGTTTTTATGCAGCGACAGCAACTGATATTGTTTATATAAGAATATACAGCCTACAGTTGCAGGTTAACTTTATCGTTTACCTAGGTTTCAACGTTAGTAATAACGTTTTCTTCAGAACCTGCAACAAGTTAATATTATAATGCGCTAGTAAATTATATTAGATATGGTCATCCTACAGGATGCAACGTATAGTACTTACATAAAATATTATTTAAATGTTGGCCTAAAACAGGCCATGTCCTAAGTCAGCTTTGTAAAACTTGATGCATAACCATAAGGTTTTGTCACTTCTATTAAACAAGCTGTAGCAAATTCACTTTAAGCCCGTTGTATGGGCCTCGTCGTGTGACTAGAGACTGCGGACCGCGAGGGCTTCGCGGTCTGCCTCACAGAGGGCGGCGCGCATGCGCGAGACGTATAGAATCAAACTTATTACGCACGCGTCACATAACCTTTTTGCTATGAATTAATTTTATATTTTACTATTGTAAGTTAATTACAGTATCCAGCATGACTACGTTTTACATTCTACTACAGAGCTTTATAAACTGACCAACAAATCTTGAATGAACATCTGTAGTAAAGGATCGATTATTACAGAAACTGTGAGGTCACATGCATTATGGATTACGGTAAACCTAGTATAGGCTGGAAGCCTTCGAAGTATGCCCTATTTTGTAGATACAGTTGATCGTTCAGTAAATTGCCTCTATCTGTAATTAGGTGTGCATAAATTTGTAGTTCCTCAAGTGTGTCGAGTCTATATCCCTTAACTTCATATGTCACGTAAAGGTTTAGGTGTATGAGCCATTTGCACCAGATGTTCCGCAAAGGTGACCCCGTGTTCCTACGCCCTTTATTGGAAGATATTCTTTAAACCTTACTGCGATAGCACTGCCTGTATTACCTATGTAATAACATGGGCAATCATCACAAAATCTTATATACGCCTGATTTCGCTGACTTGTCGCCGTCTTTCTCAAGGGAATGAACCAAATTTTGCTTTAAACTATTACTCGTCGAGCAGGAAATTTTAAAACCTGAATTTTTCAACAGGCGCCCTATCTTGTAGGAGACATTACCTATATAAGGAACCGACAACCATTTCTTGGTCTGATCTTGGGTTTGAGTATTTGTGTTTACTAAAGTCGTTGTCCTTAATTTACTAGCGCATTATAATATTAACTTGTTGCAGGTTCTGAAGAAGACGTTGTTACTAACGTTGAAACCTAGGTAAACGATAAAGTTAACCTGCAACTGTAGGCTGTATATTCTTATATAGCACCAAATAATATTCCGGCCGAAAAATTGTTCACTCTGTAAAGGACTGTACTCTGACGGTTTGCGAAGTTCTGTGAAAGAGAAAAGGCGAGTAATCCCGTCAGAGGCTTAAGCGGCTTCAAGAATGAGACGTGTTAATACCAGCGTACGTGCCGGTTGGTGCATCTCGTGGACGCTGGCTAAGGTGGCGTGAGGATTCGATCGGACCTGGCTCACCGTCACGTATTTGAAGCGCGCCTTTGGATCGTTACGTAGTTCCAATAACGGCAGATTGAGAGTGCGCACCTTAGACCTAATTTCCTCCGTGACGTAGCACATCGCTTGTGCGTCGAGATACGCCGGTTTTGTTTCTTTCTGTAAAGACATGTTTATAACATGTTGAAACATCCCGGCTGGATTTACTCTATGCTAATAAATCATACAGAGTTCCATATGATGTTGATCAAAAACCAAAAGATATTAAATTAGAATGGGAGAATTATAAAAGAGGTCAACGGAGGCTGCAACTTGGAAGGAGAAGTAGGAAGAGCTTTAAGAGAGATGAAGATTCATAAAGCAAGTGGAATTGATGTATTACCAGCAGACTTATTTAAGAGCCTTGGGAGTTGTGGCGTGAGAGAGTTAATACATCTATGTAATAAGATATATGAAAAAAGGTGAATGGCTGGATGACTTTCTCTCGGCAGTAATGATACCGAGTGAGAGGAAAAGGATTGCCAAGAAATGTCAGCATTTTAGAACTATAAGATTGACGTCTCACGCAGCTCTGAAGTCTGGGAAAGTATTGCAGAGAAACAGGTGAATTTAGAAGAGGGAAAGATGAAAATTATAAATGAGAGACACGCCGAAAGAGGAAAAGGAGTTTATACGGTTTTCATTGACTTGGAGAAAGCCTTTGTTAGAGTACAGTGGAATAAATTAATGGACATTCTAAGGAAGAATGGCGTCGAATGGAGGAATAGAAGGGTAATTAAAAACCTATACCTACAACAGAAAATACGAGTACAGATTGGGAATGAGATGTCGAGAGCAAAAAACAACTGGAAGGGTAGTGAGGCAATGCTGCCGTCTCTCCCAAATACCGTTTAACGTATGTTTGGACCATGTTATTCAGAAATGTTAGAAACAAAATGGAGGAGCGCGGGGTTCGTGGTAGGAAGATAGAATGTATTAGATTTGCGGTTGACATGGTGTTATTGGCAGAGAGCGAAAGAACTATTACTGCAATGTTAAAAGAAATAAGACCTGTGAGGAATACAGGATGAAAATATGAAAAACACAAAATGTGTGGTGGTAAGTGCAAGAGAAGTAAGAACAGCTATAAAGTTGCGACGGGAAGATACAGCAAGTTAGTACTTTCAAAAATCTGAGTAGTATTATTTCGGACGACATGAGATGTAGGTGGGAATACGTATAGCAATTGTCAAGGAAGCATTTAATAAGAACAAGTGGCTTCTATGTGGGGACACGGACAGGAACCTGAGGTAGAGATTGGCGAAGTGCTTCATATGGAGTGTGGCATTATACGGAGCTGAGACACGAACACTGAGGGAAGGGAGAGAAAGAATAAAAGCACTTGATTTGAGGATTTGCAGGAGGATGGAGGGGGTAAAATGGGTAGTAGAGTGGGAATGAGGTGTTGAGAAGAGTGGGGGAAGAGAGACAAATTTTAAAGGTAATCAGGAAGAGGAGAAACAATTGGCTTGGACACTGGATGACAAGAGATTGTTTGCTTATGGATGTTATGGAAGAAATTGTGAATGGAAGAAGAAGAAAAAGAGAACGCAAAAGATACCAGATGGAGGACAGTATAAGGATAGGAAAAGAGAGAAAACGAAGAGGGTAGCAAATGACATGACTGCATATAGAGCTATCCAAATTTTAAACTCTAAACTGAATTTGATCTAAAATGTCACAAAGCAATTTATAACTGCTGCTGGTCCACATAAAGTTCACACCGTTAAAAACGCTGTTCTTTGTTTGCTCATTCGTTAAAATGTTTCTTCCTTGATATTCGTTTGCGGGCCAAAACTGAAGTGGCTTAGTGTAGAATGGCATCGAATTTGTGTTTATCAATACAAAAAAATGAAAAACGTTATAACTGGTCGACGAGAAAAACCATCTAAATTCTACTGGAAGAAACATTAACTGATAGCATTGTAACTGCAGGCCTGCAACTCTTCATTCCTATTAGCTATAAAACCACAGGATGCCTGCTCTCTTAAAGGGTTAACGTCAACTCCGAACTACGGAGCTATTTGCCATTTTTCGCGAATGCAAATCATTGCCGGGGGTGAAAGAAGTGACATGTGACATAAAAATTCTGTGTTCGACTACGGTTCGAACCCTGTAATTATGATTATATAGTGTGACAATTGAATGTACAGACTGAATACGATCGAGGAACAACGGTAAGCTAATATGGTCGAATTAAATCGGGCGATGCTGAGAGAATTACGGCAGGAAATTCTACACTACAGGACTAGGTGAGGTTTATATTTGGGCAGTAAAATAAATGTTGGCACAAGTAAAGAGGATAAAAAATGTAGTCTGCCAGGGCCAAAAAAGATAGAAATTTGTTAACTCCGAATATAAATTTAACTGTTAGGAAGTATTTTCTGAAGGCATTTGTCTCGAGTATAGCTATATATAGAAGTGGAAGGCAAGAAGAGAATATAAGCTTTTGAGATGTGGTGTTACAGAAAAATGCTGAATATTGGTATGTGTACATCGCGACACTAATGTGAAAGTACCGAAATAAAATTGGGGAGACAAGAAATTTGTGGCACAACTTGACTAAAAGAAGGGATCGGTTGACAGATCACAATCCAAGAGATAAAGGAATTTTCAATTTGATACTGGAGGGAAGTGTTCGGGGTAAAAATTGTAGATGGACACCAAGTGATGAATAAAGTAAGCAGGTTCAAAAGGGAGTAGGTTCAAAAGGGAGTAGGTACAAAAGGGAGTAGGTACAAAAGGGAGTAGGTACAAAAGGGAGTAGGTACAAAAGGGAGTAGGTACAAAAGGGAGTAGGTACAAAAGGGAGTAGGTTGCACTAGCTATTCGGAAATGGAGAGGTACATCAAATAGGTCTTAGAACTGAAGAAACAACAGTATGACACTTAGCCTACACAACCGTTAAATTTCCATTGTACACTGTTAGTTATAAACTAAGGAAATGAAAGAAAAAATTAGGAAAGAAATAAAAATACTACTGGAACTGATAACGCTGAAAATATGATTGACATACACAATATCCTAGTTTTCTGATTAATGTGCGATCAATGTTGTCTACTATATATATATGGGAAAGTAACTGAAAATTAATGTTCTGACACTTATACTATATCTAGTGTATAGTTTTCTCAGTTTATATTTTCATCAATATACATGCTCAAGAACACAGAACACACTACTCTATTTTTCATTCCCCGTGGAACTTATTTATCGAAAGTGCTACGTTTTTTTCGCAAGATGAAAGTTAACTTTTTTTACCTTGTAAAGTTTAAAGAGAACCAAGTTGACCAACCCTTTTTTTTTTAAAAAAAAACTAAGGTCATATTTATGAGGAAGTTATCTGTTGATGCTTCTGTTTTCTGGCTATAATGAAATGCTAGATCCGCAAGAACAGCAAAGGACCCATTAGCGAACCTTATGGATTTTCTTTTGTAATTCTTTTAACTTTATTATACTCTCGAAGAATGGATTTCAGACGAGCCATTCTAGTTCGCAGTTCATTCGCTGTTTCTTATGTACTACTTGCGCTAATTTCAGAAAATGTGATAATGCTATAATTTTCTTTAAAGTGTTAAAAATATATATACACAGAACCTGGCTATTTGGATCTATGAAGAAAGCTTGACTACAAGTCAATTTGATTATTCCAAGGGAGCAGAAAATGCATAGTTATTCAAGGAGACATAAATCGAATGCCGTATTCAGAACTGTACTGCTAAGGTGCGGAGGCGGTGAGCCTTGTTCAATAAACCAAACAGGAGATTTGAAACCACAAAGAAAATTATCCCGGAACGCAACCACGTATCAGGTATCTAATGGGCGCCTGGCAAGCATTGTATAACAGCGTGTACTCAGCCACACAAGCTGACGGGCAAGGCGGGCGTCCACGCGATGCCGCAGTGGCCACTAATTGGTAATCAATTCGTGATCTCATTTGGCCGAGGCGAGGACGTGGCATAGCGTGCAACAGCACATCGCTCACACCCGCTGCTCGCCGTCGCGGAGTTTAGTCGGGCGCTTCTAACCTTACACAAGACAATCCCCCACCAGCGATATATTACTCCCCCAACGGAAGGTCACTGAAACATGGCTCTTCATGATACGAGGGCTTTTCTGACCTCTCTCTACAGTATGAATAATTACCTTCACGAGGAAGCTTTTAAGAAGCATGAGTGAAGCTCTGTTTACATAGGGTAGCTAGTCTGTCTTTTTTCGACACGTACAGCCATCCGAAAAACTGTTCAAGCTGCCAGTAGCGACAAAGACACAGTAAGCTGCTGAGGAAAACAACGACATTTTTACGGAATATTTCGAACATGCATTAAGGAAAGCGCCACTAGTCTTCCTGTCGGTTCGGCTATGTGGACGACATTTGTCATATCGCCACAAAATAAAGAAGAGCTACATGGATACTACAGTCTCTTTCGTTCTAGTCTTTCATTTCTTGCTTACGTATTTTTCCCGTGTTAGCGTTGGCCTTTCTCTCCTCCTCCAGGGCCGCTGCCAATTTAAAATCTCACTCGGGCACCTACTATTAGGAGTTCTCTGTACGTGCCCGTACCACTGAAGCGCTCTATTCTCCCAAGTTTTGGTTATAGACCATGTTACTTCCATCCACCTCAGTACCTCCTCATTTCGTATCTTAGCCTTAGTAGCTCTGCCCCCAACTGTTATTTTGGAACTAATAATCTTTTCACCTATGCCGGAATTGTCTACTATGGTTGCCAACAGTTGTAGCTTCTACAAGATTTTATTTGTCCTTCCTCTGTGTCAATTTTCACCAAATCCTGTCCCATACACTACGCCTTGTCCAGATTTACTCTCAAACCCCATTCTCTGTACTACTCTTATAATATAATAAAATAATGGAATAGATGATAATAAAATGTTGAAATGCGTGGGTTTTTAAAATGTATTGAATTAATGAGATTAATTTTTCGGCATGAATGACAAGCACAATAAGCTGAGCTATGCCTGGAAATAAGTTCGTATTACTTCATATTATTTTGCAGGGCGAAGTAGTTTCTTTCTCCGCTGTAGATTTGTGCTTACCATTCTTTATAATGCTACGTTTGGTCGCCGTGTTCACCTTTGAAGTCTTGACCGTGTTCCCATTAAGCTTATCGGATCTTCGTAATTTTCCAAAGTACACAGGTGGGCTTCAGTTCTTGTAATTATTGTACTACTTGAAATAACAACTCACACGACCTTTCTGTTAATAAAACAAAACTGTATTTTTCTAAACGGTGCACATATGAAATACATACTCCTCATTTATTCATAGCGACCGCAAAATGGCGGTCTACAATTACTCGCTAAAAATAGCGTGCTTCTCACTCGTTCACTAGCTGAGTTCCTACCTTCTACTGGTACCAGAAAAAATCCTCTGTCTTTTAACAACTGAAAGTCAAAAATACATGACGGTAGGCATAGGCTCTATGATGAGCTACCGCTTCATCTTCTCTCTTTGCCTTTAAAGAAAAACAAAGGAAATGCAAAAGGTTTATCACAATCTTTAAGCTTTTTCAGTAAGTGTTGCATATCCTTTTCACTTAGAGAATATTACCTGGTCACCCGCAAATAAGAGAGAGGTGAAGAGCATAGTCACAACCGCAGTTTCTTAAATGATATTCTCCCCAAAATTAATTTTACCTTCGGGACAGAGAGCGAAGTCGAGACATCACTTCGGACAACTAGCCTGGCTCAGAAGCAAGCGGTGCTCAACACATTGTGTCTTCGCGTGCCTTCCGCCTCAGCGACATAACAGCTTTGAATTGGAGCTGAATTTTCATGCTAAATGACTACGAGTATTTTTCCTTTGATAGACTCTTCATACGAAGTAGTGGTAAAAGAATAATGAACCACTTAATCTGTAAGGCTACCGTTCGTTTCTAGAGTTCCTGATCACATAAGCAAAATTCTTCGAGTAGTAAAACCAGTCAGTAAGAAATATACACCTTTACAACCTACACTGGACGCGACTCATCACCTCCATACTACCGGAGTCTATGAACATTAGAGGGACTGCAGTGATGATATACAGGGGGAAAAAAAGAAACTCAGCGAGAAAAACATGCTTGAATATAATAGCAGATGCTACCCAAGCCTGCAGATTGAACAGTTGTACTTTACCATCGACGGCACCTGTGCAGTGTCCTCAATGCGTTGCTAGTGTCAGTCTCTGTCAGAACAGCGTTCTGTTTAGTTGTGAGTGCATTATGCCCCACCTAAGTGAATTCCAACTTGGGAACATTGTTGGTTGGTACTTCCGTGATCGATGTAGCCGAAGTATTTGCTGTTTCACGAGGCACCATATCGAAGATTTATATCGCATACAGGGAAAGCGGAAAAGCATCGCCCATTAAGTCACAACTCAAACGAAAGTGAGTGTTGAGTGATCGTGACGGACGGTCACTGAAGAGGATTGTGACGAAAAATGAGACAACAGCTGCAGAGTCGCTGCAGAACTGAATACTGCACTGGGAGCTTCGTAAGCGCGGAACTGCATGTCGAGCTGGAATGCCAAAACACTCATCAGTGATGAAAATACCCGTAACAGGAAAACTTTGTGCCCACAGCCATAAAAACTGGACAATGGAATAATGTAATTTGGTCTGATGAGTCTTTTTTCGAAGTATTTCCAACTTATGGCCAAGTTTACGTCCCAAAAGTGAAACATGGAGAGGGTTCCGTGATGATTCGGGCAGCCATATTATGGTATTCCGCGGATCCCATTGTTACTCTGCAACGCTGCATTACTCCCGAGGATTGTTTGCCCACTTTGGCTGATCAGAACCATGCCACGGTACAATGTTTGTTCCCCCAGTGATGATGGTACATTGAATCTTCTCATCTCCCCTGGCCGCCACGATCACAAGATCAACATTATTGAGCTTGGCTCTGAGCACTATGGGACTTAACATCTGTGGTCATCAGTCCCCTAGAACTTAGAACTACTTAAACCTAACTAACATAAGGACATCACACACTTCCATGCCCGAGGCAGGATTCGAACCTGCGACCGTAGCAGCCTCGCGGTTCCGGACTGAGCCATTATTGAGCCTTTGCGGTCAAACTTCCTAGCAGACAAACCGTGTGATGGACAGACCGTATCTCGGGAACTTCGCCTTTCTACCAACTGAGCTACCCAAACACGACTCACGACCCACCCTCACAGCTTTACTTCCGCCAGTACTTCACTTCCTACCTTCGAAACTTCATATAAGCGCACACTCCGCTAAACATCCCTCAGGCTGTGGCTAAGCCATGTCTACGCAATATCTTTTCTTCCGAAAGTGAAAGTCTTTCGCTGGAGAGCTTCTGTGAAATTTGGAAGGCAGGAGATGAGATACTGACGGAAATACAGCTGTGAGGACAGATCGTGAGTCGTGCTTCGGTATCTCAGTCAGTGGAGCACTTGCCCGCGGAAGGCAAAGGTCCCGAGTTCGAGTCTCGGTCCAGCACACAGTCAATCTGCCAGGAAGAGCGCCCACTCCACTACAGAGTGAAAATCTTGTTCTGGAAACTGCCTCAACACACGAATGTTAGTGTTGTTAGGGTGGAGACGACCGGGGTCATTAGAAAAGTGCGATGTTTCCCACTGCTTACTAATTACAAATGGTGGTTTCGTGCCTATGATACACTAGCACCTCTCAGAACACGATTTAGAGGAGGGGCCTTGAGAGGTCTTCTGGTACGTAATCCCTGCTCGTGGAGCCTATTTCGTATCGTTTGTGTTAGACATCTGCAATGGTGTAGCTGTTCGGAACTACCGCCACAGATGTGTAGCCTGGTGTTGCGGGTTTCTGCTAGGTCTTGTACGCCGATACACGGCCTAAACAACATTTTTTTTTTTCTTTTGCGTCCATTTATTATGATAAATCCTCACTGATCCTCTCGGTAGAAACTTGTTCCAGATTCTAGAGACCTCACTCTATCAGCGAAACTCGCTGCGACGTCTACCTGTCTCATTCCTTGCTCCATTTGATTGACTACACGCAGCATCTGATTGTACATTATTGTGTACGAACCATCCTGAAGCAACGTCAACTCTCGTAATAACACACAAAGAATGTACAGCAATGTGTGCACGTGACACGGTTGCGATAGCCTGCACATACTGCTCCCTCACAGTAGAAAGATGAAAGGTTTCCTTTAGAATTACATTACAAACAAACCAATATATTGATATCAAGACGTATTTCTGGTCGACAGCGTTCAATTTTAAAGTTTCGGAAATATGCAACATTTATTTTAACGAATGTATATCCATGTATAGCCGCATTTCATCAACACGTTGACTGCCAGTTGCGGAACAACAGCCGTCTCCGAACATGCAGAAACTAGTAATTTTATTTCCTTCTTTCTCAAAGTCTTATTAAAACTTACGATCCGCCTTCAGCAACCTGCTTACCAGGACCCGAAAGTGCCGAGAGTCACTTTCAACATCTGCTATAGTCAGGTCAGAAATGTATTTTCTTTCCTCTGCTGTGTTTCTTTGTATCCTGGAACTGTTCTCAGAGCCACTTTTATTTGCTCCGCCCTGTACAAGACAAGACCTAGTAGTAATCATTACTCGTCAGGCGAGTCTTCTCTGATGCTTCCTTTTTTGCAGCGTGTAGCTGGGTCAGCCTAAACAAATGCTTCTCATCAACTTTTTTGGGCGCCCAGTATCGATGGAAAGCGTGGTTTATTTCCAGTTACAAACAAGATGATGATTAAAGTGGAATTTTAGGTGACTATTCGATAGGGCACTTCCATAATAGGCTCTTGCGTTATTCGTTTTATCGATATTTATTGCCAGGAACAGTAAAACACCTAGAATATCGATACCCCAGCAGCGACTCCAATGCCCTGGCCCGCGCTGACTGCTACTGTCGTGCAGAAGCGTTGCTCACTAGCCACTGGAGCAGTGGTTATTCTTTGTCTTTTACTGTCCTGTTAATACATATCGATTAAACGAACAACACACGAGACGAATTTGGGACCGCGCCATCGAATGTTCACGTAATATTCCACTTTAAGAATAATTTTGTTCGTAATGGGAAACAAATCGACATGCTGGGCGACGCACGAAAGACGCGATGAGCAGTATTTGTTTTGACTGGCTCCAGCTACACGTTGCAAAAATAGGAGCTGCAAACGTCTACCGAAACACTAGAGAAAATGCGCCTGACGACTCACAGGAGAGACACCCGATACTAGGATAGACAAAAGCAGCTTTTAAAGAGTTCAGATGGAAATCCAGAATCAAGCAAAGAAGGGAAAGGTGAAAGAAGTGTATAGAGGAGCTGTACAAGGGAAATGAACGTCGAGGCGTTATTACAGAAACAGGAAAAGGACGTAGGCGAAGATGAGATAGGAAATATGATACTATGAGAAGAATTTAACTGAGCATTGAAAGTCCACTGTCGAAACAAGGCCCCTGGAATAGTCAACATTCCGTCAGAACTACCTTGGGAGAGCTAGACATGACAAAACTACTCCACTTGGAGTGCAAGCTGTATGAGAGAAGCGAAATACCCCCCCCCCCCCCCCCAAGACTTCAAAAAGAATGTAATAATTCCAATTACAAAGGAAGAATTCCAAACGAAGCAGTTACTGACATATGAAATTACTGAAATATAAGTTTACTAAATCAAGGCTGCGAAAATTAACGCGAACCGGCCCGGGGAAATCAGTTTGGATCCTAAAGAAATGTAGGAACACACGAGGTAATATTAACCCTTTGACTTCTATTAGGAGGTAGGTTAAGGAAATGCGAATCTACGTTTATACGACTTGTAGACGTACAGAAAGCTTTTGACAATGTTTACTGAAATACCCTACTTGAAATTCCGAAGGCAGCAGGGGTAAAATAAAGGGAGCAAAAGGCCATTTACAACTTTAACAAACACCAGGCGACATTTATAAGGGTCGTGGGGCGTGAATGGGAAGAAGTGGTTAAGAAGGGAGTGAGACAGCGTTATAGCCTATCCCCGATGCCATCCAATCTGTACAATGAGTAAGCAGTAAAGGAAACAAACAAAAAATTGGAGAAGGAACTGAAATTGAGGAGGAGAAATAAAAATTGAAGTTTGCTGGTGGCGTTGTAATTCTATCAAACAGCAAAAGACATGGAAGAGCAATTGGACAGAATGGATAGTATCTGTAAAGGAGGATATAATGTGAACATTAACTAAGTAAAACAAGACTAATGAGAAATAGTCGAAAAATCAGATGATACTGAAGGAATTAGATTAGAAACGAGACAAAGCAATACATGAGTTTTGCTATCCTGGCAAAGTAAGTGATGATGGCCGAAGTTGAGAGGATATCTGGCTATGGGAAGGAAAGCATTTCTGAAAAACAGGAATTTGTTAGCACTGACAAAATGTATAATTTTCAGTGCTAGGAAGTCTTTTCTGAAAGTATTTGGCTGGGGTGTGGTTCTGTAGTAAAGTGAATAATCGAAAAAACAGTTCAGACAGGAAAAGAAGCTTTTGAAAGGAAATATGGTGCTACAAACGAATGCTGAAGATGAGAGGAGTAGATCACTTAACCAGTTAGGAGACACTAGGAATTGGGGAGAAAAGTAGTATGTGGCACAACTGGACTAAACATAGGTATCTGTGTAGAGAATACATTTTGAGACATCATGGGATTACCAATTTAGGATTTGAGGGAATTGGGGTGTGTAAAAATCATAAAGGGAGATAAACAAGGATGTAGGTTGCAGTTGTTATTCGGAGATGCAAAGGATTTCACGGGATAAAACAACACAGAGCTGCATCAAACCGGTATTCGGACTGAAGACAACAACAACAACAACAACAACAACAAATGTATAATTATACAACATTAGTTACTAAACACGAATGAAGTGCGCAAACACTTTCTTAAACATATATTTTCTGGGTTACTAATGACTTCTGGTCTCCCAAAACCGTCCTGGTTTATAGTTCAGCTATTTGACGGAATGAATGTTTAGGTTTGGTGTTTTTTTGTTATAGCTCAATACAAACACGTCGCTACTCTCCAAACAACTTCAGCTATAGGAAACCTGTTTAAAATACAACATTTAGCAGCGAAAGCAAGCAAGCAAAAGGTAAAGGCCTTCAGTAAGGTACGGAAATAAGTCTGCCTTTAGCCACAAGTCAATAATTCATGGAGATACATGATGTATGTCAAGACATGGAGGGCTAATTTCCATTATTAAGCATGCTCAACGTATAAGTCATCTCTGAAATCTACACAGAAGCAATCGTTTTAGCTACAATTACACGTCAGCGGACACAGGACTGTAGTATCTTCGCATGCAGTCACCCCCTGGCATGTGTGTCTTTTATGATGAACACAGTAGCCGAATGAGTTTCCTTATGTAAAAACGAAGTGTTGTCTACAAACTAAGTTTAATACTGTTTGAATTATTAACACATTAAATCTGAATAGTGGCTACAAAAATCAATAAGTGCTTGAGTAATTATGTAACAGTTATTTTAGTGATAGTTTATCGTCTCGTAGCTTACTTGTAAACAGGACCAAAGGTAAATAACAGTCCGTCCAAAAAGTTCCGAATACAGACCAGAAATGACCTCCGTATACTCCCTTTAAACTCGCCAGCGAGTCCTGTAGTGTCACCCCCGTATTCGCCGTCTCCTTACGCTCGGAAATCGACTCGTGAGCCTCCGCGGCAAACCTACTCGTCACCCGCGCCTGTTGTGTCGGCTACAACTGGACTCGACACGCTCAGAAAGAAGAGCCTGTACACGAGTTCGCAAGTATAACAACAGACTCGTGGTGTTCCTGGTGAATACACAACCGTATTGAAAGAAATGTCCACCATTAAACTGTAAATTACTAGTCATTTATTTCACACAATGACGATTTCGGCTTTATAGCTATTCTCAAGAGCAAGTAGAATTTCACAAAATTTCCGACCTGCCTAAATTTATATACCAATACTAGCTTAGTGCCCACTGCTTCGCTCGCGTAGACTGTATGGCCCGCAAAGAATTTTTGTTTATTTATTCGAATTTTTATGTTCTTCAGAAATTGCAACATCATCTACGCTAATTAAGGCCACACAGGCACGGTCTTTTCCGAATGTACTTCTGACCGAAAAGCGATTCTGGTTACTGGAGGTCGCTTCCCACGCCCGGGTTCCCGGGTTCGATTCCCGGCGGGGTCAGGGATTTTCTCTGCCTCGTGATGACTGGGTGTTGTGTGACGTCCTTAGGTTAGTTAGGTTTAAGTAGCTCTAAGTTCTAGGGGACTGATGACCATAGATGTTAAGTCCCATAGTGCTCAGAGCCATTTGAACCATTTGGTTATGGAGGCCATAATTTTTGTTAATCATGCCTTTTGAGTTCTCATGGAGATATTTCCATAGCAACTTTCATCCCATAACAAATATTTCCTTATATCTAACCGAGAAGTGAAATACCATTTTTCATAAATGTAGCTTTAAAATTTCTTTAATGTGACGAAATATTTTCTTCAAAATTTTCACCCCTATTGCAAGCGCTCAGGGGCTGAATTTCCAGAAACACTGAAACACGTGCTTTTATTTGTAACCGAACTGTCACATACCAGTTCTCATAGACGAAGCCTTAAATACTCTCTATTAGTTCTTCAGTGATTATTTTCCACATGACTTTCATCCACTATTTTACTCCCTTCTGGTTGAACTTCCAAAAATGCTGAAACAGATTTTATTTTCTGAGAAACCAGAGACCAGTTTTCGTAGTTCTGGCTTCAAAATTCCCTTAATAGCGACAATTTCAGAAGGCCTCTCACCCCTATTTCACCCCCCCCCCCCTTTAGAGTGGAATTTCGGACAATCCCTTCTTAACCCATTACTGGCCATTGTCCCTTTTTTGGGACGCGTATATTTTACTTATTTCTACGTAAGCAATGGAGCTTTTAGCCTTTATTGTTGCACCTGTAGGTTCAACTAACTGCTATAATGCCTGTAAATGTAAAATAAATAACTTTTTTCTAAATACTTCACGACAGGAAAATTATAAACTTGCCGATTTTTTTGTTCTCGCACTTGGCAGCACTGTATGTCTGCTGGTAGTTCCTGGCTAAATGGTTCAAATGGCTCTGAGCACTATGGGACTTAACAGCTGTGGTCATCAGTCCCCTAGAACTTACAACTACTTAAACCTAACTAACCTAAGGACATCACACACATCCATGACCGAGGCAGGATTCGAACCTGCACGGTTCCGGACTGCGCGCCTAGAACCGCGAGACCACCGCGGCCGGCGGACGACAATGAGCTGTGATTTAGTTGTCTGGGCGTGTTTGTTAAGAACATATGGATGTCCATGTAAGATTAAGTATACTTCAGATTTTTTCAAGTAAGTGCAATATCGATATATTTTATGCGTCCCAATAATGGGACAATGGCATGTTACACTATCATTTATTGTTGATGTGCCCTTTTCTTGAATACACGTATTACACAGAGAAGAATTGCATTTTACGTTCTTTATATCTGCTTTTTTCCATGTTCTATTCGAATTTTAAGATTCCAACAGGATAAAAACATGCCGCGTGGACTTACACTTGAAGAAATTCTAGCAGAAATAGCGAACCATCAAGAGAGTGACAATGAAGATGATGACGCAGAATTGGCGATTATTCCACTCGATGCAGATGTAATAACAGATGAAGACCTTGCCAAAAATGTATTGAACAATGAGACTGTTGTACAAGATGTAGACGGTACTTTAGAGAGAAGCTCTCACTTTTGGGTGTCCGACAGAACAGTGTTGTTTTACCTATCAAAGAAAACAGGATCAGTACCAAAACGCAGAGTACCACAAGGAAGCAAATTGATGGGAGGACGGGTGAGCACAGATGTAAGACTAGATCCGGGAAATCATTTCATTGTGTCAAGTAAAACACAGAAGAGAGTAAAACACAGAAGAGATATGCTTACTGCAAGAAAAAAAAATGGTGATAGATGCAATGTTGGTGTACACGACAAGTGTTTTGCTTCATTTCATACTGAATAGACATTCACTAATATTAAAACATTATTTATTGTTTGTGTTGTTTCTTACAATATTATGCATGGAGAATAAGGTTGTGAATTTGGATAGCGCATTTGGCCAATGTCCCAAAAATGGGACGGCCTGTAGTTTTTGTTCTAATAAACTGAAAATTTTCAAAACAACTTTTTATTCAATTAATCACTCAATGTAACGTATTTATGTATAAAAGTTTGCAAAAAATGATCCGATACAGTTTTGGGCAGTAATAGGTTAAACGATGTCTACAGTATAAGATCCATACCCTCTCCAAATTTCAAGTTCTATCCTTAGCGGTTTGGGCTAGGCGATGATGTGTCAGTCAGTCAGGACATTGCCTATTATTTATAAAAAAATAAAAAAAGACTGATCGGCTAGCAGTGAACAAATTTATTTTAATGTTTAATATCTATCCATATGCAAATCTATCCATATACATTGTCGAGGATTAGGAGTATGTAACGACAGTGCCGGAAGATATGACAAGGATGAAGTGCAATCTCTGAATGGTGATTAACTACTAAGATAAATTACAAAAATGAATCATAAGCTGCATAACTGTTATTGCGTAAACGCAGTTTTATCTTGGACGCTGCATTGGAAGAAAATTTGTACGTTTGTCGTATGAAGAGTGAAACTTGTTCCAGATGTCACTCCTCCCCTAATGGAACACATTTGCCATTCTGTACTTTGCATCAATAAAATTTCCCACCCTCCACAGTCTCGAAAAAATACAGCTTCGTTGAACGTCCAACTGAGCCCAACAATCGGTCATTTCGTCTTGTCAGTGGTACTTTACAACAGCAGTTCGGATACTCATGTTCCGTAATGTCAGTAAGTCACGACTAACCTTACACTCCTGCATGCTTCAGTAAGAGAGAACAACTCCACGGGTATGAAGTGACAGCAGCGCCGCAGTTCTCAGATTCGCCATACTCACTAACTACAGAGCGGACCAAGGAAACTCATTAGCACTGATGCAACAACGACGCCTCGATTTGTAACGTATGCAACCCGAACATACGACTCGCCTTCGCTCCGTTCATGATGTCTAGTGCCGAGACGGATTTTATTCATGGAGTGCAAGGAAGTCACTACGGTGGCAGCGTTAACTAACAACAGCAGTAAACAACAGATGCGCATTCGACCAGTTGTAAGCAGGCAGTATAGATGTGAGGCCGTAGTTATGTCACGTTGTTCTGCCAAAAATGGCAATGGAGCAATATCTCTAAATCAAATGTTAAAGATATTTTCCAGTATCTTCTGAGGGAGAGAAAAGTGTGAGCAAAGTTTGTTCCGCACCCCTTGACTCCAAAACAAAAACAATGATGCCTGGACGCCTGCCGCAACTTGGTAAGTGTAAAACGCTGACAATCCTTTTCTGGAAAAAGATCATCACGGGTAGAGAGACGGGCGTGCTGTCAATAGAGACCTAACACAGAACGACAAAGTGCAGAAATTCACATGATGGGACAATGCTTTGGCGACGTAACCCACATTTGATGCGAATTAAAACAACATCCCAAAGAGGGACATTTCTGATTGTTTTACATGGTGCTGTGCGTTGTACCTAAGAAAAGGGAGGCAATGTAAAACACTTTAAGGACTGTCTTAACTTTTCTCCATTCATTATTAATCCAGACTAAGCTTTTTGGACTGACTGTTCATACAAGCACTGATACCAGTGTGACAATCAAATTAAATCGAAATCTTTCCTATTTAGAAGGCTTATAATCGAGGGTCATTAAATTTAACCTTGTCAAGTGACATAACTTGTAGCCTCCGAAGGCAATACCCACAGTACTTGCAAACCAAGAAAGGTAGAACATTAAAAAAAGTTTGCTTGCTGCGCACGTATCGCCCTTTGTCCACAGCGTGCAATGGAGAAAGTTACTGCGTATAATTCTCCATACATTACTAAGCCGAGATGAAACCTTTCGAAGCTTGTATTGGTTAAAAATATGAGATAATCAAAAGGTCAACGTAGATGTAAATTTTTGACTGCACACTCAAGACACGGTTACACGACTGTATGGTAAGATATATTCTAAGACGTTGCGCTTTATAAAAGCATCACCGCGTATTAATTGCTTCTTCCATACTTTTCAGGCCATAAAGGAATTAAGAGTCCCAAAACTAGTGAACTTCACGTATTACGTGAAGTTAATTGCTTACCTTGTGTGGAAGGAGAAATGTGTGTCGCATGGACGAGAAGTAACTACTGTTAGTTTTCATGAAAGCTAATTACCATTCAATTTCTCCCCACAATTAACGGCACAATCAGCGCAGTTCTGACGTCTGATTTAATTACACACTGTGTATGTGTTTGCGCACGGGGGCAAATGAATGTTTCTTGAAAGGATATGTTCTGTAAAGAGAGTTAATTTAGTTTCCGCGCTTGTATTGTCTGTTGGCAGGCTATGCAGCAACGGTCGGTTTCCACGAACTGAAAGCAGCTCATCATAATTGCATTTCCGCTTTCAATCCTGACCTGAAACTGCCTATTTTCAACAACAGAGCTGCGTCTGTATATGCACCAAAATGAAAATGAAATGAGACTCACTGTTTTGGAAAAACAGAGCGCAATCTTTTCTAAAAATACGACCCCATCCTACTGGACAACAATGTACAAAACAAATGCTTGTAGCTCTTTCATGAGAATATTTAACGTGAAAGACAGTACAATGCAGAGCAATATCAAAAGAGCAGAAAGAGACATGCACGAAATGAAACCAAAAAAGTCGCATATGACGAAAACAAATTATGAAAGTAAAAAAACATTTATGGTGGTGTATCATTCACCATCTAAATCGCGGTCTAGTTTAACCCATGTCCATTAACTTCATTTCGGCTTATACTGGTCCACACGGATGGAAAGTTGAATACATTTTGTGATCAAATCAAAAAAATTATTACACGTATCAATGCTGCGTCACCTATAGCTCACATCTGCTTATTAGTTTTCAATGAAACATACAACACGTTAAGTACACTGTAACACTGGCAAATCCGAAATCTGGATGGGACCGCGGGGATTTGAACCCGTAAGTCTCTCTGGTCTGAGTCGAATTTCTTTACCACTGAGCCACATCGTCGGTCCACAGAAATGGATTTTCTTTAACTGTATTGGTTTTTTTGTGTACATAAGCGTCCAGTATCTTATTACATACGTAGCATACCCGATGATTAAAATTAATTATAATGACGTACTAACAACATATCATGATAGTCTTAACACATTGTAGCTCACTACAAATACAATACAGTAAGAGTTAAACCGGCAGACACGATGGTATCGTAACCAAGATACATGTTCATCCTTTTGTAGCACTTTGGCGTATTACGACGAACAACAATAACGGCTCAAGTGGAGCACGGCTGTACTCATTAAATTATTGGCATGATTCATCAGAAGCAATGTTTGAGGAACGAATTCATGGAACTCCATTATGAGTAACTGAATCAATTCAGAATATTCTGGGTAGATGGATTTGAGTAGAGAGGGGTCAGCAATCAGGTGCCAGATTCTTTCGCTTCTGAGACATGTTGCATTCCAGGAGGAAATGAAAGACTAAGAAAGCGACCTGGCGGAAAGTGGGTGGATGACTTACAAACACGCAGGTACCGTATGGACGCATTAGCTGCAGGGGATGCCAAACGGGCAATGGTCGCCATGAATACCCCCACCCGCATCGTTCGGCAATTGATAAGTTTCACTGCTATGGAATCTCTGTTTTCTGCTCCTGCAGCTTCTCTCAAGAAACTTGAAAAGCTCCCTTTACCACGAACAGTTTAAAATTTCACTATCAGGTTCGCTATGAATTCATCCCCAGCAGAATACCGGTTGTTTGGAATATCAACGCTGACTGTTTACATGACTACTCAGCAGAGGGCTCATACTCTGAACACCTTTCAGACTATTTCTCAACCGTTCCACTCACGAATAAAACAAATGAACACCTAAATACTCTCGTGCGAGCTCCGATTTATTTTATTACGATAGTAATTTTCCCCTACGTAGATGGGAGGAAACATTTTCGCATTCGGAGGAGCAAGTTCGAGACAAACTTCGTGAAATATTTCGCCGCAACAGAAACTACCAGTGCTTTCATGAATGCCACCTCAAACAACTTATCATATCCGTGCCCTTCTTTGAATCCCTGCTACGTCCTCCATCAATCCTATCTAGCAAGGATTCATTTCCCTGCAGCGGTACTAAAAAAGACGGGTAAATTTAGTGTACTTGTTATCGCGAGATATTTAGTCGAACCGACCCCATTTAAATTTCTGTAATTAATCGTGTAGCCGAGATTTAACTGACTTTTCCTTAAACTCTTGTCGAGAACCGTACACACTTTATTGTTGTGTGTCAATGGTTACTTTTCGCACCATATACGAGGTGCGTTCAATAAGTAATGCAACACTTTTTCTGAAAGCAGGTTGGTTTTATTTAGGATTCCAATACACCATAATATTCTCCACCCTTCTGGCTGCAAAACCCTACTTTTCAACATAATCTCCGTTCAATACGACGGCCTTACTCAACGTTACTTGGAGGTCTCTATGCCCACACCGTACCTCTCTACTGGTCGACGTAGATGATGATGATGATGATGATGACTATTACTATTATTATGGTTATTATTATTATTTCTTTTCTTTCTCAGACGTTATGTCTGGTTAAAAATGGAAAGTGCCGCGGATCTTGATCAAGCGTGACTTCCTTTTAACTGTACGGTATGTGTTACATTGCATTTAGGAACTTTCGGGTAATTGAACAAGTATCAATAATTACAGATTTCTGTAGTTGTATATATAAGTTTGGATGTAGCTGTATTGCGTTGATGTACTGGTGGATATTGTGTGGTACGACTCCTGTAGTTGATAGTATAATTGGTATAACTTTATCCTGATGCCACATGTCCTTGACTTCCTCAGCCAGTTGGATGTATTTTTCAATTTTTTCTCCGGTTTTCTTCGGTATATTTGTTGTATTGGGTACGGATATTTCGATTAGTTGTGTTAATTTCTTCTTTTTATTGGTGAGTATGATGTCAGGTTTGTTATGTGGTGGTGTTTTATCTGTTATAATGGTTCTGTCCCAGTATAATTTGTATTCATCATTCTCCAGTACATTTTGTGGTGCATACTTGTATGTGGGGACGTGTTGTTTTATTAGTTTATGTTGTATGGCGAGTTGTTGATGTATTATTTTTGCTACATTGTCATGTCTTCTGGGGTATTCTGTATTTGCTAGTATTGTACATCCGCTTGTGATGTGATCTACTGTTTCTATTTGTTGTTTGCAAAGTCTGCATTTATCTGTTGTGGTATTGGAATCTTTAATAATATGCTTGCTGTAATATCTGGTGTTTATTGTTTGATCCTGTATTGCAATCATGAATCCTTCCGTCTCACTGTATATCTTGCCTTTTCTTAGCCATGTGTTGGATGCGTCTTGATCGATGTGTGGCTGTGTTAGATGATACGGGTGCTTGCCATGTAGTGTTTTCTTTTTCGAATTTACTTTCTTCGTATCTGTTGCTGTTATGTGATCTAAAGGGTTGTAGAGGTGGTTATGAAATTGTAGTGGTGTAGCCGATGTATTTATATGAGTGATTGCTTCGTGTATTTTGCTAGTTTCTGCTCGTTCTAGAAAGAATTTTCTTAAATTGTCTACCTGTCCACAATGTAGGTTTTTTATGTCGATAAATCCCCTTCCTCCTTCCTTTCTGCTTAATGTGAATCTTTCTGTTGCTGAATGTATGTGATGTATTCTATATTTGTGGCATTGTGATCGTGTAGGTGTATTGAGTGCTTCTAGGTCTGTGTTACTCCATTTCACTACTCCAAATGAGTAGGTCAATATTGGTATAGCATAAGTATTTATAGCTTTTGTCTTGTTTCTTGCTGTCAATTCTGTTTTCAGTATTTTTGTTAGTCTTTGTCTATATTTTCTTTTAGTTCTTTAATATTTGTATTATCTATTCCTATTTTTTGTCTGTATCCTAGATATTTATAGGCATCTGTTTTTTCCACCACTTCTATGCAGTCGCTGTGGTTATCCAATATGTAATCTTCTTGTTTAGTGTGTTTTCCCTTGACTATGCTATTTTTCTTACATTTGTCTGTTCCAAAAGCCATATTTATACCATTGCTGAATACTTCTGTTATCTTTAGTAATTGATTGAGTTGTTGATTTGTTGCTGCCAGTAGTTTTAGATCATCCATGTATAGCAAATGTGTGATTTTGTGTTGGCATGTTCCAGTAATATTGTATCCATAATTTGTATTATTTAGCATGTCGGATAGTGGGTTCAGAGCAAGGCAGAACCAAAAAGGACTTAATGAGTCTCCTTGGTATATTCCACACTTAATCTGTATTGGCTGTGAAGTGATATTATTTGAATTTGTTTGGATTTTGAGTGTGGTTTTCCAATTTTTCAGTACTATGTTTAGGAACTGTATCAATTTAGGATCTACTTTGTATATTTCCAATATTTGTGGTAACCATGAGTGGGGTACACTATCAAAAGCTTTTTGGTAATCAATGTATGCGTAGTGTAGCGACCTTTGTTTAGTTTTAGCTTGGTATGTCACCTCTGCATCTATTATCAGTTGCTCTTTACATCCTCGTGCTCCTTTGCAACAGCCTTTTTGTTCTTCATTTATAATTTTGTTCTGTGTTGTATGTGTAATGACTGAAGTTAATATTTTGTATATTGTTGGTAGGCATGTTATGGGGCGATATCTAGTTGGGTTTGCTGTGTCTGCTTGAATGTGTATGGGTCTGCAATGTACTGTTAAATAATTTAGTTAGATGTGAATGTGTTGAGGTGAACTTCTTTAGCCAGAAATTTGCTATTTTATCTTTTCCAGACGCTTTCCAATTGCGAGTAGAATTAATTGCTTGGGTGACTTCATGTTGCAAAATTATCACTTCAGGCATTTGTGTATCATCTTGCATGTGTCTGTTTCTGCTTGTATCCACCGTGCATGCCTGTTATGTTGTACCGGGTTTGACCATATGTTGCTCCAGAAGTGTTCCATGTCTGTTATGTTTGGTGGATTGTCTATTTTAATGTGTGTGTTATCTATTGTCTGGTAAAATTTCTTTTGATTTGTATTGAATGTTTGGTTTTGTTTCCTTCTATTTTCACTTTTTTTGTATTTTCTAAGTCGTTTGGCCAATGCTTGTAATTTCTGCTTCTTTTCACTATCGCTTCTTGTTGTGAGATTTTACCTAACCTTTTTCGTTTTTTGTCTGATATTTCATTTCTTATAAATTGTGTTAGCTGTCTGATGTCTTTTCTCAGTTTTTCTATTCTGATCTGTAGCCTGTGTTGCCATGCTGGTTTTGTCGGCTTCTTCTGTGTGTTGGTTGGTTCTGATCTCTGCCTAGTGTGTATATTTAGTGTAGTGAGTGCTCCTATATAAATCAGTAGTTGTAACTCTTCCATAGTTGTATTTTCATTTATTTTGTTGTGTATGATTGTGTTGATAGTTGTTGTTGTTGTTGTTGTTGTTGTTTCGACTTGTGGGTTATTTGGCGGTCTATGCAAGAATGGTCTAATGTCTGTATTTGTGTCTTTGTATTCTATATATATCAGCTGAAATTTTTCTTCTATATATAACATGTGTGAACATGTGTGTCACTTCGTGTTCTATTTGTGGTGGCTGTCTTAAGATTTCGTTTTCCTCTGATGGTTTAATTGATGCGTGTTGTTCTTTGTTTGCTCTGGGATGTTTGAGTCCATTACTGTATTTCCTTCTTCTTCTGATTGCACATTATTTTGTTCTAGTATTTGTTGTACTTGTTTGATGTTTTCTAATTCTGACTGGGGTATCATGTTATTTTTGATTATTACACGGATCTGATCAGCTAGTCGTTGTTCTGTTAAAATTTTTGATTCTGGGTATCTGGTAATAAATGTTGTGTATACTTGTGATCTGTATCCAGTTGTGTTTGTTCCTAAGTTTGTTGCTTGGTAATAACAGAGCATGAGTTGTCTGTTAACTTCATCTGACCATCCCATCTTCTGTCTTTGTTTTCCTTCTAGAGTGGTCGCAGGTAGCATATCCTGCAAAACACCTCTATTTGGATTTAAATCATTTTCCGCGTGGCAAGCAGTGTCGTTACCATTGTGGACGGGCATAGGGTTCAAGCGTCGTCCCCGACCATGGCAGCGCTTGTCCGAGGCTTCATTATTTCTGCCCTGAACCAACTAATCACACTAAAAGGGGGGTTAGCCCTATTAGAGGTTTGTTCTTTTCGTCGCCTTTTACGACTGGCATAACATACCGGAGGCCTATTCTTTTCCCGGACCTCCACGGGTATTATTATTATTATTATTATTATTATTATTTTATTATTATTATTAGTTTGTGGGGCGCTCAACTGCGCGGTTATCAGCGCCCGGGACGACGTCGAAGCCGACGTCTTGATGCATCAATAACCTCCCCATCATCCACAAGCTGCTTCCGGCGGATTGCATCCTTCATTGGGCCAAACAGGTAAAACTCGAAAGGTGCAAGATCCGGGCTGTACGGTGGATGAGGAAAAACAGTCCAATGATTCTTGTGAGCTCTCAGTTGCGCAGACTTTTGTGAGGCCTTGCGTTGTCATGGACAAGGAGATATTCGTTTGCATTTCTGTGGCGCTGCAGATACTGAAGTCGGTTCAATTTTATGAAGGTAGCATAATACACTACCAACAAAGACATCCAGTTGACCAGCAAGATTTTTGTTTATGATCGCACACGTGCCAACACTGCTGCTATCTGCGGCCAGTCGGCACGCGGGAGATTGCACAGGTTTGCGCGACCTTGGGATGATGACAGGCGCTTCGCCCACCGACTCGCCGTGCTTTTGTTCACTGCCAGGTCTCCGTAGGCATTTTCCAAGAGCCTACGAGTATCTGCGATGCTCTGGTTTTCCGCCAAAAGAAACTCAATGACAGCTCTCTGCTTGTAATGTATGTCGCGTTACTTATTGAACGCCGCCCCCCCCCCCCCCCCCGCACATATATTGTCTAAATCATGTAGTAATTGGTTTCGATCTTCTGATGACTTTACTAGGCGGTAAAGCCGGCCGCGGTGGCCGAGCGGTTCTAGGCACTTCAGTCCGAAACCGCGCGACTGCTACGGTCGCAGGTTCGAATGCTGCCTCGGGCATGGGTGTGTGTGATGCCCTTAGGTTAGTTAGGTTTAAGTAGTTCTAAGTTCTAGGGGACTGATGACCTCAGATGTTAAGTCCCTTAGTGCTCAGAACCATTTGAACTAGACGGTAAACGCCATCATTATCGGCAAACAATCCTAGATGACTTCTCAGATTGTCCTTTTAAATTGTTTATATGCATTAGAAACAGTATAGGGGACGAATAACACCACCTTCGTGAACCTCAGGTATCACTTCCGTTCCACGAGGTGGCCTCCCGTCAATTACTGTGAACTGTCAACTGCATGAAAGGAAATCACAAACCCAGTGGCACACCTGAAATGATACTCCACAGGCAAGCAATTTGATTAGAAGCCACTTGTCCTTGAACGTGTCGACAGACATCTTGAAATAAGGAAATGCACCGTGCGCCCAACAAATTCAGAGACGGAATTTTTTCCAGGGCTGTAAGCGACGTCAGTGCAGTAAAACAGGTGGCAGTCTGAACTAACAACTGTAAATAGATATTTATTCGACGAGTCACTTGTGAGCAGACCGTGTTAAGTAGTGGACGTGCCGCCGTTGTAGTTAAAAGTTGGGTCACAAACCACAATGGGGCGACAAACTGAACATCTCTGAATCAAGTGTTCGAGACGTTCTCCAAAATGTTTTGAAGAAAAGTGTGTGCAAAGTTTGTTCTGCACATCATGACTCATGAACGGAAACAACGACGCTTGAACGGAAACAATGACGCGTGAATGCCTCGGCGCCACTGGATTGAAATGCAAAACACGAGCAATTTTCTTCCAGAAAAAATGACCAATTATGATGAGTTTTGGTGTTATCAATACAAACCCACCACAATACGACAATGTGCAGCAATTCACATAAAGAGTCGGTCAATGCATTGACATGACCGAATTCAAGACAATGTGACGCGCGAGTTGATCATCATCTCTAAGTAGGAATTTTTTATTTTAACGTGTAATGTAAACGTTCTGTATGGGGAGAGGCTATATAGAACTGAAGCATTAAAATAACCATACCAAATTTTATCTACTTTTATTAATACAGTCTCTAAACATTTTGGACTGACGGGTTATGGAATCAATTTGGGATCCCTGTCGACAGCACTCATATGTGAACAAAGAGCCAGTTACGTTTGATAATGTTCTAAAACAGTATATGTTCCAAAAACCTTACTGTAAATGTATCTCCATGATATAGGTCTATAAGTGTATAACTTCTATTTCCTCTTTGTGCATTGGCAAGACCGGCTCAAATTTCCATCCTTTGGTTACGGATCTTCCGTCGAGCGAGCAGTTGAATATGATTGCTAATAAACTGTTACATCAGCATACTCAGATACAATTTGCGGTCCCGATTGTGTACCGAAGCTTACTTCCCACTTTCTCATTTGGCAGCTGCTCTTGATTCGAATTCTGGGACATTTACTGCATCGTCTTTGGTGAAGGAATTTCGCACAACCTTATTTAGTGAACTCCGCTTTAGTGGAGCTGTCATCGATAACATTAGTACTGCTATCGCACAGAAAAGTACTTTGTCTTGCCGATGACATACTTTTCATACGACCAGACACACTTGACAGTTCTGTTATGTGAGCTTTTAAAAGCTTCGAAATTTTGTGAAACGTCGCCGATCTATCTTGGATATTTCGTATTCTTTCAGATCTTGTGTGTACCGTGGGGGATCGTTTCCGTCTATTGTTAATTACCTTGTAATAAAGTCTCAGTTAGGGAAACAATATTTCTTTGAATTTGCACCACATCTGGTCGACGCTTACATAGTTTGGAAGGCGCAAAGCAAATTTTTATCTGCTTTTGTAAATATATTTTGCGTTTATTTTTGGTGAACTTGAATGTTAAGGTATTCATTCTGACTGCAACGACCATGTGATCACTGATTCCTGTATCAGTCATGACGCTCTCTATTTGGTCACGATTGCTGCAAAGAAGTCTAGTATGTTATCGCAAGCATTCAAACTTCGTGTGAACTTCTGGCCAAAATAAAATATTCATCGTCAACTAACTGAATATACATCTTTAAATGTATTCAACTTCAGACACAACACACGTTCTTTGCAGGTAAAGTGTTAGTCTCCTGAAGGAAGGAAAGTTTACACTTAACGCTTCTTGACTGCCGCTTGTGGTGTCTCAGTCAAAGCGAGTCAAGTTTACTTCAACAGGAAGTGTTTAATTAAATGCGGCGGGGCAGTGAGTGGCTGCAGTAGAAGCTGAAGTTGTCCCCTGAGAGGAACAGCCGTGTCCCAACTGCTGCTGGCCTGTGCTTCCCGTGCGCAGAGTCGTCAAAACCCGCGACCCACCGGTCTGCAGCGGCGCGGTGTAGCGCGGCTCACTTCAAAGGGGTGGGTCGCGGCCGCCGATTTTTCCAGTCAGCTGCTCCGTGGGCAGCGCACTGCCCAATGAAAAGAATCCACCAACCGTACACCCACAACCATCTTTCTTTTTTCAGCGCACATTTGTGTACTAAAGGTCTGCAGATTCTGAGAACTGCAAATGCAAGTTCGAGAAAAAGACCAATTACTGACGGAGTGCGTCGGTATTAATGGTCTATTATGTCCCTTTCTATGGTCCAAGCAGGGCGAAACCCTATCTTCAGGCTCGCCTATCACGTATAGAAAGGCAGTATTTTAATATTACAACGCACTATGTGCGAGACAATATTTGCAAACCATGTAAGCCCACAGGACGAAATTTAAGTCACACCCTTGAAAACGAACACAGCTTTAGACGGTTATAGATGCTGCAGTTGATGCGGTAAATATCAGCCGTCCCATTATTAGTGAGATAAGAGTGTGAATGTCGACAGTTAACGCTATAGCGTCGACTACAACTGGAACACCTACATGTTTCTAAGCCTTTTCCTGGTGTGAGTATAGCAGATCTGTAGTTTACTTTTCTCGGGTAATGTCTTTTCCACAAGGGACACAACACTCAATACGAAATGCCTCCGAATTTTTTATTCTGTTCTCAATGTCGGTTGAGTTATTACGTATCATGCATATTACTCGGTCAACTTACCGCTTCGCTGACGCTAGTTGCAACCCTCTCCCGCCAGAGGGCTCCGAACTGTACCGCGTGACATGGCGGTGTATAACCTAACTACGTATGTTGGTACGTGAGAACAGGGTACTGTAATCTAATACGCAGGAGAGCTTCTGTTAAGTTTGGGAAGTAGGAGACCAGATACTGGCAGAAGTAAAGCTGCGAGGACGGGCGTGAGTCGTGCTTGGGTAACTCGGTTGGTAGAGCACTTGCCCGCGAAAGGCAAAGCTCCCCGAGTTCGAGTCTCGTTCCGGCACACAGTTTTAATCTGCCAGAAAGTTTCATATCAGCGCACACTCCGCTGCAGAGTGAAAATCTCATCCTCTCTACTGTAATCTAGTTTCTAACCGCATAAAATGTACCAACAACATCCATAGAAGAATGAAACTGTGTACGGTGAGATGGCCATGAACATCAGTAATGTGCGACGTAATGAAGAAAACAGTGGTGTTAACCTCAACGTGTGTTTGGTTTGTGGAGCGCTCAACTGCGCGGTCAACAGCGCCCTTACAAAGCCCCAATTTTTTTTACACAGTCCAATCTAGCCACTGTCACGAATGAGGATGAGGATGATGATGATCTCCACGAGCTGCGGACACTCAATGTGTGTGACAGAGCTCCTGGTGTAAAGGACACCTCCGAGAACTACGCTTTGATAGTAATGAAGCTATGCAAGCATAGGTTAGGTTTTGGCTCCGTCAACGAAGTCAAACATTCTACAGTAACGGTAGCAACAAACTGGTGTTTCCTTGAGAGAAATGTGTACCTCGCCAGGATGACTTTGTTCAAAAATAAATACGCAGACGTAAAGAATAAAGAAGTTATTGAAAAGCTTTAGGAATTTTCATATAAAAAAATTCAGAGGCACTGCTTTTCAGCAAGCCGTCTTAGTAGCAGCAGCAGCAGCAGGCATACGTGAGCTGAGCCCCGCAGTATCGTCGTATGGATCGCTGGCAATGGCAAACTTGCAGTAAACTTTTAAGCGGCTACTAGCAACGATTGGTTAACAGGCCAGTATCTGTTTCCTCACTGGTTAAGTGCACCAGTGTTTCTGACACATTGTACCGACATCCCGTCATGGATGTATATGGTTGCAACATTATGGTGCCCCAGGTCGCTTTGCACACCTTGCTTGTGAACACCTTCGTCAGATGTCCCATAATAAGTGTGTAAAACAGGGAAGTCTTTTCGTGACCACGTCGTTAAGCTCTTTGTGACGACGTTTAACGGTCCACGTAGGAGAATGCCGCACTTAACAGGAATCGCTTTGAAATGACTTTTACCACCTGTAAACACTGTTAGATTTCCGTAGTAGATCATCTGGGTACGACAGGCCTTTGTGCTACGATGTTACCCCTTCACAGAAGATAGACGAGGCCACAGTGAACGATTGCTGTGAATTCAACTCGTCCATAAAAAAAAAATTTTAAAAAAATACGAAGCGAGGTGGCGCAGTGGTTAGCATACTGGACTCGCATTCGTGAGGACGACGGTTCAATCCCGCGTCCGACCATCCTGATTTAGGTTTCCCGTGATTTCCCTAAATCGCTCCAGGTAAATGCCGGGGTGGTTCCTTTGAAAGGGGACGGCCGACTTCCTTCCCCGTCCTTCCCTAATCCGCAGTTTGGCCTCTTCCCCCAAAAAACAACCCAACAAAAGTATGTCTGCTTGGGTTTTTATAATCGCTAGCAAAAAATGTGAAATTCTCATTTTTCGCTTGTAACACTCGGATCAGTGGTTTCCGGACCGTTGCTCTCTACATCCAATTGATGAATTTCCTTTCCGTTATGTCCGTGAAAGTAGTTTTAACTGTCACGGAAACGCCCTGTTCTATTTGTTCAGCACTACTGATTGTACTAGGCACGAAAAAACTAGTTCGAAAATGTGCCATTATCGCTCTAGGCCAGATGTTTGCAAACTCTTTTGACAGAACACTTTGAGAATACTCTCACGGAGCACCTTGTTTTTTTTTTTTTTAAAGTTAATAAAAAATTTTAAAATTAGAAAAATCATTTCATTCAGTGATTCTTTCAATTTTTCATCATAAATATTAACGCACAAATAATTATGAAATTAAAATGACAGATACTATCCTGAAATGTTGAAAAACACGCCATGTCACTAGTAGTTTTTCGGGAAGCACTTCCTCACTTTCCGCTGAACACCACAGTTTGTGAACGTGCTGCATTTAGCCGAGCTATACGTTGTTACGTTTTCAATCCGTTTATTTTGCCCATTTATCTCCAACGTTCTATATTCATAAACCTGTGAAAACCTGGAGCTAATTACGTGATTGTTATCTGTGCCAACCGAGAAATTAGGACACTGGACGCACAAAAGCTCTTCGAATTGCCGCCATAAACATTGAGTTCATAAATAACATTGGCATAGTTACCTGCAACGCTTGTTGGTAATTCGTAGCTTAGAGTAACACAGGAAATTAGTGACTCACCCATAACCAAGTGAAAGACGATAAAGTACGTAAATAAACACTATCGAGTATCGTTCCTGACGATCGCAGCGTGCACTGTCGTAGAGACTGTACAAATTCTTGCGGTCCTTCGTTGAATGCTGTCAAACGTTCACTTCTAACTTTTGAGTACGAAACCAAAACGACATGTAAAGAACGAAAATGTCTTAGAACTGGGGGCGCGATCGCAAAATATGATGTTACATCGGTAACGTAAGAGTGCGATTAAACGGGAACATACACTGACGCTCCAAAGATACTGGTATAGGCACGTGTATTCAAAACAGAGAGATATAAACAGGCAATGCCTACGTAAGACAAGTGTGTGGCGCATTTGTTCGATCGCTTATGGCTGCTACAATGGCAGGTTATCAAGATTTAAGTGAGTTTGAACGTGTTACAGATGGCGCACGAGTGATGGGACACAGTATCTCCGAGGTAACAATGAAGTGGCGATTTTCATGATCGAACATTTCACTAGTTTAGCGTCAGTATCAGGAATCCGGCAAAACATCAGATATCCGACATAGCTGCGGCCAGAAAAAGATATTGCAAGAACGGGACCAACGACGACTGAAGAGAATCGTTCTGCGCGACAGAAGTGCAACCCTTCCGCGAATTGCTGTTGATTTCAGTGCCAGGCCATTAACAAGTGTCAGCGTGCGAACCATTCAAGGAAACATCATCGATACGGGCTTTCAGAGCCGAAGGCTCACTCGTGTACCCTTGATGAATGCAAGACAAAAAGCTTTACGCCTAGCCTGGGTCTGACAACAACGACATCGGACTGGAAACATGTTGCCTCGTCAGACGAATCTCGTTTCAAATTGTATCGAGCGGATGGACGTGAAAGGGTATGGAGACAACCTCATGAATGCATGGACCCTCATGTCAGTAGGGGACTGTTCAAGCCGGTGAAGGCTCTGTAATGGTATGGGACTTGTGCAGTTGGAGTCTGATACGTCTAGATACGACTGACCGGTGACATGTACGTTAGCATCCTGTCTCATCATCTGCATCCATTCATGTCCATTGTGCATTCCGACGGACTTTGGCAGTTCCAGCAGGTCAATGCGACACCCCACACGTCCAGAATTGCTACAGAGTGGCTTTAGGAACGCTATTCTGAGTTTAAACACTTCGGCTGGCCACCAAACTCCCCAGACATTAACATAATTGAACATATCTGGGATGCTGTTCAGAAGAGATCTCCACCCCCTCGTACTCTTACAGATTTCCATAATCACTGCTGGATTCATGGTACCAGTTCCCTCCAGCACTACTTCTGACAGTCTAGTCCATGTCACGTCGTGTTGCGGCACTTCTGCGTGCTCGCCGGGTCCCCACACGATATTAGGCAGGTGTACCAATTTCTTTGGCTCTTCAGCGTAAAAAGTTAAGGTAAATTTCCAAGTTTTGGCCCTAGAAGTGCCTTCAGACCAGACCGACCGTCGTGTCATCCTCTGTCAAGGGCGTTAATTGGATGTGGTATGGAGGGTCACGTCATCAGCACTCCGCTCTCCCGGTTGTTGTCGGGTTTCTTGACCTTGGAACTATTACTGATCAGTCGATTAGCTCCTGCGATCTCACGAGACCGAATACATCCCACACCAGTCCCCTTACCAAGGAAAACTCCCTGGTTGTACCGGATCGTCCGAATGGCACACAGACGAGCCGGACACTCAGCTACAGAGGCGGACGAATTTAGTACCACCGACAGAGGTATGATTCATCCTCATAGTTAACATGGTTCATTCATAGAGTTTACTCATTCATATTTGAATCCCTCCATGTTTAACACAATATGGAAAACTCTGATGCACTACCCTGACAAGGCGACGGAGAGTTGACATCACAGGACTCGTCGGCGAGTTTACAGCTAATATACGGAGCTCATTCCTGGTCTCTTCTGGGTCGCAAGTTCTAGAGATGGACGGCAGCAACAGGGAAGAAATGTCCCAATATTTTTGTATTTATGAATATGCACTGTTAGGATACTAAATAAATGAGACCTTGTGTTTAGATGGCAGGTATTTAATCCTTCGTTCCTGTGGCCAACTGATTTAACATTATTGCTATGGCGGAATTACAGTGAAAGAACGTCTGAAGGAAACGGCGAAAAAGGCAGGTCTACAAATGTCGTTTGGAAAGACGGAATACAGATCACTCAACGTAATTCACGACGAATTTTAGAAACCAACTATGGCGACAACAACAAAACCGTGTACTTTAAACATATGGGTGAAAATATAAGCATGAAAATTGAAAGGAAGCAACTTAAATCAGAACTGAAAAATGAAAGACCACAGAGAGAAATTTATAGAATGATTTTTTTTCTGAAGATTTTAAACTAAAGACATCAGAATAAAGTTTTTAGAACCCCCTCTACGGATCAGAAACACTACTTCTATATGGATGAAAAATAGCATTAGCAGATCTGAGCCGACAGAGAAGAATTTTGCGAAAAATATTAGGCCCAATCTAGAATAAAGATCCAAATGGGTTTTCAGACAAAATAAGGAAATTACTCATTTTGCTCTAAAATAATAGACGAGATCTGGAAAAGACGTCTTATTCTCTATAAATTATGAAGAAGACAGATTAATAAAGAAAATTCCTTTTTCCTTCCTGAACAAGAAAACTGATAAAGAAACTAGTGTGGAGCCAAGATAAAAAAAGGACTTAGAAGAAATGTGAACTGAACAGAAGACATTGCTTAACACAGACAAATTCAGACTAGAAGTCAAGAAATTCGAGGTTTTCAGGAATATAAAAAGAAAAATATTTTGAGTCAGATGGCCAGATGAGATAAGAAGAGAGTTCGTTATGAGAAAATGAAAGTTTTGGAGAACGTTGAATTAAGAGAGAAACAGTTATCTCGACGTGGTTCTCAGGTGGCATAAAAGAGGACCGGATTCCTCGTCAACTTATTCGAATTCACTCGACGTATTACACACATAAGTTGGAATTTACACTAAAACAACTTGATAACAATCAAGGACGAAGAAAAATATTGCCACCTGAAGGCTCATCACGAATCTCCTAACATATATGTAATCTCTCATAAGCAACCAGTTTAATTTACGTGGTATTCACAATCCTGTTTCGAGATGCAATGTTGTTCAAAATATGGATATACAGCACGGCTGTGGCGTTTATGTCATTTTGCGGGCTATGATTTATCATAGTGCGGAGAACTGCACACGCTGTTGTGACGATGCAGACCGGTAGAAAAGACAGGTTACCATTCCTCAAGTGACTGATTATCATGCAATATAGCCCGCGAGTGGTCGAAGTTGTCCATGAACGACAACATATCGTAGGAAAGTCTTAATTTGGTGCCAAGAAGCTTAACGTCCAGAACTAACATTTAAGGTTTAACTAAATAAGAAACCAATCTGACAATTCTGAAGATATTACCCATAACGACAACTATATAACCACAATTTCAGTTATTAAAAAAGGGCTTGCAGGAGTTCAAGGAAGAATTGATTTGATGGTACGAAAGTTGACGGAAATTTCTGACCTATCATGAAAGAACGCCATGCGCGAGCTATATGGAAACAGTAAGGCTGTCTAGCTGATCATGACTGTTTCATTTTACTTAAGAAAATGTTTTTTTGTAACGCAATGTTCGCTTGAAGTGAAGAAATAAGGAAACATACTGTGCAGTCTTTTGTGAATACTGTAATGCTCGAAGTATTATCATATTCCGCGATGATACGGTGATGTAATTTTGGATTAATAAATAAGTTGTCATCTCATGTATTGAGACATTACTGTAGTGTCGCAGTAGCATTCACAAAAGCCACTCCAAATTTGACTGTTTTAAATCGCACGACGGAAGTCGCACCCTAGGGAGAAGAAATTCAGTAGAAACATCTTTAGAACATATTTTGAGGTAATTTAGGGAAGAATCAAAAGCAATTTGTCAGAATTTACCGCGTCGGTTCATTCAACGAAGCCCTCCATATGCAACCGTCCACAAATAAGCAGTAGTGCGTCACAGCAGGCAATACTTTTTTTTATGTAACAATTTTTAATTGGAGAAACGCTACAAGTTCACGAATTAAGACTTTTCGAAGCAGCTCGCTTAATTTAACACATCCTTAAGCTCGATTTCTCTTTCTCTCTTGTATTAAATTATTTAAGTGTAAGTTGGAGCATCAGGAGAAGTGCATCACGTTCAACAGTTTGCATTCGCACTACTCTGATTCGGAAATACGAGAGCTATTCGGAAAGTAGGAAGGATCCTTCGCGAAAAGGAAACCACAGCGAAAATCAAAACTGTTCTATTTGCAACAATTAGCTACGCCTTCCAGCTACGTTTCTATGTAGACGCCGCTCCATCTTGGGCATCTGTCGCAGCTTTCTACCAACTTTCTACATCTACATCCATACTCCGGAAGCCACCTGACAGTGTGTGGCGGAGGGTACCTCTATCGGTTCTCCCTTCTATTCCAGTCTCGTATTGTTCGTGGAAAGAAGGATTGTCGGTATGCTTCTGTGTGGGCTCTAATCTCTCTGATTTTATCCTCATGGTCTCTTCGCGAGATATACGTAGGAGGGAGCAATATACTGCTTTCCTCGGTGAAGGTATGTTCTCGAAGCTTCAACAGAAGCCCGTACCGAGCTACTGAGCGTCTCTCCTGCAGAGTCTTCCACTGGAGTTTATCTATCATCTCCGTAACGCTTTCGTGATTACTTAAGTGATCCTGTAACGAAGCGCGCTGCTCTCCGTTGGATCTTCTCTTTCTCCTCTATCAACCCTATCTGGTACGGATCCCATACTGCTGAGCAGTATTCAAGCAGTGGGCGAACAAGCGTACTGTAACCTACTTCCTTTGTTTACGGATTGCATTTCCTTAGGATTCTTCCAATGAATCTCAGTCTGGCATCTGCTTTACCGACGATTAATTTTATAGGGTCATTCGATTTTAAATCACTCCTAATGCCTGCTCCCAGATAATTTATGGAATTAACTGCTTCCAGTTGCTTACCTGCTATATTGTAGCTAAATGATAAGGGATCTTACTTTCTATGTATTCGCAGCACATTACACTTGTCTACATTGAGATTCAATTGCCATTCCCTGCACCATGCGTCAATTCGCTGCAGATTCTCCTGCATTTCAGTACAATTTTCCATTGTTACAACCTCTCGATATACCACAGCATCATCCGCAAAAAGCCTCAGTGAACTTCCGATGTCATCCACAAGGTCATTCATGTATATTGTGAATAGCAACGGTCCTACGACACTCCCCTGCGGCACACCTGAAATCACTCTTACTTCGAAAGACTTCTCTCCATCGAGAACGACATGCTGCGTTGTGTTATCTAGGAATTCTTCAATCCCTTGTCATAGAAGGCAACCTCCTGTGCTTTCCGACTATTTTCTACGCTGGACTGCAGCCCGTTGTCTGAGAGAAAATGGTGTCTTCATGGCCAGCGGTTCTTTTGAGCAGAGATGATGATCAAAAGGAGCCAAGTCCGGACTGTATGGTGGGTGACCGTACACTGTCCTCATTGCTCCTGCAGTGTGCGGCCGAGAATAGGGTATTTGTTTTCTAGAAATTGTCTTAAATGATTCATTATGTCATTTTATGCTCGTAACACGCTATTTTTCCTCTAATTTCAGAATTCTTGCACTGTACTGGCAAATTGCTACTACGTCGATGCACAAGTTAACTTAATTAAAAATGTGTTGCACTGTTAACATTAACTTATCTCCGAGATATGCTCTCCCACTGTTACAACGAAAGATAGCGTCATTCAGCAAAATTAAACTCAAGGTGAAAATTTTCTTTTTACCTAACTATAAATATTCGTTAGCTCAGTTGTTAGAGCGGTAAACCGTCGAATTTTATACGACATGTCCATATATAGCTGGTTCGAATCTAACCCGAAAGAACATTTAAACTTATTTGTAAAACGACTCGACAGTGCTCTCATATGAAAACCAAATCACAATTACAAAACTCCACTACACCGATCAGGAACAGAATATTATTGTGTTTTCATTGTTGTTTACATGAGCTTACATTTGCAATCTTTTTCGATACAAATCACGTTCGAAAAGATATTTCCTAGTTAATGGGACCACACACTTTTTACCTTCGTACTTTCTAGATAGCATCCGCATTGTTTAAACTTTTCCGGTTTCATCAAATTACATAAAGATGGAGTAAGTCAGCTTCAGAGGCTAACTTAACACTCATACACGTAACAGCCCTTACGTTTGTGTTACCTGCATGTTGCACATCTCTCCGTAGATCATCATCGTCCTACGCCTAGTTGTACTGTGGAAGTATGGTGATATCTTCACTACTAGCAATGCTTTGCAAAAACGTGATTTGTTTGTTCGCAAAGTAAATGCATTTACTCTGTGTTGTCCGTTTCTCAAGACTAATGTGAAGCTACATACACTGTGTGTTGAAAAGTATCCGGACACCTGGCTGAAAATGACAAGTTCGTGACGCCCCCCATCGGTAATGCTAGTATTCAATATGGTGTTGGTTCACCCTTAGCCTTAATGAAAGCTTCCACTCTCGCAGGCGTACTTTCAGTAAGGTGCTCGAAGGTTTCCTGGGGAATGGCAGCCCATTCTTCACGGAGTGCTGCACTGAAGAGAGGTATCGATGTCGGTCGGTGAGACCTGGCTCGGAGTCTGCGTTCCAAAACATCCCAAAGGTGTTCTATAGCATTCAGGTCAGGACTCTGTGCAGGGCAGTCCATTACAGAAAGGTTATTGTAGTGTAACCACAGGCCGTGCATTATGAACAGGTGCTCAATCGTGTTGAAAGATGCAGTCGCCACCCTCTAATAGCTCTTCAACAGTGGGAAGGAAGAAGATGCTTAAAACCTCAATGTAGGCCTGTGCTGTGATAATGCCACGCAAAACAGCAAGGGGTGCAAGCCCCCTCCATGAAAAACCCGACCACAGCATGACAGCACCACCTTCGAATTTTACTGTTGGCATTACACACGCTGGCAGGTGAGTTTCACCGAGCATTCGTCATACCCACACACTGCCATCGGATCGCCACATTGTGTACCGTAATTCGTCACTCCACACAACGTTTTTCCATTGTTCAATCTTCCTATGTTTACGCTCGTTACACCAAGCGAGGCGTCGTTTGGCATTTACCAGCGTGATGTGTGGCTTATGAGCAGCCGCTCGACCATGAAATCTGCGTTTTCTCACCTCCCGCCTAACTGTCATAGTACTTGCAGTGGATCCTGATGCAGTTTGGAATTCCTGTGTGATGGTCTGAATAGATGTCTGCCTATTACATATCATGAGTCTCTTTAACTGTCGGAGGTCTCTCAGTCAACAGACGAGGTCGGCCTGTACGCTTTTGTGCTGTGCGTGTCCCTTCACGTTTCCACTTCACTATCATATCGGAAACAGTGGACCTAGGGATGTTTAGGAATGTGGAAATCTCGCGTACAGACGAATGACAAGTGACACCCAATCACCGGAGCACGTTCGAAGTCTGCGAGTTCCGCGGAGCGCCCCATTCTGCTAATATGAAAAACTTATGTTTTTTGGGGTGCCCGGATCCTTTTGATCACATAGCGTATAACAAATCCCACAATCTAAACAATTGCTATAAACAGTTCTTGCTTTCGTATTTCGTGTAAAACTCTAACATGTGATCTCTATCACTGCACTCGAAAGCACTATCCGTTGCCTGACGGATGCAGTATCTCTACTGAGTGCCTTCTACACGGGAAATCAGCAGTAAGTTTTGCCAAGGACAATTTTCTTGTGCTTTGGGTCGTAGCTCATGACTGACAGTCAACAATCCAGTTATATTGAACAGACCAATTCGCAAAAGTTATACAGTTCCTTAGTACTGAGCGAGTTTAACGATGCAGGGAGCAGGGAAAAGAATGTCCTACGTTGCACATATCATCCCTCTAAATAGGTGGAGCATAAACGCATCAGCTTTCGCAAGGCTTCCACTACCAGCGTTCACAAAATTCCTTTCTATTATTGTTTAGAAGTTGTAATTGCGTTTTCAATCACTAAATAGCTGAACTGTTTGCAGTAAAAGTACGTAAAAATCTCGTAAACTCGGCTAATGCTCCTAAAACACAAGAATAGCTTCGTCTCACTCCTAGCCTGTGGCATCACCAAAACATCAACCAATAACAGAGCGTTTTCGATCATATTTAATGACTTTTAAGCTTTAATTACATAAAAACATTTTGTGAGAATATGGACCGTAAATGCCATTTAAATGTCGATCAGAGTAACAACAATACGAAGCATATTTTTAACATAGGAAAATAGCGTATTGTGATGAAGGAACTGTATGACAGTCACGTTATGTTAAGTTGCATGAAATCTCCCTGCAGCACCCATACTTGGCAGAAGACACTACTGTCATAACATCTGCGGTCGGAAGTGAGAACGGCGACGTGATGCTGTCTACGGACATACTAGGGACACTGTCCAAAGTTTCATGGGCTTTTTTCTGTGTTTTCCATTTCGTGACCGGTCTTTCCTTACTTTCCGGATAGCCGTTGTATATTGCCGCACCTACAGCACAGCAAAATACCTATCACGTTTCCGCAATTCGTTTTGTTACAAATGTTGCTGGCGGGTATTGCCTCAATCTACTTTCAGCAATACTAATTCTGCTTTGGCCGTACAAAAGTTTCTCCCCGGGAAAGGTGCTTAGTTCACAGAGAGCTGGCGCCACCTCCCCTTTAAAGAAGCGGTTGCAAGGGACTGTGAGTAGCGTTAAAAATACGCACAAGGGACTGCGACACAGCGAAATTGCGCTGGGTGAGGAGACGGGGGCGAAGCAAAGGCGACGTCGACACACAGGGTTCTGACGGAAGCGCCAGGACGCCGCACGCGTGCCACACTGTAATTAGCACAGCACATTTTCCTTTCTGTTTTATTAGCCAGTCGATGTAAGCACGGCCTTGTCAGTCTATAAGCTGTCAAAGGGAAAGGATAAAACTCAGTCGCTTAGACTTGCGGCGTTTGCGCAGACACCGAAATCTGTCTCAGTTGTTCACTAAAGGTTATTGATCAGGAAGCACGTCAACCAACGGTCGTATTTATACGAGAGGCTTTCAATAAGTAATGCAACACCTTTTTTTCTCGGCCAGTTTCGGTTGAAAAAATGCGGAATTTCTGGCGGCGCTATATGTAGCCTACAAAACGGCGTCTGTAACTTAAGTTGCGTTCCAAGCGGAGAGCCGTCTGAGTTTCTTTCGGCGAACACCAGAGCGCCGTAAATATTCGTGGGTGCTTGCAGAATGTACACGAAGGCCTGGCAGTGAACAAAAGCACGGTGAGTCGTTGGGCGAGGTGTCTCATCATAAGAAGGTCGCGCAAACCTGTTTGATCTCAGGCATACCAGCCGGCCGCACACAGCTGTGACTGCTGCAATACTAGAACGTGCGGACTCTCATTGTAAGTGATCGACACGTTGCTACACAAATGGACGTCATGTCTGTAGCACTGACACACACTCCCACCAGTTGGGCTACTTAAAAGTGTGTGTCCTTTGATTTACTTCGCCGCCTAGCACAAGACCATAAAGAGCAACGAAGAGCCATCTGCGGAATTGCCTGCGCATTACGAAGCTGATAGTGACAGTTCTTTTGTCGAACCTCCACACAGGCTATGAGACATGGATTCATCACTTCGAACCGTAAACGAAGCCGAGCGGTTCTACGCGGTACAATCTGGAACCGCGCGACCGCTACGATCGCAGATTCGAATCCTGCCTCGGCCTTGGATGTGTGTGATGTCCTTAGGTTCGTTAGGCTTAAGTTGTTCTAAGTTCTAGGGGACTGATGACCTCAGAAGTTAAGTCCCATAGTGCTCAGAGCCATTTGAACCGTAAACGAAACGGCAATCCATGGAGCGGCGTCACACCACCTCTCCTCCGAGGAAAAAGTTTAAAGCCGCACCCTCAGCCGCTAAAGTCAGGGTGACGGTCTTCTGTGACTCTGAAAGGGTTACTCCGTTTGATGCCCTTCCTCAAGGTACAACGATGAACTCTTAAGTGTATTGTGTCAACCTCAGGAAATTGAAAAAACAACTTCAGCGTGTTCATCGCCACAAAAAAGCAAACGAAATACTTCACAACAACGCAAGGCCTCAGACAAGTCTGCGCACCCGACAGCAGTTCACGAAACTTCATTGGACTGTTCTTCCTCATCCACCCTACAGCCTGCATCTCCCACCTTCCGGCTTCCATCTGTTTTCCCAAATAAAGGAAGGACTCCGCGAGAAGCAGCACGAGGATGATGCGGAGGTTACTAACTCAGAAAGGCGATGACTCCGACGTCGACCAGTAGAGTGGTACCATACGTGCATACAGGCCCTCCCTGTAAGGTCGCATAATGCCGTAGCACTGATACAGTGCTGGTCATTGTAATTCCAACACCATGACGGCAGGATGCAGCACATATGAAATTTACATGAAGCGTGTCAAACGCTTGGATGTGCAAATGATTAGCATTCATGGGCATTCGTACAAAGTAGGTAGGAGAAACACCATATACATTCTGTATATAAGAAAAGACTAAGCAGCACGATTCTCATTCACAAATCGCATTCGAAAGTAGGTTGTTTATGAGATGCTACGCTTCGTGTGACGAGGAGAAACGCCTATCAGCACGTGGGCTCCCGAGACTGTGGTTCATCGTTCTGCTGGTGTGTTTCGGGGTCCCGCGTCTGCCATGACAATATGAAATCAATGAGTTCAAAAGAGCCATACTATCGCCCGCTAGTATTCTACCAGCCTCCCCACTTAGCTCGGCTTGCATGCAATACAGCGAACGTCTCGGAGTAGCGTGTAGTAAATCCGCACTGAACTAATATCAGAAACAACAGTACAAATAGATTAAACATAGTGCTTTGGGGTTTCTCTGTCTAGGTTATTTTACTATATTATTTATAGTATTGAGGTGTGATACAGGAATTACGGTAGATCTATTTCATTACAAAGAGGTATATAACGTTTTAAAAAGAAACTCAATGAAACCACACGTGTGTTGTGGTCTTATAACAACTTGTCACAAACTTTGTCACATATAATTAAAAGCAGCAGAGCATAGGAGACACTATGAAACGTAATGTTGTGTTGGGATCAGTATCACCCAAAGCATACAGGTACGCTAGAAAAAATATCTTGCAGTTTCCTTCTATGAGCACACTGTCCCGCTATTTGGGTAATACTTCAAGCGAAAGAGTTACGAACCTTGTAAAAGGCAAATTAACCTTAGAAGCTATATGTTTGAATGATATTAAAATATTTTGTTCCTTGATAGTGGATGAAATTGCAATAGAACAACAATTACAATGTGACAGAAAGCTGGCTACATTCTTTGGTCATAAAACGAAACGCGCTATCGTAATATTAGCGACAATGCATCCGAAGTTAAGAACTATAAGAATGTGAGCGAATGTGGAATTCTCGCCAACAATTTACCATGTTTCATGATAGAGGGCTTATGTACTCAATGCAAGCTGTCTGCTGCGTACTCCTTCACCAAACGAATCTCAGACAAGGAACTACATATGTACGTTGACACTGTCTATTTCAGACATATCAAGGCGTGCTGATTTCTTATAGTACGTCTGGATACTGTCATAAGACCAATGAAAATATTATGAGACGCCTTTCCAAAGGTGATATTTTGAAGTTACTAATTACTCACGCAAATGATCCAAACCGACCACTATTTCTTGCGTTTGATCAACGCCACATTAAAAATTAGAAGGCTCATATTTTTGGAGAAGACCATGTTTGATAGAAAAGACGAAACAAGTGGCTGTCACATTTTCGACGCGAAAACACGTAAGCCCCAACACAGAAAAATGAATGTGAAGCGAGCGAGGTATATTTTGTTGTAGACAACAGTAATAACCAAGGTTGCTACATAGAAGGTTGGGCCAATGTGTTCGGCAGCGATCGGGGGCTTCCGTATGACGTCACTGTCGAGAAGCGTCAGCAGCGCGAGACATTCGCATACGGCACTATTGCGCTTAAACTAACATTAATTTACGAAAAGTGAAGGGCAATATAATGAATTATGGATTCGATCGAAGCTTACCAATACAGGGACTGAATGTTAATACCTGCTACGACTGTGAAACTCTTATATTGTCTCTCTGGTAATGACAAAAGTAAAACTACAGATTTGTGGCTTCCCCTCAATTTATATTCTATTACTCAATATTTTTTGTTAGATAACAACCATCTGGTATGCTTCAGTCCCTTTTTACATATTTTACAATTTTTAATAGTACTAGAAACGTAACAATTACAAGAGCTTTCAGTTTACTAAACACATTTTGTGCATCACAGTCGGCAGTAGTGTGTACCATCTTTTTCATGCCGGTATTAAGCAGCAACCGTAAGTCTAGTTAGTTGAGACATTACTACACATAATGATACAGAAGCCCGGTTTAATGAACTCACATTCAAAAATTTTAAGAATAATTTAAATACCTTAATCAGATCTGGAGGGGACTGCAGAAGCTCTTCACCTGTGTGCTGCTTTCTGCTGCTGCTGTTTGGCCCTCTGTGCCTTTGCAGATGTGTTGAAGTGCCTTATCCGGATGAAGGTTCTGGTTTTAGCGTGCACTGTGATGACTTCTTGAGGAATAGTTGGAAACTTCCCAATTAAAAGTCTCGTCAGGTTTCTGATCACATTGCCGTCTTTACACAGACTGCTGCCATGTAAATTAAAAACAAAAGGCACCTCTAACTGTTTAACAACATCAAACCACTCATCTGAAGGGATGATTAAGCCACCACGAGACAGTTTCTCAATCCACCCAGAACTTGCATGGTCTTTCGACACTTCGAGTGTCTTACCACTAGGATGACCAAGTGATTTGTCAATGGAGACGCACCTGGAGGCAATATATCCAGCGATGTAGCGGAGAGCTTCTAGGAAACACTCTGAATCTTCTATCAAAGGTGGAACAATTAAGTCATGTAGTGTAATGTCCCTGATTTGTTGATCATCTTCTGTCATTGACAAAGCTTCTTCAATGCCCGGCACAAGTCCTGTAAACAGGTTGGAAGTCAAATAATTTGTATCAGTTTCCGCTGAGACTGGACAAGAACTGCGTAACTGAATGTCAGCAATACTTTTGCTCATAACAAAAATACGCAAACGGCTTTTAAATTCCACTGGTAAGGGATGATCATAGGCTCTGCCAATTGCTCTTACCTGGGAAAATAAGTTTTCAAGGCAGTCTTGGTTGAACCTTGAGGTCAATACATACTTCAAACCGTAGCCATGTTTTAAATCCGAAAAACAACCCAGCAGTGACCGAATCGAGGTGAGTAATCCCTTTTGGAAAGGAAGTAAAGTTTTATGATTCCCCACTCTCATTTTTTCACAGACGGAGTAGAATCTGGGAAGAACTTCCTCCTGCGTCTCCTTACACAATCCAAAAGCACTTGAAATTGGTCGTTTGCCGACAGGTACCCTCGAATTCATAGCATCAAAAGTGTCGTTCACCAATTTGAAGAATTCTGCCGTGTCTTTTTCTTCAGGCATTACAAAAGAAATTGCTTCTGATACAGTGTTGGAAAAGAGTTGGCAAGCAAGAAGAACGCGCTGTCGATCTCTTCCACAAACTGTCAGATGATGAGCAGTAAGCTTAGGGCACAGTTTCAGTTTTCCATTATCTTTCGACAATAGCTGCTCGATTATGCGCTTTGTTATCGTTCTTCCGTCACTTAATGAGAAACCATCATCTAAAAAGTGGTTTCTGATAAGTTTCACCATATGTAGTACATCAGCAAACACCCAAACACGTTTCGTTTCATCATCTGGGTTGGTGAAGCACGTGTTTGTGTAGTCGATGTGTAATTCCTTCCACACTTTCACATTTTTACCCCCCAAACCAGACACTATACCAACTACGACAAATCCCACTTTCTGCGTCTCTCTGACGATACTGATCAGTAAATCCCGATTCATCGTAGTATCAAAGTTATAGTATACGGGCTGCTTCCAGGTTCCACACAGACCACGTGCCATAACAACCTGTACCTGGCTATGTGGTTCATATATGGTGTCAGTTTCTTGGTCGTAGCATATGCGACTGTCCACATTCATTTCGTCAAAGCTTAACACACACAGCTTCTCTGCTTGACTTGAGTTTGTTGCTTGCTTATTCATTAAGAACAATACATCAGTCAAAATTTCGGGAACACAACGAAAAGAATTGGATATCCACCGTTTTAACGTAGAAAATCCAGGTAATGGTATTCCCATTATATTTCTTAAATAAATAAAAGTTTTTCTGGACAGAGAGCGCAGAAGCAAGGCTTTGCTTGTATCTTCCTGGGTCCAATGGGTGCTCTTCTTTGATTTCAGAAGACATTCAATTTGTGCGTTCGTAAACACTTTTTTTAAAACTTGGTGTACTTTAGTTGTCACTTTTGTACTTCGTTGATACTGAAGGCTTTGGCATAGCTTTCTCTGTCTGCTTAATGCATGAGCCAGTAATTTGTTTCTCGTTCTCAGCGTGTTGTTTTCAGCTATCAAACGCTAATTTTTTTCTGTCTGTAGCGATAATTCCTTATGAAGCCTCTTCATTTCATCCTCGATGCGGCCTTTTTCAGATTCTGTGCTTTGATCCACTTTTTTTTCTTCGGTGACAGTGAAGCTAGTCTGTTAAGTGCACGTTTACGTGTTTCACGATCTTTCCTTCTGTCATTTCTTTCTTGGACAGAAGACGAAGCAGCAGCAGCAGCTGCAGATGTGGCTTTAATGAGGTGCAATGAAGGAACTGCAGTCGGCTTTAAGATCTTCTTTGGCGGAAGTTTCATTAATTCAGCTTGGAGATCGCGTAAATAATCGTCGTCTTTAAAATGTACGCTACAGATAGTAGCATTTTTAATGTTAATACTATCACTTCTTCCACAGAGCTGAACCCACCGAGCACATGTTTCAGGATCTTTCGGAAACTTATGATAGGAAATACTACTCCCTTTAGTCTTCTGATTATGTTTTCACACACAGCCACGGCACAATTCGGCATTGTTAAAGTGTCGCAGAAAGAATAAACTCGATTCAACACGATAACAAACAGCAACAACACAAAACTTACTTGCTTCAACACATAAGAAAGTGCGCGCGAATTGAGCGGAGTTTCTCGACGCTGACGTCATGCGCAGTACGGCGAAAAATATCTGTTCTGCGCACGCATTATGCCCCCCCCCCCCCCCCCGCCCGAGTAATAACAGCTCTGGAAAATCTCCAAACACATTCTAGTCATCCGAAAGTCCAAATGGTTCAATATCCATGAAGTCAGCAGTTTTCACAACGCCAAATTTTGTCTTGACAGGATCAATTTTTTAACACAGATGATTACCATTTTTTGCGATACTTCCCTTGATTTATGAAAACTATACATTAAATTACACACTTTTAAATTTGGCTATGTCTGCTGACGTACTACCAATACTTCATGTGTACTTAGTTATGGCACAGTATAAATATGCAATTTCATCCCAACATACTCTGACATAACTGTTGTCAATTTATTGTGTTAATTCTATTTTCGTTGTATAACGGGAGAGCTCTATAGTGCGGCGGCGCCGAAGCCCTAATAAAATAATATAGCAGGTTTCTTATAAATACGATTAATAACTCTGGTTATTATTGCTTGGAATTTATGGTTTATGAGGAGAACAATAGTAGTTCAAATTGCGTCTACAGCCTAATGACTATCACAAGAACGAAGGAACACCTAACAGTTAAGTTCTTGTTCAGCTCCTAGTAGAGGTTTTAATAAGATAATCACTCAGTAATTGCAAAGCACTTTGATTGGATGATTATCTTACACAGTCACGATGAAACAAGCAGCCTACACGGGCGGTTTTTAATTAAAAGGTTGCCCGTCTGTCGCTGTGCGGCAGCTAAAATTCGGACACACTTTCAGCGCGTCACAACCTATGGTGGTGCGAGATGAATTAATCATAGTTAAAATTAAATTTTCGTTCACACTCAAAATTGTACTGGTGAAAGCTGTAAAGAAGGTGAAATATTTCAGCGGCATAGCAATATCAACTGCCACCAGCCAATGGCGGGACTAACTATAGGATGGGGCAACTAAAATTAATCCGGAGAACAGAGTTCAAGGATACAAAGAAACACAGCAGAGCAAAGAAAAGACAGTACTAACCTTTTACTACAGCAGACGGTAAAAGTGACCATTTCTTGCCACTTTGCGGCTCTAGTCAGCAAGTTGCTGAAGGCAGATGCTGGAATTGCTGCATTCACATCCGAAATGTTGTGCTGCAGACTGGCCTCTGCTAACAGCTCTGTCAGGCATGAAGGTTGTGTAAATGTGCTCTAAATTTCGGCTGCCTTTATGGGCACTTGCTCCATCCTGTTGGAACTAACTGTCTTTTCCTCCCCCGCTAATGTTGCCACGAATTCACGTCCAATTGTATCCACTCGTTCGGACCACTTATTTGCCCCAACCTATATAAATTAATATAAGTCTAATTTTTCCGCGACTCCTGTACGATATTACTATTTTGCTTTTTTCGCAATGTGCACTTGTTATTTCATGATACACAAGTGATCAAACGTATATGGACACACATGTTTTTCATATTAGGTCAATTGTGCTGCCACCTACTGCCAGATACTCTGTATCAGCGACCTCAGTAATCGTTAGACATATTGAGAGCAGAATGGGGCGCTTCGCGGAACTCACGGACTTCGAATGTGGTGATTGCGTGTCATTTGTGTCATACGTCTGTACGCGAGATTTCCACACTGCTAAACATCCCCAGGTCCACTGTTTCCGATGTGATAGTGAAGTGGAAACGTGAAGGGACACGCACAGTCCAAAAGCGTACGGGCCGATCTCGTCTGTTGACTGACAAGAGACCGCCGACAGTTGGAAGAGAGTCGCAGTGTGTAATAGGCAGACATCTATCCACACCATCACACAGGAATTCCAAACTCCATCAGGACCCACTGCAAGTACTATGACAGTTAGGCGGGAAGTGAGAATACTTTGATTTCATGGTCGAGCGGCTGCTCGTAAGCCACACATCACGCCGGTAAATGCCAAACGACGCCTCGCTTGGTGCAAGGAGCGTAAACATTGGACTATTGAACAGTGGAAAAACGTGTCGAGTGACGAATCACGATACACAATATGGCGATCCGATGGCCGGGTGTAGCTATGGCGAATGCCCGGTGAACGTCATCTGCCAGCGTGTGTAACGCCAACAGTAAAATTCAGAGGCGGTGATGTTATAGTGAGGTCGTGTTTTCCATGGAAGTGCCTTGTACCCCTTGCTGTTTTGCGTGGCACTACCACAGCACAGGCCTATACCGACGTTTGAAGCACCTTCTTGTTTCCCACTGTTGAAGAGCAATTCGGGGATGGCGATTGTATCTTTCAACACGCTCGAGCACCTGTTCATGAAGCATGACCTTAGGCGGAGTGTTTATACGACATTAACGTACCTGTAATTGACTGGTCCGCACAGGGTCCAGACCTGAATCCTATAGAACACACCTTTGGGATGTTTTGGACCGTCGACTACGAGCCAGGCCTCACCAACCGACATCAACTTTTAAGTTATTTTCAGTCAGGTGTCCGGATACTTTTGATCACAGTGTATATTGAAAAACCGTACTAGCTAGGAGGATGCAGAAGCTATTAGCGGAGTACATAACGTTATGCAGTGACTTATTTTCAGAGAATAATAAGTTCTGTTGCATTTTTAGTTTACCTAGAACAGTGGTGGCAATACGTGACGCGAATAGGGCCAGTGAAACCATTTCGTGCAACCTGCAGAGCTATCATCGTTATTCTGGTTACAACACGGTATGCAACTAGCAGAAATTTAATGTGTTTTTCATACGAGAAAATAATTACGGATCACTCAGAAACTGGCGTCGCTAGGTCCAACGCGATAATCTTGCTTTAGCGTTAACAGTTACTCGCGGTTGTACTGTCGATCACAGTGCAGCGTAAGACTGTTTTTCTTTTTGTCCTGTCCAGCAAGTCCGGTTCTAGCTTTTAACGACGGTTGTCATGGTGCACATAGCATACGACGCATAAGAACCTACAGAAGCGTATATTCTTTGGGAGCAGGGTATCTAGGTCCTCCAGTTACTGTGCAGTTGTCGGAAACACTTTGTAATCGCCTTTATTGGTTATGCATTTAGCTTAGAGATAAAACCCGGCTATAGTGGTTGCACTTTTCCCAGTTTACACTTAAGACTTCACGGCTGTATCGCTGTGCACCTGCCTAATGTGGTTATGCGAACTATTATTAAAACTAGCGAACCCCCCCATTTCCAATGCTTCGCAATTGCGTAATACTTGTTCTGATCTCCTCCTTCCTCTCCCTATCTCTCTCCACCTCCTCCCTCACCCTATCTCTGATCATCTCCTCGTCCCCCTCTCTCTGACTTCGGGTCTCGTTTATTGTTATCGCCAAAGATACATTAGGAGTTTAAATCGCTTAAAATGACTGGGTAAATCGGTTGGGATCACTAGTATACGGGATATGAGAGACCTCTACCTTTCCTCACTACCACTTTCGTTCAATCGATTATTAAGCATCATAAAATCATTTACATCAGTCTCCATGGCATCATTCATACAGGCTGATGTAAATAATTTTGTACCGGATGACAATCTCTCAATCTTAAGATTCTAATTGTTTTATTTGACTAAGCTTCTCGTTCTGTCATTTGATTGTCGGCAACAGCTTTTTTGAGTCACCAGTCCTCCAACTGATTAGAAGCGGCCCGCCACGAATTCTTCTCCCGTGCCAACTTCATAACACTGTACCACCTCCACCATTTGTTAGTGTATTCCAACGTCTTACTATACATTTGTTTACCCTCCACGGCTCAGGGTGTCGCAATAAAAGGTAGCCCGCCTCTCCTTTGAATTGCAATATTTCTGCTTTGAAACAGAGTAAATAGCTACAACAATGGACAGTTTTCTGCAATAATCAATTGTTAGCGTTCTTCTGTCAGCGTTTCTGTATTATTTCATGAGTGAAGTTACACGTTTCTCTTTGTAGTCTGCAAAATAATTTTCTCGATTGAAGAAAGAATTGAAATTGTGGAAGCATATATGAAAACAGGTTCGATTAAGGAAACTCGCGAAACTTTCTGGGTCAAGTATTGGATAGAGGACTACCAGCAAAGAGAGCAATACTATGTTTGTATAAAAATTGGCGCACCTATGGATCTGTGCAAAATGTAAAGCGACAAAGAATTCCTTCAGTTCGCAAACCAAAAGTTACTGCAGACATTCGTCGAAGACTTACTCGGTGTCTAAAGAAGTCCGCTCGTAAATTGGCCCAACAGGCGCATGTAAGTAGGAGGAGTTGCCGGCGGTTATTGTAAAGTCTTCATTTTGAAGCCATATCGCGTGACGGTTGTGCAGCAATTACCGCTGGATGACTGTCAGAAATGTTCAGATTAATTGGCTTTTGAATAACATTAGCGACAGTTTGTTAAACCCATTCCATTACATCATGAGTGATTAAGTGTGGTTTCATCTTCTCGGTCACGTGAATTCACAGAACACGGGATACTTGGCAAAGAGAACCGTAACACTGTATCAACGGTCGCTCCATGAAGGGAAAATCTGCTTTTGGCGCCGTGGACAGGAACGCGCACTATTGGACAGACAGTTTTTGACACAACCCTCAACACGGTTGGTTACATGGAAATTTTTGATACATTCTGTGGTCAACTCACTCAATATGAAAAACAATACTGCTTCTTCCTGCGACATAGGGCAACATACCACACGTCTAAGGTATCCCTGGAACGAACCCGTGAAGTCTTCACTTAGGAACGAACTGTCGGTAAAAATTTATGACCACCACGTTCGGCGGCCGGATCTAACAACATGTTATTTTTTCCTGTGAGTACACGTCAAGAGCAAAGTCTACGAAACAGATCCAAACATAATACAGGAACTTAAAGACAACATCAGCCGTGATGTTGCCGCCATCGATATCCGAATTTTACGACGGGTGTATATGCTTAAACGTGCGAGCTGTGTACCCATGTTGCAGGTGGAACTTCCAATATCTTCTGTAAATGTAGATTTCACTGTAAATAAACTGCAAATCCATTTCAGTTCTTCGTTTCTGTAATTTCACTGCGTTAACTTTATACTTACACGGGCTACTTTTATCTGTACCAGCCTGTACTTAGAAAAATGGGTGCATATAGTAACATATAATGTTGCTACTTCAAATGTGCTTTATCATACAGAAAAGGAAAAAAATCTGTCCATTGCAACTGAATGTTTTACTAAACACGTTTCGCCTTTTCTACTAAGCCTCTTCAGTTGTCTGCAGTATAAAGAAAATTAATTAATTATACATATCTCGATAGGATATCTGTAATGATTGTCAGTTCATTGGAATTATCTATTTACAAAAATATAGCTTTCGTCTTTTTAGACATATTCATTTTTATGTCCTTTTCATCTAACCATGCGTTTAGATGCACATAGTACAGTTTTCGAATTGATAAGTCATATATCACTGTACATAACCAATACAGACCTCCGTCAACTATGGACCTTGCCATGGTGGGGTTACTTGTGTCCCTCAACGATACGGATAGTAGTGCCGTAGGTGCAGCCACTAAGGAGGGCTGTCTATAGAGAGGGCACAATAACATGTTGCAGGGGGCAACACTCAGTGATCTGGACTTGTAACATTAGCTAACAAGGCCTTGCTGTATTGGTACTGCGAACAGATGAAAGCAAAGGAAAAGCACAGTCGTGATTTTTTTCCCGACGAGCATGCAACTCAATCGGGTAATTACGAGGGCGTGCTGAAAAGTAACGCATCCGAATTTATGAGAAAACTTTTATATAACTTTTTTAAATGAGAAAAACGTTGTAAGCATTCTACATCTTCACTCATCTTTTTTATACATGTGTAAATCTGCAGCCCACTGCCACTAGAGGCATCCGAATTGTAGCGCGTTAACACGGCGTTGCGTAACGGAACTAGATCGGTGTATGAGGAACAGCGTGCTGTAAACGAGTTGCGCACTGGAAGAGTTCGTCCACGTATGGGGCACCCTCTCCTTCAGCGTGAAAATGCCAGGCTACACACGAGCGCTGCTGCATCTGCAACAATTCGTCGCCTTCAACTCACTGTCATCGATCATCCTCCATACATTCCCGATTTGGGCCCATCCGATATTCATCCGTTTCCAAAACTTAAGGAACACGTTCGATAACTTCACTTTAATAGTTATGAAGCGTTACAAGTAAATATGAGGTTGTGGCTCCGTCAACAAAGTCAAACATTCTACAGTGACGGTATTAAGAAACACGTTTCTCGTTGAGAGTAATGTGTTCGTGGCTAGTGAGACTTACGTCGAGAAATAAATATCTAGACATGAAGAATAAAGATATAGAATATTAATAACGTTTGTTCTATTTAAAAAAAGGAGTTTTCGCATAAAAATTTCGGGGGCATTACTTTCCAGAAACCATTCGTAGATTTGAGAATTTAAAAAAAGTACATAGGTTGGATTGAAATGTAGTGGGAATTAGTGAACTGTGGTGACACAAAGTACAGGATTTTTGGTGGAGACAGCACAGCGTTATCAATGATGCAATGAACAGCACAATATACACACATTATCATAGCCACGATAGACACAAAGCCAAATATCACAATAGTTTAATTTTGTGCCAAGTACCTCCACAGATAAAGAGGTCCAGAGGATGCAAGAAGAGATAAAGATACTGTTTCATAAAGGGTACTATTTCAGGTAATTAAGGGAGGTGAAAATTTAATTCTGATGGGTGACTGGAATTCGGTAGTAGGAAGAGGAAAACAAAGAAAAATAATAAGAGAAAACAGACTGGGGAGTGGGAGAAATTAAAAAGGAAGTCGGCTGGTAGAATTTTGCACAGAGCAAGCAACCCCGCCAAAGGGGTGTCTCAGGGGTTGCCTGATCTTAGGTGCTACAGCAGCAGCGTGGCACCACTCCACTGAATGGGTGTCTAAGTCTTTGTCATGTAGATTCTTAATGTGCTCAACAAAGGGTGTTGCCGAACTGAGGGGTCTCAGGGGAACAAATAGCTATTTGAAGCTCGTCCAGAACGTGGGTGACGTCGCAGAGCGCCATACCTCTGCACCATTACAGAGAAAGGTTGTACGCAGCTTTGAGCCAAACTTCGAACTTTTAAATCGCAATGGTAGACAATTACTGAGTTTCAAAAAAGTGATCGTTTAAATGTGTTGCACAGTGGCGAAGAGAGAGGCTTTTGAAATGTGGTAATACAGAAAAATTTTGAAAATTGGATGGGCTGATCGAATAATAAATGAGTGGGTACTGAATCCGATTCAGGAAAAAGCAATTTAAGGCACAACATTAAAATAAGGGATGAATTGTCAGTGCACAACCCCGAGGCATCACAGAATTGCCGACTTCGTAATGGAAGGAAGGGTGATTGGGGATAAAAACTGTAGAAGGAGACTAAGGGATGACTATAGTACGCAGGTTGAAATGAATGTACGGATAACGAGGTCTGCACAGCATGAAGAGTGGCATATTTGCAAACAGTTGTGTAGTATAAATGAGCTATCACTAATCATCTCGTATCAAAAAATTAATAATTCAATAATTTTTGTATATTATTACAGGGGATGGAAAAAATAATGGAAAACCAAAATAACATAACGTAGATGTTCGTATTCAAAACGGCTTCCATTCGACTCCGGTTGGATAAAAAATGGTCCCTTATGGTTGTTAAGGGACACTTCCTCCAAATAGGTAATGATTTTGGGAGGGGGAGGGGCGGGGGCTGGATAGCGATCACGAAAGCAGATCAAAAAGGCTTAACAATTTTGAATCTGATGACTGTGGTTGCCAAGGGAGATGCGACAATTTATCCTCGTGCTCACAAAACCAGTAATGGGCGATGTGAACTGTGTGAACAAGGGCCCTATCGTCTTGGAATGCAGTTTTACCATTGGGGAACAAATATTGCACCATGGCGTGGAGGTGATCAGCCGAAATGGTCACATAATCTTTGGCAGTGATACGGCCTCGGAGTAACAATAGGATCCGTGGAATACAACGTTACGGCTGTCCAACTCATCACCGAACCCGCCGCAAGTTCCACACTTCGGGACGTAGAACTCTGCCAGAAGTTGAGAACAATTTGAAAGAACACTCATCCTTCCAAATGGCATTTTTCCATTGCTCCGTAGTCCAGGTTTTACGACTTCTACACAACGTTTTCCTGATATGGGATTTCTGCTTGCCCAGCAATGCCCTACGCACGGAGCTCCCTCCGTGTTGGTTGGATGCTGATGGATTCGCAAGCGCGACATTCAATTTTGCAGTGACCTTGGCAGCTTCGTCCCCCTATTTTCGTCATTATCTTCTTCACTGAAAGTTCATTACGATTATTCACCACACACTTTCGTCCGCGGTGTAACCTGGCGGATGATGTTTTTCCGCTTTCCCTGTACGGTGCCTCTTGCAACATCAAACACTTGGGCTACTTTAGATACAGAAGTCCCCACCATACGTGCACCAGCAATTTGCCCACATTCGACGTCATTTGTCTCCGACACAATGCGCTATACATAACACTTTGCTGATCAAGACCGACGCTTTCAACGTATTGAGGGCATTGCACATGTGCCGCTCGCGGTCAAATACAACAGCGCAATCTGCAGGCTTGGCGAGCATCTGCATTTATGTTCAAGCATGCAAATTCGCGTAGTTTCCACAACACTGTCTACTGAGAATAGTTGAGAATAGGCGAAACATGTGGGTCGACATAAAAAAAAGCTGCAAAAGACGCAGCAGTATCTCTTATAAGATAAGAACAAATGTACAAAATTGTTCATTAATTGCAGTTACCATGACATTCCCATCCCGAGCTCTTCCCTAGCGGTGCTGTGTGTGTACCACCACCACCACAGCAGCATTTATTACAATTTTGGGATATACACCAGCAATTCCTAATGTCTCACCACCATACCCATCGCTAGACATGTTAGCCACACAGGGAGAGGGAGAGGGAGAGGGAGAGGGAGAGGGAGAGGGAGAGGGAGAGGGAGAGGGAGAGGGAGAGGGAGAGGGAGAGGGAGAGGGAGAGGGAGAGGGAGAGGGAGAGGGAGAGGGAGAGGGAGAGGGAGAGGGAGAGGGAGAGGGAGAGGGAGAGGGAGAGGGAGAGGGAGAGGGAGAGGGAGAGGGGGAGAGGGGGAGAGGGAGAGAGGGAGAGAGGGAGAGAGGGAGAGAGGGAGAGAGGGAGAGAGGGAGAGAGGGAGAGAGGGAGAGAGGGAGAGAGGGAGAGAGGGAGAGAGGGAGAGAGGGAGAGAGGGAGAGAGGGAGAGAGGGAGAGAGGGAGAGAGAGGGGGGGGAGGGGAGGACCATTATTTGTTGTGTTTGTCAAAAACAAAACTTTTTTTTAGAAGCGTATCTTCTGCAGAGCACTTGCACATAAATCTGATTTGTAATTGCGCGGCCGTAACTGTACACACGCATCTCTTCCAGGAAGCGGCCCGGGAGGAATATCGTGTGCAGAAGTCTTTCCGCTACGAGCACAAGTTATGATCACAGGAAGAGTGTTTACACTGGCGGCCGCTGTATAACGCGAGCGCACAACATCGATCGTGTCCTCTATCATAGCTCCGCACGCATGAATAAGTCTTTCAAAGATTACTCACGGCTGAGGCGCCGTGCATTCACTTCATTATCGGGGAAACAATATGTGTTGTGGACGTTGATGTATGGCGAGCGGAGGAGAAAACGATTTTCGAGGCAATACGAACATTCCAGACTAGCCAGAGAAACGGATCGGAAAGAATCATATGCCTTCCGCACGTGTCAGACAGCCATCTGTATTCGTCTGCCACAAATCACGCTCCACCCTCCTGCATGTACGGCTTCAATAAGCAGCTCCGGCTAGCCTCTCTGGATAGCATAGGCAGACGTACTTACAACCGACGATTATACGAATGTTCTGACATATTACACTATGTCAGTTACTATTATTTTCCTTTACTCTAAGTCCAGGTTCCGTACAGAAAGATTAACACCTCCCCCTTCTCTTCGCAAGATGAAAACAACATGTTTTGGCACACAATCCCCGCAATTTCCGTATGCAAAGCTATTTTCCTAAGCAACTGCAGCGTGTGCCATTTGAGCACCCAATCCTCCTTTTAAGCTATAATCTGCATTTTATTTATTTTCGTTATCGTATTTCATTGCCTGGCCGTGGCGGGATGGCAGCAGTTAGTTTCAGCTCTTCAACCCTGTATATATATTTTTTTCATGTTGAAAACGGAAGCTGTAAAATAAGATTGTATACGAATATTAAGATTTTGAGGAGGAGCAGATTAGTGTAACGCCCCGTCGACAACGAGGTCATTAGACACGGAGCAAAAGCTCGTATTAGGTAAGGTATTAGTAGGAAAGCAGCCGTGCCCTTTTGAAGGGCCCATTTCAGCATTTGCCTTAAGTAATTTAGGGAAACCACGGAAACCTAAATCAGGATGGCCAGACGCTGGTTTGAACTGTCGTCCTCCCGAGTGCTAGTCCAGGGTACTGACCACAGCGCTACCCTGCCGCTATGTGACGAAGGACTGCGATAGTACTGGAAATGTTGGTGTGAAGTTTGCGTTGAAGGACCAGGATTTTGCTGCGACTGGGACGGGGTTGGGCGCAGTATGAATGCAGACGCCGCACGAGGATGAGATCAAATAAACGAACCTGTGACGGAGAGTGAAACTCGAGTGGTTGTAGGAGGATGTGGCGGTGGTATCCAGATGAAATATGCTGAGGACAGGGCGTAGGGAGTTGCTCAAGCGCAGTAAGGATGACTAGTTTAATCTGTCTTGTTAATATTGATGTCGTGAAAACTTGTAGGGTCATACTCCACAGGTTTGGGAACATGAATGTAACATCAGAGATTTAGGGTACTTTGATACGTCTCGAGGAGGAGGAGATTCGTGTTTAACGTCCCGTCGACAACGAGGTCATTACAGACGGAGCACAAGCTCAGGTTAGGGAAGAAGGGGGAAGGAAATCGGCCGTGCCCTTTCAAAGGAACAATCCCAGAATTTGCCTGAAGCGGTTTAGGGAAATCACGGGAAAACTATTCAGAATGCCAGGCCCGTATTTGAACCGTCGTTCTCCCGAATGCGAGTCCCGTGTACTAACCATTCCGCCACCTTGCTCGGTAATACATTTCAAGTTTGAAATCTTGACAGAGCGGAGAAAATGACACAAAGAAGAAAAAACTAGTTTGTTAAAAAATGCTTGCGTGTTTCTTGTATTTTCAATGAAAAGTGCTAACCAACAGAGGTGCCGCACAGTGTCTGTGAAAATCAAGTTTTGTTCTTCGCTAATTGGGGGAAGAACTTTTTTTTCGTGTGTTATTGAATCGAGTGCTAACTGTGTAAATAAAGAGTATAAAAATTACATATAAAAATTTGTAGTTATTAGAGGATATATATACAAAGAAACACGTTACTTGAGACGAATGTTAGAGGTGTAGAGTTTCCTTCTCTTACGTATTGTTCACAGTTGCTTTGACTGCTTCGTATGTAACACGTTGACACAGGAATCTCATTTACAATACAATCACATCTTATCGCTACGAAGAATATGTTTTCATTACTGCTAGCAGTGTCCGCGTCCCTGGATAAACTGTTGCGTTATTTATGTTACGTTACGTTTACATGAAAGTTTCTGATTATGATTCAGGATATTAACGGCTGATTACATTCCAACGGAGTTTATGTGGAGGCACGACCCAGCATTTGAGCAAAAATGGCGCTGACCACTATGGAACTTAACTTCTGAGGTCATTAGTCCTCTAGAACTTATGAACTACTTAAACCTAACTAACCTAAGGACATCACACACATCCATGCCTGAGGCAGGATTCGAACCTGCGACCGCTGCGGTCGCGCGATTTCAGATTGTAGCGCCTAGAACCGCTCGGCCACTGCGGCCGGCAGCATTTGAGCAAGCAGCAGCCTCTATGAATAACGATTTCCGGGGAGGAGGTTACTAAATCATGTATTAATTGTCATCTTTGTGGAACAGGACCCCTTATATGCACCGATGGGAGAACGGTAGCCCTCTTAGTGTGAGAAGCTTTTTGTTTGAGGAACCTGTGCTGCAGAGAAATGACAATCGCAGCACCAGCACACAAAACATGGCCAAGAATCTAAAATCAGTCCTACACGAGACGCCTATTTAAGTATCGGAAGATTCAAGATCTATCAGCTGATGACTTTCTCAGGTCGTGGAATTCTGCCATTGATATCTACTAAACACTGTAAACATCCCAAACTTCCGGACGCGTGTTCCGTTTACTAGAATGCTGATCAGGAAACAATTACCGCACTTTGCCGTTGGTATCAGAACATTTAGATGTTTTCCCAATTGTTTGTTTCTTTTTTTTGCAATCTCATTCCTGTGGATTTCTTTTTAAGCTTGTGTGTGGGGGGGGGGGGGAGAGAGGGAGGGGGGGGAGAGAGGGGGGGAGAGCGAGAGGGGGGGGGGAGAGAGAGAGAAGGGGGAGAGAGAGATGAAGTGTTTGGTGTACGAGACACCGACAGACAATCGAAAAGAGGCGAGTATCCGTTTGGTAGTAGATGTAGCCATAATTTGTGAAACACCTGATTGTTTCGAGCGTCTAAAACAATAATTAGCACGCAGATGCAGGTTATGAATTAATGTAAACCGACAATATTTTTAGCAATATATCTAAAACAACATTTATCATACCCCACTTCGAACATCGCTAGTGTCAAAATTTTCGTGGGCCCGTAGTGGGGGAATGGTGCGCTTCTGACATTCTTGTCGCATAAACAATTATTTTGTCCTCTAAACAATCTAAAATTTTGTATACGTACATTTTTTCGAACGGTATACCATGGAATGTTCAGCTGTCGTCACACAGCCCGTGCACTGTTTGAAGATTGTACATTGCGTCCAGCATTCTCAGCCATAGCAACAGCAACTTCGCCAAGAGCTTGTAGCGCATTAGCCTCTCCCAGTAGCAATTCCCAAATCGCTAGTTACTTCGAACTACCAAATCATGTCCTTCAGCCCCAATGCGGAAAGAAGACTCTCCTCGTTGATACTCGCGAATGAAACAGCTTTACGAGTAAAGCCCTGCTCATCATGTCCAGACCCATGTCGACTGACAGCAACTTTAATACACACAGAAGTTTTATTTCAACTCTGCGTCACCACAACAGTACCAACGACTAACCCAAGTCATAAAACTAACAAACTAACAATGCAAACCCTGCGGCGCACTGTCTGAATATCATCCCTATTCAGATGAGTACCCACAGGGTAAATAGTTTTCCGTATACACTGGCTGAAGTAGCGAAAGTATAATTATAACCGCCCTGTAGACGTAACCTTCAGTATCAGAAAAATTCAGCAGCTTTCACAAAAGTACGCATACGATGCGCCTCTGAAATATTTTACTAAAATACTGACAATTAGCGGAGATGAAACATGAAAGAAAAATGGCTACAAAAGTTAAATTCATGTAAAATACAACGCTTTCATCATAGCGTCATCCTTTGCCTATCTAAACTTTGTGTTTGGAGCTTTGTTGGTGACAGTCGTGCGGTGATTAAATTCGTGGAGTGTTGTAGGAGTAAGAACAGATTACAAAAGAACATGCAGAGATTAACTTAATGTTCTAACACATGTTAGTGCGGTCCTATAACAGAGAAAACTACATATAAGTAATCAGAAATATCATCACAGAAGAGGCCGTTGGTACAAATCAAAAATATTACTTTTGAGGATAATTATTGAAATAAAAATGTACTGAAAGAGAAAATAACAGACTGTGACTGTACTGGCAGCAATACAGTGCAGAACACACACACACACACACACACACACACACACACACACACACACACACACCACACACACACACACACACACACATACACACACAATTCCCACACCGATCAGCGCGTCTCAGCTAGTGACCAAGAAATAAAACCCTTTGAACTTTAAATGTGTTGACTGTCGTTGCACCTTATGATTATCAACACCAACAAAAACTTTGTTGTTACACAATGATGAAGTACTGTTTCTTCCGTGGAAGATATCGGCTGCAATGTGCGAACAGGAATGCTCGGTCAGTAATGGAAACGTAGGGCTTCGTACTATTATCGTTAAGTACCATCAGAAACTGTTTTAAAGTCCAGAATGTTCAAAAACGTATACAAATAGTAAATATAAAATGAAACACAGGAAGTTATCAACAGGAATATCGTATTTTTAAGCCACCTACTACGCGTTTGAGGATGAAAGCGAAATATCGTACACCGTAGGCGAGAGCCGAAAACAGTTGAGACTCAAAAATGGTTACTCACAGGAGAAATATGGCAGATGCCGTGTTTAAGTCACAGCCTTTCCGCATGTGACGGTGCATAATCACATCATTAGCCGGATTAGCGCTATGTCGTTATTTGCTTCTGGACATCATCAAAGAGGCGTTTTTTCCGTTGCACATATACCTCTCGTTCTTTTTGAGATACGTATTTCACACCGGCTGATATGGAACTCTAGCCAGGCTGCATAAATCTGACAACAGGTGCAAAGTTTACCACGCGTTAATGGTAATGCGCAGTTTCATGAAAAACACCATTCAATTTACTTTAAATCTCACCAAAATGTATTCTGTCATTATATAATTGTGTGTGATTTTGAATCGGGCGGTTGGGGGGGAGGGGCCACGAGCAAAGAAGCTGTGTTGAGGAAAGCCAAGGCCAGGCGTTCCACAGGAGCTCCCGGCATCGCTATATTTCCTGAAACTGAAGTTTGAGAATTTTTTTATAAGCTCACATCTCTCTCTGCTGTCAGTCAAGGACATCGAAAGGGGGTAACATTCAGCTGGGTGGGCTTTGAAGCAGCAGCAAAGACCTTTAGCGTAAAATTAAATAAAACAGAATTACTTAAAAACCATCGCATATGTGCCTGTCTGCATTCTTGTCGCAAAGCACTGCCGTGAGCTATGCCTTAAAAATATTATGAAAGGAGATATACTTTTGGCAACCCAAAGACTGTTTCATATTTTCAAAGGTTCGTTTTCTACATTACACCAAAGTTTCCACTGGCGTACGTGATTTTTGTTAGTTAACTTTCATTACTGCCTCTTATGTCTTTTTCCGCTACAAAAACACGTAACTGCTCTCTTGCACAAAAATACTTTTAGTTTTGTGTCAACGTATCTAAATCCAGTGACAGCTTACACAATGAAGAGCTGGACTGAATACTAATGCAAGCACAGCTTTTATTTCATATCATTACTACGTCCCCATACCGCGTTTCTGAACAAAAGTCGCCAGTAACAGCATCCCACAATAACCAACATCAGAAAAACTGCTTACCTAACTAGTGAAACCGGATGTTATGTCGTGCTTTACACTGACGAAACAGTTTCACTGCTGTTCTGAGACTGCGGTCTGAACGCGATGCAGATGATAAACAGTTTATGAGCTTCATCGGAGAAACGCGAAGCGCGGAGGGCGCAGTTCTCACAATGCACTGCCCCTGCGCTCCTCGCGAGTACACCTGAACTGCCGCTTGTGACGCAAGCACGCGGCGCTATTTCCGTCTGAACTAAACCGGACATCTCCGAGCTGACGCTGACTAAGATCGAGACTGAAGGATACACAATATACAAACGTCAGTGTCACCAGTGCCACGCCTGCTTAGTTTCCCAGCTAGACTGTTCACAGAACACTGCACACGTTAGTACGTACTTCTCAGATTCCGTAGTTCGCGGAAATTTGGTTGCACACTAGCGCAAATTTCTTTGCTTCGTAACAAAGTTTGTTTACGATTAAGACGAGGCGCCTTGCTGGTTACAATTGATTTTTCCACCCTAAGTGCTGTCTGAACGCTTTTCACAATTTAAAAAAAAAAAAAAAAAAAAGGGTCAAATGGCTCTGAGCACTACGGGACTTACCATCTATGGTCATCAGTCCCCTAGAACTTAGAACTACTTAAACCTAACTAACCTAAGGACAGCACACAACACCCAGTCAGTCATCACGAGGCAGAGAAAATCCTTGACCCCGCCGAGAATCGAACTCGAGAACCCGGGCGTGGGAAGCGAGAACGCTACCGCACGACCACGAGCTGCGGACTTTCACAATTTTCCTAATATATATAAGAGACTGGTATAGGCATGCGTATTTAATTACAGAGATATGTAAACAGGCAGAAAACGTTGCTGCGGTCGGCAACGCTTTAAGACAACAAGTATCTGGTGCAGTTTTTGGATCGGCAACTGCTACTACACTGGCAGGTTATCAAGATTTAAGCGAGTTTGAACGTAGTGCTATAGTCGTCGGTGCACGAGCGATGGGACACAGCATCTCCAAGGTAGCAATGAAGTGGGGATTTTCCCGTACAACCACTTCACGAGTGAACCGTGAATATCAGGAATCCGGTAAAATATCAAATCTCAGAAATCGCTGCGACCGGAAAAAGATCCTGCAAGAACGGGACCAACGACAACTGAAGATAATCGTTCAGCGTGATGGAAGTGCAACCCTCCCGCAAATTGCTGCAGATTTCAGTGCCGGGTCATCAACAAGTGTCAGCGTGCGAACCATTCAACTAAACATCATCGATATGGGTTTCGGAGCCGAAGGCTCACTCATGTGCCCTTTATGACTACACGACACACAGCTTTACGCCTCGCCTGGGCCCCTCAACACCGGCATTACACTGCTGATGACTGGAAACTTGTTGCCTGGTAGGAAGAGTCTCGTTTCAAATTGTATCGAGCGTATGGACGTGTACGGACATGGAGACAACCTCATGAATCCATGGACCCTGTATGTCAGGAGGGGACTATTCAAGCTGGTGGAGGTTCTGTAATGATGTGGGGCATGTACAGTTGCAGAGTGATATGGGACCCCTGATACGTGTAGATACGACAGACAGGTAACATGAACGTAAGGACCCTGTCTGATGGCCTGCATCCATTCATGTCCATCGTGCATTCCGACGTACTTGTACAATTCCAGCAGGACAACGCGACATCCCACACGTACATAACTGCTACAGAGTGGCTCCAGGAACAGTGTTCTGAGTTTAAACACTTTCGCTGGCCACCAAACTCATCAGACATTAACATTATTGAGCATACCTGGAATGCCTTGCAACGTGCTGTTCAGAAGTGATCTCCACCCCGTACTAATACTGCTTAACGCCACTGCTTTTATTAGCACACCGAATGCAAAATTAGTCACCCCACGATGTCTTCACAAACAGAAAATAACGCCGCCTCTAGCCTAGAGAATAGCCTCAATTCGGTAGGGAACAGTATCCATAACTTTCTTCAGGACGTCTTACTAGCAGCAGCGCCTAACGTTGCCCGGGATATTTAATATCTGCCACACAAAGTGATTGGGCCTGAGCTTTGTTGACAACCACAACGAATGCAAGTCGCATGGGAAACCGCTATCACTTTAAATCGAAGTGCATGTTTGAATCAATGGGGTGTCAACGTAATGTGAAGAATTATGTTTTCACCTGCGGCACTCATAAAATCAGGTTCTGGGCTTCCGGTACTGACTTTTGCAAATATACACAAATTTGAAACCAAAAGTTTAGTAATAATTACATCATAGATTATGCTTTGATTCCTTTTTAGACTACAAATTAAAGTAATATATCGGTAAAGTATAACGTACTTTTTCGAGATATTTTGTAATAACGTTTCTTCTTCGTGTATATTTTATACATATTTATGTACTGTATATATTCAAAAAATATATAGCCGGTGTCCGCCTAAATCATCATTACGTCACAGAGTAGAAATCTGAAGTAAATCGTCCAAGAACGTTTGGAGATTTTTGGTAACGACCTTTCCTCTTTATGTATTACATTAAATTTTATGTAAACAGTGATTTTCCTCTTATGTTGAAGGTGAAGTGTGCAAAATTTCATCAAGATTTCAATAAAATTGTAGATGTGTATTAATTACAAACAAACGGACACTCTTCTTTATACGTAAACGTATGAGCCAAAACATTATGACCATTGCCCACAGCGAGGTTGTATGTCGCCTGCTGGCGTTGCAGGCACGTGACACGGTAACAAAAGTATGTAAGCAGAGCAGAGACGAATGAGAAATCATTTTAGCGACGATACGGGCCGCAAATGAGGAAATCCACTGACAAAAGCGACTTTTATAAGGCAGATTATTATACGGAGCCTGTGAACGAGTATCTAGGAAACGGCGAAGCTTACATTCGTGAGCATCTATGAAAAGTGGTAGAAGGGCAGTGAAACTATCACTAGTCGCTAAATGGTTGGACGTCCACGCCTCCTCACAGAACGTGGGGTTCGGAAGCTTGTCTATTCCATAAAGTAGGGTAGATGGCGATCTTTAGCATCTCTGGTGAAATGCAAAAGCACAGTGCTGTTGCATGGTCATATGTTCCGGAGCACACCACTTAGCGCACATTGTTGAACATTGGGCTCCGCAGCAGACGACCCCTACGTGTTCATGTGTTGACCTAACGACATCGTCAGTTACGATTGCAACGAGCACAGGATCAGCGGGACTGCATTGTAGATCTACAGAAACGTGTCACCTGAGCGGACGAATCAAGTTTCTTGCTGCACCAGGTTGGTGGTCGTCTGCCGTGCCACGAACGCAGGCCGCTGAGAGCAATATTATGCTATAAGAGACCTTCTGCTGTGCTTGCGTAGGATTTATGGTAGTAATCGAAGACACGCTGACAGCTGCGGACTCTGCACCCCTTCATGCTTGATGCATTCCCCGACGGCGATGTCATCTTTCGGCAGAGTAACTGTCCGTGCCTTAGAGTCAGAAATGTGCTGTAAAGGTTTGCGGAGAGTTATAGTGAACTTGACCACCAAATTCACCTGATCTGAATATCCGATGGAACTCAACTGGGTCGCCGCTTTTAGGTGCCATCATAGCGTACAAAAATCAGCGGCCCGTTATTTACGGAAGTTTCCTGACTTGCGCGTAGACGTTTGGTGCAACATACCTGCACAACTTACCAACACTGTCGGATACATGATACGGTGACGTATTGGATTCCAAAGATGGACCAACAAGCTAGTAAGTAAATTGCTATAATATTTTCGTTTATCAATATATACGTAGTACAGCTGAAGCCACTCATTAATGATTAGGTCTCTTAGAGCTACCATATTATGCGGCGTTTTTTATATTTTTATCGGCCGCCGTAGCTGGGTGGGCGGCAGATATGGCTGTCTTGCGGAGGACGAGTCCAATTTCCGGTACTGCCAAGGAATTTTCCTTAGTGGAGGGCTGGAACAGGGAGCTCTCAACCTCTTCATATGTCAACTGAGGAGCTACTTGATTCAGAAGTAGTGGCTCCACAGTCTGGAAAATTGCCAAAACGACTGGGAGAGCGGTGGACTGAGCACATGCCCGACAGAACGGACACCACTCAGATAAACACAATTCTGAAAATGAAAGGTCGTCTCCTCGACGTTTGTTTCAGTGCGAATGCACAAATATCGCCCGAACTCCCACGGAAATCAAGATTTGCGAGTTGAGCGTTTAACATACGAGAGAGGCTGCATTGCAGCATACGGTAAGTTCGAAATCTGAGTTGGTCAGGGTCCGTGTCTGGATGGCCGAAACAGTTACGGCAATCGCTCACGAGTAGCGATAAGTCAGAGTTCGAGCCCCGGTCCGACAAACAATTTTAATTTCAGTCATTGCATTAGCATAATGTCCTATGCAGCTAGCCGTCTCTATTTCCCACGCATCCTTTTCCCTTCCTGCATAGATGTTTACACGAATGAGCAGAGGATTTCGAACCACTTACTGGTTTTACCTAAGACCAAAACCTCTTAGGGTTTTTACCTGGAACAGTTAACAAAATTTTACTTTCAAAATCACTGAATGCTTCTCTCATTGCTCTCCTTACGCTCATTATCACTTAGTTTGGCTTTTGTTTGTCAACTAGGTTTTGACTTCTCTTTAATCTGACCTGAAGCTCTCTGTTTACATAACTGTTTTCTAGACGAGCCATTAAACCACGGTGGATCTTTCCCATCCCTGATCTTGCTCGGAACATACTTGTCTAAGGTGCATTGAATGACGCTTTTGAATTTTTTCCATTTGTGCTCCACATCTTCGTCCTCAGCACTGATTATTTGATTCTGAGTACTCAGATACTCTGCAATTTGTATAACATTCAATGTACCACCCGTAGCCAAAATGGCTGTAACAGCCTTTGATAGTGATACCTTACTCTACGTTAACTAATTCATTAAGTTCAGGTCGGTTTGTTGCAAGGAGGTCTAAGACGTTACCTTCTCGAGTCGGTTCCGTAATTATCTCCTAGAAGTAATTTTTGGACAAGGCATTCAAAGTTATGTCATATTAATTCCTGTCTGTGGCACCAGCTTCGATACCATGACTGTTCCAATCAATACCTGCCAAGTTGACACCACCCTCTATTACAACGGCTGTTCCAAACACTTCAAGACATTTTCTATAGGATTAATCTCCAGTGATTTAGCGGGACAGTCAAGGTGCAAAACAAGGAACGTATGTGTGCTCCCACGTTAACATAGCTGTTGTCATTTTGGAGGAAGGGAGTGTCCACAACACTCCTCTTGCCAATGTAGAAGAAAGGGCAACACTTCGGCCCAGATAATGTCTAAACGTCCTGGTTAATGTTCACGGTAACTCGAATAAGAGAGCCAATGCCATAGCACGAGAAACACAAGCAAAGTATTACAGGACCACCTCCGGCCTGAACTATACCCTCCACACATTGCAGGTTAAACGCCTCAATAGGCTGTCAATGCACGAGGCGCCTTGCATCATCCGAAAACAGGCAGAATCGCGACACGTCGAACCACATTAAATTAGTTTGTGTGTTGTTTGGTCCATTGGAGATGTGCAACTGAAAGTTCCGCTGTGACTCTTTCGCGAGGTACCTCGTTCCAGATGTCTGTAGCATCCAGTTCTCTTCGCAATTTTCGCTCGACACCAGGTTAAGAGGAACCTGCATTCCCTATCAGCAGGAATTCCTATTGGGTTTGAAACCGATTGCCATTCACAAGACTTAACACTGTCCCCTGTCGGTTATGATCATCTTACGACCGCTGTTTTTACGCGTTATTAACGAGTTTTACCTCTCATAGGAAATACGTTGGAGAGTCCGTCAGCCACGCGGGTTAGCCGAGTGGTCTAAGGCGTCTTCCCCCGTCGAAGGTTCGAGTTCCCCCTCGTGTATGTGTGTGTGTGTGTGTGTGTGTGTGTGTGTGTGTGTGTGTGTGTCGTCCTTAGCGTAAGTTAAAATTACATTAAGAAGTATGTAAGCTTAGGGACCGATGACCTCAGCAGTTTGGTCCTATGAGACATACATTATATATATTAGTCCGTTTATATACCCCGAAACGTAAGGCAACTTCACTGATGGTGCGGACATGGGTACATCCCAACACGACACTTCTAATCTGCCATTCTCTCATGAGGCCACGTAGAGCCATCTCGCTGCGCTGACTGCACATAGCCGACTAGTATATGAAACCACTTCCATCTTATATCAACAACAGAAACTCACTTCGATTGAAGATCACCTCAGAAGAGAGCAAATCATGCCAAAATTTCAATTCGGATTCCAGCAACAACACTCCGCCCCCGCCTCCCCCCCCCCCCCCCCCAAACAAATAATGAGGGTAGTTGAAGCAGCTACAGAAAGCTTCAACCGAAAGGGCTACTGCGGGATTGTCTTATTAGACGTTGCCAAAGCTTTTGACTCAGTCTGGCACACCGGAATCTTGCATAAAATCTACACCCAAGGCTTCCCAGGGAAGATAGTAAAACTTATACAGAGCTATCTAACCGGTAGGACATTTTCCGTTAAGATCGATAGATCACAGTCGAGCAGGAGAAGAATACGCGCCGGAGTGCCGCAAGGGTCCGTACTGGGTCCTACCCTGCACAACCTCTGTACTGCCGACATCCCTGCCACGCAGCACGTCCAAACAGCGCAATACGCAGACGAAACCGCATTCTTCTCCTGCTCCACGAACAGGAACCTGGTCACGAGACGTTTACAGACTGCATTAAACAGCACATACACATGGGCCAAGAAATGGCGCATCTCATTGAACACCGAAAAGACACAGACTTTGATGATCACAAGACGTCTCGGAAAACACCGCCCCCTAAGACGACCCATCCAACTGCTGCAGCTACCAGGGCAAAATCTCCCCTGGAGAAACACTGCGAGATGCCTCGGTGTGACGCTGGACAAGCGACTAACTTGGAAGTGCCACATCGAGGAACTCCGCAGAAAAGCCCTTGGCAGTGTAACGACAACTGTACATATAATAATTTTTTTCTTTATGAATTTAGATAAATTAATGTAAGCAAGGTTTTGAACTTTTTTTTCGGTTCGTATCGTTATGTTAAAGAGACTGTGAGCAACTTTTGAAATGAATATTTTTATTTATGTTAGATTTCGAATAATGTGGTAATCAAAGGAAAGTGTATTTAATGTTAAAACTATTGTAAGATGTGAAAATTGTAATTTATACACTTGGTCCATACGTAGGTAAAGCATTAGGATATGTGTAGTAGAAAACCTGTGGTGAATACCCTACCTGTAGGGGAGCGGGAAAAGGTGGAGGCAGGCGAGGCGGGAAAACGCACACTGGCGCGGTTCGGCACAACGGGCACAGTATTACAGTCGGAGGCGAGCAACAGTCGGAAGTACACGTACTGTACCGAGGAGGCTACCCAGGAAAAGTGGATTCCATTGAGCCTCGGATGAACTGATTCCGACGACTACTTGGCATGGCTATATTCTGAGGCACAAAGTTGGAAAGATTACGACGCTAAGAAGATGGAAAGTGCCGATGTTGTGTGAGCCTTAGCCGTGCTTGTATGTATGCCGTGCTGCCCGCTATCTCGCTGCCCGCCATCCACCGCACCGACTTGCACAGGTCAAACATTTATTTCATCTTTAGAAGTGTATCTGTGTGGACCAGTGTCGAAACTGTTTCTAACTGTTCAATAATAACGTGACTTTTACCGGAATTGCCTTAGCCATTACTGATCCTGATCATTGACCTAGACAGGATCCTTACCTCGTATTGTGCAATCCGAGTATCCTGAACTGAAAGTTTAATATTAGTGTTAATGAAAATTATCAGCAGATTAATCTATGCCATAAAGGATTCTAAAGTTTTGTGTGTTATTGCAAATGTTGGTAAAGAACAAAAGTATGGCTAAATTGAAAGAGAGTTTTTTGTTGGATTGAGTTAGCGATGTTATTTAATTTATCTGAGACAGAAATAATGACAGTTAAATAATTCAGAAGTGAGACAAAAGAGTAGTTATCCAGAGATTGATAATTTTGAGTGTTAATTTGCCTTCAGTACTTAATAGTTTCAGTATAACGACCATCACAGTTTCAGGGCCCCCCCTTCTCTTGTCCATTCTTTCAAACCTTGAAATGTGTTGATCAGATTTGACCAGTAAAGCTAAATTATATATTAATCCTAAGTGTATTAGTGTTTTTCCATCCTTAATAGTGACATAGTGTGTGTACTTTCGAGATTGCTAATGCTAGGGCAATCTATGCCCGATTTCAGTCTGATCAATATACAAAATGTAGTTCGTAGTAATCATTGCTGTGTGGTGTTGTGTAAATGTAGTTCATCCAAATTAGTACAAAGGGAGAAAACTTTAGTTCAGTGGATTTTTCTGGTTCCAAACGTTGCCATATAACGCATCATTACTACGTGTTACTATGCTTGTACATGCATCCACTTGTACAAGGAAAAACTTACTCATTGCCTAAGTAGGCTGGCGACCGAATTATTAATTATAGTTAGCATCTACTGTGTGTACTTCTTGTCTATGCTAAAGGGTAATTATACTTTACATTTGCTTGACGCATCACTGTAGTTATTGACTGAATGTAAGTCCGATCTTGCTTCTATTAGGTACACGCGGTCAACTAATGTACTAAAATCCTTGTTTATAAGGTGAAGCCCGTGAACTTATTACAGTACAGGCTTTATAGAGCTAACGTACGTCCGAGCAGGGCGGTAGCGTTACAGCAGGATGCAAGTCCTCTACCCCATACTGAATGAACACAGTTCACTTGACCCCAGCACTGGAGTAGCGGTCTATAGAAGCCTTATTAGGCCGATACTGGAATACGCATGCCCAGTATGGGGCTATGCAGCCAGATCGACAATAGACCGCCTACAAAAAATTCAAAACAGAGCCCTCCGTCGGGCCCTACACGTACCCCCACGCTTTCCCACAGCATATCTGCATGCTGCTGCGGACATTGAAACACTCCAAACACGGTTCCGACACCTGGCAGAGCAGTCTTATGCCACAGCCGGAACCTCACACAATCAGCTTATAAACACACTAGGTCAATACGACCAAGCAAACGACAGATACAAGCGACCTAAATCAATACTCTCCTGAGTATAGCAAAAGGAACACACACCTCTCAGCACAACAGAACAACAAAAATATAGCACATCCCAACACACTCAGTCACAGCGAAGGAAATGTCCCCAAGGGACAACAACCTTCACCTCAACAACTTCCAATAAGAGGAAGGAATTAGAGAAGAGAGAGATTGACCATCTGGTACCCGTTCTACACCCTCTACAGCGCTATCAAGCGTCCAGTGGTCCTCAATCGCAAAGTTAAACTAATTTTTAAAAAAATGTGTAAAACCCTTATGAAATTGATTTCAACATTCGACTAGTAAATCAGAACAAAAGAAAATGTACAGAAAGATATTTTTGTAATATTTGTCGGTTCTTGGGGGACCATAGACATTAATAACTTTAATACACAGTATTAATATACCACAATAATTTTTATTTAATAGACCGTTATGAATCTTCTTTCGGCTTCTTAGGCCATCGTCAGATAACTTACGTTATTAGTAAAGAAAGATAACTGGACTTCACATCCAGCGCCTCAGTACTGCGCTACGGCACCGTCGCCGCTAAGAATGTCCCCTTCAGAATTTCACCATAGCAATCTAGCTATGTTGTGATACTCGCTCCTTACCAACTCTGACTTATCGCCATGTTACGCAGTCTTTTGCTGGGCTGCGATGTAAAGCACCATTACATCTGCGCCACAGCTGAAGTAAAATGCGAATTAACCCACCATCCGTTCGCAACACCATTCACTATTCATCGGACAAAGCCACATATTTCCGGTTTTTTTTCGGATCGAAAGAATGTGTCCGCGTACCTAAACGAGGAATTGGTTTTAGTGCCGTGATGGTACGGGGTCTCTTACGGATCCTTTGCTATAATGTGCCAAAGTCGTATGATGCTGCACTTATTTACTTTAAATCTCTCCTTCACGTCCCTCGTTCAATGTGTTCATTAGATGACGCAGTGCCGACGGTCTGTTAGCACGGACGTCCTTGCGCGTTCTTTGCCGGTCGCAGCTATTATACAGGTGTGGTCGGCCAGCCAGCTACGGATGACGGGAAGTGATGTAACGCTGTTCACTATGTACACTCGATGGATCGCGAACCCCGGAATTCTGAATTACCGAACCCTTTCCAATTTGGAATGTTCCATTCTTTCTATTACCAGCACCTACTAGAACAAAATATCCGCCATATAGTTTCGGCATTTCATAACGCAGCTAGTCTACTGGAATAACAAATATGCATATTTGTAACTTCGTTCACAGAATGAGCGTTAGTTACACATTTTCATAAGGCGAAAATGTTTCGGGCTGGCAATGAAAATGTTTTTCAGATTGAAAATACAACCATATTTCGATGTATTCCCCTTTTAAACATACGCACTTTATTCAACATCTTTAAGGTGACTAGATTTTATCTTTAAAAACGATTCTGGAAATCCTGTAAAATAGCCTTCACCGTATGCCATTACCTCTACATCGGACGCAAAACTTTTTCCTTCCCCATACATGTGTGTGAACGTATGGAGATTAGAGGGTTAGAATCTCTAAAGTTACCTGTCTTGAAAAGGTGACCAAAAGGCGGTTGTAGCGAGATTACTACCGTAACATCCAAATCCATCAAAAATAAACGTAAAATAAATCTATTTAAAAATAATCTTCCTGGCGATTTTTCCGAAAAAATCTTCCTAGAGTATCCCTCAATCTTCTCTTGGAGATATGGCTCCCCAAGGAGAGCATAAATTTCCCTGGTCCAGGTCCAGCGCGGCATCCCTAGCGACCACTGCAGACACCGGTACTGTAAATGGTATAAGGCAAGATTCGTTTAGGTATTTAGACCCTTACTGACAAAGACAGGAATGATAGAGTTTATCATCTTGAAGGTGTACTTTCATTCCTTCGAATGGGGTGTGGACTTAAGCGACCTGTCGGGGATGACCCACAAATATTTCGTTGAGGACAACCACGGAATAGGCTGACGAAGAACTTTGACCTGGAATCATAGAATAGGCAGCCCCTTTTTTTGTAAAGAATACTACTGCCGTTTTTGTCGGGTTGATGGTGACCTATTAGTAGACACTTATGCCTCAATGGCGCTGCTTTGTCGTTGCGCTCGTGTAAGCAGTTGATCTATGTTCCTATCGGATATAAAAAAGGCCGTGTCGTCAGCGTAAAGATTGTAGACGATGATGGGGTTTGTTGGAAGGTCATTTACATATAATAATTAAACAGTAATGGCGAAACGACCGAACCTTGCGGAATTCCTTCACCAAGGATCTTCAAAACAGACCGATGCTTCTCATGCAAGAAATGTGTGTTTATATTATCTTGCTTTCAGCGGAGTATGAAGCAGATACACACACATTCGAAACTACTTTATCATGAATAAGCTTTATCTTATGTCCCTATCAGTGAAATATGGCTGCTTTTACATTTAATCCATGTCTCTTGAAAATTTATTAATGGTTTTAACGCAAAAAATACAATTATTTCGTTAATTAAGTAGAAACATAGTTTATTTTTAATTATCTTTGGCTGTATTTCTCGCCGCTATAGGCGCTAGTGTCGTTCCAACAGTCAAAACTTAACACGTTTCACAGCAGTGAGTGTCGCGACTGTATATGTTAGTCTGTGTTATTACCTCGTTTCAGTTGAGACTGTGAAACAAAACTGGCTGATCTATTGCCGTCTTCGTCTCCGGATGGAGGAGGCAAATGAACGTCCAGGAAGCAATCAATATCTTTGTAATTATATCGGTCTCGACTTTTTCTACGCTGCTAGTTGCAGAACACCCGCAACGCGCTGCTACCCACCGCTAGGTGTTACAACAGGAAACGTCAGAGGGACGTGTTGCCCACCAGGCCGCAATACACGTCTCACTCCTACGTCAGAAGGAACTTTGATTTAGCTGCTGAGCACAATGAGCGGAGGAAGAAAATACGAAACAAAAGAGTTGTGGGAAGCCTTTAGAATGCGACCACAAGGCGGCGATGATTCTTGCTATAGAGTACAGCTACTGCCATCGCGCGAAGCCCCACAGTAGCCCGACAAGTGCAAACCGCTTCGCACATTCCTGCAGGGATCTTTTTAAATCACAAAGCACCTTCTACTCTTCAATTGTTTACACTGAAAATGTTCGTGTTTATCTTTCGCGGTCGACAGTCAAAGCGACGCTCTAGTTTCGGCGATCTTAAATTAAATGGATGAGAGTTCTATGAAAAAGTATGGTAAAACAATAGATACACACACATCATGTAAGAGAGCTAATGGTTGCGTTTTCCGGATGCCGTCAGTTCTAATACGCCCGCCGAGCGAACATACTTTAGGTTGTCCGTGATGACACTAAATCGCGAATATAGCGATGGTTCCTTTGAAAGTGCACGTTCGGTTTTCTCTCGTTGACCCCCTCCTCGCCCCCAACTCAGGCTTGTGTTCCATCTCTACTGGTCTCGCTGTCGGTGGCACTTCAAACGCTTAACTTTTTTTTCTATTAGCAGTTGCCTGTTGTCTCCACCTTAGAAGAGTGTCCGCCGATGTTAGTTAACAGATTTGAACGAAATATCCGCGTGTCCGCGCTCATCCCTAATCCCCACCGAGGGTAAACAAAAACGATCTTAATAAATCAAATTCGCTTCCTGCCCCCACAAACTGATACGTACCAATTCGATAGCAGTTTCAAGAAAGCCAGAACATGTAATGGACAATAACTAGAAGCTAATTTATCCAGAATCATTTATAGTTGAATCTCAACATTATTTCACCGTTCGCCGCTATTTCTCCATCCCCTGGAAATGCAACATGGATCTGGGTTCTAACATGTTCCTCTAGCTTCCCAATTTCAATTCACGATAGCTTTTACACGAGTTACTTGCAAAGTAATATATGCAAATGCCGTAGAGACTATACTCTCTCATGTAAGAACATTATTTGTAGTAGGTACCCCGTATAAAGTGGTAGTATTACCAAGGAAATACCCACCATCTGAGATAAGGGGGATCAATAGGCAGTTTCTGAAATAGTTCCGTTTTATTTTGTAAGAAATTGTCTTCGTTTCCTCTCTACCTTCCCCTGCCAGGAATATGAAGTAAAGCCCTTCAAACGACGCTGAATCGTGGTCTACAACACTTACAATGAAATACAGGAAATTCAAAGTAATAAGTCTTTGGTTAGTAACAAATGCGTTTTTTCTGTTTGTTGAGTAAAGTATATAACGTTTTACGATTTACAAATAAAGTGCCCATAAGCAGCAGATGTAATTCAAGACCATGAAGTGTTCTCATAAAATCCGGAAGAAAACAAGTAGTGAAATGCTACCAATTCCCAGCTGACATTTCAGGGAAAATCATATCATCATCAAGTATGAAAACAAGTAATAAATGTCGCACGTAACTGAAGGAAAAATACTTTCTAAACAAAACCGGTTTTAATTCTATTGTTGATACAATTATTCAGAAGAATGATATACAGAAACCGTTTACAGTATTACATTATTAGAAACAAGGGGAAACGCGTCTTACTGAAGCCTTTTTATTTTAGTTTTTTAAAAAAGCTGCAGCGCATCTACGACAGAGTAATCAAATCACTAACTAATAGGCGTACTGTATCGTTTAAATTAAGAATCAGAGAAAGGAGGAAGAAACAGTTACTCGTCTGCTTGTCAACTGTGATGCGACCGATGTCGTTCATACTAACAAGGGAACCTCCCCATCGCACCCCCCTCAGATTTAGTTTTAAGTTGGCACAGTGGATAGGCCTTGAAAAACTGAACACAGATCAATCGAGAAAACAGGAAGAAGTTATGTGGAACTATGAAAAAAATATGCAAAATATACAAACTGAGTAGTCCATGAGCAAGATAGGCAAAATTGAGGACCATGTTTGCACAGGAACGCCGTGGTCCCGTGGTCAGAGTGAGCAGCTGCGGAACGAGGGGTCCTTGGTTCAAGTCTTCCCACAAGTGAAAATTTTAATTTTTTTATTTTCGCGAAGTTATGATCTGTCCGTTCGTTCATTGACGTCTCTATTCACTGTAATAAGTTTAGTGTCTGTGTTTTGCGACCGCACCGCAAAACCGTGCGATTAGTAGACGAAAGGACGTGCCTCTCCAATGGGAACCGAAAAATTTGATCGCAAGGTCATAGGTCAACCGATTCCTCCACAGGAAAACACGTCTGATATATTCTATACGACACTGGTGACGGCATGTGCATCACATGACAGGAATATGTTGTCGACCCACCTAGCTTGCACACTTGGCGAATGGGTAAAAAGATTCTTCTGCCTTGCCTGATTTAGGTTTTCTTGTGTATGTGGTAATCACTCCCAAAAAGTGAAGAAAACGTAAGAGTTCGTCAGATAATAATTGTCTGAAAATAAAAAATTAAACTTTTCTCTCGAGGGAAGACTTGAACCAAGGACCTCTCGTTTCGCAGCTGCTCACGCTAACCACGGGACCACGGCACTCCTGAGCTCATATTCTCGTTAAAGTTGCCTATCTTGCCATGGACTACTCAGTATGTATATTTTGCTTATTTTTTTCATAGTTCCACACAACTTCTTCCTGTTTTCTCGATTGATCTGTGCTCAGTTTTTCAAGGCCTATCCACTGTGCCAACTTATAACCAAATCTGAGGGGGGTGCGATGGGGAGGTTCCCTTGTAAGTATATACATTGTGTGGCTCCCAGCCTTTCTATTTAACTAAATAAATGCGTGGTGTCTGTTCTTTCGGACATCAGACGTGTCCGAAGGAACAAACCTACACATTCATATAATTGATTCGCCTCGATTGGCAACAGGCAATGACCTATCATCATCATCATCATCATCATCATCTTTCATCAAATTATTTTCATTATTTGCCTTATTCTTCCATCCTGTGTTTCGTAGTTCCCTACTCTCAACTTTTTCTATCCAGCTAATCCTTCAAACTTCATCCATACACAAATCTCACCTAGGCCTCTAATCTTCCATCGTCCTATCTTGTCGTCCATGTCCCCTTAAAAGAAAAATCACTCCACCCAAAACACTTTACTTTTTTTGTTATAGTCCACTTTTCCAGGTGTTAATCTTATTTCTGTAAATTTAATGCTTAACCATTACAATACTACCGTACAAAAGGTGAAATTGAAAGCTGAGTCAGGAGGAAGTTGCAAGACCATGTTTGCGTTTCTCGTGATGGTTTCACTAAATTAGTTCACCAGTGAGATACCTGGGAAAGGAACTTGCTATTAATGAAACAAAATCAAACGGAAGACTTTCTGACGAAGCTGTGATTCATGGGTCGTTACAACAGTGGGTTGAGTTCGTTCAACAGCCGCTGCCTGCTTTACTAAATTGACTTAACATGCTGGCGTCAGCACCTTGCCTCCGCGTGTAGGAAGCCATTCCGGACTCCCACTCTTGTTTCACTTAACTGACTCACTTAAGAACGCGACGGTATAGCCGCGGGCGTGCGTTACAGGAGCTGGATTTTGTTTACGGTACCATAATAGCATCAGAGGCAGCCCTACCCGGGGGTACAACGGGGCGCCGAACGCTGAGCGCGCGATCCATCACTATAATAAATAGGCTCTATTAGATAATCAGCCTAAGTTCAAAGACAGTTAAGTGGGTCAGGGTAGTGCCAGCACCTCAGATTTGGCACACATTACTACCGGAAGTAGGCAGGAATGCATACCTACGTGAATTAGAAAAGGTTAGCAGTTAATACGTCTACTATAAAGAGCAATGATTGTAATATTGTTCAGTTATCTGCAGGTTCACTAACGTCTTGATCGTAAGCTCGAAGGTAGGTTTGCGTTATGAGATACCGAGCAAACGGTGCGCATCGTGAATTTTGTGTGTAGCTGCTGCCAAAATTTGGACGTTTAGACGCAATGTATTTTTGATTCTGTTAACCGAAATTACAGGTCTTGTTTACGAAACGATACTTTCACTCTACAGAGGTGTGAAAGTTTCTGGAAAATTTAAGCTGTGTGCCGAACCGGAACTCGATTCTTGACTTTTGTCAGTATTGCTCTTACCACTCGAGCTACCTAGAAATGAGTCACGACGAGTCTTCACTGTTTCCAGGCTTGACGAAACACACACACACAGGCTGGAAAAAAAAATTGATATTAGACCATGATAGCGGCCGTCGAAGAGAGAAAAAAATTTCCAAATTGGAAATGTACCGCTGAGAAAATACGGACATAAAATGATAGCAAATGAGGAGCACTGTTTCATATGAAAGATATATAAGCAATATGTGACCAACTCAGTGCGTCATAAATGTAGCTCAACACCATACGGTGACCTCTCACCAAACACTGGAAATTGATGTAATAACGATGTCCATAGCTCCCTTGCTTGCGTTACGAAGGCCTATAATGAGGACGCGAAGCCCACAACTCAGCCGAGAATCTAAATTAGTTGAAAATAAACTTTACTGCCATTTTCAGCTTGAATTCTCAACAGAACTTGAGGTTACTGGAGTCGTTTGTATTTAAGCTCGGCGCTGGCCCATTTACCATGAGAGAGATTTAAGTCACAGGCATTCAGATCCTACTGTACTTTTACGATGACTGTTGGGAGATAGTCTGCACTTGGTGCAAACAGTAGCTGATTAGGTAGTTATTTACAGGTTGTACGAAGACGTGCTGGAAAGTAGTGCCTCCGAATTTGTGTGAAAATTTTTAAAGCTTTTTACAAAAAACTAACGTTATTAACATTCTACATCGCTATTCTTCATGTCTACATATTTATTTCTCAACATAGTCATCCTGGAGACGAACACACTTATCCGAACGAGGAACCAGTTTGTGTTGATATAGTCGCTATAAAATGTTTGGTTTCGTTGACGGAGCCACAACCTGATCTCTGCTGGCAACGTTTCATCACTGTAAAAGTGATGCCCTCGAAGGCGTTCTGTAAGTTTTGGAAACAGATGAAAATCGGATGAGGCCAAGTACGGATGATGATCATCGATTACAGGGGAACCAGGGCGTCGGATTGCTGCAGATGTAGCAGAGCTCCTGTGTGGTCTGGTATTGTCATGCTGAAGGACATGGTGCTCCATGTGTGGGCGAACATTTCGAAACAGACTCATTGCAGCACGCTGTCTCTCATACATAGACATAGTTATGCTGAACACTAACATGTTACGCGCTACAATTCGGAGCCTCTAGCGGCAGAAGGCAGTACATATGTAGACATGAAGAATAAAGATGTTCAATGTCTATAACGTTTGTTTTATTTAAAAAGCTTTGAGAGTTTTCATATACAGGAGGCATTAGTTCTCAGCACGTCCTTATAGCAACTTAACTTCAGCCGAGATCTCTCTTTCTAGATCGTGTTCACAGTTGGCGAAACGGAACAGATTCTTAATTGCTCCTCTTTGTGTACCACGAGAACCTTTGGAAGTTGTGTACATATTTCTAGATGATAGGCATGATTTAAGCCCGCAACTACTCCAGAAGTATGAAGCAATTTTACTATTAACGTCGGTGTTTGGATACTGTCAAGGCACGTGGCTGTTGTTACTACATTGATATGAGACGCGCATATTTCACTAGTTACAATCCTAAATTGTCCATTGTTCCTTTATTTTTTTTCTGAAACAGAAGTTACTTCATTCAAGCCAAATTCTAGTCACTGCTTGATACATTCTAATTTTTTTCATGAAATTACAATACAATTTGCCGATTCTATTTCGTCTCGTTTCTCTATATGCATAACAACACTTCGAAAGACCGCTTTGTTTCCTGTTTAAAACTAGGTAAGGTTAATACTTGGGCAGCATCCACGTCCCGTCTGAGATACACGCTATGCAAACATTTAGAAAGCGTTTTCACCCTTGCACTTGAGATTTACTCTCGAAGCAGATAGATGAGATACACAAACTCGACCCCGAGGGGAGCGTTTGCGTCATGAAGGGCGTCTGCCCACAAGCTACCACTAACATTTCCTCAACGCATATAACAATGCTGACCCCGTAAAACCAGCCAGCAGCCAATTACCCCCGGAGGACTAGTATGAAGTTTTCTGAGGGGATAATGTTTCGGTCTCGAAACTCATTTCCAAAAGATAAAAGCTTAATACCAATAATTTCATGTTTTTCACATTTTAGCATTAACACTTAACACAGCGTGAAACAAATGTATATACTTGTATACACCTAGTCCACCCACTATGCAGTCCGGAACCGCGCGGCTGCTACGGTCGCAGGTTCGAATCCAGTCTCGGGCATGGATGTGTGTGATGTCCTTAGGTTAGTTAGGTTTAAGTAGTTCTAAGTTCTATGGGACTGATGACCACAGATGTTAAGTCCCATAGTGCTCAGAGCCATGTTGTTGTTGTGGTCTTCAGTCCTGAGACTGGTTTGATGCAGCTCTCCATGCTACTCTATCCTGTGCAAGCTTTTTCATCTCCCAGTACCTACATCCTTCCGAATCCGCCTAGTGTATTCATCTCTTGGTCTCCCTCTACGATTTTTACCCTCCACGCTGCCCTCCAATACTAAATTGGTGATCCCTTGATGCCTCAGAACATGTCCTACCAACCGATCCCTTCTTCTGGTCAAGTTGTGCCACAAACTTCTCTTCTCCCCAATCCTATTCAATACTTCCTCATTAGTTATGTGATCTACCCATCTAATCTTCAGCATTCTTCTGTAGCACCACATTTCGAAAGCTTCTATTCTCTTCTTGTCCAAACTATTTATCGTCCATGTTTCACTTCCATACATGGCTACACTCCATACAAATACTTTCAGAAATGACTTCCTGACACTTAAATCTATACTCGATGTTAACAAATTTCTCTTCTTCAGAAACGCTTTCCTTGCCATTGCCAGTCTACATTTTATATCCTCTCTACTTCGACCATCATCAGTTATTTTGCTCCCCAAATAGCAAAACTCCTTTACTACTTTAAGTGTGTCATTTCCTAATCTAATCACCTCAGCATCACACGACTTAATTAGACTACATTCCATTATCCTTGTTTTGCTTTTGTTGATGTTCATCTTATATCCTCCTTTCAAGACACTGTCCATTCCATTCAACTGCTCTTCCAAGTCCTTTGCTGTCTCTGACAGAATTACAATGTCATCGGCGAACCTCAAAGTTTTTATTTCTTCTCCATTGATTTTAATACCTACTCCGAATTTTTCTTTTGTTTCCTTTACTGCTTGCTCAATATACAGATTGAACAACATCGGGGAGAGGCTACAACCCTGTCTTACACCCTTTCCAACCACTGCTTCCCTTTCATGTCCCTCGACTCTTATAACTGCCATCTGGTTTCTGTACAAATTGTAAATAGCCTTTCGCTCCCTGTATTTTACCCCTGCCACCTTTAGAATTTGAAAGAGAGTATTCCAGTCAACATTGTCTAAAGCTTTCTCTAAGTCTACAAATGCTAGAAACGTAGGTTTGCCTTTCCTTAATCTTTCTTCTAAGCTAAGTCGTAAGGTCAGTATTGCCTCAAGTGTTCCAGTGTTTCTACGGAATCCAAACTGATCTTCCCCGAGGTTGGCTTCTACTAGTTTTTCCATTCGTCTGTAAAGAATTCGTGTTAGTATTTTGCAGCTGTGACTTATTAAACTGATAGTTCGGTGATTTTCACATCTGTCAACACCTGCTTTCTTTGGGATTGGAATTATTATATTCTTCTTGAAGTCTGAGGGTATTTCACCTGTTTCATACATATTGCTCACCAGATGGTAGAGTTTTGTCAGGACTGGCTCTCCCAAGGCCGTCAGTAGTTCCAATGGAATGTTGTCTACTCCGGGGGCCTTGTTTCGACTCAGGTCTTTCAGTGCTCTGTCAAACTCTTCACGCAGTATCATATCTCCCATTTCATCTTCATCTACATCCTCTTCCATTTCCATAATATTGTCCTCAAGTACATCGCCCTTGTATAGACCCTCTATATACTCCTTCCACCTTTCCCTTCTTTGCTTAGAACTGGGTTTCCATCTGAGCTCTAGATATTCATACAAGTCTTTCTCTTAGCTCAAAAGGTCTCTTTAATTTTCCTATAGGCAGTATCTATCTTACCCCTAGTGAGATAGGCCTCTACATCCTTACATTTGTCCTCTAGCCATCCCTGCTTAGCCATTTTGCACTTCCTGTTGATCTCATTTTTGAGACGTTAGTATTCCTTTTTGTCTGCTTCATTTACTGCGTTTTTATATTTTCTCCTTTCATCAATTAAATTCAATTTTTCTTATGTTACCCAAGGATTTGTACTAGCCCTCGTCTTTTTACCTACTTGATCCTCTGCTGCCTTCGCTACTTCATCCCTCAAAGCTACCCATTCTTCTTCTACTTATTTCTTTCCCCCATTCCTGTCAATTGTTCCCTTATGCTCTCCCTGAAACTCTGTACAACCTCTGGTTCTTTCAGTTTATCCAGGTCCCATCTCCTTAAATTCCCACCTTTTTGCAGTTTCTTCAGTTTTAATCTACAGGTCATAACCAATAGATTGTGGTCAGAGTTCACATCTGCCCCTGGAAATGTCTTACAATTTAAAACCTGGTTCCCAAATCTCTGTCTTACCATTATATAATCTATCTGATACCTTTTAGTATCTCCAGGGTTCTTCCATGTATACAACCTTCTTTCATGATTCTTAAACCAAGTGTTAGCTATGATTATGTTGTGCTCTGTGCAAAATTCTACCAGGCGGCTTCCTCTTTCATTTCTTAGCCCCATCCATATTCACCTACTATGTTTCCTTCTCTCCCTTTTCCTACACTCGAATTCCAGTCACCCATGACTATTAAATTTTCGTCTCCCTTCACAATCTGAATAATTTCTTTTATTTCATCATACATTTCTTCAATTTCTTCGTCATCTGCAGAGCTAGTTGGCATATAAACTTGTACTACTGTAGTAGGTGTGGGCTTCGTATCTACCTTGGCCACAATAATGCGTTCACTATGCTGTTTGTAGTAGCTTACCCGCATTCCTATTTTCCTATTCATTATTAAACCTACTCCTGCATTACCCCTATTTGATTTTGTGTTTATAACCCTGTAGTCACCTGACCAGAAGTCTTGTTCCTCCTGCCACCGAACTTCACTTATTCCCACTATATCTAACTTCAACCTATTCATTTCCCTTTTTAAATTTTCTAACCTACCTGCCCGATTAAGGGATCTGACATTCCACGCTCCGATCCGTAGAACGCCAGTTTTCTTTCTCCTGATAAAGACATCCTCTTGAGGAGTCCCCGCCCGGAGATCCGAATGGGGGACTATTTTACCTCCGGAATATTTTACCCAAGAGGACGCCATCATCATTTAATCATACAGTAAAGCTGCATGCCCTCGGAAAAATTACGGCTGTAGTTTCCCCTTGCTTTTAGCCGTTCGCAGTACCAGCACAGCAAGGCCGTTTTGGTTATTGTTACAAGGCCAGATCAGTCAATCATCCAGACTGTTGCCCCTGCAACTACTGAAAAGGCAGCTGCCCCTCTTCAGGAACCACACGTTTGTCTGGCCTCTCAACAGATACCCCTCCGTTGTGGTTGCACCTACGGTACGGCTATCTGTATCGCTGAGGCACGCAAGCCTCCCCACCAACGGCAAGGTCCGTGGTTCATCTATTTGAACCATTTTTTTTAACCCACTATGCGCTCAGGTGACATCATGGGATACCTCCCAAAATCATGTAGTCTCCTTTTACCTGGGGCAGTGCAGCGACTCTACCGTGTCAAGAACTCACCAAGTCGTCGGAAGTCCATGCAGAAATACTGAGCCATGCTGCCTCTATAGTCGCCCATAAATGTGAAAATGTTGCAGGTGCATAATTTTTCTCGATTATGTCCCACAAATGTTCGATGGGATTCATGTCGGCGATCTGGGTGACCAACTCATTTACACGAACTGTCGGTAATGTTCTTCAAAGCAATGGCACATTCTCATGGCGCAATCTCATCCATAAAAAATTCTATAGTCGTTTGAAAACAAAGTCCATGAATGGCTGGTAGTGGTCGCGAAGTAGCCGATCATAACCATTTCGAGTCAATGAGCAGTTCAGCTGGACTAGAGGACCCAGTCCATTCCACGTAAACACAGCCCACACCATTATGGAGCCACCGCCAGATTGTACAGTGCCTTGTTGACTACTTGGGTCTTTGGCTTCGCAGGGTCTGAGGCACACACTAACCCTACCGTCAGTTCTCCCTACATGACCAGACAAAGGTTTTCCAGTTGTACAGGATCCATTCGATATGGTCACGAGTCCAGGAGACGAGCTGCAAGCGATGTCGTGCTGTTAGCAAAGGCATTCGCGTCGCTCGTCTGCTGCCCGATTTCATTCTGTTAGTAAAGGCATTCGCGTCAGTCTTCTGCTGCCATACCCCATTAACGCCAAAATTCGCCGCACTGTCCTAACGAATACGTTCGACGCGTGTCCTACATTGGTTTCTGCGGTAATTTCACGCAGTGCTGCTTGTCTTGTAGTACTGACAACTCTAGGTAAACGCCGCTGTTCTCAGTTGTTAAATGATCAGTTGTTAAGTGATCCACTGACATATCAGACTGTGTCCTACCAGCTGATCCCTTCTTCTAGTCAAGTTGTGTCACAAATTTCTTGCCTCCCCAATTCTATTCAGTACCTCCTCATTAGTTACGTGATCTACCCATCTAATCCTCAGCATTGTCCTTTAGCACCACATTTCAAAAACTTCTATTCTCCTCTTGTCTAAATTGTTTATCGTCCATGTTTCAATTCCATATATGGCGACAATCCATACAAGTATTTTCAGAAAAGACTTCCTGACACTTCAGTCTATATTCGATGTTAACAAATTTCTCTTATTCAGAAACGCTTTTCTTGCCATTGCCAGTCTACATTTTGCATCCTTTCTATTTCTGCCATATCTTATTCTGCTGCCCAAACAGCAAAATGCATCTATTACTTTAAGTGCCTTTTTCTAATTCCCTCAGCATCGCCTGATTTAAGTCTACTACATTCCATTATCCTTGTTTTGCTTTTGCTGATGTTCATCTTACATCCTCCTTTCAAGTCCATTCCATCCATCCGTTCTTCCAAGTCCTCTGCTGTCTGACAGAATTACAGTGGCATCGGCAACCCTCAAAGTAAAGTTTTTATTTCTTCTCCCAAGAATAATTCCTACTCCAAATATTTCTTTTGTTTTCTTTATCGCTTGCTAAATGTACAGATTGAACAACACTGGTGATAGGCTACAACCCTGTCTCACTCCCTTCTCAACCACTGCTGCCCTTTCAGGCCCTTCGACTCTTGATAACTGCCGTCTGGTTACTGTGCAAGTAGTGGATAGCCTGTCACTCCCTCTATTTTATGTATGCTGCATGCTACATTTAGAATTTCATGAGAGTATTCTAGTCAACATTGTAAAAACTTTTTCATAAGTCTACAAAGGCTATAAACGTCGTTTTACCTTTCCTTAACCTATCTTCTAAGATAAGTCGTAGGAACCTAGTGTTCCTACATTTCTCTGGAATCCAAATTTATCTTCCCCGAAGTCAGTTTTTATCAGTTTTTCCATTCTTCTATAAATAACTCGTGTTAGTATTTTGCAACCATGACTTATTAAACTGATAGCTCAGTAATATTTATACCTGTCAGCATAGCCTTTCTTTGGAAATGGAATTATTACTTCCAGAATGAGATTTTCACTCTGCAGCGGAGTGTGCGCTGATATGAAACTTCCTGGCAGATTAAAACTGTGTGCCCGACCGAAGGTAGGAGACGAGGTACTGGCAGAAGTAAAGCTGTGAGTACCGGGCGTGAGTCGTGCTTCAGTAGCTCAGTTGGTGGAGCACTTGCCCGCGAAAGGCAAAGGTCCCGAGTTCCGAGTCTCGGTCGGGCACACAGTTTTAATCTGCCAGGAAGTTTCGAATTATTACTTCTTTATGATGCATCTCGCACACAAGATGGAAGAGTTTGTAACAGATAAACAATTAAATGCAACACGTACCAAATTTACTTGCTTACCACGCTTTTAAATTCCAATAGCATATTTATTCCTTGATACATACCCATGTTTTCACATTTGGAAAACCCGTAATTTTCCAGAGTAATTTTTGTAATTTCAGAAAACGACTGCAGCACATAAAATGTGTATTCCATCATTTAAAAATGGAATTATAAAATACCTTAAACTTGTATTACAGGTGCCCATAGGTGAAAGTGTGAGAAATGTTCCAACATACACGCTGCCCAACAATTTGTTATTGTTCCTCGTGATCCTTGTTTCAAATAGGAATTGAGCCACCTTCTTTCGCGATAATAATCTTAAGAATAATTGTACGAGTATTATTTTATAGTTTTCTTGAGAAAAACTGCACAGCAAGCAACATCCATGAACAATGCTTTAATTCTTTTTATGCTAAAATACGTTACCCCATAGTAAAGAGCGGACGCAGTTGAGCATTCACATACAACTATTTTCATTAGAGGTACAGTAGAAGACGTGTATGGACGCAGGCACGCTGGACTTCTACGGCTGTATGGCTGTTGTATACGATGTCCCAAGCAAGTAGGCTGCACTTAAATATCTGGGACGTGAATTCCATTCCTTTTGACCCCCCGGAACAGAGTTATAAATTTCTTGAAATTCTCTAGTTTCTCCAACACTACACTGGATTTTTATTCGGATGAATGCGAATCACTTCCCGTGCTTTTTTTTTTAACTCCGTTCTCTCTGGCGTAATTTCCGAGCAGTGACAGTGGAGAAGTATTGTAGAGCCTGCCCTTTGGTTGTGAGCTGGATTTAGCGGGGTGTAATGACCGCTGCTTTATGGATTAGGCCTCCCTTTGAGAGCGTTGCGTAAGTGCATGGCTGGGGACCCTCGTTACGGGTAACAGCCTCTTACGTAGCTCACAACTCGGCCCCGATGCCACCTGCCACTACCCTCGCGTACGCTCGTTACCTTCACTGTCGTAACCTGGACGGCACAGAGGTGGAAGGCTCTCTTCTCCTTACATTTGTCTAGACAAACTGCAAGAAAAAGACCATCCTTCACTTAAGCTGATGAACAACGGTGTCGCTTAGGTGTCAACTCCTCCCGGCACTCGGAAAAGTTCACTCTATATCTACATCTAATTAATATGCAAGCCGCGGTACAGCGTGTAACAGGCATCAATTTCAGCGAACTGTTTTACTGTTCTCTCTGTGCAACTGCCGAGCAAAAAGTGACTATCCAAATTCTGATCAAAACTATCCGGAAAGTTCTATATAACGCAGAATTGACCACTAAATTTTACGAGAGGCGGACAGGTCAGTATAAAAGGAGGCGGGTCTTATAATCCTGACAGCAGAGAAGCAGCGACAGCAGAATGTGTCAGCCAAGAGAGCTCAGTGGCTTCCGACGTAGATTACGCATTGGATGTCACGTGAGTAACAAATTTATCAGCGACATTTCAACCCTTCTGAAGTCGCCCAAGTCGACTGTTGGTGATGTGATGATGGGGTGGAAGCGCGAAGCAACAACCTCAGCTACACCAGAACCAGGAAGATCTCTTGTATGGGCAGCCAACAAGTGCAGAGCCAGCAGTGAGGTACCGATGAAGTGGTGTTACGGAATGGTGTGATCCCCTTATTGTGCTTAAGAAAATATTAAATGTACAAGGATATGAACACATTTCACAGCATTGTATACTGTGTACAGTAGGGGAGCAGGCTGCAGTCGACGACAGTATCAGCATGGCAATGCACCCTGTTATAAAGCAGCATCTCTGAGGCAATGGTTTTGGGACAACAATGTTCCCTGTATCGACTAGCCTGTCCAGAGTCCCGACATAAACCAAATGAAACATCTTTCGACGTCGCCCCAGATCCCAGCGTTCAAGACAGCACCTACTCTGGTTTTGGCTCTTGACGAAGAATGGGCTGCCATATTTCCACAAACATTCAAGCACCTCGCTGAAATTATCCCCGGCAGAGTTCAAGCCGTCATAAAGGCAAAGGGTGGACATACTCCACATTGATGTCCACTAATCGGTGTCCGAATGCTTTTGATCAGATAGTGTACTATGTGATATGCTCCAGATGGCCATCCCTAATCTCGCAATTGGATATTATTGTGTTCTCTCTCTTTGTTATGGGTATTATTATGCATTTATCCAGATCTGCATCGACATCTATACTATGAAAGCTACTGCATGGCGTATGGCGGAGGGTATTTTGCGTGCCACTGAATCTCAATGCCTCCGTTGTTGTTTCTGCCACTGGAACTGGACGAGCATCTCCGTAACGATTTCCCGCAAACTAAACAAATCTGATTCAGTTCTACGTGGTACTGGCCCCAGACTGGCGAGTAATATTCAAGTATCGGTCGAACGACGGTTTTGTAACATATCCGTTTGTGAGCGGACTATAGTTTGCTCAGGATCCTTCCAGTTTATCTCACAAGAGAATCCTATTGCCGGGTTTTCTTCGATTTCCTTCATACTTAAAGGTTAGTGCTCGGACATGAATTTCGCAAAACAGTACGAAGCAGTTCTCAAAAATACTCCAAAGCGCGGTTAAGTGCCAATCCCAGTAGCTGAGTGGGTAACATATGACGTCTGTAACTGAGATTTCGTTATTTCAATTCTGGCTTTAGCAAATAGTATTCTTTTATTTAGATTCCAGATTTATTACCAAATGAAAATATTAGTTTACAAATACTGAATTATTAGTTTTATAATAAAAATTACCTTTTATTTTTTACTACTGATCGAATGAAAATGCCTGTATTCACAGTGAATTAAAATCGCGAAACATCAGAAAGTAAAACACCCTTTTAGATGCAGAGATTGAACAGTATTGTCGATGTATATATTTCATTTAACAACGATGCAGTTATGTCTCTATCGAATTCTAATTTACTTTCACGTAATTAGTAAGAAGTGTTATTTTTTTGAAAACACTGATTTAATAATTATTGATAAACATTTCCTTTTGTTAATAAATATAGAAGTTTAAAAATAAAAAACGTTACTACCACTGAGAATCGAATTAGCGACCTCATGATAACTAGACACTTTCTTTCATTGTTGGAATTTGGTCGTCGCCATAAAGCCATACATTGCAAAAATTATACAAAATTTATACCGCAGTCAGCAAGAAAAGGCGGAACATGGTTCTTAATAGGATGTCTGATCACTACGGACGGCAATGCGTGGTTTGCAACGTGCTCCTATGCCGGCCACAAGTTTGGTTATCTGTTCTAATGGTAGGAAGTTCCATTCATCCATCAGCGCGGTTGCAAACTGCTGAATAGTTGTTGGCGCATGTAGGCGTGCTGCAATACGTCTGCTCAACGCATCCCACACGTACTCCATGGATTTAAGTCGGGGGTGACCGAGCGGTTCTAGGCGCTACAGTCTGGAACCGCGCGACCGCTACGGTCGCAGGGTCGAATCCTGCCTCAGGCATGGATGTGTGTTCTAGGGGACTGATGACCTTAGAAGTTAAGTGCCATAGTGCTCAGAGCCATTTGAACCATTTAAGTCGGGGAAACGGGCTCGCCAACCTGTTCGCCGAATATCTTCGCGTGCCAACAGCTACCCCACCTGCGCTGTTCAATGCGGTCGCGCAGCCAACCATAAGAATGAAACCAGGAACGAATGCACCCCTAAAAAGCCCCACTTGGGAAAGGAACACAGTATTACAATAACGCTGACCGAAGAGTGTACCAAGCTTAAAGATTTGGAGGTCAGTACGTCCGTGCAACATTATGCCTCCCCACACCATAACATCCGGCCTAAAGCGATAATGTGCGACACTGCTGGAGGTACCCTCTTACAGTGAGAGGTGGACACGTAACGCACCAAGGAACATTGTCGCACATGATTCATTTAATGGTCCAGGTCTTATGGTGGGAGAAGGCATAATGCATCTTTTCTACCAACGAAAGCAAGGATTCTATCATGTCGAAGGTTTCGATATAATTTATACTGAGTTATTCTAAATGATGGACCCATTTTCAAAACTTCGTATTTATTCAAGTACAAATCCAAAATGGGCAAGCTTTATACCAATGAAAAGAGGAAGTTTCAAAGTTTTTTCATAATGTTTGATATCAACTTAATAAATTAGTTTTTAATAGTTATTTAATAATTATAAATTGATAAATGTTAAAAATGCTCCATGTGGTCACCTTTGGCTGCACGGCAAACATCGACGCGGTAGCCAAACTTGTCCCACACAAGCGAAAGCATATCTGCTGTTACTGAGAGCACGGCATCGGTGATCCGGTTCCTCATATCGTCCAGAGTGGTTGACAGAGGCGGGACGTAAACAGCTTCCTTCACGTAACCCCGTAAGAAATAGTCGAAGGGTGTGTGATCAGGCCATCTCTGTAGCCAGAAGTGCAGAGCCAGGTCCTTAAGTCCATTGCAACCAATCCAGCGCTGAAGAAAGGAGTCATTCAAAAAGCCTCATACATGACAGTGCCAATGGGGCGTAGCTCCATCCTGCTGGAAAATGAAGTCCTGGTAATCTTCCATAACTTAACAGAACAGCCATTCTTCCATGTCCAGATACGTGATTCCCGTTACAGTTGTTTCCGCAAAGAAAAATGGTCCGCAAACCTTTGTAGGAGATACGGCACAGAACACGTTGATCTTCGGTGAGTCTCTTCCGTGGTCCAATGGTGAATGTGGGTTTTCAAAAGCCCATATGCTAACATTGTGTCTGTTGACTTTTCTACTAAGGTGGAACGCCACTTCATCGCTAAAAATTACACGCTATAGAAATGCGTCTTCCTCCGTCTTTGCTAGCATACGAGGTGCATACTGGAAAGAGATAGAAACATGCGCATTGTTTTAAAATGAGGCCGCGTTCATTGTCAATACGTCCCAGAGATGGCCGAACCATACGGCAGATGGAATTTTACCGCCAGCGGCGAGAATAAGAACTGTTTTAAATACTTAAAATGGCGACGTTTTCCTTACTTGAACAGCGTGCAATCATTCGTTTTCTGAATTTGCGTGGTGTGAAACCAATTGAAATTCATCGACAGTTGAAGGAGACATGTGGTGATGGAGTTATGGATGTGTCGAAAGTGCGTTCGTGGGTGCGACAGTTTAATGAAGGCAGAACATCATGTAACAACAAACCGAAACAACCTCGGGCTCGCACAAGCCGGTCTGACGACATGATCGAGAAAGTGGAGAGAATTGTTTTGGGGGATCGCCGAATGACTGTTGAACAGATCGCCTCCAGAGTTGACATTTCTGTGGGTTCTGTGCACACAATCCTGCATGACGACCTGAAAATGCGAAAAGTGTCATCCAGGTGGGTGCCACGAATGCTGACGGACGACCACATGGCTGCCCGTGTGGCATGTTGCCAAGCAATGTTGACGCGCAACGACAGCATGAATGGGACTTTCCTTTCGTCGGTTGTGACAATGGATGAGACGTGGATGCCATTTTTCAATCCAGAAACAAAGCGCCAGTCAGCTCAATGGAAGCACACAGATTCACAGCCACCAAACAAATTTCGGGTAACCGCCAGTGCTGAAAAAATGATGGTGTCCATGTTCTGGGACAGCGAGGGCGTAATCCTTACCCATTGCGTTCCAAAGGGCACTACGGTAACAGGTGCATCCTAATAAAATGTTATTATTATTCTGGATTTACAATGTGAGTACATTTTTCCAGCACCTATTCTAGATTACATAAGTCACTAATTATTGTTCTCCACTCTTCTCTATTTGTCCATAAATCTTCAGGAATATTGTTCTTCCTCATTGCTGACTGAACTCCCTGTATCCATGTATCAGGTGGTCGTCCCCTTTTTCTTCTTCCAATTGGTACCCAGTCGATTATGCATTTTGGTAGCCTTTCCTGTTCCATTCGTCTGATGTGTCCATACCATTTAAGTTGTTTGTGCTCGATGAAATCAATAATTGAATTTTTACATTTCATCTTGTCTCTGATTACTTCATTTCTTATTCTTTCTCGTCTTGATATTCTTGCTGAACGTCTCCAGAAATCCATTTCTGTGGCTAATAATTTTGAATTCAGTTGCCATTTTGTTGTCCACACTTCTGAACCATATGCAATAATGCTCCTAACTATTGTTTTAAAAATCCTTATTTTGTTATCAGTTGTTATGTGTTTGTCCCAGAGAATTCCATTCAATAAAGAGATTGTCGTCTTTCCAGAATTTATTCTTGATCTAATTTCTTTGTCCTGTTTCCCATCATTTGTAATTTTCACACCTAAATATTTATATTCCTCAGTAGCTGTTATTGTTCCCATCCCTTCTTCTAATATTAAGTCTCCATTCACTCCACCAATTACCATGTACTTTATTTTATTCATGTTTACATTTAGACCTGATTTTTTATATTCTTGAATCAATTTTCTGGTCATATACTCTATGTCCTCATAGTCTTGGGCTATAATCAGTTGGTCATCTGCAAATTGTAACGAGTATATTGTTCTATCATTTATTGGTATTCCCATAGCGTGACATTTTTTCTTCCAATTCTGTAAAGTTACTTCTGTATATATTTTATACAATGTAGGTGAGATGCTACATCCTTGACGTAATCCTTTTGTGACTTGGAATCCATGTGATAGATATTTACCAATTTTTATTTTTGAAATAGAATTTTTATATAAATTTTGAATTGCTTTAATTATTCTTGGATTTATTCCTATTGATATTAAAGCTTTCCATAAACTGGATAAAGGCACACAATCATAGGCTTTTTCTATATCTATGAATACTAAATGTATAGGTTGTGCCCGAACCATTTTTTTTTTCAATAATTTGTTGTAGGCAAAAGATATGATCAATTGTTGATCTTCCAGCTCTAAAACCTGCTTGTTCTTCAGCCTCCTTTTCTTTGTACTCTTGTTCTAACAAATATTTAATAATTCTTCCATATAATCTACTGAAGGTATTGGTCACTGTTATTCCCCTATAATTTTTACACTCATCTTTCGCTCCTTTTTTATGTATCACTGAAATATATCCTACTTTCAAATCATTTGGGACATCTTCCCCATTTAAACATCTTTCGAAAAGGTTTCTTAACAATTCCATTAATTTCTTTGTTCCTAATTTTAATAATTCTGCAGGAATACCTCCAATGCCTGTAGCCCTTCCATTCTTTAAAGATTTTATTGCCGTTTTTACTGTCTCTATTTCCAAACGGATGTAATTCTCTGCTTGTAGATCTATCATTTCATTATATTCAGGGTTTCCCAAGTATTCTTCCCTGTTTTCTGTTAATAAACTTTTAAAATATTTTTCCCAAGAGTCATGAGTAATATATTTAATATGTGTTGTTTCTTTGGAATTCCTTCTTAAATTTTTTATAGTTTTCCATGCTTCTGTGTTTCTTTTACCACCAATATAGGATTCAATTTTTTGACATGACTGTTCCCAAACTTTGTTTTTTGCTTCTGCAACCTTTTTCCGGATTTTCGCTTGTTGTGCATTAAGCTCTATTTTATCTTGAAGATTTCTGGTATTTAACCATCTAATAAATTGTTTTGAGAACAAATTCCTTCCTGCACTGCAACAAAAACGTCCGGGAAGGGCTGCGCGTGTGCTGTTTCACCAAGACAACGCACCCGCACATCGAGCTAACGTTACGCAACAGTTTCTTCGTAATAACTTTGAAGTGATTCCTCATGCTCCCTACTCACCTGACCTGGCTCCTAGCGACTTTTGGCTTTTTCCAACAATGAAAGACACTCTCCGTGGCCGCACATTCACCAACCGTGCTGCTATTGCCTCAGCGATTTTCCAGTGGTCAAAACAGACTCCTAAAGAAGCCTTCGCCGCTGCCATGGAATCATGGCGTCAGCACTGTGAAAAATGTGTACGTCTGCAGGGCGATTACATCAAGAAGTAACGCCAGTTTCATCGATTTCGGGTGAGTAGTTAATTAGAAAAAAAAAAAAATCGGAGGCCTTAGAACTTGAATGCACCTCGTATAACGACAAAATGCGAGATGCTGCTCTTTGTCATTGTGGTTGAGAGCCTGCACAAGTTGCAATCGGTAGAGCTTGTACAGCAAACGCCCTCTCAGAACTTTCCTAACAGTTGGTTGGTGTATTCCAAATTCCTTGACTGGCTCTATTGGTAGACTTAGTGGGAATGCGCACAAAATTTTCTTGAATCCGTCGGGTATCATCCTCCCATACACGCTGTACGTATGTGCTTTTTTCATTGTATCGTCCAAGTACTGAATGAAAGTATGTATATTTCGTTACTGGGTAGCTCAAGACACGTGCTTGTCCCCAGGTAAAACAAAGTAATACACACTCCCAGTCTGCTAAATTGCTTACACCCATGGCTAATGCTTTTGCGAGTTGGTGATTGAGTACCGAATTCCGTACGAAATGCCCGCTGCACTGCAATCTGCGACTCACTTTTCGCGAACAAGAACGCAGAAAACCACCTGCTCCACAGTCGCCATCTCTCTCACAACTGACAGTGAAACGGAATGACGGCCCTTTTGCCGCGCGAACTCTACCGGCTGCTTCTTGAAACTATCACCGTCCGCCCGTCGCCGCCCGCCAAAAACTTTGAAACTTCCTCTTTTCATTAAAAATGTGTAATAGGCAGACATCCATCTAGACCATCACAGAGGAATTCCAAACTGCATCGGGATTCACTGCTCAAATACTGCGACAGTTAGGCGGTAGGTGAGGAAACTTTGATTTCGTGGTCGAGCGGCTGCTCATAAGCCACACATCACGCCGGTAAATGCCAAACAAGGCCTTGCTTGGTGTAAAGAGCGTAAACACTGGACAATTTAACAATGGAAAAACATTGTATGGAGTGACGAATTACGGTACACAATGTGGCGATCCGATGGCAGGATGTGGGTATGGCGAATGCTCGGTCATCTGCCAGCGTGTGTAGTGCCAACAGTAAAATTCGGAGGTGGTCGTGTTATGGTGTGATTTTTCATGGAGGGGGCTTGCACTCGTCGTTTCGCGCGGAACTACCACAGCACAGGCGTACGCTGTTTTAGGCACCATCTTGCTTCCCACGGTTTAAAACCAATTTGGGGATGGCGATTGAATCTTTCAACACGATCGAGCGCCTGTTCAAAATGCAAAGCCTGTGGCCGAGTGGTTACATGACAATAACACCCTGTAATGGACTGGTATGCACAGATCTTGACCTGAATCCTACAGAACAGCTTTGTGATGTTTTGGATAGCCGACTTCGTGCCAGGTCTCACAGACCGACATCGATACCTCTCCTGAGTGCAGCACTCCGTGAAGAATGGGCTGCCATTCCCAAGAAACCTTCCAGTACCCGATTAAACGCATGCCTGCGAGAGTGGATGCTGTCATCAAGGCTAAGGGTGGGCCAACACCATATTGAATTCCACCATTAGCAATGGAGGGCGCCACGAACTTTCAAGTCATTTTCAGCCAGGTGTTCGGATACTTTTGATCATAGTGTATGTAAACTGGCAGAATACGGCACTGTGATCGGCAATGCCTTTATAAGACAAGAGTTGCTAGATCGGTTACTGTTGCTACAATGGCGGGTTATCAAGATTTAAGTGAGTTTAAACGTTGTGTTACAGTCGGCGCACGACCGATGGGACACAGCATCTCCGAGGCAGCGATGAAGTGGGGATTTTCCCGTACGACCATTCATGAGTGTACTGTGAATATCAGGAATCTGATAAACATCAAATCTCCGAAATCGCTGGGGCCGGAAAAAGATCCTACAAGAACGGACCAACGATGACGGATAAGAATCGTTCAACGTGACGGAAGTGCAAGCCTTCCGCAAATTGCTGCAGATTTCAGTGCTAACCATTAACCGAAACATCATCGATATGGGCTTTCGAAGCCGAAGGCCCACTCGCGTACCTTTGATGACTGCAAGATACAACGCATTACGCCTCGCCTGGGCCGCCAACACCGACATTGAACTGTTGATGACTGCAAACATGTTGGCTGGTCGGACGAGTCTCGTTTCAAATTGTATCGAGTGGACGGGCGGAGCAGGAGACTGTTCAAGCTGGTGAAAACTCCGTAATGGTGTAGGACGTGTGCAATTGGAGTGATATGGGACCCATAGTTCGTCTCGATACGACTGACAGGTGAACCGTACGTAACCATCCTCTCTGATTACATACATCCATTCATGTCCATTGTGCATTCCGATTGACTTGGGCAATTCCAGCGGGACAATGCGACACTCCACACGTACCTAATTGCTACATTCTGGTTCCAGGGACACTATTCTGAGTTTAAACACTTTCGATCGCCACCATACTCACCAAACGTGAGCATTATTGATCTTATCTGGGATGCCTTGTAACGTGCTGTTCAGACGAGATCTCTACCCCGTCGTACTCTTACGGATTTATGGACGGCCCTGCAGGTTTCATGGTGACAATTTCCTCCAGCACTACTTCAGAAATTGGTCGAGTCCATGCCACGTCGTGTTGCGGCACGTCTGCGTGCTCGCGTGGGGCCTATGCGTTAGTAGGCAGATGTACCAGTTTCTTTGGATCTTCAATGTATTTGGCCCAATACAAAAATCTAACTGGAAACGGCGTGCTGCTGCAGCCGCTAGGTACTTTTGCAAATCCTAGGGCGTCAAGATGCCTAGAAAGTAAGTCCGTAAATCAATATAGCAAACATGGATGGAATGCTGCCGTGATGGCAGAGGCCTCATTAATCCTTTAGATGGGGAGAAGTGTCCTTTGTACAATTTTAGACAAATGCATACTGTTCCTATTATACTATTTTATATTTTACTTAAAATGGGTGTTGTGATACCTTGCAATATGTAATTCAAAAGGCGCGTATGCGGCAGGCTTCCGACAGTAACCATGGTCTGGTAAAAATTCCATTTTCCTTAGAGTGGTCACTTAACGCACCTTCTACATTTAGTGTTTACAGAGGAAGCAGTATCAACAATGAAGAACATTATGGTCACGCAAATGAAAAATTTAATATTCTCAAACGCTAACCCGACTACACGATTGTACTTTAAGAGAAAAGGCTTTTTAAGGAAAACAGAACTGAGCGACACAGTGCAACGAACTGTACGACTTACTGTTTGATATAGCCTCGCATCACTCGCCGCACCGTTAAGCTGGCGAAAGCTGCAAGCGTTATCCGCAGGATGTCGTCCGTCAGCATTACCGATCGCTCCCCCTATATTGTCCTCCGCCCAACCCAGCAACACCGACCGCTCCCGCTTCACGCTTCCGTCCGCATTGCAAACTATGGTATTACTTTGTTTTACCTGGGGACAAGCAGATGTCTTGAGCTACCCAGTAACGAAATACACATACTTTCATTCAGTACTGGGATGATACAATGAATTTACGACAGTGCTACTGGTTACTTTTGTCTAAGCGAATGTTTCATTCATTCATACATTGTTTTCAAATATGAAAGATGTAGGAAATGAATAAGTCTTCGTTTAGGGAAGGGAAAAAATTCATAAAATGTAATTAATAATCGGAGAGATTGTGAAGTAAGACTGTCAACAAGCTGGAAACTTATTTGCAGTTACACTGTAGTAACCCAGTATAAATACGTGGAATCAGATCTCTGGCACACGGTGTAAGCTATGGAAGCACAGGGGAAGTTCCTCGACGTACGTGGACCATCCTAACCAGGATCGCACAGGCCAAATTACAACAGAAAAAGTTGAGCATCTCTTTACATTTCAAGGAATTTACCATAAAAAGAGAGCACTAACACAACAAACATATTAACGACCAAATAAACATTTGAAACCAAACAATATACAAACCATTGAGCACACCGCCTAAGCAAACACACAAGAAACGGTCCCCCCTCTCTTTCCCTTCCAGTCTCTCTCTCTCTCTCTCTCTCTCTCTCTCTCTCTCTCTCTCTCTCTCTCTCTACTACATCTACTTCTCTCTATTTCGTTATCACTTACCCCTTAACGTCCCCCACATTCTTCATGTCAACTACCCCACTCTCCTTCCCTACTCTGTATTCGGTGTTCGTCGCTTTGTGCTGGTCTTTAAGCACCCCCCCTCCCCACCCCCCGCAAAAGGCTCTGTTGTATACTATACTATTAACTCCCATGCTAATAAACGATACTTCCTGAGATGCCCCAAAATCAGAAGAAAATGCAGTAGCAAAAATTCACACATTAGCAGTTCGGGAAATAACAGTTTTTTTACATATAGAACCAAAACCAAAACTGCAAATGTGTTTAATTCTAGACCACTGATGATTGTTAAATGAATAAAACCCGTACGTTTAGAGTAAATACGCATTTTTAGCAATTGCAACGTCTTTTAAATACCTTATGTGGTGATACACCACCTACGGAGTTCATGGCCACAAAAATGAAAACATAAAATCTAATTTGATCTAGGTCTCTTTTAGTTTCAGAACAGAACCACCACCAACAAATTTCACATTTAATATCTCTGTTGCAAACTTTTCTCATCTGACAAGGTAACCAGTATAGACAAAAAAAATTATTCACCTTTTAAATCTTGCAGTGGTGTATATGCACCTAGATGGTAAATCTTCTGATGATTCCTATTGTCCCAGTCTCTTAAGAGAATAAGGTGTGTGTGTGTGTGTGTGTGTGTGTGGTTTTATTTATTCGTAGGTCTCTTCTCATTTGCTTCCATTAATTTTTGATCACGTAAACCAGTACAGTGAGGGCACATGTTCTTTTGGGTTATGTTACTGGGGAAGCAGTTGTACCCCGGTATATTTCATAGCAAATGGCTCACACACAACTTTATTCACGCACTGGAAGTCTAAGATAACGTTGTAACCTTACAGCTCAGCCATTCTAGAATTCAAATTTTAAACTGAAAGCAGTCCTTTAATTTCACGTAAGTAATATAGCAGTTATGACGTATTTCTTCTCATTTGAAAATTTTCTGGTAGTCCTCGTGACCAACAGTGTACGAAGCACTACACGTTGTTAAAGTTTCTATTGGATGTCTATCTAATAATCCAATTTAACATGGGAATCATTTTGCAAACTAGCGACGCTATGATTGCTTTGACTGTGATAGGATTCTTATTGTTTGGCTTGTTGCGAATAACGAGCTCATTACAGCTGTGCTCTCACAAAGGAGAACGTCTCTCTCTATTGGGTTACGTTTCACTGAATTCGAGTTCTGACAGCATACAACACATCACCCGCAACACCAGGTCTTTACCGTTATGCTTTTAGTATCTGCAACATAACATGTTATCACTCGATTTTCGTTTTGTGACTACTACGCGCCTACATTCGTTATACGTTTGTACATTATACATCTTTCATAATTTCAAAGGTGTTTACACGAATACACGGAAATAAAATTTTCATGATATTACACCAAAAACACAGTTTATTGTTAGTTTTTCCGCTTCTGATAGAATATTAGCAAAACGAATACCCGGGCGATGGTGGATTTGTCAGCTACTGCAGTATGCTGGAAATTTCGTGAATTTTAAAGTAATCAATTACACTGCGTTATTCGTCAGGCTTTCTGACTACGAAACTACTGTGCTTGTAAGGGTTAAGACTGGTTCAAAATGTCAACGTAATTAATTTTAGTGTAACATTTACAGATGCCTTTCATCTTTCATTACCCTCACGGGCACCTTTAGTCGGAAAGTTTTTGTACAGCGGCAGGAGGGTGCCACAACATACTAGAAATCCTGACTTGTGAGGGATGAGCGTGGGGGTCGAGGTGCGTTTGAATGTCACTTCTGTACGTTTTTCTTGAATAACTCAAATCGTGGCCTCCAGTGAAAACATATTCCAGTACAAAATTTAACTACATTTAAATTTTCTACAGGTGGCGTTTAATAAGTAATGGAAATATTTTTCTCCTCTGAAAGTAGGTTGTTTTTATTCAGGATTCTGATATACTACATTATTCCCCACTCTTTTGGCTACGAAAACCTATTTTTCAATACAATCTCCGTTCAATGCGGCGATCTTATGCCACCTTACTGGGGGAGCCTGTATGCCTGCATGGTACCACTCTACCTGGTCGACGTGGAACCAACGTCTTGATGTATGAATAACCTTCCCATCATCTACGTACTCCTCCATGCGGAGTGCACCTTTTCACTGGGCCTAAATGAAAGTGCGAGATCCATCTTGTAGGGTGGATGAGGAAGAATAGTCAAATGAAGTTTTGCGATCTCCTCTCGGGTGCGAAGACATGTGAGGCCTAGGGGTGTCATGGAGGTGACGTTCGTTTGCATTTTTGTGGTGACTAACATTTTGCAGCAGTAACAGCAGTGTGCGGTCGGCGGGCTCAAGGCAGATCGGACAGGTTTGCGCGATCTTGTTGCGATGACAGATGCCTCACCCAATGACTCAACAGTCGTTTTGTTCATTGCCAGTTCTCTGTGGATGTTCAGCAAGGGCCTCTGAATATCTGTGATGCTCTGGTTTTCCACCGGAAACTATTTAAAACACACCTCCTTACAGACGCCATTTTGAAGGCTACGTATAGCGCTGCTACCTATCGGAAGTTCGTGCAACTATTGTGGCTGCGCGAATATTCCACGATGTCCCACAACAAATTTCGCATTTTTAAGACCGAAATGGGCCAGGAAATGTGTTACATTACTTACTGAACGTCCCTCGTACAAAAACGTCCTACTGATTTTTCTGTAGGAGTAATTGCTGGGGCGTAGCGAGCGAGAGAATATCAGAATCTCGCGCGTTGTTTTTAAAGGCCAGATATAACATTACGCGTTGGGTTAAACGTCATTGGTATGGCCAACTGAATCAACCAGCATGTAGTTATGTCCGTGCGAATGTTTCTTATGGTACCAATTAAAAATTGAAGCAAATCGTTCATGAACGTTTCGAGCTTTTTGCTAATAAGGCTTCCCTTTGTATATTAGTATACAGTCTCCCTAAGGATATTTTATTGTCCCCTTGCCTATTAAATTGTTCCTGACTGATTCTCATAGAATTTCGAAAGATGCACTGACTCTCGTGAATGACTGGTCACAAATGATATAGAGTCATTTCGCCAGGGCGCATCACATTATATCTATTTATGTTAGCAACAGCTCTCATACTTTGCACAGGGCGGTGTTCATCTTCAAGTTATCACATTTTTTAAACAATAGACCTGCATTGAGAAGAGCCTCACAGAGCCTTGTGTGTTTTTAACAGGGCGCTTTATATCTCCTGAACAAAGACAGTCATTCCACAGCCTCTGCTCAGAAACTGCCAGAAGATATTTTGAAAGTAGTTTTAGTGAGTGCCATCCAATATTCGCAGCGTGAAGGCAGCGAAGGATATCCAAATTAAGATATGAAATGATAAACTGACAACAATAAATGTTAACGAAAGATATTTACATGGTTCAATTTTCAGGAACGAATATGCTAGTACAGCACGACAACTGGGATAAAGTACCTGAAAGCAGTTCTTTCAGGTCCTTCCGTGCGTTTGCCAACTATCACTCAAATTAGTAACTGAAGTCCTTTACACGCAGGTTCCAAAAAGTATTAGCCTACAACAAGAAAGCGTTCTTTGCTCTTATAAAGCAAAACACGACCCGTTCGAAAGACGTACACAGCAGTAAGCCCGTCCGCCGAGTCACGAGTACTCAGCAAACAACGAAGCGCTCAATGTTACCTAAGTACCGGTGGGCGAAGGGGATGGGGCGGCGGGACGTTGAGGAAAGTGCGGTGTCATGACGACCCGCAAAACAGAAAATAAATTGAAGCTTTTATATTATTATATGTATCCATTTCGTAATTTCAGCAAATAAAGTAGCATGAATACGAAGTCTCGAAAATGGCAAGGTATTTCAAAAACACGGCATCCACTTACTAATCTGCTCTATGTGATCAAAAGTATCCGGACACCTGGCTGAAAGTGACTTATAAGTTCGTCGCGCCCTCCATCGGTAACGATGGAATTCAGTACGGTGTTGGCCCACCCTTAGCCTTGATGACAGCTTCCACTTTCGCAGGCATACGTTCAATCAGGTGCTGGAAGGTTTCTTTGGGAATGGCAGCCCATTCTTCACGGAGTGCTGCACTGAGGAGAGGTATCGATGTCGGTCGGTGAGGCCTGGCACGAAGTCGGCGTTTCCAAAACATCCCAAATGTGTTCTATAGGATTCAGGTCTGGACTCTGTGCAGGCCAGTCCATTACAGATATGTTACTGTCTTGTAACCACTCCGCCACAGGCCGTACATTACGAACAGGTGTTCGATCGTCTTATACTCGCTATGCCCGAATAGCTCTTCAACAGTGGGAAGCAAGAACGTGCTTAAAACACCAGTGTGGACTTGTGCTGTGATAGTGTCACGCAAAACAATAAGGGGTGCAAGCCCCCTCCATGAAAAACACGACCACACCATAACACCACTGCCTCCGGATTTTACTGTTGGCACTACACACGCTGGCAGATGACGTTCACCGGGCATTCGCCATACCCACACCCTGCCATCGGATCGCCATATTGTGTACCGTAATTCGTCACTCGACACAACGTTTTTCCACTGTTCAATCGTCAAATGTTTACGTTCCTTACGCCAAGCGAGGCGTCGTTTGGCATTTACCGGCGTGATGTGTGGCTTATGAGTAGCCGCTCGACCACGAAATCCAGGTTCTCTCACCTCCTGCCCAAGTGTTATAGTACTTGCAGTGGATCCTGATGCAGTTTGGAATTTCGTGTGATGCTCTGTATAGATGTCTGCCTATTACACACTACGATCCTCTTCAACTGTCGGCGGTCTCTGTCAGTCAACAGACGAGGTCAGCCTGTACGTACGTGTCCCTTCACGTTTCCACTTCATTCTCACATCGGAAACAGTGGACCTAGGGATGTTTAGGGCTGTGAAAATCTCGCGGACAGATGTATGACACAAGTGACACACAATCCCGTTGCATCTCATTCGCTTCAACATGGAGTTTCAAGTCCGTCCTTCGTTTCGCAGATATACTGAAGTGACTGCAAATTTTCAGTATCAATCTTTCTACATCCACTTCAAGTTTATCAGGACTTTATTTTGCTGCATTGTGAAGAATACTGACCGGGCAACCTGCTTTGACAATTTTATCATTTTCGGCTAAAATAAGTATATAGATGGAATGGTTTCTATCAAAGTTTACATCAGTGTTGTCAGCGGCGAAAGCCGAAACTTTAAATGAAGACAATCTTCTCCAATATGTCTTAATTACTTCGTAACTTGGTTTGCAAAATTATTTCATTCTACCAATTCCAGTAGACGGTTTAAACCCTAGTATCGTAATCATAAAATCATAAGCAAATTGGAAATGTTCTGGTTTTTTTATTATTTGTACCTGTCGCTATAGAGAAGTATAGATTTTTCTTCAAAACATTTTTAACAGATCCTTTGGCCAATACTTCGCATGCACTAGCTTCCGCTTTTGTTCTTCTGCAATTAAAACTTTGAACTATTTTTGTTTCACTGCAGATCCACACTATTGTGTCTAACAGAATGTTTTAACGTGCAATAAACAGATGCGAGTTCTCCAGCAGTAATCTTTTCCGTCTCCGAGGAAGGCTTCGAGAAATATTAGGTAAAGTACTTCATGCTTCGTTGCTCTTACAGTCATCTGAGATTTAGTACATGCATGTTTTACATCAACAATGCCTCCATGAGCACACGAGAAATCTTTATTGCACAGGCGACAGAAACTCATTCGTCACGCTTGTCACTGAAACAAAAACGGATTGAAGTTTAGAGCAGGTTAGATAGATAATCACTGCGTCTTGTAAAAGTTTCCTTTTACTTGTCTTAACCAGGAATAACTATTTTCCGAGTTCGGATTATACTTAGTAAGCCTTTTTTTGGGAAGGTATTACTCCATTTCTAGACGAATTATCTGGGTCACAGTCACTTAAATCATTTATCCTGTCTACAGTTTTAGAAATAATTTACAAGCGTAACGCGTTCAACACTCAGCAGTTCTCGCAAAACAATGAACGAAGTTTTAAACTAGAATGACAATCAATAATGGAATTAAAAAATCCTTCCAGAAGTGTTAACATGCGTTGACACAGCATTTAAACGAGTCAGCAAACAAACAAAAATGCTGAATACAAAATTATAGAAAGAAAGTGAGACGCGGCGCGCTATGGTGGGAATCGGTGAATATCGTCCCCGCCCGGCACTGTCAGACTGATAGCCCAGCTAGTCGTACCTACATGCGGTACGCGCGTACATGAAATGTATTTACAAGCTGTAGCGCGAAAGATTTCGCAATAATAATAATCGAACATGGTTGAAATACGGGACAGAGACTGTCCCGGTGGACATTTAAAATTTGGCAGGAAACACAGTGCGTCCCGGGAAATACCGCACGCCTGGCAACTCAACACCCATCTCGCAGAAATTTTTCCTCTTCTTTAAATCATTTGTCAGGATATGTAATACTGATTTTGGGGGGAATTGCCGTGGCTTCAGAGTGTTCCTCACACGACGCACTGCGATCTTCTTCAAGAGCATCTGTCACAAGTTTCACACTTGGTTCATCTGTTGATGTTCTTGGCCTTCCGGGTCTTTGATTTTCGTATATACCTATTTTACAGTCAAGAAAACTATTAACCCAACGTGGAACTATACTACGGTCCACTATAAACTCACCACGAACTTCACTTAACGCACTGTAGCCTCCTGACGGGTTTTTGCCGCGTAAAGTTTCGATCTTTATGTGCGTGCGGCCTCTGGTTTTCAACAGTCACAGTACCAGAGACCCACGTAGTGTCCATTTCTGTATCTTGCCAATTTTATGTTAGAGTATACAGCGAAAAATCACGTGCCTTTTCCTCAAGCTCCCAGCTACTTCTGACGCAATTTTCGTTGTTGTTGCACCAAACAAACCACAATAATACCAACTTATGCAATATTTATGAACTGCAATCTTGAAAGCTATGTTAAACCGATGTTCTGCGCACTGATGTAAACCCCCACACCACCCCATCAAAGCCGAACCTTTGATCCGCGCCTGTGTAATATACTGGAGAGCAACGCTTGACAGCACGACGATACGGACGTTCAGGCGCGAATTTTTCGTTCAGACATAATTTCATTGATCAGATGTCCGCAACACATTTGGATTACCACCCCACAAACTTGCTGGTGCAGTGATTATCTATCTAACCTGCTCTAAATTTCAATCCGTTTTTGTTTCAGTGACAAGCATGACGAATGAGTTTCTCTTGTAATTGTACGTACTGAGTACTACAAAGATTTTGTGCACCCCGCTCTGAGACGGAGGAAGGTAACAGCGTTTAAGGAGTTGCGACATTGTAGTAGCACTAATCCAGGGAAGTTTTTAAAATTTTTTATATGTTTTCAAGTTACGGGTAACATTTTCCACCAGGTAATTAAATTCTATGATGACCATCTTCGCCGGCCGGTGTGGCCGTGCGGTTCTAGGCACTTCAGTCTGGAACCGCGTGACCGCTACGGTCGCAGGTTCGAATCCTGCCTAGGGCATGGATGTGTGTGATGTCCTTAGGTTAGTTAGGTTTAAGTAGTTCTAAGTTCTAGGGGACCGATGACCTCAGATGTTAAGTCCCATAGTGCTCAGAGCCATTTTTTGACCATCTTCAAGACCTGAGTACAAACGTGTCTTCAATCGCTTCGACCGTGTCTCTTAACATACTGGTAATTTAAAATGGAGCACAAGCTAAGGATGGAGAAAAATAGCGCTTGAGGACTTCTTGCTTAAGAAATCCTTAGATATCCGCATACCCGGACGGAGACTGTTCTGCATACTACCCTAGCGCACTACTTTAAGATCACACAGGACTAGCATTCTGAAAGTTCAACGTTAAAATTTCCAAGCAGAGATAAAAAAATCGGATTTCTAGAGATTTTCAAAAGTATTTAAGGCGAGGTGTTTTTCTCAAAAGGATACAGCCGATATTTGCCCCATACTTGCCCTTCGTCTCCAATGCCCACAACGATGACAAACTTTAATTTTACTTACCGGATTTCTTTCACCTTGATCACTCTGGTTTGTTCGATAGGTGAAGTTTTGCAAGTTGTCGTCAGTGCTGTATCAAAAAGAAAATTTATTACTCGTGCTTCTCACATTACGGAAGTCGGCGACTACATCAAGTCCAAACACTCCTCACAACAACACGAGGCCCCCCGCGAAGAAGGGTTGTGGCGCGTACGTCACAAGCACGTGACACTGCAGGTCTGAGTACTAGCAGCTATCTCCGGCGGGGAGCGAGTAACTATTTCAGACGCGTTTCGTAATTCATGACTGCGTGTTTAAATGTATGCACGTTCTCGATAGCACACGACACAATTAAGACCTTTAGTGGCTACCTTTTCAATAGACTTGATTTCCCGTGGGCTCTGCACGGAGTCCAGCATTTGCTAAGTGTGGCGGACAGGCCGACTAGTGTGACGTCACTACTTTTACTGTAAGTTCAAATACAATTCCAACCAATACGTTGTGCAAGTTGATCGAACCGATATGGATTTTAACGTAAACTAAATAGCAAAGATACCTCCTCAAGTTTGTTTCCCTGATATCGACCTATCGACCCCCCCCCCCCCCCCTGTATATATTCCTTCTACCTTTCAGTTTTCCCTTATTTGCTTAGTACTGGCGTTTCATCTGAACCATTGATATTCATACCGTTCTCTCCTCCTAGAAAATCAAGTATGCACCAGCTGCACCTCTAAAGCTTAGCACATGAGGCGACAGCAAAATTTCGTCGACCACCGACGAAAATGTGAAGCTCTGAATGGCCATCCAACATGACCCTTTCTCACCCCAGCACAGCATCATTTAAGGTGTCTCTCACCACGATGTCGTCGTGACCGTAATGGCTTCCGAGTTCCCCCAGTCCACCGTTTCTCAACTTCTGTATCGCGAATACATGTCGGATGTGTCGCGAAACTTATGTTTCTCCGTATAAGACACAATGATAATGAATGCCCCTAAACTAGTTGCTATAAAGTTGTCTGGTTCAGTTGTTAGATCGGTTACTGCTGCTATAATGGCGGATTAACAAGATTTAAGTGAGTTTGAACGTGGTGTTATAATCGGCGCAAGAGCGATTGGACACAGTATGTCCGAGGTAGCGATGAAGTGGGGATTTTCCCGTACGACCATTTCACGAGTGTACAGTGAATATCAGGAACGGGACCAACAACGCCTGAAGATAATCGTCCCACGTGACACAAATGCAACCCTTCCATAAACTACTGCAGATTTCAACACTGGCCCATCAACGAGTGTTAGCGTGCGAACCATTCAACGAAATATCATCGGTATGGGCTTCGGAGCCAGAGGACCACTCGTGTACCCTTCATGACTGCACGACACGAAGCTTTACGCCACACGCCTGTTCCTGTCAACAAGAGGATGGACGTGTGCAGGTATGGAGACAACCTCCTGAATCCATCGACCCTGCATGTCAGCAGGGGACTGTTCAGGCTGGTGGAGGCTCTGTAATGGTGTGGGGCGTTTGCAGGCAATTGCAGGTGAAGTGATACGGGACCCCTGATACGTCTAAATACGACTCGGATAGGTGACACGTACGTAAGCATCCTGTCTGACCACCTACATCCATTCATGTCATTCCGATGGACTTCGGAAATTCCAGCAGGACAATGCGACACCCACACGTCCAGAAGTGCTACATATTGGCTCCAGGAAAACTCTTCTGGGATTAAACACTTCCGCTGGCCACCAAACTTCCCAGACGTGAACATTGTCAAGCATATTTGGGATGCCTTCCAGCATGCTGTTCAGAAGAGATCTCCACCCCCTCGTACTCTTACGGATTTATGGACAGCCTGCAGGATTAATGGTCAATTCCCTCCAGCATTACTTCAGACTTTAGTCGAGTCCACGCCACGTCGTGTTGCGGCACTTCCGCGTGCTCGCGGGGGAAGGGGGACCTACACGATATTAGGCAGATGTATCAGTTTTTTGGCTCTTCAGCGTAGGTAACACATGAGAATCTAGCTCTCTTCCATCACATGGCAACTGTAGAGGTAAAGACAGAAAGCAAGGATTCCCGGCAGTCAGTAGAAACGCTAATTATCAGTTTACACCGTCCATCCACGATCGATGAACGGGAAGCCATGAGTAAGTGAGAGAAACTACAGTCTGAGGAAGTGTTCGTGATCTCGGGCCGAGGAGATGCACATGCCCTTATGACAATGATGGAGTTGTGAGGCTCCGGAACAGGAATCTCCACCATTTGTCCGACTAGAAGGATCTGCACAGATGCGCTATCGTGCTTGGTTCAGCTGTGAGCTCGATGCGAACATTTTCAGAAAAGCGTTATCTACTGGAGTTACTTAGTCTTCACATCGCAGACTGTAATCATTTGCTGTTAATGTAGATGGGAAACCCAGGGGCAACAATGGAGTTTCAGAACAGTGGTATCAGAATGGCACGACTTAGGTTATAGGCAGGGCTAACTATAACTAGTATCAAATTACCAACACCAATGTTAAATTGGACAGAAGAAGTTGAAATATCTTACCTATCCAAAATCTAACCTTTCTTAACGCTACTCTGAATTCTACACTCAAGAGACAACCTAATTGCATCAGAAAAGGAGCGTTTTAATACGAAACTGATGTTCGGACACATCTGTCATTTCACTAAAGTGTTTCTACTACTAACATAGCCGTGTAACTTATAGCAACTTGTGTGCCCTACCTAAGCTTGAGGCTTAAACCTGCCAATCCTACGGGTCTCTACGTTTGCACCATATCCCCATCGAATGGCCTGACGCCACAACTAAGATATAGGAACTAAATTGTATCAACATTTGTAACTGAATGATAGCACATGCAATGAGTTGAATCTCGGCCGTATTAGAGTGCAGAACCCAGCAAAGAAATATTAAGCGGGGTTGCACGGTATGAATTAGTGTCAATGCAATCTACGTAACTGCAGTTATTCTGGGTCCACCAAACCAAAATCCGGGACTAATTTCTGGAAGGAGGGAGACTGTTGCATAGCAAATTCGATTCCTGGGTGCGCAATAAATTTTAAAGTTATTACTTGGCAACGACGGCAGAGAGACAGTTCTGGCTCATACCATGTGTCACAATCGGTATCTGGGGCACGGCAGGAGTTCTGAGTTGCTGAGGGTAGAGCGTCGTCGCTCTTTATACACTTGGCACGTCCAGGCGAGCTGTAATCAAGAAGCACGAACTGCGCAGCATGACAGCACCGACAGCGTTACTTGGCGAGCCTTGAACTACAGAGCTATTAACATGTAACCTCCATGCTCTGCCGTTCCACTGAATCCTAGTACGGGCGGAAGATGTGAAGAAAAGTGGAACGGGCAATAACTGAGACACCACGGTGGGGACACGTCCACCGACGCCTCCGAATAATGGGAGAAAATGACTGCTTTAAATACGACCGTGTCCAAAGCCTCATTGTTAGTGTCTGACTGTTCCGTCTCTATTACTGATTCCGACTGAATGACAGTTTCGCTAATTACCGATCAACCCGACTGGCGAATCGTGATGTGCTGCCTGCTACATAAAAAGACTTCGTGTCCGAGAACACAGCCAGCCAACTGTAGTGGAACTTAGCCACTGAAAGCTGCCACTGCAGGCTGCATGGCTGCCACAAAAATGGCTGAAGATGATGTGAGCGAACCTGCAGCTTCCCGCGGTGAGAGGCCGTACCGAGTGACTGCAAGCTTTCGCCTAAAACCTGTTGGGCGTTACACCGGATGACCGCCGTCTGGCTGAGCATAGCACCGCCTTACTGGTTGTACCCTGTGTCACCGATCTAGGCTTTCGTCTTCATGACATCCGCTTAACCTTTAACTGGGGAAGTGAGCATTTATAACGTAAGTAGACTCGTGGGGTGTTCACAGCACCCTACATAAATATGATACTGAGGTTTCGATTTTTTAAATTGTTTATTATAGAATAAACATTGCATTTAGTCTTATTATTTCATTTAAGTACAATTTTAATCACTAAGATACTCGAACAATTATCCGTAATTGATAAACCAATAGCATGTGTGAAATGGTTTTGTATACATACCATTTTGTATTTTGTTTTGTATACATACCATTTTTCAAATCAAACAAGAAAAGCTATAACCACTTTAAAATTAGAGAGATGTTGACAGCCAAAGCAACAGACATTAATAACTTAAAACAATCATTCATGTCTAAAGTCTAGAGAAAAATCACATTTGAACACTGAACATTTTCATCATCACTGGAAGAATATTCTAAATTGATACATTTACTGCAAATGTTTTTTCATATGATTTAAACACACAAATTGGTTACACTTGAATCAGAAGAACTTGGTGTTTTTGTCAGCATTTCTTGGACAAACTGTTCATCTTCCTGATGTGTGTTTATTACTTTGAACTGCTGGAATAAATCCTTCAGCTGGATGGATCTTGGTACAGCCGACTTTTAAGCTCTTTTTAAAACCTGAGGATGCACAAGCTCCTGCTCCACCTGTCTTATAAATTGCCTTCTTTCCATAGCAAAACTGGGGATTTTGCTCTTCATTATAGCTCGAGCATTAATGCAAGCAAAATCTACCATTTGAAAGAACACGTCTAATGGCCATGGTTTCTTCTTCTTGCTATAGTGTTTGTTGCACACAACTAGTCAACTGTGTCAGCCCCACCTTTTGTAAGGTTGTAGAAGGTAATGGATGCATTGTTGACAGCAGTATAACATTTTTACCTTTTTTAGGTACATATGAAAGGCAAGTGATGTCCCCTTAGTAAGCAAAAATTGTACTTGCAGTTTCTCTCCCATTTATGACAATCATTTCAGTAGGAAGCTGAGGCTTATTTTTTTCTCATTGTGCCAACAAGTGTTAGCGCTTTTTCAGTAATTCTTCAGCAAGCAAGATACTAGTGTACCAGTTATCTGTTATATTTCTTCCATTTCCTTGTATCCCCTCAGTAAGTCTCAAAATGACACATCTTTACCTGTATTAGAAACTTGGAAAGGCCCTTCAGGCTGTTTTCCCGCATGTACTTCCATTTGAGATGTATACAAAGTCCTTGCATCACATAATGTCTGTATTTTTATTCCATATTTAGCAGGTTTGCTAGGAACACACACAAAACAGGGACGTTTACCTCTGAAGGGAACCAGTTGTTCATCAATTGTGTGTAACTTCCCAGGCTGTATGCATTTCTGCAGTTTTCGTTGAGCAAGGTGAATACTTCCAGTATTGCAGCCATTTTATCCAGTTCCTTACGTTGCCCCCTATCATGAATATTATCAAATCTCAAACACCTCATGAGGAACAAAAATCTGCCCAGTGACATAGTAGTGTGAAATATTTCTACTCCTAGTCCCTGTGAAAAAAGTAAATTCATTTTAGCTGCTCTATAAGAACCAGCAATTATAAGTAGCCCAATGAAAGATCGTATTTCTATTACATCTGTTTTCTGACATCCATTTTTGTTCTTGTAGAAGGCCTCAATGCGATCAATATAAAGGTTGGTGCACTCTACTATTGAGCGAATTATTTGCTCATTTATGAACACATCAAAGCATTCTACAGCAGTCTTGTAGTCTTTAGCAATTAGTTTGGCGCCAGGAAGCAGAGTTACCACATTTTGCTTCCTTATTCTGATATTATTAGGCTTAGGTGTAGTCATCCATTTAGTTACTTCATACTTACCAAGCATAAACCTCTCTGGTGTTACTGGAAAGGAGGAAGCTGTATCTTAACTAGCATCCTTATCAGATTGATCACTTGCAGTTGCATGATCACTTTCATCGCATTGTTCTTCTTCATTGTCATCCGAATCTTCAAACTCTGAACTCTCACAGTCTTCACCTTCATTAGAAACTTCCTCCAACAGCCTTCTAAGACGTTTTTGCTCCTCCTCATGTGACATCATGATGTACACTGCTCAACACAGGAAGTCGCACAACTAGGTAGGTGGGGTGTTATCAGCACCCCAGCATTTAAAACCTTGTTGTGTACAGTGTTGCGTACTTTTTAAAACATTAACAATGGTTTCGCAACAATGCGGATCCCTTTGAACAAAGGTAAAAAGGCGCTCAACAGTGTGACCAACATGTTTCACTAAATACCAGTGAACTTTTACACCTGGGGTGGTGTGAACACCCCACATCCCCAATTGAAGGTTAAGCGCACGTCTATCTGCGAGAACGCCAAGGTGGAAACCACATTAGGTCATAGCGGAACGTCTGGGCGAGTGGCGTCTCCTCGCCGCCACCACCCCAGCACGCTGTCGTAGGAGCCTGGCAGTGACGTCACGACTCTGAGAAGGCTACTACCTGTTTTTCTAAATGACAGTCCTGACTGTATTGTTTGAGCACTATTGAGTTTTTGAAACTGTTCCTGCTCTTCCTGTGTCGTGAGCGCGTGACACGTCGTTTTGAAACTCCTGACTCGAAATTAGCCTATTTTCAGACCGCTGCGACATCTCATAGAACCGTTGGGCAATCTGTTTTATTTATTTATTTATTTATTTTTTTTTTTTGGTCATCAGTCTACTGACTGGTTTGATGCGGCCCGCCACGAATTCCTTTCCTGTGCTAACCTCTTCATCTCAGAGTAGCACTTGCAACCTACGTCCTCAATCATTTGCTTGACGTATTCCAATCTCTGTCTTCCTCTACAGTTTTTGCCCTCTACAGCTCCCTCTAGTACCATGGAAGTCATTCCCTCATGTCTTAGCAGATGTCCTATCATCCTGTCCCTTCTCCTTATCAGTGTTTTCCACATATTCCTTTCCTCTCCGATTCTGCGTAGAACCTCCTCATTCCTTACCTTATCAGTCCACCTAATTCGTCTATAGCACCACATCTCAAATGCTTCGATTCTCTTCTGTTCCGGTTTTCCCACAGTCCATGTTTCACTACCATACAATGCTGTACTCCAGACGTACATCCTCAGAAATTTCTTCCTCAAATTAAGGCCGGTATTTGATATTAGTAGACTTCTCTTGGCAAGAAATGCCTTTTTTGCCATAGCGAGTCTGCTTTTGGTGTCCTCCTTGCTCCGTCCGTCATTCGTTATTTTACTGCCTAGGTAGCAGAATTCCTTAACTTCACTGACTTCGTGACCATCAATCCGGATGTTAAGTTTCTCGCTGTTCTCATTTCTACTACTTCTCATTACCTTCGTCTTTCTCCGATTTACTCTCAAACCATACTGTGTACTCATCAGACTGTTCATTCCGTTCAGCAGATCATTTAATTCTTCTTCACTTTCACTCAGGATAGCAATGTCATCGGCGAATCGTATCATTGATATCCTTTCACCTTGTATTTTAATTCCACTCCTGAACCTTTCTTTTATTTCCATCATTGCTTCCTCGATGTACAGATTGAAGAGTAGGGGCGAAAAGCTACAGCCTTGTCTTACACCCTTCTTAATACGAGCACTTCGTTCTTGATCGTCCACTCTTATTATTCCCTCCTGGTTGTTGTACATATTGCATATGACCCGTCTCTCCCTATAGCTTACCCCTACTTTTTTCAGAATCTCGAACAGCTTGCACCATTTTATATTGTCGAACGCTTTTTCCAGGTCGACAAATCCTATGAAAGTGTCCTGATTTTTCTTTAGCCTTGCTTCCATTATTAGCCGTAACGTCAGAATTGCCTCTCTCGTCCCTTTACTTTTCCTAAAGCCAAACTGATCGTCACCTAGCGCATTCTCAATTTTCTTTTCCATTCTTCTGTATATTATTCTTGTAAGCAGCTTCGATGCATGAGCTGTTAAGCTGATTGTGCGATAATTCTCGCACTTGTCAGCTCTTGCCGTCTTCGGAATTGTGTGGATGATGCTTTTCCGAAAGTCAGATGGTATATCGCCAGACTCATATATTCTACACACCAACGTGAATAGTCGTTTTGTTGCCACTTCCCCCAGTGATTTTAGAAATTGTGATGGAATGTTATCTATCCCTTCTGCCTTATTTGACCGTAAGTCCTCCAAAGCTCTTTTAAATTCCGATTCTAATACTGGATCCCCTATCTCTTCTAAATCGACTCCTGTTTCTTCTTCTATCTCATCAGACAAATCTTCACCCTCATAGAGGCTTTCAATGTATTCTTTCCACCTATCTGCTCTCTCTGCATTTAACAGTGGAATTCCCGTTGCACTCTTAATGTTACCACCGTTGCTTTTAATGTCACCAAAGGTTGTTTTGACTTTCCTGTATGCTGAGTCTGTCCTTCCGACAATCATATTTTTTCGATGTCTTCACATTTTTCCTGCAGCCATTCCGTCTTAGCTTCCCTGCACTTCCTATTTATTTCATTCCTCAGTGACTTGTATTTCTGTATTCCTGATTTTCCCGGAACATGTTTGTACTTCCTCCTTTCATCAATCAACTGAAGTATTTCTTCTGTTACCCATGGTTTCTTCGCAGCTACTTTCTTTGTACCTATGTTTTCCTTCCCAACTTCTGTGATGGCCCTTTTTAGAGATGTCCATTCCTCTTCAGCTGTACTGCCTACTGCGCTATTCCTTATTGCTGTATCTATAGCGTTAGAGAACTTCAAACGTATCTTATCATTCCTTAGTACTTCCGTATCCCACTTCTTTGCGTATTGATTCTTCCTGACTAATGTCTTGAACTTCAGCCTACTCTTCATCACTACTATATTGTGATATGAGTCTATATCTGCTCCTGGGTACGCCTTACAATGCAGTATCTGATTTCGGAATCTCTGTCTGACCATGATGTAATCTAATTGAAATCTTCCCGTATCTCCCGGCCTTTTCCAAGTATACCTCCTCCTTTGTGATTCTTGAACAGGGTATTCGCTATTACTAGCTGAAACTTGTTACAGAACTCAATTAGTCTTTCTCCTCTTTCATTCCTTGTCCCAAGCCCATATTCTCCTGTAACCTTTTCTTCTACTCCTTCCCCTACAACTGCATTCCAGTGGCCCATGACTATTAGATTTTCGTCCCCCTTTACATACTGCATTACCCTTTCAATATCCTCATACACTTTCTCTATCTGTTTATCTTCAGCTTGCGACGTCGGCATGTATACCTGAACTATCGTTGTCGGTGTTGGTCTGCTGTCGATTTTGATTAGAACAACCCGGTCACTGAACTGTTCACAGTAACACACCCTCTGCCCTACCTTCCTATTCATAACGAATCCTACACCTGTTATACCATTTTCTGCTGCTGTTGATATTACCCGATACTCATCTGACCAGAAATCCTTGTCTTCCTTCCACTTCACTTCACTGACCCATACTATATCTAGATTGAGCCTTTGCATTTCCCTTTTCAGATTTTCTAGTTTCCCTACCACGTTCAAGCTTCTGACATTCCACGCCCCGACTCGTAGAACGTTATCCTTTCGTTAATTATTCAATCTTTTTCTCATGGTAACCTCCCCCTTGGCAGCCCCCTCCCGGAGATCCGAATGGGGGACTATTCCGGAATCTTCTGCCAATGGAGATATCATCATGACACTTCTTCAAATACAGGCCACATGTCCTGTGGATACACGTTACGTGTCTTTAATGCAGTGGTTTCCATTGCCTTCTGCATTGCTGATTCTTCCGCCTTTAGGGGCAATTTCCCACCCCTAGGACAAGAGAGTGCCCTGAACCTCTATCCGCTCCTCCGCCCTCTTTGACAAGGCCGTTGGCAGAATGAGGCTGACTTCTTATGCCGGAAGTCTTCGGCCGCCAATGCTGATTATTTATCAAAATTTAGGCAGTGGCGGGGATCGAACCCGAGACCGAAGACGTTTTGATTACGAATCAAAGACGCTACCCCTAGACCACGGGCCCTAATCACGGGAATTCCCATTTCTTCATGCAGGACTCTAGTTGGGCAGTCTCTCCAAAGGTGCAAGTCTAGTCACAGGGCTCAACCTTGCACGCCTTGGAGCCGATGTATGTGGCAATCGACTGCATTTCCCACACTGCGGACGCGTATTCTAGCACTGGTCTATCAGTGCCAGATATAACGCGATGCCAGTGTGTGGTGGTGCGTTGATTTGTGGTTAAGCAATGAGTGAATCGCCTTTAAGTGGGCGTGTGCTTTCCGTCGTACACGCGGCTTGCACATGATGTGCCTATCAAGTCTGCACTACTTCGTGACGTGTGCTTGGCGCTTGGGCACCGACTGCAGCTCAGAAGACTTAATTCTGTACACGGTCGCAGTAAACATACGTCACTCCAGATACTGCTGTCTCACTGACGCCGTAGGGCGTCTGTTAGTCATCTACTCCAGCACCTGACGTCGGCCTCGTGCACCAGTAGAGTCACAACCTCACCTGCACAACTTTCGCGCCCAAAATCTGGTCCGAGGGGCGATCGCTACAAAACATTCCTTTTATGTGGGTAATGATATCCTTGATTTGAAGGCGATCGCTTGACCGAAGCTGGCTATCGACAAATAAACATACATTATAGCACCTTTGGTGGTTTCGTGACTGATGTCTTTCTCTAGATGCAATGAAGAATTGCAGCAACTTTTGCAGAATATAAAGTTTACTACAGCCAAAACTTACACAAATACAACTCGTAAAGGCTAGGTTTAGTCAGTCTTATCGTTAGAGCCTCACCTGTATGACGACGCTACGAATTTTACGACACATTCTTAGGCCAAGACTTAACCCATGGTACCACTCTTAAAACATACACTATGTGATCAAAAATATCCGGACACCTCCAAAATCATACGCTTTTCATATTAGGTGCATTGTGCTGCCACCTACTGCCAAGTACTCCATATCAGCGACCTCAGTAGTCATTAGGCATCGTGAGAGAGCAGAAATGGGGCGCTCAAAAAAAGTCCAAATAGCTCTGAGCACTATGGGACTTAACATCTGAGGTCATCAGTCGATCAGTCGCCTAGAACTTAGAACTAACTAACCTAAGGACATCACACACATCCATGCCCAACCTGCAGTCGCGCAGTTCCGGACTGAAGCGCCAAGAACCGCTCGGCTCCAGCGGCCGGTGATTCCAAACTGCATCGGGATTCACTACAAGTGCTATGACAGTTAGGCAGGAGGTAAGAAAACTTTGATTTCATGGTCGAGCAGCTGCTCATAAACCACACATCTTCATGCCGGTATATGCCAAACGACACCTCGTAAGGAGCGCAAACTTTGGATGATTGAACAATGGAAAAACGTTGTGTGGAGTGACGAATTACGGTACACAATGTGGCGACCCGATGGCAGGTTGTGGGTATGGTGAATGCCCGGTGAACGTCATCTGCCAGCGTGTGTAGTGCCAACAGTAGAACTCGGAGGTGGTGGTGTTATGGTGTGGTGCGGTGTGGTGTGGTATTTTTCATGGAGGGGGCTTGCACCCCTTATTGTTTTGCGTGGCACTATCACAGCACAAGCCCACACTGATGTTTTAACCACGTTCTTGCTCTCACTGTTGAAGAGCAATTCGAGGATAGCGATTGAATCTTTCAACACGATCGAGCACCTATTCATAATCCACGGCCTTTGGCGCAGTGGTTACACGACAGTAACCTCCCTGTAATGGACTGGCCTGCACATAGTCCTGATCTGAATCCTATAGAATACCTTTGGGATGTTTTGGAACGCCGACTTCGTGCCAGGCTTCACCGATCGACATCGATACCTCTCCTCAAAGCACTCCGTGAAGAATGGGCTGCCATTCTCCATGAAACCATCCAGCACCTGATTGAACGTATGCCTGCGAGAGTGGAAGCTGTCATCAAGGCTAAGGGTGGGCCAACACCATATTGAATTCCAGCATTACCGATGGATAGCGTAACGTACTTTTAAGTCATTTTCAGCCAGGTTTCCGGATACTTTGGATCACATAGTGTACTTCTGTAGTTTATCGGCGTAATATGTTTACTTATCATACAGTTTTATATTAATTTTCTTTATAGGGCCCTGTAAAATATGCTATCGAAATCGGTACAGCTACAGGAATGTTTATGGGAATATTGATTAATAAACATTACTGCTAGCAAGTGTACTCAGTGCCTCACCTGACCGACACCAGCGCTCCGAAACTAGAAGAGAGAACACTTTAGTGTCGTCCACCACTTTCAAGTAACGAATCAATACATTTACAATTACGGAATAGTGCTTCTTTTCTTGACAGTACGCTCAGCATTTTTCCAGGACTGAGACATCGGAAGTTTGGGTAATTCTCAATACTGAGCGCCAATTATATTAATCGTCTAAGGTTAGGACTTAACTTTTAGGGTTGTCAGATTGCAGAATTTGTGGTCCTCTTTGTTTTACTTAAGCGAGCGAGAGCCTACACGAAACGTAATGCCGTTATTGTACAAAGCATTTGTTCTCGCCAACATTGTGCCTGGTTCTCAGTCGCGCTTTCTCCGACAGATTAATTCTGGTCTGCGGCTGGCTCTCTCGTGATGAAATTTCTACAACACTGTCGAGGGCAGAGGCAGCTCAGAATGAAAGCACTGCGGAACTCATTGCCAGAGACAATTGTTCAAGTGCCTGCGTACGTCGTGGAGGAACAAGAAGCATTTTGAAAATAAAATTTCATTAAAAATCTCATTAGAAACTCGCTTGAATATATTTCGTTTTGTAATTAAGAGAATATTTTAAAAGATTGCTACCGTAAAAATCAAACATAACGGCGCAGCACGTCCATGATCAAAAGAACGGATGATAGTGTCTGAAGTATGTTTACAGTCACAAAGCAGGCATGGTATGTTGCCTCCAGATATGTTTCCCAATGGTTCAAATGGCTCTGAGCACTATGGGACTCAACTGCTGAGGTCATTAGTCCCCCTAGAACTTAGAACTACTTAAACCTAACTAACCTAAGGACATCACAAACATCCATGCCCGAGGCAGGATTCGAACCTGCGACCGTAGCGGTCTTGCGGTTCCAGACTGCAGCGCCTTTAACCGCACGGCCACTTCGGGTTTCCCAATGTCCATATTTATACGTTTTATTTTACCTGCCAGGATAAACGCAACTATTATATCTGCACACTGATGATTTCTTCACAAGCAGCATTACATTGCATATGTAGTTCTCAGTCTTAGCTCGGAACAATTAAATATCTCGAAAAAACAGTACGCGTCGTGTGTAAAAATGTGCCAGATGAAAAGTTAATATTCTCAATGGGGACATCGGTCTGTGCTGAAAGTGACTCCCCCCTCCCCCCCCTCCAAACGGGAGTCAACTTTTTATTTGTGTTCTACGCCAAAAAATGCTTGCGGTTGACCCAAAACATGTTTTGCCATTCGTGGTAATGGAACTGTAATCGACGAAGTTCAATTTTCCGATGTTTGCAATTAAGAACCGATAAATTGGGTTCTAATTACAGTTTACATAAATGTGTGAAGTATTTTGTTCTAAAACAGTTGATATTAATGTTAAAAATTTAATTCAGTTTTAGTAATTTGATTGCACAGAAAAACTTTTTCGTTTAGACATGCAGAAGTCTGGCAAATAATATACTTGTAAATTAACTTAATTTTCTGTTGCCTTCGGGGTTGATTTCTGTGAGTCCCTTCGAATCTCACCAACAGGATGACTGGTTCTGGTGTGTTCTCCACACCAACCGCCGTAACTCTCGCGCCAATTACAGACCCATCTACTACGAGTTGTAAAGACTGTTTGGAATAAACCTGAGGTATATTTTGGCATAGAAATCGAATCCACTGTAAAAAAAGTTACCATTTAAAAATAAAAAGCTAATTCACCACGGAGTGTGGGAGGTGGAAGGGGTGAGGTTAGGGGGTCACCAGTTTTAGCACAGACAAATGCCCCCTTTGAAAATATTAACTTTTCATCTGAAACATTTTTTATGTAAGTGTTTTTTTTTGAGAGGTTTAGTTTCTCCAAGTTGGTGCAAGCCATTACCTCAAAGATGCTCCTTCATGCCAGGGTGCACTGTCATATTGGTACCATCATCATCATCATCATCATCATCATCATCATCTACATCATCATCATCTACATCATCATCATCTACATCATCATCATCTACATCATCATCATCTACATCATCATCATCTACATCATCATCATCTACATCATCATCATCTACATCATCATCATCTACATCATCATCATCTACATCATCATCATCATCATCATCATCATTATCTACATCTACGACCAGTTCCAGCATTAGCCAAACTCCTGGAGCGGACTGACACTCGCTTCCCATCGTCCACTGTCCAGGGACATCTTCCTCCACACCACCACCTGTGTTGTTTAGCACTGAATACAGAAATGACTACAGAGATGTTATAGGCAACAAATGACTGTCTCACAGATGCTGTTTTATGAGACAGGGTGTATTACCACACTGATACAATCAATCATCGTTTCCGAACTGTTCTTCTCCAGCACGCAGTATACAATGTAGTAAAATGTATTCATATACTTCCGCATTTAGCTTTCTTTTTTTAGCACATTAAGGGAACCACAACCTAACAACTAAAAACACCCCTATATCGTAACACCAAATCCTCCGTACTCTAGTCGTTCACCGAGCCCAAACCCTACCATCACATTGCCACAGGTTTAGCACGATTCATCGAGCCAAATCCCTCGTTTCCAGTCATCCACTGTACAGTGCCGTCAATCTTCTCATCCCCTCAAGCTTTGCTTAGCACTGACTACAGAAATATTTGGCTTCTCTGGAGGTGGAGCTGCTCGATCATTGTGCCCAATGCTTTGTAATTCTCTACGCATATTCACTGTGCTATCTGAACTGTTAATACCACTTTGAAACTCAAGTGTAATTCCTTCCGACTGCTTCCGCAATGCCCAACTGTCCCTTTCCGTCAACAGATGAGGACTGCCTGGTCTTTGTTTAACTATATATGTTCCTTCACGTTTCCGCTTTACAAACACATCATCAACAGTAGACGTGGGCAGCTTTAGACTGGTTTAACTGTTCCTGATGGACTTTTTCTTCCGGTCACATCTAATGACTAGTCCACGTGCGAAGTCATTGAGATCTTCTGAGGGGTGGTGATATTGTGTCTCAATTGGCAACACAATACTCCACTTCTTTTCATATTGGCGAGTCCTCATCTTGTGATCGATTTCCTAATATATAGGAGTCTGTTATTTTTGATCAGATAGAGTATGGGCGCCTTCTTTTCAATATCGTTAAAATTTTGTGTTGTTCCACTAACAAGTGTGTTATTACTAACTGGGTGTCTGTGTATTACGTTGTCGGGTAAGATTTATTGATATTCTGTGGATCTTTTACAAGCGATGATCTGTACTTTTCTGACATTCGTCCCTGAACCACAGTCCCTAAGGCACGCTCGGTCAGCGCCACTCGACTCTGAGGGGTGGTTCCAATCCCACATTTTCAACACCAGTATTTGGTCGGCAAGAGGAGAGGTAGTGGTGCAAATTTCTCGACACCCAGACTTCGCACCAATGGCGTTGACGAATTTCTAGCCTCTCTGCCGTGTTTCTCAGAACGAGCGCATGCGACACTCCTGACGGTGATCCGCTCGTCGGGTGAGGAGGGGATGTTAAACTTGGCGGCAGCCTTCGTACTACTCGAGAGGAGTAAGCTCTGCGTTGACATCGGGTTTCCCTTTCTCCCTTCCCTTCATCCGTAACAACACAAATACAACACCATACTGCATAAGCACTGGACAGTCATCACCACGACACAGGCACACCCGTGAAAATTCATAGCAGATCACACTCAAGCAACAGCAGAGGACCTCAACTAGGACCTTGTCCAGGACGGCAATGCAGGGTTTCCTCATCTGAGTACATTATAAATTATAGTGTAAATATTTGCTGTCATTCTTTCTTAGTTGCTAGTTCAACGCAGTTTATTAAATAGATGAAAATAACTGTTTGCACCTGGATTGTATTTTAGTTGTTAACCGAAAGCGACTCACGTAATTGTATATATGAAGACAGTAACTGTTCTCGAAAGAACAGATTACTGTTGTTGACCTGAAGCTTTTCCCTGGAATAAATGATGACTAAATGAAACCCTCATCTGCCGACAGGTGTTGTTAATATACCTCGACGAGGACAGCTGAAAATGTGTGCCCCGACCGCGACTCGAACCCAGGATCTCCTGCCTACATGGCAGACGCTCTATCCATCTGAGCCACCGAGGACACAGATGAATAGTTGGAATCGCCAAAGCGTGCGCGAGTAATTACTGAATGGGCAAATGTCTATAAGGTAAATTATATATGTAGAATTGTGGACAGTTGGGAATGTGAGTCTCACGGGAAGCGTGCAAGGGTTAAGTCCCTGCAGTCGCGCTATTCATCTGTGTCCTCGGTGGCTCAGATGGATAGAGCGTCTGCCATGTAAGCAGGAGATGCTGGGTTCGAGTCGCGGTCGGGGCACACATTTTCAGCTGTCCACATCGAGGTATATCAACAACACCTGTCGGCAGCTGAGGGTTTCAGTTAGTCATTATTTATCACGTAATTGTTTTCGGCTTCTTCTAGGGTCGACAACGGAATAATTGTTTAACGCATAAATATTTTGGTTTGAGATATGTTGTCTTTCACAGCGACACTTTTTGGTCAATTGAATATTCAGATTATTTGCAAGTAAAGGATGCAGCCTGAGCACTTACCGACATCTTCCCTTTTCTTTCAGCTTAGATCTGAAAAGTGAAGTAAATTTTTATATTGCACATTTATTATTATATTATACTGTTAATGTTTACATCGTTACATTAGTTCAGGGATATTATACTTGTGTGTTTTATTATTCTGTTTTCTATTCTCTCAATAAGTTCTGGATACCTTATGACTTATTTTGTAAGATCATCATTAACACAATTTCCACTTGAATAAAAATTAAATGAATCAAAAATTTTACAGAAGCTTTTGTAGACTGAATCCAGGAATCTTTATTTAACGTTAGGGATTAGCAGATAACGACATCCCAAAGAGGCATCGTTCGAAACTGTATGTAATGTCCAACATTGTACAATAGCAGTAATGCCACTGTGCTATGGACCACGTCAGTATTAGTAGAATTAAGTTAACGCAACTAACACACACACACACACACACCACACCACACCACACCACACACACACATATATATATATATATATATATATATATTGTATTTTTTACTCTCACATTTGGCCTACACAGTGAACACATTACGATCAGACTCAGTATCGCTGCATCTACAGAGAAAAGAAGACAAAAGCCATTTACAAATATTACGAAGATGGTATGGTATACATGTAGCACCGCCCCCCTCCATGCCTCTCCCGTCCCCGTGTGTGTGTGTGTGTGTGTGTGTGTGTGTGTGTGTGTTCCACCGTGAACACACGTGATCCGCTTAAGACAGGGCTGCCGCGATATGACTGCGCAGAGAGTACGTCACAGCAGAGGGGCCTTGCCTCGCCTCTGTGAATGAACTAGCTTTTTGCTCTCGCAGCACTGCTTACGTCTGCACTCTATCCTCGCTGCAGATCGCAAGCAATTGAAGTCAAGGCCGTATCCTAATGCGTATTGCTATAGTGCGCACGTTCTTAACATTAGTAAGCCAAGTGCGCAGTCGTGACTACAGCTAACTTTGATTTAAGGGACAGTACCTCCTGGTCCTCACTGTTTATCACATGGTTCTCCTTTTAAAGTGCAGATACAGTAGAACACCCGAAAAGGACGTTCCGTTGATGAATCCTGACTTTACTGGGTGCGGACACACTACTCCATGTTATTTTGATTAGGAATATGCCCCATCAGAATCTAATCGTGAGGCGAGTCCGAAAGGCGACAAGTTTTTAGCAAATACGGAGCCGGTTATCAACATAACACATCTGACAGCACTGGATGTGCTCAGCCGATGTATTTGACACCTCTGATACAGTTATGGCATTTATTTTAGAGTTCTTTGTGTTGCACGGAGGTCTCTTTTCTATGAGTTTACCTCCTTGTTTACAATGGCCAGATGGCAATGTGCCACACTTACAGGATTTATAATTCAATTGTCCAATGATCTGAAGGCGGCAATATAACTTTGCTGGAACTAGTAATGAGGATATGTATCAATTGCGATCTGGGCAATAAAACTTCTGTTTTGGAAGCCTTTTTACATTGATATAGAGATCCTCTCCTTCTGACAATGTCAGGTAATTACAAAAAAAGAATTATAGTTACTGGCAGGAGTTGCCGAAATAGCCGATAGTGAGCGGTCAGCATGTGGCACTGACAACATTTCTGCATTCCATGTCAACCAAATTGTGTGTCCTTATTTCCTCTTTAGAATCCACTCTCCCTTCAGTCGATCCATTCTCTGAGCTAAAATAGAAGCAAAAACAGAACTCACTGTACCATTATTTTCTATGAGAAAATCGTTCGTAGTTGGTTTTCCGCAAACACGTGACAAGAGAAACTTATTATCGTATCCCCCTCGGGTTTCTCTGTTGGCCCATCACGGACAGGGGGCATCGGCTAGTTAAGTAATTGTCAATGTCAACTAAATTCTCCAACAGCCGTTTAACTTAAGATGTTATTTTATTTTGAAGGTTAGTAGTTTCAGCAGTTCACTATGCCATTCTCGGGCTCCATATGCATTCCTCCGAATAAATGAAATGCCATATAGCGCCATAAATTCATGGATGTCGTGAATTATCGTTTCACTAGTGACTTTATAGCAACTTCGAATGAAGCACTAACGAAACGATTGAATTCACAACATCCATGGATTTATGGCACTATTTTACATTTGCTTTTATTTGGAAAGATGCATATGGGTCCTGAAGATGGCATAGTGAAATGTTGAAACAGGTAGCCTTCAAAATAAAACATCTTAAGCTACACGGCAGTAAGAGAATTTAATTGACATTGACAATTACCTCTCAGGTTTAGTCGTAAAATAGCCTGTCAAAAACTGAACACGGATCAAGCATGAAAACAGGAAGACGTTTACCAAACTGTGAAAAAAAAACATCGAGCGAGCTGCAGAAACTACGGCATCGTGATCACGGTGTTGGACTGCAAAGCCGCAGATCCGTGTTCAAATCTCACTCGTGCCCCTGTCAACGGCCGAACGGACTGTTCTAATTTTGCAGGAAAAAAATGGGGCACAGTCCAACACCGTAACCACATAACCAGGACACCGTTGTTATTCAAATTCGCTCGACGTTGCACATCTTGAACTGTGTTCAGTTTTTGAAGGGCTATCCACTGGACAATCTTACAACTAAATCTGAGGGTGGTGCGATGGGGAGTGTCTCTTGTGAGCAACTATTTTGTATATACTTCAGTCCGTGTGAACCATCCACGTCTGTTGGAATCATTCCCCCAAATAAAACGAGCTAAGTACGAAAGCGCGACAGGCATTCGTATCTACGTCCTAGTGGGAAAGTAGCTTTAGAGCAGACGACCGAACGAACAACATATCTTTAGTTTCATAACAGCTTTTTAGGCCTCTGCTGTACATGGGCACCTCGAAATAATAAAGTTAGCAAATTAGTTTTTTTTTGTTTGCAGGTACACGTCAGCAGCCCTGCTAATCACTGAAACCCCCGCGCCACAGTACCGTAGCCCACAGACAGAAGTGGAATATCGTGCAGGAATTCGTATTCTATATTTGAAGGGGACAACGCAGCAACACATCATGTAAGTGAAACTGTATGCCAAGAACGTAGCATCATTTAGCATAGTGTTGGGTGGCGTGGAGCTTACAGTGTGGTCAGACAAGTGTGAAGTGTGGTCACACAAGTGTGGTCAGACAAGTGTGAATGCAGACAATCTCTCCCTGAAGGACCGGTATCGCAAGAAAATCTGAGGCCCGCCGGTGCACGAAGACCTGCGTATCAAAATCGAGGCGACACTGGAAAAATGAGGAAATAAGACAGTTTTCTACATCCTGCACGACTTTTTAATCATTTGAGCCAAATCAATGTAACAAAAATTGATTTTCAAATTGTACATAAAATTGACCTTTAACATGATGCTACGCAACAAATACAACAACAAGTTCGCAAGAAGTAATCAATCTATTACATTAAGGAGTGTGTCCATTTCATTTTAAAACTTTTCACAAAATTAACCTTTACTATTACAGTAAGCAACGAAAACAAGAAGAAATTGGCAAAAAGTAAACAATTATCTGAAAGTTTGGTTTCACTTTGGAACCACTGGCACGTGCAGTTTTCAGCCACACATCATTTCATGAAATATATTTGAAGGCAATTTCTCATTTTTCCTAGAAACAATCCCACTTCTCGAAATTTCTATGCATTGATAACGCATTTTGGTCCTGAACAACAAGCAAAAATGGGCATAAAATTTAGACATACAGCTTCTGTGGTTTTATTTCGAAACTACTGGAAACAGCAGTAGTACGAACTCAAATTTATGTTACATTAACTTTAGATACACCTACTTTCGCCGTTATTGATTTCAATCTCATCACTATACATATAAAAAACAACAAACGACATAATGTTCTGCAACCCCGCAGCACATGCATCACGTCGACTAAGGCACACAGGCGTATTTTGACGCAAAAATTTTACGGAAATTACGGCAAAGTTTTCTTACCGCAGGCACCTGACTACACCATATGTTAAATAACGCAAAGTTTTATGCGGTAAATGACGCAGGTTTGGGAGCAGGCCTGCTACATGATTTATTGTTAACGGAGTTCCCTTTTCAGCACGGTCCATTGTTCACCGACCTGAGTCAGTATGAGAATTGAGAAAAGCAACGACAGAATTGGAACACAACATCAAAAGTGAGTACTTCGTTATTGGTAGTCAGATAATGGCAACAGAGAAATCAGAACAAGTGCTGGATAATCCAATAATTTTTGAACAGGCCTCGAACAGGAAAGTTGATAAATATAGATGAAAGACTGAAAATTATCCAAATTCGTATTTTGATCATCATCGTATGTCACTACAATCATCTGATTGTCTCTCTTCTGCAGTACGTGGAAAATTTACGCGCAGAGATACCACCTGCGAGAGTTGTCGGAATTGAATCTTATTTGTTATACCGATTTTTTTAACCAGTGTCGCGAACTCCATATAAACATTTGTGCTTGTCAGCCTCCATTACAAGCAGTTCACTTGCAAACTCCATTGTAAATGTCTGACTGCCCACGCCTACTTCGGTGAAAGTATGGTTCAAATGGCTCTGAGCACTATGGGACTTAACATCTGAGGTCATCAGTCCCCTAGAACTTAGAACTACTTAAACCTAACTAACCTAAGGACATCACACACATCCATGCCCGAGGCAGGATTCGAACTTGCGACCGTAGCGGTCGCGCGGTTCCAGACTGAAGCGCTTAGAGCCGCTCGGCCACACTGGCCGGCTCGGTGAAAGTAGAGCAACCGTCAGCAATCGTGGCCACCAGTACCCGCCGGCTAGAACACTGTGTTCTTCAATCCACTAGCCGCTACAAATTGTGCCTTCTGACCAAGAAAATGGGCCCAGGACCATCCGTCTGCGGTACGGCCTTAAAGCGCCTGTCCTTCGAAAATGTGCGTCAATTGCCGTACCGTGTAGCTACGGTCATCGCCCGTGTAGCATTGCGTAAGAGACAGCTACAGTGCACTAAATTCATAGAAGTACTTCAGTGTACCACTAGACGTCTCGTTTTGCAATAGCGTTCGGTTGTTTCATGAGAAAGGCACTTGATTTTTTAAAAAATTAATAAAGTGGTGGTTTCAGCTAGAAGCCACTGGTACATAAATGGTTAAACAAGAAAAAGGTCGGCGCCCACTGGGTTCCGCGACTGCTCACTCCAATACAAAAAGCCCGCCAAACAGGCGCAGCGGAAATGTTGCAGTTGTGACAGGCCAATCCAGATTACTTCTTTAACCAACTAACCACCATGGGCGAGTTCTGTATGTATTACTACGTCCCTGAGACAAAGGAGCCAAGCAAGCATTGGATACGTGTGGATTTATCACTGCTGAAAAATGCGACGAGCAAACAATCAATGGGCAAGGCGAAACTGAGTGTTTTATTGTGCGGTGCTAGCAGATTACGCTCGTAGGGGACAAAACGGTTACGGAAGCATACTACCGAATTTCCTAACGAGGTAAGTTGCGCACAAAGTAACTTGGCCCACAGCCGAGGAGAGTGCATGATAGAATAGACAGTAGTAGTGGTGGTGGTGGTGGGGGCTCTGCTGTGAAATATCACCGTGATGTGGGGGAGCAGCAGTTCGCCAGCTCATATGCACAAAAGGTACACTCATAAGCCAAACATTTGTATGACCACTGCCCAACGCGGCGCTGGATGCCGCGTAGTGGCGCTGCGGGCACGTGACGCGATAACAAAAGTACGTAAGCGAGCAGATACGACGGGAGATCACCCCACCGAAGATATGGACTGCAAATGGGGACTTCCATTGAGATAAGCGACTTTGACAAAGGGTAGGTTATTATTACGCAGCGCCTGTGAATGAGTATCTCGAAAATGGAGAAGCTGGCCGAAAGTTTACGTGCTACTGTTGCGAGCATCTACAGAAAGGGGTAGATGAACAGTGAAACTACCGCTAGGCGCTAAATGGTTGGATGTCCACGACTCTTCACAGAACATGGGGTTCGGAGGCTTGTCTGAATAGATGGTGATCTGTGGCATTTCTGCCGAAAGAGCACAATGCTGGTGCACTCACCATTGTTTTGTAGCACACCGTTCATTGGACACTGTTAAACATAGAGCTCCTCAGCAGACCACTCCCACGTGTTCACATGTTAACAACTTCAATTACGACTCCAGTGGGCACGGAACCTTCGGGATTCGACCGTCGGTCAATGGAAACGTGTCGGCTCTACACTAGGTCGGTGGTCGTCTCCACATGCGCCGTCATCGAGGTGAACGGTGGCTAGAAACGTGCCCCGCACTACGGACGCAGGCTGGTGGGACCATTATTATGCTATGGGAGACGTTCTCCTGCGCTTCCATGGGACTTGTGGTAGTAATCGAAGACACGCTGACAGCTGTAAAACCACCTGCATCCCTTCATGCTTTATGCCTTCCCCGACGGCGATATCATTCAGCAGTGTAATTGTCCGTGTTCCAGTCCAGAACCGTGCTACAGTGGTTTGAAAAGCATTACAGTTAACTCACGTTGTTGATTCTGCGACCAAATTCGCCTGATGTAAATCCTATGGAACCCATCTGGGTAGCTCTCACCGCGTACGCGAAGCAGAGGTCCGTTATTTACACGAGTTACATGACCTGTGCTTAGACATCGAATGTTACATATCTCCCCAAACCTACCAACAAAATGTTTGTTGATACGCAAAATCGGCGACGTTTTTCGTTCCTAATACGGACAAACAAGTTATGAAACAGATGGTTATAATATTTTGGTTCATCAGTGTGTATCTTCAATAACTTGTAAGCTATAGCTAGCGAAATGAGATTTTCACTCTGCAGCGGAGTGTGCGCTGATATGAAACTTCCTGGCAGATTAAAACTGTGTGCCCGACCGAGACTCGAACTCGGGACCTTTGCCTTTCGCGGGCAAGTGCTCTACCATCGGAGCTACCGAAGCACGACTCACGCCCGGTCCTCACAGCTTTACTTCTGCCAGTATCTCGTCTCCTACCTTCCAAACTTTACGGAAGCTCTCCTGCAAAGGTCCCGAGTTCGAGTCTCGGTCGGACACACAGTTTTAAACTGCCAGGAAGTTTCATGTAGCTAGCGGGGCTGCAAACTTTCATATTAACAGCGTATGCCATTACGACAAATAATGACGCTAAAAGTCAACACTCTCTCTCTAGAGTAACGAAAAAGAAATAGTTGCATAGAAAAGAAAAAGTCAGCGAAAGCAGAACAAGATCGGCAACGTGCCACCAGAAGGAAATCTCATAAAACAAAGTGTAAAGGAATGCATTGTAGCTAAGTCACTTCCTGCAATGTTGGCAATGTAAACTAAAGAAAATGTCATGTGGAATTTACAGTGAGATGACAAAATTAATGGGATAGCTATATGCACACATATAGTAATACGCATACACAAGGTATAAAAGAGCAATGATTGGCGGAGCTGTCATTTGTACTCAACTTACTCATGTGAACAGGTTACCTACGTGATTATACCTGCATGATAGGAATTAACAGACTTCGAACGCTGAACAGTAGTTGGAGCTAGACGCATGGGACATACCATTTCGAAAATCGTTTGAGAATTCAATATTCCTACATCGATTCACGACCGAGAGCAGCGGCATTTACGAGTTGTCACTGCTAACAGGCACAACTGTGGGTGTCATAACGGCAGAAATCAAAGTGGGGCGGAGGACGAATGTATCCGTCAGGACAGTGCGGCGAAATATGGCGTTAATAGGCTATGGCAGCAGACTCCCGACGCGAGTGCCTTTGCTATGAGTACGACATGGCTTGAGCGCCTCTCCTGAGCGCGTGACCATACCGTCTGGACCCTAGATGACTGGAAAATCTTGGCCTGGAAAGATGAGTCCAGATTTCAGTTTGTGAGAGCTGATTGTAGAATTCGACTGTGGCGCCGACCCCGCAAAGGCATGGCCCCCCAAGTTGTCAACAAGGCACTGCGCAAGCTGGTGGTGGCTCCATAATGATGTGGGCTGTGTTTACATGGTATAGACTGGATCCCTGTTATGTTTATCTACTTTGAGATCGTTTACAGCCTTGTTACGTGGAGACCATTTGCAGCCTTTCATGGCCTTCATGTTCCCAAAAAACTATGAAATTTTAATGGGTGACAATGCGCCTTGTCACTTGGCCACAATTGTTCGCGACTGGTTTGAAGAATATCCTGGACAATTCGAGCGAATGACTTTGCCACTCAGATCGCCCGACATGAATCCCAACGAATATTCTTGGGACACAATCGAGAGGTTAGCTCGTGCACAAAATCCTGCACCGGAAACACTTTCGCTATTATGGACGGCTGTAGAGGTAACATGGTTCAGTATTTTGCACGGGACTTCCAATGACTTAATGGGAGGTATCCTATGACTTGTTACCTAAGTGTATGTGTCAGTGTCTTGAAACCATATGGGTAATATTACCTAAAAATTTTTGTGCTCATCACGTATGCTGCCAAAGTAGTGATGCCTTGGGACGTACTTCCACCAGCCCCCCCGCCCCCTCCTTTATTTTCTTTATTGAGTGAGAGGGACAGCTAAAAGCTGCTTAGTTTTTAATGAGACTTTCGCTTCTTTGTTTGCCTCTTCCGTCACAAATTTAATGACACATTTACCTACACCTCTGGTGAAGACTCCGGCGCCATGGAACGTAGTAAAGAGGAAGCAAAAACAACGTTCTACGTGCCATCTGACATGGCCACCGTTCTCGAGTTACTTCTTTGAACTGTCAAATTTTGCCTCACCCACTGTATTCTCCTGGTGTGGTACTCAATTTCTTCTAGCTCTTTTGTCGTATGAAGAAATCAATGAGATGCGGGCATTTCCAGAATGACGACGAGGAGATTTCCGGGGTGGAACGTTTCCTGAAGAGCCGAAACGCAGACTTCTGTACTCAAGGCATCTGTCAAGTCATGCACAGTTGTGAAAATGGTCGTACTGAAAGCTGGATATTAGTAACACCATAAACATGTTTCTGATGCGTTATGGACCTTGGAGAGGGAAAGTGGAGCTTACTGGTGGTTTTAATGGATTAATGCAAACTCATAATTTATTAATAAAAAACAATCTGAATACTTCGCGTCACTGCAAGTGCAGTTTCACCACAGCTGATCATAACACAGCTTAATCTCCAGGTATATTTTATCACATTTGGCAAGAAGAAAACGAGTCTTTTCTCTTATAGCTGATAGTGAATGATTACATTCTAGCATGTTATAAAAAATCCACCATTCAGTCACATAATATACTACAAAAGGCACTATCGTTTACCAAAAGTGATAACGAAACTCCAATCTCATGAACCGATTCAAAATAAAGAATGTTATGACAAATTTTATTAAAGTTACAGCAACTACGCAATCAATGGTTCTTTCCCCTTGGGAATCACAAAATACATTTACGAATAGTTAACAATTTCTTTAAAAGTAAATCCACGGCAGGAAACACTCAGAAACATGAATAACAAATATAAATCAATTAACTTTGCACATACTGAAATCTTCAAACAACTTTGGCACAACTGGAGCACTAAAATCTACACATCAAACGGTAGCAATCGGAGAACAACTTCACAGAAAAGAACGGAAAAAAATTTCAACATAAAAAAACAATGCAGAGTAATGAAATTTTGGGACTACATTTGTCTAGGTAACATAAGTGGTGATTATTATTTGCAGGATCACAACTTAATATAAGCACGAAATGGGCCATTGCAAATGTGAGGTGCTAATACATAAATGATGTAACTGCCAGTATGTTGAATGCAAGCATGGCAAACGTGCATGCATTTGTCGACTGGAAATAATCTGGTGATCGAGTGCGCCAAGGCAACATGTCGACACAATGTAGAACATGTTGGGTTATGACAGCGGCATGTGGGCGAGCGTTGCCCTGTTGGAAAACACTCCCTGGAATGCTGTTCATAAATGGCAGCACAACAAGTCAAATCACCAGACTGACGTACAAATTTGCTGTCAGGGTACGTGGGATAACTACTAGAATGCTCCTGCTGTCATACGAAATCGCACCCCAGACCAGAACTCAAGGTGCACGTCTAGTATGTCTAGCGCGCAAACAGATTCGTTGTAGACCCTTAACTGGCCGCCTGCTAACGAACACACGGCCGTCACTGGCACCGGGGCAGAACCAGCTTTCATCAGAAAACACAGCAGACCTCCACCCACCCTCTAATGAGCTCTCGCTTACTCCATTCAAGTCACAAATGGCGATGGTTTAGGTTCAGTGGAACGCAATTTACAGGGCGTCTGTCTCATAGTTGTCCTTTATTTAACCGATTTGTAACAGTTCGCTGTGTCACAGTCAGAGCTACACGCCGAACTAGGTGATCTTTCCTTCGGCAGTACCACGTGACCGTCCAAAGCCCAGTCTTCTTGAGACCGTATATTCTCGTGACCACCGTTGCCAGCAACCATATACAGGGCTACATTCCTGGCAAGTTTTTCTGCAGTGTCGCAGAAGGAACACCGATCTTCTCCTAGCCCTATTACACGACCTCGTTCAAACTATGTGAGCTGCTGGTAACGGCGTCTTTTTCGCCTTAAAGGCATCCTTGACTAACACCAACTCATCACGTCCAATGTCAAAAAACTGACGCACACGACCGTTACAGCGTATATTTACAGCAAACTTGATTTAGTGCCCCCATAGTGGCGCTATTATCATGCGACTGGTGCGAAATTTGAAGAGACATCGTCTTTCAGACATATAAACTTGGTTATAACTATCGTTTATATCGCACAACTCCTCCGTGGTGTGGCCACTTTTTGCCTCAGTGTATATCTAACCAGCTGTTAGACAATCTCGGCGCTAGCAAAAACGAGCTCCTTGCTCAGGCCGTGAAAGCCCAAGGGATGTGTACAGCTCACCGTGTCAACCTCTGCCTTGTGGATGTGCTATGGAAGGGCATGTGAGTAGCACACCGCTCTCCCGTCCGCCTCCTTAGCCGAGTGATCAATGCGTCTGACCTCCATGCAGCGGGCTTGAGTTCCATTCCCGGCCTGGTCGGAGACTTTCACCGCTCGTGGATGTGTTGTTATCATCATCATCATCATCATCATCATCATCATCATCATCGACACTGAAGACATCCAACTGGAAAGCCTTATAACTCGACAGCCGAACTTACCCAGCCATCAATGCCATCCGCTGATTACCTTACCGCTCTCCCGACAGTTTTGGCAGACTTTTCAGACTCTGGAAGCCGCTAGTACTCGATCAAGTAGCTCCTCACTTGGCGTTATGAGTCCTCCACCAAGGAAAAATCCTTTGCAGTACCGGAAATCTAACCCGGGTTCCTCCGCATAGCAGCCATATATGCTGATTACTCAACTATGTAAGCGGGTTCCTGTGCTACCAACGCAGTAAATATTTGAAAGCAGTTTAACGATGAGAAGATTCCGAAATTAAGCCGTTAATAAAACATCAGTCCTTTGCATAATTCAAAAGACACGTGGTAAGCAAACAAGACAAACTTAACATTAATTTTAAAACAGGGGATGGACAAGAAGGGATTCTGGCATTCAGAGCAAGTCATTCACTTACAGTAGGGGCCAATGAACTGACATACACAGTTTAGCAAGGACACAAGCTCACGCGACGTGGCAACATTAACTCAACCCCACGAATGACATAAATGTGACGTAAGAGACAACTAAGAAGACAACGCCATAACGGATCAAAATGACAGCCAAAGCAACGTCCCTCACACACAACTCAAATATGGATCAACGATAATCTCTGTCAAAAAATGTCGCTGAAGCACTGAGGAAGCATACCTTACATCCCGTCACGCTGCTGCGCCAGCTCATAGCAGCAATGAGGGAAACTACTGAATACCGTATCTTCTTGCAACCACAGCTAAGCACAATACTAACACTATCCTATCCTATCACTTTTGCAACCGGGCAGCCGCAGTGGCCACGCGGTTCTGGGCGCTGCAGTCCGGAACCGCGCGACTGCTACGGTCGCAGGTTCGAATCCTGCCTCGGGCATGGATGTGTGTGATGTCCTTAGATTAGTTAGGTTTAAGTAGTTCTAAGTTCTAGGGGGCTGATGACCTCAGATGTTAAGTCCCATGGTGCTCAGAGCCATTTGAACCATTTTTGAACTTTTGCAACCACCCTTATGGAACGTGACATTCACTCTGACACCGCCCTCCGTTCACGGCAGCGAGAAATAGCAGGCAGACAAACCGCAATTGTTGCCTGTAACTCCGCACCATCCGTCCAGTGCGTTGTTTCCTTTTGCGATGTATAATATTAATGCTGATAATGGTGTTAAGATTTCTCACCTTTTGGTAGCTTGCCCAAGTTTTACTTCGACTTCTCAATTAAGGTTGCCTTCTGGTGGTTTCTTGAAGTTGTGTGCTTGCTAATCAATGCTACCGGTTATCATGTACGGCTCTTCTCCGATTGTGTTAGTGCGAAGACTAAAAATGCTGTAACAGATCTCGCAATTTCGAAGTCATTACATCAATACATATCTAAATATACCTGTCACGTCTAGTGAGGTAAGTTCAACTTCGTAATGAATGAACAAATCGTTTTTCCGTCCTATTCTGTTTTTACAACGGCTGATGGCTTCTCTTCTGTGAGACGTCCAAAACATCTTCAAGCAGTGACGGCACAGCACAATTAAACTTCCACACAGCAAGTAGGTCTGCTAGGGTGCCATCACGCCTTCTAGACATTTTGCATGCACCCCGTTTCATGGGCATTAACTACAAATTATAACAACCTCAAGCAGTGTAATTCCCCCACCTACTACTGAGGTACTTACGCTTTTATGCGATCCTCGTTTTTTTATTTTTCTTTCTTCTTCTTCTTCTTCTTCTAACATCGAGGAAAAAGTGGAATATGTACCTCTGGACAAGCTACAGGTTACATCTCACCGATCGTCGTGTTGCTTAAACGGCAGCGAGAACTGGCAGGCAAACAGCCTGCACCCGTTGCTTGTAACTTCAGGCTAGGCATACCTGTGCCGCACTCAATACACGGCAGCGAGAAGTGGCAGGCAAATGGCCTGCACACTCCGTGCCGTAGTTTCGGAGTGCCCTCACCGCTTAGCGGCCGAGCCTCCGTGATTGCAGTACAGAGAGTAGTTTCTCCACATCGCATTCCAGACGACAGTGTGTTCACTTTTTCGATCCCGGGCAGCATAAAGACAGATCAGTGTTGCCAACTCGTTTTCGACCATGTCCGTACATGACATGTGGAAAGTCCCTGCGTTCATCTTGACAGTCCCTGCAGACGCAAAAAATTCTAGACCGACGTAAAAAAAGACTTATCACGTATTGGGTGCATCATTTCCCCTTTATGAACAATTCCATACACTGAACGGTCTCTGTTTTCAAACAAAGTAGTCACAATGTTATTTCGAAGCTTACTGCTGTTCGTTTCTGCGCCATATGCGGCAGCACATAATTTTGTGCTTCCTACTAAAGGCGCCAACAGACGCAGCGAAATGCAGCCTGTCTTGGAAATGACGCACTGTTTCCAGTTCTCCACTGGAGGTGTCTGAAAAGGAAAGACTCATTTTTATATTAACTGAACTGATCTATGTGAGCTGTTTATTCTTTATTTTCAACAAGCGAACCTGCGACTAAGAATGTAACTGTAACAATGAGATTACAGTAGAAGCGCTGAAGTTAGCATTGTGGGGCCTTGGTTTCGGTCGGTACACGTCTGCCCCATTCGGAGCACTCCGCGTTGATTGTCTTTTATTCACGATTGTTGCTAGTGTCACGGTTTCCTAAAAAATGGCAATTTTTCTTCTAATCATTGCGTTGTATTGCAATAACTTTATTGTAATTTACGTTCTTAGCTACAAATAAGTATCGTATTTGGAAATTATTCCTAGGTAATGCGCATTTCCTAATCTATGTTACTTCCGCAGAAAATTTGTACCTTATGCTGGGCAGCTCATCGGCACAAGAAGCTCTAAATAATCACATCAATACTTCCCGTGTCGCGTACCCTCGCTAGACGGCGACTACAATACTTTCTTTCTGCATCACATTTCGTCCCTGAGGTAGGTAAAAGGACCTAAGTGTAGAAACATGCCCCAACGGTTGGCAATTATAGCTGAGACTACACACTAGCCGACGCTACTTTATCACATCCTCACCTCCTTGGCCACAGGTAACCAGCCAAAGACAACTCGCTGCAAGACTTCTCTGCAATCGAAAGGTGGGAGACGTTGCTGGAACGGCTCAGTCTCATGATAGCAGCCTGATTTTTTTCGAGGTGATAATGATCACTTTAAGACTTCCAGGTATGCGAAATGTCGCACGGTTAAGCCTTATCTTGCCCTGCGGCCACACCAACACGCTGTTCATGAAGCACGCCGTGTTCGCGTTTGCACGCATGACGTGTCCCGTGCACATCAGCGCAGCGTGGCGCGGCCGGCCCCGAGCACATCTGCGAACGAGATAATAGCGGCGGCCGGTGCGTTATGAGGAGCGGCTACGCGCAGTCGATATGGCGCGTAATCAGCGCAGTCCTCCAGGCAGGCACGCTCTGAAAACACTCGGCCCGCGCCTCACACGAGCTTTGTCTGCCACGGGCGCATCATCGACCGCGCTACACAATGAAAGAATTCCTGCTCCAATACACACACCACTCATTAGCAAAGCGCCCCACTGGTAGTACCTGCGCAGCTGCTATGTCATTGTTTCTGCCGTACGAATGCTGTTTACCTTAGACAATAAAACCTGCGTGTCGTTTCTTTATCCTTGATACAACGGTTCCACAATAGCAACGAGCAATGACGCAAAACGTGTGTGTTACCACCTATACATACCAAGAACACGATGAAGTCATTCAGTCATAATAAGATCATCTTTTTCAACAGTGTACCGAGAAACAAATTAATATAGGGAATCGTGTAGTTTTTTTCAGTAGTCTATTATTACCTTAGCTACGATGTTAATGAGCGGACCCCATTGTTATGCAATTGTAAAGTAACAAAGAGCTGACCTTTAATGAAAACAACGATTCTCGATCAACTGAACAGTACGATACCGCTTCGTAACGTATCGAATTTTAATGAGTACATATTGCAATGTTATTAATTGACTAAACTGCTGAAATAGTGGTATTAGGGCATAGTTCTGACGAACTGACATGAAATCTAGTTTCTATTCAAATGTATGCTCAATGACTAAACAAATACTACAGTACACCCCACATAAGATGGCGGATGAGGTCTCGAAGCGCAGAATCACAGATGTGACGTGCCAACTAATGGCAGTCTGTCAACCGTAGTGTGCGCCACCGTTAATTTCTTACTGTGCGGAGCGAGTTTACGATTGGTTTTAGCATTCTGCTTGATCTTTTTTCGAAAATTGATTTCGAGACAATCATAAGTGGAAAAAGCAAATCTCGCCCAGTATTACACAAGCACGCGAGAGAAGTAATTTTTCGTGTGTATCAGTTCTTTAGACATAAGTCGGAATCGGCATCCACGTCTGATCACAAAGCGTCTCCCGGTGTTGTCAAGTTGTTGTTGTTGTTGTGGTCTTCAGTCCTGAGACTGGTTTGATGCAGCTCTCCATGCTACTCTATCCTGTGCAAGCTTCTTCATCTCCCAGTACCTACTGCAACATACATCCCTCTGAATCTGCTTAGTGTATTGATCTCTTGGTCTCCCTCTACGATTTTTACCCTCCACGCTGCCCTCCAATGCTAAATTTATGATCCCTTGATGCCTCAGAACATGTCCTACCAACCGATCCCTTCTTCTAGTCAAGTTGTACCACAAACTTCTCCTCTCCCCAATCCTATTCAATACCTCCTCATTAGTTACGTGATCTACCCACCTTATCTTCAGCATTCTTCTGTAGCACCACATTTCGAAAGCTTCTATTCTCTTCTTGTCCAAACTGGTTATCGTCCATGTTTCACTTCCATACATGGCTACACTCCATACAAATACTTTCAGAAACGACTTCCTGACACTGAAATCTATACTCGATGTTAACAAATTTCTCTTCTTCAGAAACGATTTCCTTGCCATTGCCAGTCTACATTTTATATCCTCTCTACTTCGACCATCATCAGTTATTTTACTCCCTAAATAGCAAAACTCCTTTACTACTTTAAGTGTCTCATTTCCTAATCTAATCCCCTCAGCATCACCCGATTTAATTTGACTACATTCCATTATCCTCGTTTTGCTTTTGTTGATGTTCATCTTATATCCTCCTTTCAAGACACTGTCCATTCCATTCAACTGCTCTTCCAAGTCCTTTGCAGTACCAAGAACGAACAGCTGAGGCGTGCAGTAACGGGATCGTGAGTGAAGGCAACGCATCTGCTGACGAGAACAGATCACCTATTTTCAAGTCGCCTGCCGAAATCTAAACAAATTTATGGGTGAGCCCGACGATTTCAGCAAGAATGTATTACGGCGCGAAATATTTGACATGTATAGTATAGGTGTCAATATCTTACGGCAGATAAACTATGCTCATATATGAAAGAAGCTGACAGTCTCAGCGGCAGCAAATCTACCATGCTCAGAATATTAAGGGACGTGGGATTTAAATACAAAAAGACCAACGACGGAAGAAAACTGCGCTTGGAGAGAAGTGACATAGTAGCAAGAACCATGTTCTTGAGATCAATGCACGAGATAAAACAAGTCGGAAAAATCACATATTTATTACGCCGATGGCACATACGTGAATCATAACCATGAAAGACTAATGTGCTGGAAGACATGTGAGGATATTGGAGGCCTGAAGGAAAAGGGAAACGCTTACTGTGCGTCCCGCTCGTTCTGCATAGACAGGCTCCATACCAGAAAAGTAAATTAATATTTATAGAATCGAAGTCAAAGCATTCAGATGACTAGCACTCTGACTTATGCTGAGTATTTCTAGCGGCGGTTCGTAAAACTGCTATTTCCGTACCGGGCAGAGAATTCTGTTACTGTCATGGACAACGTAAGGGTGCACTGTGTGCAAGTGAATAAGGCTCCTACTTCAAATACCAGAAAGGACGAAATTTTGTAATGGTTGTAGTCTAATTGAGTTCCTCACACTGCGACATAGACCAGCCAGAGTTACTCAGGCTCGTAAACGCTTACAAGTCCAAATACCGCACTTACAAGAGAGATGAACCTGCGGGACAGCATGGTCACTGTAAAGTCAGCTTACCACCGTATCACTGCCACTACAATTCTATTGAGCTGGTATAGGTACAAGTTCCTGGCCATATCGCAGAAATAAGTAGCACCCTCCGGATTGTTACGTTTAAAGACACATATGAAGCAGTGCACAACATATGTACAATATGTGATCAAAAGTATTCGGACACCTGGCTGAAAATGACTTACAAGTTCGTGACATCCTCCATCGGTAATGCTAGAATTCAGTATGGTGTTGGCCCACCCTTAGCCTAAACGACAGCTTCCACTCTCGCAGGCATACGTACAATCGGGTACTGGAAGGTTTCTTGGGGAATGGCAGCCCACTCTTTACGAAGTGCCGCACTGAGGAAAGGTGTCGTGTCGGTCGGCGAGGCCTGGCACGAAGTCGGCGATCCGAAACATCCCAAAGGTGTTCTATAGGATTCAGGTGAGGACCCTGTGCAGGCCAGTCTATTACTGGGATGTTATTGTAGTGTACCTACAGGCCGTGCATTATGAACAGGTGCTCAATCGTGTTGAAAGATGCAATCGCCACCCTCTAATAGCTCTTCAACAGTTGGAAGGAAGAAGATGCTTAAAACCTCAATGTAGGCCTGTGCTGTGATAATGCCACGCAAAACAAGGGATGCAAGACCCCTCCATGAAAAACACGACCACACAATAACATCACCGTCTCCAAATTTTACTATTGGCACTACACACGCTGGCAGATGACGTTCACCGGGCATTCGCCATACCCATACCCTGCCATCGAATCGCCACATTCTATACCATGATTCGTCACTCCACAAAACGTTTTTCCATTGTTCAATCGTCCAATGTTTACGCTCCTTACACCAAGCGAGGCGTCGCTGGCATTTACAGGCGTGTGGCTTATGAGCAGCCGCTCGACCATGAAATCCAAGTTTTCTCACCTCCCGCCTGTCATAGTACTTGCAGTGGATCCTGAAGCAGTTTGGAATTCCTGTGTGATGGTCTGGATAGATGTATGCCTATTACACACTACGACCCTCTTCAACTGTCGGCGGTCTCTGTCAGTCAACAGACGAGGTCGGCCTGTACGCTTTTGTGCTGTACGTTTCCTTCACATTTCCACTTCACTGTCACATCGGAAACAGTGCACCTAGGGATGTTTAGCAGTGTGGAAATCTGGCGTACATAAGTGTGACAAGTGACACCCAATCACGTGACCACGTTCGAAGTCCATGAGTTCTGCTTCTGCTCTCTCACGATGTCTAATGACAACTGAGGTCGCTGATAAGGAGAACTTGGCAATAGGTGGCAGCACAATGGACCTAATATGAAAAACTTATATTTTTGGGGGTGTCCGGATACTTTTGATCACACAGTGTATTTCTGCATGGGTAAACGCGTCAGATATTCAGAAACACTGCAGCAAGTTTTTAAACAGGAAATCCACAGACTCGCTGATGGAACCTTTCATAAATCGTCTTCACGATTCTGATTCGTCTACGTGAGACAGCGAGGGTGAAGATGATGCTTTGGGGTAAACCGTGTCAGTACTGCTTATTAACGCATTTAAAAATACATCGTACACCATAAGCCTATATTATGTACCTTGAGACTAGGTTTACTTGGCTGGTAACGGACTGGTAAGAAGATTTTTATTCCTCATGCAGTTCCGTTGAGGACTTTGTTTAAAGCTTGAACAACTCGCCGGTTTTGTTGTGAACTCATGAAATTTGATGCCTAAACCTAAAAATACATAAAATTCATTTTGTATTTATGATAGTCGGACTTCTGTCTTAACTTTAAACAGTTATTACTCGTTTATTCTACTTCATAGGTCCCTAATTAAATATTCCAATATCTCCTTCCAAAATTCTGTTGGAAAGATTATCTACATCTATCCTTTCTTTCCCGAGATTAACTGCTATCAACAATTAGTTGGCAGTTATTTTATATCGTGTATGGTACTACCTATGTACAATAGAGACAATATCGGCAATTATAAAATACGTGTTATGAATGAGGTGTGCAGAAACAGAAAACGTCATTGCTTTATTAAATAATAGTTTTTTAAATGTATGACAGTCCTTTTTTATACTTTCTGAAATAAGATTCTTCAGCTGTCTGAAGAAAATATACTGTACATATGAATCGCACAGACATTTGCTTAATTTACTTAAAAAATGACAAGTATAAATTTCATATTTGCCCTACACCTCCAAATAAGTAATTGTGACTGCAGTTTGTAAGCCGTTACAAGTTTAACGTAATCCTTGGGTTCGAAAGGGAGAGATAAATGCTCGTAAATGCGCTGCATGCGCCTCATTAATCACTGACTGCAACGCATTTTATAAGTATTATAAAAATTGTTTGAGGATAGCCAAACGTCACTGGTGGTCCAAGATGTGTCAGTAAATATACATTTTTCGCTAATTTTATTTTATTCTCCTTTTTAAATTCTATTTTGCAAGACGTATCCGAGTTCAATAGGAAAGACATAAAATGGGCCGCAGTCTTTGCCAAATACTCATTGTGGTATTTTCTTGCATCAATCGACAGAAGCGACAAACTATGCAAACCTATTATTGTTCTCACTGTACATCCTATTACTGTGCATTTTTATTTTTCTACATTACATTTTATGCAGTCCCGTATTTTAAAGGCACACATGGCTCCTCCACGAGCCCACCACCACTAAATGCTGGCTGCGCAGTCTCTGGCTACTCACCAAGTCATGTGGAGCACACTTTAAACACTTAACACTTACAAAAATTGTACGGAGAAACATAATTGTAATTTTTGTCCAATTTAATGAAAATATCTGGAAAATATGTCAGCATCAAATTCCAAACTGTATTTAAAAAGTTATTTCGATTTCTAGCGTCAACATTATTGCAATATGACTTTTTTTCTGTTTTGGAAATATTAACCATTTTATTTCGGTATCTTTATTATTCAAAGATGACTGCAACGTTTTAAAAATCCAAATTCTGTAACTTTTGGAAGACTGTTGAACTTTTCACTGTAAATATTACGAAATTAGCACTTTAAGCAGTGCTTGTACTTAAAATTCCATTAGTGTGAGGATGACAGTTCAATCCCTCGTCTGGCCATCCTGATTTAGGTTTCCGTGACTTTCCTAAATCGCTCCAGGCAAATGCCGGGACGGTTCCTTCGAAAGGGCACGGCCGACTTCCTTCCCCATCCTTCCCTAATCCGATGAGACCGATGATCTCGCAGTTTGGTCTCCTCCCCCAAATAACCCAACCCAACTGTCACGTCATTCGTCGTGCGTCAAATGTGTTATAAAGCAAATTATTTCGTTTCGGGTACATTATATCTGGAGAAGTATATTAACTACGACATAAACTGTCTGACAAACGGCAAAACCAGGCACTACTTCCAGGTGGAGTTATCTGCAGCGAAGAGATACACCACATCTTCGAACACCCAAAATTAAAAGCTGAGTATTAACTTTTGTAATCCAACCAAGTGGTTACGTTATACGTCGAGTCGTCAGTTGCAGGAGAAGCAAAAAGGCAACAAAGGGCAGTACACTACAAAGGCGAACCAGTAACGACCGACCGCCGTGTTATCCACTGCCAATGACGTCATTCGGATACGGTATTGATGGGACTGGGGTCAACACGTAGCACTCTCGGTTGTTGTCGATTTCCTTGATCTTGGAGCCACTGCTTCTAACCCATCAAGTAGCTCCTCAATTTGCCTCACGAGGCAAAGTGCACCCCGTTCCAGTCCTCTCACCAAAGAAACATTCCTGGCAGTTCCGAGAACCGAACCCCGGTTCTCCACTTAGACACGCTGACCGCTTGGCTACGGCGGCGGACGACTCGCCAACGAGAACCCTAATAAACTAATTTCATTCACTACAGTTCTCCCCAAATATTTTGTCCTTGCTACCATTCAAGGCTAAGGGAACACAGCAATTGTCGAACGCTTTGATGACAGAATCTGGTGATATTGTGCGCCACGAAGAGAGAATCCGCTCACACACAAGGCTGATTTATAGGTTTAATCTTGGCACATGGAGTGAGTGCATGATTCCCTACTAAAACACAGTCGGAATACAGTCTTCGGACACAGTCTTTAGACGGCTTGTTTACGAATACATAAGGCACTATTTTGAAGCCTTACCTTCAGATATAGCAACTGCCTTCAATGCAACTTCGTTTTGTACTTCAGATGTGAAGTGACCTTTAGTTCTATAAATGTGTTACGCATCACCAGGTCTGCGATTCCAAACAGCAGCTGGCCAGCGCAACATTCATCCTTGTATCATACAGTCTATTTCGTGGCAACAAGTCACCAACCTCAAAGGGCAGTTTACTTGGACAAAGGTTTAGGTTCCAGGATAAGAAAGCCTTTCCTCCCTCTGCAGTAACTGCTAACATCACGCTGATTCTTAGTTATGTCGTTACAGCTGTTCGTAATAAGATAACTTTTTGTCCATTTATAGCACAATATAGTTTTGTTCGGCACATCTAAAAAGATATGCGTCTCATCGGCATATCCGATCCGGTGCAATATTGCTATTGTCGTATTCGGATTACGTGCCTCTCTGTGTTTACAAGTTTCTCAGTAAAATCTCTTACGTCTCCGTGCTAATGGAGCATAGTTGCTCCTGCCTCCGCGGGCAGCGTATACACTCCCCATCTACTCTGCTACTAATATTAGCATGAAAACGACGGGTAGAAAATAGACAAAAACGCGTCCTATTGACTTTAGAAACAAGCATTTGCACTATCGAACTGGTTAAAATAGCAACATAAGCTACCAGAAAACATTTTGCCTGTCTCTGTAGGTTCACTAACGGAGCCTGACCATGGCTCGTACAATTAACTCTGCAAATCAAGCGGACAAAATATATCTGGCTCCAAAAGTATTTTCGTCATTTAGTGACAATGTAATCTAAACAGCGAGGAGACGATGCATCAAAATCAACGACGGCCATTTTAAACATCTTAAAGAGTCGTGCTCTTGTTCATGAGCTTCGCGGAACTACTGTTGTGTTTAGACCTACAAATATATTACTGGAATCGAGTCCCGATCATCAATCTCCTAAAATCGTTACTAAAATCTGGCTTCGGTTAGTAAGTTGTGTTTCACGACATGCTTTCAAGGTAGAAGAATGACGAAACACGTCCATCTATCCTGAGTACTCTTGTCGTTCGAGTGTGAGTATTTGTACAGCAGTTCCGAAAGATTCAAGAGAGAACGGCGAAATTAAAAGACATGATACATCCACCGTCATCTGCCACTATATGTCAAGTAGACGCAGAGTAATTTTCAGAGGAATGTTGTGAAATGTTTTAATGCCACATCCCTGAATATAAGAAGTGACAAACTGCGACATTGATACCAAACAGCGTCCGCCAGACTCTCGAATGTGGCCTGTGAAGTGCGGAAGAGTACAATACTGGGGGACTAGTTCAGTGTGTAAGCTGCACACTTATTAAGCCGTTTGGCATTTGTTAGCACTGATTGTGCAAGAACAAATTAGTTATACTTGAAGGCAACCGCTGAGCGAAGTTCGACAATGATCGACAGATATTAACTGCAATTCCTCGCCAGCTATTTGATTTATCTTTAGCTTTACTCTCTATAATAATGTCGACCTCAATATTAAAGAAGCAAATGATACTCAGGAGTCCACCTGACTTATGCATAGTATTTTCGTTATTCAAAATCAAATGTGTGCAGATACTCTGCCAATCTAAAGCGTAATTCCACAAAAATGTGTATGCTATTTCTACTGCAGTTTGTAGTTGTCCCACGTCTTGGCGCGCGTCGTTTAATAGAGCGTACATTTGGTCTTTATTGTATCACCAGTTTTTATGGACTTAGTGACAATACTCTATACGGGGATTAGATGTGTGCGAGTCTGTTATTAGTGGATTAACATTTGTGCAGACGAAACAAAGCGCCGTTTTGAATACACTACACGCATTCTTTATTGCCGCGATCAGTGGGATATCAACAGACCGAGGCAATCGATGGCCGTAAAGGTTAAAGAGAGATTACGACCGCCTTTCGTATCAATATTAACTACATTATACAACACGCTCCTACGAAATTCCGGGAGAACTGTCAATGGAATGCTGGTTAATAGATTAGCGTGGCCATATTTTACAGATCACTCCTCTCAACAGGATCGTTCACGTTACATATGTAGAGATCGACAGAAGTATTCGAATAATAATTCACATGCTAGGTCTTAAAAACAATGTAATATTATAAGTAAAAGTTAACCAAACTCTGTCACTGACTGTTAACCACGATTATTAGAATTTGGGAGACGTAGGGATACGCTAAACAGATGACGCATAACATTATATTCCTTTACTTTTTCGTGCCTTCCCCATACTTCTTTATTCCTGTTCTCTGTTCTATTCTTTCTTCTGCCCGTGTCCCTCCTCTCTTCCTTTGCGTTTTCTTCTTGAAACCTTTGACATTTTGCACCTTTTTCCTGATTTCAAGTTTAGTATGGGAACCAAGTAAATCCACTAAGTTTTCTTAATTGCTACGTCAGTCTGTCGATTTGCCCTGCTGTGCTTCCGTTCATGAACAGAATTCTAGAGGGTGTTTTTCAAAAGGGGAACTCTCACCCACACACCGCTGTTGTAACCCAACGTGCTTTACAGAGCGTTGACATGTTGCCTTGGCGTTCTCGGTCACCAAATCTGTCTCCAATCGAGCACGTATGGGACACTATAGGACGACAACACCAACGTCACACACAACCAGCATTAACCTTACTTTACTGACCGACCAAGGGCAAGAGACACGGAATTCCATACTACAAACTGACATCCGGCACCTATATAACAATGCACGCACGTCTGCTTGCATTAAACAGTCTGACAGCTACACCGGTAATTAATGTACCATCATTTCCCATTTACAAATCTTGCACTTACGTTAATCTGTGACCTTGCCATGTTAATCACTTAAACATGTTACCTGGTCAAATGTAGTCCCAAAATTTCATTACTTTAACTATTTTTTGGGACTAAGATTTTTTTTCCCTTCAGTGTATTTGTGTCATGCGAAGGGGCTCTTTCCTCTAGTGCGTAGTTACGTTCCTTCGGGAATATCATATAGTAAAGGACAACTGCTCTTCAGCGATTCATGCGCACAACTACAGATCAGGTAGCTCCAACCCTGTCAGCGTTGTTGTGTCACTTGTAACTTGAAGAGCAGAGCTTGATGGCAGTGGCCTCAGTGTTGGTCAGCAGGTCCGTCCTATGGTGCTGCGATACGCTCGACGGTATCGAATGCGTTGCGATACCACCCGCTGACATCATTGGGTCTCGAGTTCCCAGCTCAACGTGACACTTATTGTTGCTTACATGCCATGCCGGGTTACCTATACCGGCTCACAGACTGTTATAAGCTTACAGGATAGGCCTTTCTGCAGGTGTCTCAAAATTTTAAGTGTACCTGCGACCATAGTGTGTCAGACTTGTCAGAGAAATCAATGGAGCAACATCACTAAAGTGTTCGAGGCATTCTCCAGAATGTTTTGAAGATGAAGTGTCTGCATAGTTACCCTGTACACGTCGACTCGCGAACAAAAACAACGTCGCTCGGACCCTTGCCGCGATTTGACGAATTCAAAACGCGGCCAATTCCTTTATGCAAAAAAAAAAAAAAAAAAACATCACGACTGGCGAGACTCAGTGTTATCAATACAAACCTACTACAATACGAGGTGCATTCAAGTTCTAAGACCTCCGATTTTTTTTCTCCGGACTGGAAAGAGATAGAAACATGCGCATTGTTTTAAAATGAGGCCGCGTTCATTGTCAATACGTCCCAGAGATGGCAGTACCGTACGGCAGATGGAATTTTACCGCCAGCGGCGAGAATGAGAACTGTTTTAAATACTTAAAATGGCGACGTTTTCCCTACTTGAACAGCGTGCAATCATTCGTTTTCTGAATTTGCGTGGTGTGAAACCAATTGAAATTCATCGACAGTTGAAGGAGACATGTGGTGATGGAGTTATGGATGTGTCGAAAGTGCGTTCGTGGGTGCGATAGTTTAATGAAGGCAGAACATCTTGTGACAACAAACCGAAACAACCTCGGGCTCGCACAAGCCGGTCTGACGACATGATCGAGAAAGTGGAGAGAATTGTTTTGGAGGATCGCCGAATGACTGTTTAACAGATCGCCTCCAGAGTTGGCATTTCTGTGGGTTCTGTGCACACAATCCTGCATGACGACCTGAAAATGCGAAAAGTGTCATCCAGGTGGGTGCCACGAATGCTGACAGACGACCACATGGCTGCCCGTGTGGCATGTTGCCAAGCAATGTTGACGCGCAACGACAGCATGAATAGGACTTTCTTTTCGTCGGTTGTGACAATGGATGAGACATTGATGCCATTTTTCAATCCAGAAACAAAGCGCCAGTCAGCTCAATGGAAGCACACAGATTCACCGCCACCAAACAAATTTCGGGTAACCGCCAGTGCTGAAAAAATGATGGTGTCCATGTTCTGGGACAGCGAGGGCGTAATCCTTACCCATTGCGTTCCGAAGGGCACTACGGTAACAGGTGCATCCTACGAAAATGTTTTGAAGAGCAAATTCCTTCCTGCACTGTAACAAAAACGTCCGGGAAGGGCTGCGCGTGTGCTGTTTCACCAAGACAACGCACCCGCACATCGAGCTAACGTTACGCAACAGTTTCTTCGTAATAACAACTTTGAAGTGATTCCTCATGCTCCCTACTCGCCTGACCTGGCTCCTAGCGACTTTTGGCTTTTTCCAACAATGAAAGACACTCTCCGTGGTCGCACATTCACCAGCCGTGCTGCTATTGCCTCAGCGATTTTCCAGTGGTCAAAACAGACTCCTAAAGAAGCCTTCGCCGCTGCCATGGAATCAATGGCGTCAGCGTTGTGAAAAATGTGTACGTCTGCAGGGTGATTACGTCGAGAAGTAACGCCAGTTTCATCGATTTCGGGTGAGTAGTTAATTAGAAAAAAAAATCGGAGGCCTTAGAACTTGAATGCACCTCGTACGACAAAGAGCAGAAATTCTCACGAAAGTTCAACGCTTTGACGACATAATCGATGTTAGCGACAGTATGACGCGCGAGTTGAATAACATACAAGAGAAGGATTTTTTCTGATAGTTTCACGTGGTTGTAAGAACGTGCTGTGCGTTGTACTCAAATGGGGGGAGACTACATGGAAGGCCTGAAGCGTTAAAACCACCATCTTAATGTTTCTGTATTTTCGTTAATCCAGTCTCAACGTTTTGGAGTGGTAGGACAGAGTCCCATCACGGGAGTTGGGGACAATATTGATTCGTTCAGAAGAAACTGCAACTTTCATTCATGGTACGTTAGACACAAAAACGAGTTGCATTTTGAAATAAGTTGTGCACTATTCAGCAGGATTCATTTTCAGTAGGTTTCCGGCAGAACTGAAAAAAAAATTGAGCGCTAAGCTTGAAGTAGTAAAATCAAAGTTAAAAGTGCGCGCTCCAGTCCTGTACAGTATTTTCACGTACTAGTTTAAAACTTTTCTCTACTATGCGCTGCTTATTCGCATACTCTTCTCCCCCCCCCCAATCTTTTTTCGTGTTTCATCAATTCTTTATTTTGTTTTTCACATTTTTTGTTCCACATTCTGTAAACTATGTACCGATTCGTTCCGTGACATGGTAACTAGGGATCACGTTGTCCACGGAACGTCAAAACTAAATAAAAATGTGAAGCATTACAATATGGTGATTTAAACCGTGTCTCTGTATGCATCCGAATGATTTGTCACTAGTACAGCTAAACTTAAGTAATTTGAACAAGAAGCAAGGAAATAATAATTCGAAAAATTTAGGGTCCAAAGCTTTAAAAAACCCGGTAACATGGGAAGTACAATGAGAAAACGGAAGATTACTTTTAAAGGCCATTTAAAAAGTGTGGATAAGAAGAGGCTGTCAAAAAAATATTCTAAGAGGTATGTTCCGTCTTTGCTTCAAAATGAAAGGCATTTTGGTTTCTGCCGTACTTAAAGACACAGAAGTTTTAGAGAGAGTATTAGGGAACAACTGACAAAAATAGGGGAAAGGACTACAGTACAAGAAGAAAGGGTAAGCTTTAAGAGACGGAATAGTGAAGACAGCAGAGGACCAAGTAGGTAAATGAGATCGACAGGAAGGGCAAAATGGCTAATCTTGAATGGCAAGAGGATAAATATAAGAATGTAGAAGCATATATCACTAGGGCAAAGGCAGATGCAGCCTACAGGAAAATTAAAGAGACCTTTGAAGAAAAGAACCACTTGTATGAATAATAAGAGCTCAGATGGAAAACCAGTTCCAAGCAAAGACAGGAAAGCAGAAAGATGGACAGAGTATATACAGAGTCTGTACAAGGGCGATGTACTTGGGGCAATATTATGGAAATGGAAGATGACCTAGAAGATGAGATGGGAGATTTGATGCCGAGTGAAGAATTCGACAGAGCACTGAAAGACCTAAGTCGAATCAAGGCACCGGGAGTAGACAATATTCTGATAGAACTACAGATAGCCTTAGGAGAGCCAGCCATGACAAACTTCTTCCGTCTGGTGAGCAAGATGTACGAGACAGAGGAAATACCTTCGGACTTTAAGAAGAATATAGTGATTCCAATCCAAAAATAAGCAGGTGTTGATCGGTGTGAAAATTGGCGAACTTTGTTTAATAAGTCACGGTTGCAAAATACGAGTGTTGACTGAAATCTAATGCCTCCACCTTCGTAAATTCAACAGTTGCCAGCACTGGTATGCGGCAGGTACTGGCTTGTTCCGTAGCCTCTTCTCTGCAGCTCCAGTTGGCGGGAAGCGTTAGCATTGAACGGTTGTGTTGTTACAGTGTAAGCTGTAAGGTGTAAGATATGGAACCCTGCGCAGACGGTCGGTCAATGTGATTTAAACAACGTGCAGTCATTGAATTCTTGACAGAAGGTGTCACCCAAAAGGAGATTCAACAGAGAATGAAAGCAGTTTATGGTGATTGTGATGATGTGAGTACTGTGAGTCGTTGGGCGAGTATGTTTAAAGATGATGAGGTGGGAAAATCTGACCTGCGTGACAGGCAAAGAGTTGGACGTCCTATGACAGCAACCACCGAGATTCACAATCAAAATGTTGACAGATTGATTCAGGACGATCATCGTATCACTCAGAGAAATTGCAAGCACAATCGGCATTTCACAAGAACGTGTGGGTCACATTATTGCTTTGCTTGGCTATCGGAAGATCTGTGCACGATGGGTACACCGAATTCCTGACTAATGAAATGAAAGCGCACAGACTCTCGCGTTACGAGGATGAAGGTGACCCCTTTCTCCATTCAATTGTGACAGGATACGAAACGTGGGTACACCATTACGACCCGGAGACGAAACGGCAGTCTATGTAATATCGACACAAAGACTCGGCCCAGGAAAAGAAATTCAAGACGCAGCCCGTAGCTCGAATAATCATGGCCACAGTGTTCTGTGACGCAGATGGTGTTATCGATGTTGATTGCCTTGATCGTGGAACAAAAATTTAGAGCGTTACGAGTACATAACGCTACGAACTCTGAAAAGATGGCTAACAAGGGTCTGACAGGAAAAGGGAAATGTTTTCCTGCTGCATGACAATGCCACACCGAACACTTCACTTCACGTGCCACCACAGCTGAACTTCAGAGACTGAATCTCACCACCGTACGGCATCCTCTATACAGTCCAGATTTAGCACAGTCTGACTTCCATCTGTTCCCGATAATGAAAGACGAACTTGGACATCATTATGCTTATGATGAAGACGTTGAGAGAATTGTGAGACAGTCGTTGCGGAAAGTGTCGACTTCTTCCGTGACGACTTCAGAAAACTTGTTCATCCTTTGCAGAAATGTATCCAATTGGCTGGTGATTATGTGGAAAAGTGAATATTGGTAATTAAAGATCACATTCTAAGGATTATTTCTGCGTTTGATTTATTAAAATATTCCCATCCAAACCTAATTAACTAAGGTAGAGGCATTACTTTTGATTTAACATTCGTACTAACACGAATTCTTTACAGACGAATGAAAAAAACTGGTAGAAGACGTCTTCAGAGAAGATCAATTTGAATTCCGTAGAAATGTAGGAACACGCGAGGCAATTATAACCCTACGATTTGTCTTAGAAGATAGGTTATGGAAAAGCAAACCTACGTTTATAGCCGACTTGGAGGAAACTTTTTACAGTGTTGACTGGAATACTCTCTTTCGGTTTCGAAAGGTGACAGGAATCAAACACAGAAAGTGAAAGGCTATTTACTATTTGTACAGAAACCAGATGGCAGTTACAAGAGTCGAGGGGCACGAATGGGAAGCAGTGGTTGAGAAGGGAGTGAGAGAGGGTTGTAGCCTATCCCCGATGTTATTCAATCTGTATATTGAGCAAGCAGTAATGGAAACATAAGGAAAGTTTAGAGTAGGAATTAAAATCCAGGGAGAAGAGAAAAAGACCTTGATGTTTGCTAAAGACATTGTAATTGTGTCAGACACAGCAAAGGACTTTGAAGAACAGCTGAACTGAATGGACAGTAACTTGCAAGGAGGATGTAAGACGAACTTCAACAAAAGCAAAACGAGGATAATGGACTACTCGAATAAAATCAGGTGATGCTGAAGAAACTGGATTAGGGTACAAGACACTTAAAGCAGTGGATGAGTTTTGCTGTTTAGGAAACAAAATAACTGATGATGGTCGAAGTAGAGGACATAAAATGCAGACCGGCGATGGCAAGGAAAGCGTTTCTGAGAAAGAGAAATTTGTTAGCATCGAGTATAGATTTGTCAGGAAGTCTTTTCTGAAAATATTTGTATGGAATGTAGCCATGTGCGGGTGTGAAACTGACGATAAACAGTTTAGACAAGAAGAGAACAGAAGGTCTTGAAATGCGGTGCTACAGAAGAAGGCTGACGATCAGACTTGTGGATCATGGACAAATGAGGCGGTACTAAATAGAAATGGGAAGAAGAGAAATTTGTGACAACTTGACTAGAAGAAGGGATCGGGTTGGTAGGACACATTCTGAGGCATCAAGGGATCATAAATTTAGTATTTGAGGATAAAAATCGTAGAGGGAGCCCAAGAAACGAATACACTAAGCAGGTGGTGGTGGTGGTGGTTGTTGGGATGTTTAAGGGGGACTAAACAGCTAAGGTCATCAGTCCCCCATTCCAAAAACAAGCGAGACAAAGTCGCAGAGCAGATAAAACCCCAAGGAGAAGGAGACTGCCGCCCCCCCCCCCCCCCCCAGGTGCTAAAGAACACAAATTAGGCAACGAACACTACAGAAAAGAACAGTACAGACAAACACCAGACAGAAAGAAATAGAAGAAAAGAAGATGGCCGGAGACTGGTTGACTGACCACGACAACAAAGAAGGGAAAGAGTCAACCATCCGATGAGACACCAAAACAGCAACAAATATGGAGAGACGCGAGGACAAAAGACACAGAAACGGAAAAGTGCAGGACCCCCCTAAATGGATCCATAAAAAGGACTAGCACGGATAAAATGTAAAACATTGTCAGCCATGGAGGCATCGTCGCATAAAATCAAAGGCAAGGTGCCCGGGAAATTAAAAGACTGCCGAAGGGTGCGCAGTCGGGGACACTCCAATAAAATGTGGGCGACCGTCAGCCGGGACCCACACCGACACAGAGCAGGTTCTGAAGGATGCAGTTTGCTGTAGTTACCCGCAGATGAAGAGGCATGCACACGATAGAGAAGCATGGAGAGCTGCATCAAACTAGTCTGTACTGAAGACCACAACAACAACAACAGATTAACTCTTTGGAATTACGTTTCTATCAACAACTTGCATTGCCAATTCCTGTAGATTTTTCATTTTAATTTAAGAGACAAGAATTATGTACGAAAATAGGAAGTAAAAAGATTTGAAATACTGAGAACAAAAATTATATAATTTTACGGAACTTCGAACTTGTTACTGACCATTCACATCATACATGGAGCTGCTGCGACGTGAAACCACCATCCGCAAAGAGATTCAAAGGTATCTGTATATGATTACCACGTAATAATATCTCACAAATGAATCGTGGAACATGTGGCAATCCTTGCAAAAATATTTAATAACTTACGGTAATTGCTTGTAGTTCCACAAAAAGTAAAAACAAAAGTGCCCTGAATTAGCTGTTAGCTAAAGCAGTTGGCAAGGACACCATTACACTGCTTTTAATCACAAGCCCCGAAAGCCAGAGGAATTCTGGTAAAGTGTTAGCTGAAAAAAAAAAAAAATTATATCCGAACACTTACGAAAACAATAGCGTACTTGCGACTTTTGCAAGTTGGTTTTGTTTTAAATATGATTTAATGGCCAGCTGCGAAATTGTACGGTTATAAGCGTATACGCAAAAGGGAACAACGAAGTTTTATGCATCAAGTATTTTTAATGCGCAGAGAGACACTCTAAAATTTTGCTTTCACATAGTATAAAGAGAACGCATGCGCAGAGATCTGGGTAAAATCTTTAGCAGCGCTGTGATCATTAGAGACAGGAAAAATAAATCGACAGAGTTCTCCGCTGTATTTCAGTATTAATCACAAATAATTTTGAGCCACCACGGAAAAAAATTATTTAAGAACGGGCGGTCGGGGATTTGAAACCTGCTTATCCTTAACGCGATTACAGTATGGATACTTTGCCAGTTCGTTCAGTGGAAATTTTGTAACGATAAATTATTTCACTTTCTAGCACCACCATTGGCCTGATAACAGTGTTCCACAATGAAAGTTTTACATAAAGAAAACTCCCCAATCTATACCGGTATCGGTTTTGGTACTGAATTTGAAAATATTTTTTAGCTCCGTTTTCATGCTATATTAAATTTTTTACGTCCTTATTTCTCTTTTTTAGTACTCGTTTTCTCGTTATATTAAGAAAGTCAATGAAATCACATGTGAATTCTGTGTTTCACGCAGTTGTAAGATACGCACACTGAAATGTGAAGTCACGTCCTGGACCACAACCTCTCATATATCGATCGATGTGCTCCGCGTGATTATTAGGTCAATCTTTTGTTTCTAGCTGACACAGTCTGAGGTTGCTAGCCTTCCGGGGCGTTGCATTGTGTACTGTTACTTTTACGTGACTTGCTGAATTGTTATGTGGAATCATAACTGCTGTTATGCCCCGCAGATGAGTTAATAACCACAACTATTTTTGTTACATATGTGGAGGCCCAGTTTTTGGATGAAAGCGAACAGACGCAAAATTACATTGAACTTGTGAATAACCTTATATGCGCCTACGAGAAAAACACAACAAATCACTCAAAATTCACTTAATTCACTCATATATCTACTTTTTCCACGGAGACTATGGAGCATTTAGTGATGAACATTATGGGAGGTTTCACCAACAACTCAACTCACTGTAATGGAACAGCGATACCACGAAATATTCAAAGCTTCAATGTTGACAATTCTGCTGAACTTTGCAGAAAGACACGCATCTTCCCCGTAAGCGGAAAAGAGAGAACACGTGTTATGAACAACGTGGTTGTTAATAGTGTATCTTTCACTGAACTAAATTGACGGAAGCTTTTTATGTACTTAGTCTGGAATACTTTATTTTTCCACATGATTTGTGAATATGTTTGCCTTTACGATTCTGCCCTGCTCATAATACAGTGACGCACCCTTCCAAATATCTAAAGAACTAGAGCCTACCTGAAAAAAATGTGATGTATGGATTCAGCACCATTTAAATTGCATAAATTCATTCAGATATTCTAACCGTTATTGAAAGCTTTGGATAGAATATGACAAATTTATGTACTAGTATTTCAGTAAAAATATAAACTTCAACACCCTGTACCTAAAAAACTAAAGCCAATCTAGAAAAATTGACTCACATTTATGATCACTGTATCGAACTAACCCCAAAACAACTGTCAAACATTTGGTAAGTAAATGTATGTTTGGCAGTGCTACGCTTGTTAGACCATGGACCATTATAATATGTGACCAAATCAGTTTTCAATAACGTCCAAACCTCAGCTAATCTATATTTTTTTCATTTTCAGCTACAGCACACTCAAATCCATATAAATGAACTATTTTAACCATTGCGGAACACAAAGTTAAAATTTTGTTGTCTAGCGTTGTAATTAGACACTATCACGATATACACTGAAGTGCCAAAGAAACTCGTATAAGCATGCGTATTCCAATACAGAGATATGTAACCAGGCAGAATAAGGCGCAACGGTCGGCAACGCCTACATAAGACAAGTGTTAAGCGCAGTCGTTTGGTCGGTTACTGCTGCTACAGAGGCAGGTTATGAAGATTTAAGTGCGTTAGAACGTGGTGTTATAGTCGGCGCACGAGCGATGGGACACAGCATGTCCGAGGTAGCTATGAAGTGGGAATCTTCCAGTACGACCATTTCACGAGTGTACCGTGAGCACCAGGAATCCAGGGAAACATCAAATCTCCGACAACGCTGCGGCCGGAAAAAATCCTGCAAGAACAGGACCAACGATGACGAATGAGAATCGTTCAACGTGACGGAAGTGCAAGCCTTCCGCAAATTGCTGCAGCCTTCAATACTTGGACAGAAGTGTCAGCGTGCGAACCATTCAGAGAAACATAATCGATACGGGATTTCGGAGCCGAAGGACCACTAGTGTACCGTTGATGACTGCACGACACAAAGCTTTACGCCTCACGTGGGCCCGTCAACACCGACGCTGGACTATTGATGACGAAGCATGTTGCCTGGTTGACAAGATCCGTTTCAAATTGTATCGTGCGGATAGACGTGAACGGGTATGGAGACAACCTCATGAATCCATGGACCCTGCATTTTTTTTTTTTTTTTTGTGGTTTTAGGGCGCAAAACTTCTATGGTCATTAGCGCCCAGCCCGTGACGTAGAAAACAGGAAAAAAACGAAATTTAAAATCAGCAGCAATGGAAACAAAGTCAGAAAATTTGAGAAACTAAAGGCAGAAGGAATGCTTAAAAGTCCACTATAGAAAGGGGTTGGTTGTCCCCCCAAAAAAAGCTTCAAATGACTGACGTCATTTCACTGTCACTAATAAACTGTAGAACGCGGTCAGCTGAGCGCGTGTCATCTGCTAAAATCGACGATAGATCAGGCGATAGCTGTAGACGGGAGCGTAACGGATTAAAATAGGGGCATTCAATTAAAAGGTGTCTGACCGTCCACAGCTGAGAGCAGTGGGGACAGAGTGGGGGAGGATCACCGCTTAAAAGATGTCGATGACTAAAAAGACAGTGCCCTATCCGGAGTCGAGCTAAAATTACCTCCTCCCGACGACGCGTTCGGGAGGAAGAGGTCCAAGCGCAAGGAAGGGCTTTCACTTCCCGCAATTTATTGTGGGGAAGTGTTGACCAATGCGCATGCCATAAATGAGTGACTTGGCGACATAAACCGCTCCGTAGATCGGTAAACGGAAGAGACTGAAGAGCTGGTCGAGGAAGAGAGACTGCAGCCTTGGCCGCTATATCGGCCGCCTCATTTCCACAGATACCAGCGTGTCCCGGGAGCCAGAGGAACGCCACTGAGACGCCCCCCAGGTGGAGCAAGCGCAGACAGTCCTGAATCCGGTGGACCAGAGGGTGCACAGGGTAAAGAGCTTGGAGACTTAGGAGAGAGCTGAGAGAATCGGAGCAGATTACGTACTGTATCCGCTGATGGCGGCGGATGTAGTGGACAGCCTGGAGAACAGCGTAAAGCTCCGCAGTATAGACCGAACACTGGTCGGGAAGCCGAAAGTGATTTGGGGTGTCGCCAACAATATAGGCACTCCCTACACCTAACGATGTTTTCGAGCCATCGGTGTAAATAAATGTGGCTTCCGTCATTTGTGCACATAGAGCAGCAAATGCCCGACGGTAAACAAGTGTAGGGGTACCATCCTTGGGAAATTGACATAGGTCTCTGAGCAAGTCGATCCGGGGACGGTGCCAAGGCGGTGCTGTACCCCAAGTTGTCAAAAAGGTTTTAGGAAAGCGGAAGGAAAGAGAATGGAGCAGTTGACGGAAGCGGACTCCCGGGGGTAGTAGGGAGGAGGAGCGGCCTGAATACCAGACATCAAAGGAGGCGTCGAAAAAAAAGGTTATGGGCTGGATTAGCAGGCATCGAAGACAGATGGCTAGCATAACGACTCAGAAGGATTGCCCGCCGATTGGACAGCGGAGGTTCAGCAGTCTCAGCATAAAGGCTTTCCACAGGGCTGGTGTAAAAAGCTCCAGACACTAAACGTAATCCACGGTGGTGGATAGAGTCGAGTCGCCGAAGAATAGACGGCCGAGCAGAGGAGTAGACTATGCTTCCATAATCCAATTTCGAGCGCACTAAGGCGCGATAGAGGCGGAGAAGGACCACTCGGTCTGCTCCCCAAGAGGTACCATTCAGGACACGGAGGGTGGTAAGGGAACGCAGACAGCGAGCCGAAAGATAGGAAACGTGGGAGGACCAGCACAGTTTTCTGTCAAACATAAGACCCAAGAATTTAGCGACGTCGGAAAACGGAAGGTTGACAGGGCCTAGATGTAAGGAGGGCGGAAGAAACTCCTTACGTCGCCAAAAATTAACACAAACGGTCTTACTGGGAGAAAAGCTGAAGCCGGTTTCGATGCTCCACGAGTGGAGGCGATCGAGACATCCTTGAAGACGTCTTTCAAGAAGGCTGGTCCGTTGAGAGCTGTAGTACATCGCAAAATCGTCCACAAAGAGGGAGCCCGAGACATCAGGAAGGAGACAATCCATAATTGGATTAATGGCGATGGCAAACAGTACAACACTCAGCACGGAGCCCTGGGGTACCCCGTTTTCTTGGGAGAAAGTACGGGAGAGAGTAGTGTTCACCCGCACCCTAAATGTGCGCTCTGCCATAAATTCGCGAAGAAAAAGGGGCAGCCGGCCTCTAAAGCCCCAAGAGAACAGTGTACGGAGGATGCCTGTCCTCCAACAGGTATCGTACGCTCTCTCCAGATCAAAAAATATTGCTACCGTTTGGCGTTTCCGGAGAAAATTGTTCATGATATAAGTGGAGAGAGCAACAAGATGGTCAACAGCAGAACGATGCTTTCGGAATCCGCATTGGGCAGGTGTTAAAAGACTGCGGGACTCCAGCCACCAAGCTAAACGGTAATTTACCATACGCTCCAAAACCTTACAGACACTACTCGTGAGAGAAATGGGGCGATAGCTAGAGGGGAGATGTTTGTCCTTTCCAGGTTTCGGAACGGGAACGACAATAGCTTCCCGCCATCGCCTGGGAAAGGTACTGTCGGTCCAAAGTCGATTATAAAGGCGAAGGAGGTAACGCAGGCTATGGGTTGATAAATGCAGCAACATTTGGACATGGATACCATCCGGTCCTGGGGCGGAGGAGCGAGAAGAAGAGAGTGCATGTTGGAGTTCGCGCATGGAGAAAACAGTATTGTAGCTTTCGCGATTTTGAGAGGAGAAAGCAAGATGTCGCACTTCCGCTGCACGTTTCTTCGGGAGAAACGCCGGCGGGTAATTTGAAGAGCTCGAAATCTCAGCAAAGTGCTGACCCAATGAGTTAGAAATTGCGACGGGGTCCACTAAGGTATCATGCGCGACAGTGAGCCCAGAGACCGGGGAGAAACTAGGCGCGCCTGAGAACCGTCGAAGCCGACTCCAAACTTCCGAGGAGGGAGTGAAGTTGTTAAATGAGCTAGTAAAGAATTTCCAGCTTGCCTTCTTGCTATCGCGGATGACGCGACGGCATCGCGCACGGAGCTGCTTATATCGGATACAGTTGGGCAAAGTTGGATGGTGACGGAAAATGCGAAGAGCACGTCGCCGCTCACGTATTGCGTCACGGCATGCCTCGTTCCACCAAGGGACTGGAGGGCGCCGGGGCAATTCGGAGGTGCGTGGTATTGAACGTTCCGCAGCTGTGAGAATAACGTCGGTAAAATGTGTGACCTCATCGTCGACGCTGGGAAAGCGACGGTCATCGAATGTCGCTAGAGACGAAAAAAGTGTCCAATCGGCTTGGGCAAACTTCCAGCGTCGCGAGCGCATATATGGCAGTTGAGGCTGCAGTCGAAGAACACATGGAAAGTGGTCACTCGAGTGTGTATCATCAAGGGCGAACCATTCGAAGCGCCGAGCTAGCGGAACAGTACCGACCGCAAGGTCCAAATGGGATAAATTTGCCGTGGAGGCAGACAAAAATGTGGGGACCCCAGTGTTGAGGCAGACTAGATCCGCTTGGTGGAAGACGTCTAGCAATAGTGAGCCACGTGGACAAGGATGTGGAGATCCCCAAAGCGGGTGGTGGGCATTGAAGTCCCCAACCAGCAAATAGGGGGGTGGAAGCTGATCAAGAAGATGAAGGAGATCAGCTCGTGCCATTGGTGTAGACGATGGAATGTATACCGTACAAAGAGAGAACGTGTATCCAGAAAGGGAAAGACGGACGGCGACAGCTTGGAAGGAAGTGTTTAAGGGGATTGGGTGATAATGGAGAGTATCATGGAGCAGAATCATGAGTCCTCCATGGGCTGGAGTGCCTTCAACAGAGGGGAGGTCATATCGGACGGACTGAAAATGAGGGAGAACAAAGCGGTCATGGGGACGCAGCTTTGTTTCCTGAAGACAGAAGATGACCGGCGAGTAGGATCGTAAGAGGATCGACAATTCCTCCCGATTGGCGCGAATGCCGCGGATATTCCAGTGGATAATGGACATAGGGTGAACAGAAATGGAGGAACGTCACCAAGGGTGCTGTCAACTCAACGACTGCTCAGAGCTTGCGACCGACAGGATGGAATGGCATTCAGTCGAAGGCAGAAGATCCTGATCCATAGGTTGGTCAGGAGCAGCTCCTGCCACCAACGATCGGCCAGTTGACCGGCCACCAACAGTGCGCCTCGGCGACACAGAAGATGGCCGAGGGCGATTTCCGCCAGGTGGTGCTGTAGATGGGACACGCCTTGGCGGAGAAGGAGAGGAACTGTGTTTCTTCGTAGCCTTCTTGGAGGTATGTTTAGATGAAGGAGGAACCGATGGTTGTGAAGTTGCAGTACGTAAAAACTCTTCACGAGAATGCTCTTTTTTGGAAGACTTGGCGTCTGACTTTTGGGCTCGAGATTTAGCAGAACCCGACGAAGGGTGAGCCATAGAGTGGGCAGGCGAAAGAGGTGAGGTTGAACGGGCGATCTTTGCGCTGGCCGATCTGACGACCGTGGTACTAAATGTGAGATCGCAAGTCTGCGTGGCCGCCTCCTTTGTTGGCCGAGGAGAAGCAAGGACAGCGCTGTATTTTCCTTTCTGAGGCACGGTGGGCTGTCGACTGGCGAGTAACTTTCGAGCAGCAAAGGTCGACACCTTTTCCTTCACTCTTATTTCCTGGATCAGCTTTTCGTCCTTAAAAACAGGGCAATCTCGAGAGGAAGCAGCGTGGTCACCCATACAGTTGATGCAGCGAGGGGATGGAGGTGGACAAGCACCCTCATGGGCATCCCTGCCACACGTAACACATTTGGCCGGATTGGAACAGGACTGGCTGGTGTGATTGAACCGCTGACATCGATAGCAACGCGTAGGGTTCGGGACATAAGGGCGAACGGAAATTATCTCATAGCCTGCTTTGATTTTTGATGGGAGTTGAACTTTGTCAAATGTCAAGAAGACAGTGCGGGTTGGAATGATGTTCGAGTCAACCCTTTTCATAACCCGATGAACAGCGGTGACGCCCTGGTCAGACAGGTAGTGCTGAATTTCTTCGTCAGACAATCCATCGAGGGAGCGTGTATAAACGACTCCACGCGAGGAATTTAAGGTACGGTGCGGTTCCACCCGGACAGGGAAGGTGTGGAGCAGAGAAGTACGCAGCAATTTTTGAGCCTGGAGGGCACTGTGTGTTTCCAACAACAGGGTGCCATTCCGTAGTCTGGAACAAGACTTTACAGGACCCGCAATTGCGTCGACACCTTTCTGAATAATGAAAGGGTTGACCGTGGAAAAGTCGTGACCTTCGTCAGACCGAGAAACAACAAGGAACTGTGGCAACGATGGAAGAACCGTCTGTGGCTGAGACTCAGTGAACTTACGTTTGTGAGCAGACAAAGTGGAAGGTGAGGAAACCATTGCGGAAGAATCCCCCATGATTACCGGCGTCTCCGATGGCGCGCTCCTCCCTTGTGGGGGCCCTCACCGAGAGCACACCCGCCTTAGGTGATTGTTCACACCTCAGGTCACACCTCCCGACAAACGGACGGAGGGACCAATCGGCACTTTCGGAAGGTATCAGCTCGGGTAATCACCCCTCCCTGGGCCTGGCCTTTACCAGGGGGTACGTACGTGTCCTACCTGTCTACCCGGGGCGGGGAATTACGCGTTACCCCGTCACCGGCTACGCATGGAAGTGCATGGGTCGGCCTTCAGACACGCACAGGGAGGAAGAAAGAGAAAGGAAAGAAGAGAGGTCTCAAACGCCGCAGCGGAGAAAAGGGTAAAGAGAAGAGGTAAGGAAAAGAGAAGGACAAAGGAAGGATGAAGACATACAAGCAAGGAAGGCGAAGAATGCGGTACATTTACAAGCGTCCGTCTCCGGACGTAGGCACAAACCATACTCCCAGAGGGGGAGAAAGGGAAGGAAAGAGCCAGAGGTGAGGGGGGGGGGGCGAAGATGGGGGATGGGGAAGGATGCGGAAAGGGAAGGTATGCAGCCCGGAAAGGAAGGAAGGCCACATTAGCTCGGGGCCCCGTGCTCGCTACGCACGTATCCACAAAAGAGTTGTGGATCCCCTGGGGGAATGGACCCTGCATGTCAGCAGGGGATTTTTCAAGCTGGTGGAGGCTCTAATGGTGTGGCGCATGTGCGTTTGGAGTGATATGTGACCCCTGATACATCTTAGATACGACTCTTGACAGGTCACACGTACGTGACATCTTATCACCTGCATCCATTCATGTCCATTGTGCATTTTGATGGACTTAGGGAATTCCAGCAGGTCCATGAGACATCCCACACGTCCAGAATTGCTACAGAGTGGCTCCAGGAACACTATTCTGAGTTTCAACACTTCCGCTGGCCACCAATCTCTCCAGACATATTATTGAGCATATCTGGGATGCCTTGCAACGTGCTCCCTCGAACTCTTAGGGATTTATGGACAGCCCTGCAGGATTAATGGTGTCAATTCCCTCCAGCACTACTTCAGACATTAGTCGAGTCCATGCCACGCCGTGTTGCGGCACTTCTGCGTGCTCGCGGGGCCGCTACACGATATGAGGTTTGTGTACCAGTTTCTTTGGCTCTTCAGTGTGTTTCAGTTATGCCACTACCTGCTTTTAAGCAAGCGAAAAAATACATATAGTCTCTCTCCAACAGGACACCTAATAAGTAATCTTAAATCAACAAACCTGCCTTTTGCTTCAGAGTTTGTTTAGCTGCTAAGATGCAACTACAGTAACTTATTTACAAAAAGACTGTTTGGGTTAACGTCTTCTACTGGAATACCTACAAGAATAAGTGAGTGACGTTGCTGCAGGCACAGATTTATTGTATTGAATTGTATATATGAATATGATTAGATAAACCCACTGTAATTTATATATCGCAACTCTTTGCCATCACATTTGCAACTCTTTGTCACATTTCTTTTCGTTTAAGAAGAGATTAAGGTTACTCCCTTAGGATCTTACTTTTTGCCGCGACGTTGCACAACATTACCGTCTGGAATGAACAAGACGTAACTACTCTCTATCTTATATTAGGGCGCATAGCGGTTGCAAGACTCTCTCTCAAAAGGCAAACTTTTCTCATCTCCAGTCTTGTTTCCTCAAGGGTAATAATTCGCAAAGAACCGATTCCATTACAGAAATAAGCCAAGAGATTCGCCACTGTAATAAGCAGCTGTGTACGCGAGGCAGTTCCCTCTGCAAAGTTACCTAATATTCCATCATTTTTTCTAGTAATTTTTTTAATGCGTACTTACTCCGCAGGTAATTATCGCCTCTCTTAGTAAATTCAAGAAACTGCCAAAACAGGCAATGAAAAGTTACAAATAAGGTCGTTATCTCAAAGCTGTAATTTTCTGACTTGCTGAAATACTACTTCTAAAGGCTGTTGCTATAAAGCTTCTCGTAAGCACAACTAGCTTAATTTGTGCAAGATACAGAAATAGTTCAAATTAAAATACGATAACCAAAAACATTTACGGTTTCTTTTTAACCTGGCAGTTCTTTACAACGTTAACTGAACTTGGTTTTAGGCGTGAAAGTCAGTTATACACTCTTCATATCATGAAGATGAGCTGTTTCCACCGTTACAATCTTCATTCTATATATTCGACACAGCTTTATGACACTGGCTGTATTCTTCAAAAATGGTTCAAATGGCTCTGAGCACTATGGGACTTAACTTCTGAGGTCATCAGTCCCCTAGAACTTAGAACTACTTAAACCTAACTAACCTAAGGACATCACATACACCCATGCCCGAGGCAGGATTCGAACCTGCGACCGTAGCGGTCGCGCGGTTCCAGACTGTAGCGCCTAGAACCGCTCGGCCACCTCGGCCGGCGGCTGTATTCTCTTCAAGTACATTAATGAGTAGCCTGTTTTGGATTCAAGCGTTTATATTTGCTTTTAGTGGGTAACGCCCTGGCAAGGTGCCGAACAAGGTGGTGCAGACTAGCGTTCTGGAAGAGCGAGGCTGAAATCTGCGTAGTTTTATAAATTAATTAATGTGAACAGTTGGATGGATCCTTGGGAAAGAACGCATTTTTTTCCGTATCTGCTCTTCTACTCCGTTCCCAAAAACCCCGTCGTCAGAGTGCGCTAACCATTAAGGTTCCCTTTATCAACTGAGCCATCTGACCATGCAACCTATTTTCTATCAGCCACTGCTATTCCCTTTAATTTCATTAGAGAAAGTACCTGAAACCTATCCAATGCTCCAAAGTGTAAAACAAGCCAATATGAAAATTTTTGCTCAACCACCCACTTATAGTGAAAAAAACCATTAAAATTTACTCAAGGTTGTATGGGAAGTGACCATGTAACTTCACTATTCTTATTTATACTTAATCTTGATAGCTTCTAGAGATTCTTGTACAACAATTCTGCTGACGAAGGTATGAACTTCGAAGTGCGTAAATTTTAGTGTTTTTTACACAGTAAATAGGCGACTGAAACGTCATTTCAGTATTGACTAACAACCGCGAACTACCCCTTGAGGATAAAATCAATGTAAAGCAGGTCCCGAGGCATAATCGGATGTCTCCGTTGGAAGAGCACAGTCCGTGAAAGGCAAAGATTTATGTTCTGCTCCTGCTCCTAGTCTGAAAACAGTTTTTAATCGACATTGTTACCCAAAGCAACACTGATCCTGGTGAATGTAGAGCCATCGGGTGTCATGTCTTTCTACACGCCAAAATCTTATATTTTTATTTGAAATCACGAAACAGCTATTAAAACTCTTGTCTTAGCTGACCGCGCCGGTCTCGATAGACACAAGAGATCTTTGGTTGCAGCGCATCAAGCCATCTTCGTCGCAATGGATGGCTCTGCTGGTATTTTTATGCCGAAATATTTAAATGTTGAGGCAGCCGTCCAAGGCGACGAAAGCGATACTGCAACCAAACAACACAGAGCTGAAGACAGCCTCTGACCGTCGAAACTGGTCCTTATTGCCTGAATCATTTGGTAGCTGCGACTACCGCAAATAATAGTAGCTTTATCTCTCAAAGACAGTGACCTAGCCTTATAAATTTATTACAGAACGCGAAATGAGATACTCATCAATTCTACTAAACAGACGGCGCCAGGCTTCTTTTAGAGGTGTCCCATTGGTGAGCTGAGATGGGTACCTTTAGGGTGAAGGATGCTACTCCCAACAGCTACTGTCCACGGTCCTCGTTGAGCCCATGAAGTCACATAACTGACCTGCTCTCTTAAACAATACTGTCCGAAAATTTTTAGTTACTGTATCACTTTCTACTGAATTAAATAACTGGCCTAAATGTGGACGGCCGCATGGGGAGAGAGCCAAAGAATTTGTTAGTGACGATTGTAGAAATGTGATACTGTTGACTTGATCGAGTGTCCCGTCTTTCTATACGCCAAAATATTCTGTGATGTCTAGGGGAACGTCACAATGAAGACGCGCGTATTTTATACCTAATGGGCGGTGTCGCTGCCAAGCTCATTATACGCCTACAAAAACCAAACCATTAAACCAATTTCCGTGAAATCCTTCGTATTAGATTTACGACGAAGAAATCACATCGTACGTCTACAAAGCGAAGAGCTGAACCAGTTGAGAGGTATGGCGAATTACATTTGTTAGCAAATTTGTGGAACAACGGGAAGCTAACTGAAGCCTTTACTGTTAAAAGTATATTTTGTGTTCCTTGACTTGGAACACTATTTTCTTCTAGTGTAACGAGTACATCAACGACGTACATGTCTCGCAAGTAAAGTTATGTATCTACAAAATGTGTCAGTCCAGTAGCACCCGAATCGGTGATAGCTCGTTCCAGTTCTGTTGGCTGAAGAAACTTCTACCATAAGACTCCGGCAGTGAAAGGGAAGACCTGCAATTCCTGCGCCCTGGGCTGAAAATTAATGGGCTGATTTGAAGTCCAATGGTGGTCAGTATGTGGAACGAATAGGCCTTAAAGGTAAATTCTGGAGGTCAGACAGGTGCTACTCTAGAGAAGATTGCTAGTTGCTGATCCTCTTCCATCTTCCGAAAATAACACAAATACAAGCATTTCCGTGTAATCATCAATGTGCTAAAGATACTAAAATGTTTAAGACACAACATTAGAACAAAGAGAGGTGCAAACACGTGCAAGTACAGAAAGCATTGTGGGTTAGGAAGGACGATTCTAGCTCTGCCTGCGAGAAACTAAATTCCCACCTCGTGATTTATTAGTACTATTCAAAAAAATGTTCAAATGTGTGTGAAATCTTATGGGACTTAACTGCTAAGTTCATCAGTCCCTAAGCTTACATACTACTTAACCTAAATTTTCCTAAGGACACACACACACACACACACACACACACACACACACACACACACACACACACACACACACACACGCCCGAGGGAGGATTCGAACCTCCGACGGGACCAGCCGTACAGTCCATGACTGCAGCGCCCTAGACCGCTAGGCTAATCCCGCGCGGCATTAGTACTATTGATCGGTCCTCTACAAGTGTTTAAGGCCAGATGCAACCGAGAGCTTTGGTGGGATGCAATTTGATCTAAAGCCGATAATCTACTTGGGTTAAATTATGATGTTCTTTCGTAAGATATTATCCCTTTGATGTCTAATATTAACAGAGTAATATCCGAGCAGTACCTCGATGATTAATTGATAATTAAAACTGTGCTTCATATAGGAAGTGAATGGTACCTCGAACTGGAGGAAAGTTCTCAGAGTTACTCGGAAACGCCGCGAGCAGTGGAGGTAATCTTCAACTTGCCACTGAGTCTCTCCTGGGGATCTGCATTCAGCTGTAAATACGCAGACGAAGTAAAATTGCGAATCCTACGCAGATTTTAGTCTTAACTCTCTTGAAGAAAGAGGCAAGTTATTACTTAGTGCACGACTGCAATGCTATCGCCCAGCTGAATGCATGGAGGGACTGACTCTTCATTTCATTAAACTTTCCACTTCCCTCTGCAACTTGGAATTTATATCTCTAATTAAGTTCTCAAATTAGCTACCCTACGTTCCGTACCTTCTGACATATTTGACACGCAGGCCACGTTCGTGTCAGTGGAATTAGATACTTTAGAAATCATAAAAAAAGACCACTGTCAGAATAACAATAAATAAAAGAAGTCAGAAAAATGAAATCAACTGCGCTTTTCCACAGGAATAAATTTTTTGGCCGAGCACTGCACAAAACGTTCGCACAATTTTAAGATGTTTAATATTATTTACAAAAGAAAATTTCGTTAAGCCTCAAAAACGGCTTTATAATCATTACAGTTCACAAACGCATTCAATTCATTCAATTTATGTCCAACCATAGGGTAAGGATGATTATTGGTGTGGCCACGGAGGATAAAGTGGCCACTTCGCTTTACCTCTAACAGACTGCTGCAGCCTAGTGGCGGAAATTAAAGCTATTCAACGAGACTTCTTTGGTTTTGGGGGCAAGTATGGTGGCGACAACTGCGCGCTTCTTTGCAGTGAAATATTTTTCATTTTCTTTGCGTCTAATTTGTAGCAAGTGAGAAATTCATATTCTCTCTCTCTCTCACACACACACACTGACAGTTACTTGCCACAATTGTGGTAAAATGTTATATGTTTGCCTTCGAAACCTCGTTTTTATTATCTGTCTTCGTTACGTATTCAGTTTTCAGACAACATTCAACGTAATAGCGTTCAGTGTGGCATAGCGGCCCGTAGCCTGGCAAGGCACAGTAACTAAGTGGCCACTTTGCCCGAAATGTCATATTTTGCAATGTATTTACCTTGTTTCAAAACAATGTGATTGATAACAGTACTTCATAAATTAAGTCCATTAAGGAATTAGTGAATTAACAACTTGATAAAAAGCTATGTTTTGTTATTATTAAAGGTTTGCGAGTTAAGATGCGTTCAAATTATTTAAGAAAGTCACCACATCATCATGGGGTTTCCAAGCTATGCAACAGGCACTGGTCACTGTAAGAAAAGATGTCGTTTGCTGTAGCAGCCAAATTATTCAGCGTCTCAAGAAACACACCAGGAGGAGTTCTTAAAATACGTGATGTGCGTTCAGCCATGACTAAGCGGAAGAACTTCTTAATCACTTATTTGACGTAGAACGAAGATATTATGACAAATCAATAACTGATTTACGCCCTTTGGCATTTCAGCTTGCTACGAGGAATAATCTACCACACCCATTCAACAAAGAGAAAAAGACGGTAGGTGCGGATTGGGCGACAAAGTTTAGGAAGAGAGATTTATATATAAACCTTAGAAAACCAGACTTCACTTCAAGTCTTATTTTTCCTTTTATGTCTCTTGCCACTTTCTCTACCTAGGGGGCAAAGTGGCCATTTTGCAGACTTCCACTTAAGCAAACTTTTCTACTACAAAAGGATGATTTAAGTAATGATACACCTGTTTATAAACAGATTATACAGATATATTCCATATGCTTATCTGTGATACTGTGTCATAGAGAAACAACATTTTCCTTACGGTGGCCACTTTATCCAGCTTTTCCCTACCTTTCTTTTTCAAATTTATTTATTGAAGTTATATTACATGGGCTGCTTTCTTGCTGCTACCAGTAGGGCGTATATTACGGCATTGCGGTGAAAATTCATCCTACAGGCCGCAGGGCCAACATGTGATCCTTAACTCAATAGCGATGGTTTGATGCTGGAGTCGTAGGGTCGGATCGCATACACTTACATTCATCCATCTTCTTACCATTTCATCTGTGTAGACTACTAATTAACGACCTTGATCCCACTGACGCACTTGGTTCATGGGCTTTATTTTACAAATAGCAGTTATTAATTACACCTCGTTGCAAGTCCTCAAGCAACAGTTTGATTGGACTACGCCAAATGTTTAGATTACTCAAACTGATCCTAAAATACCTAATTACCATAGTAAATCGCAACCTTGCTGGGCCTTAGACATGTCAGAAGTTTGTCAGTACCATTCGTGTTCTATTTCATTCGTTCTTATAGTATTACACTAATTTGATTGGGGGGGGGGGGGGGGGAGAGAGAAGTGATCCACTACGTTCCTGTATGAAAAAATAACTGAAAACAGTTCCGTCATTTCGAAATTTACAATTTTTGTTCCCATGTCGTCTGTACCTCCGTCCCAATTTCTGTGCCACCGGACTTATGTTGTGATCTGTTGTCATTTTAGGCCGAGGGCTTACAGCTGATATGATGCAGTAGCACTGTATTTCAGGTAGCAGAGACCATTCGGATTAACATCTGCCTATCTACGGTTCTTTTAATAATTTAGTAGTGCTGTTCGTATCCGTACAATGCTTGTCTCGTGGTATGTGTAATTATTTCATGAGCTTCAAATGTTTCTAGAATTTTGCCTGTTATTCGCTTGCATTTAAGACGAAGATCGCTGAATTCTACTCCCTGGAATTAACTGTTTGTTACTACTGTTTGAAATGTGAGATGCTCGCTGTTATTCAGTTTGCTGAAAACGTAGGTTTTTATATACATGGCTTTTACACAATATCATGAGCACGGACCTCGATATCACTACGAACACTTGACTGGCATCAAAGTTACTCGAATGCAAAGCTTGTGCAGTCGCTTGGATTTGTAACCCAGGTCTGCGCAGATAAACTGTATCCTGCGTCTCACTAGACTAGTGACAGATGGTAGAATTACTTTGAAATATCCTTGCGGCAAATAACTCTTGCAGAAGTTTGAAATGATAGATGCCCCTTACGCACAGGCACATTTGTGAATGGAAAAGACTCACGAAATGCGACATGATTTATTCGGGTAAGCACAATGAGTACGTGGCCCCAATACAAATACCTTAGACTGGATGGAGAAGTTATCTTGTCGCATATATTTCAACGAACTTGCGGCAGGAAGGAGCTATGTATAGGTGGAGGTTGGCGATTCTGTAAGGACACTCAGTAAAAAGGATAAGGGGGTCAATCAGATCAAGTAACAATTTTTCGATGTTGAAAAGTTTATACTTTAAGAGAAGACAACAAATTCTCCTTAGTACAAGGGACCTCCGTCTCTGCAAACTCGATGGGATACACAAGTTTATGGGTTACTATATTTTACACATTTTCATTAACTGATGTCTTAAGGGATAATATTCCGGAAATACTCAATTAGGCATAAGGGGCTCACTGCAGAAAAGATATTAGCATTATATATGGGATTCACACACGTACATCTTGCGCACAGCTCTTTAACCTGCTTGAAACGTTAATCACCGCCTCACAGTACACTTTTTCACTTAAGAAATTTGTTATCAACAATACACATGAGAGAGTAACAGATATTCACAAGAACAACAATAGAAGGAAAAAATTATCCACATTACATTTTAATGAATTTAAGTCCGCACCTCGTGGTCGTGCGGTAGCGTTCTCGCTTCCCACGCCCGGGTTCCCGGGTTCGATTCCCGGCGGGGTCAGGGATTTTCTCTGCCTCGTGATGACTGGGTGATGTGTGATGTCCTTAGGTTAGTTAGGTTTAAGTAGTTCTAAGTTCTAGGGGACTGATGACCATAGATGTTAAGTCCCATAGTGCTCAGAGCCATTTGAACCATTTTTTGAATGAATCTAACTTTTGCATAGAATGGAGTGAAATACGGTGTCATGAAACTGTGACTATCTATCCACAGAAATAAATTGTACGACAGCACAACTGTTTTCAAATGTAATTAAAGATTGTTCTCCTCAACTCGTTCTATACCATAAAGATATTATGGAATAGAATTAATTAGTAATTTATATAGACAAAAAAAACAGTAGATGGCAAGTATGTAGCCAGCTACATATTTTTCTCTTTGTTCGTTCTGTCGACACGTTCTACGTTTATAACACAGACAATAGATAACATGGACTGCGAAAGACGTAATTTTACTGAAACCAACATCTAAGTCACGTGACTCGGGGCACAAATCCGATCATGTCATTAAGCATTTATAGTGCACAATTTGTGCACATTTTTGCAAATTTTGTTGTTTCTACTAGATTCAGAAATAAAGACCTTCACATATGCTCAGATTAGATAGTTGTTTTGTATTCTACAGATAAAGTAAAGTGACGAATATCTCGGGTGTATAAGTCAATTGCTTTAAAATACTTGCAGAGGTATTTTCATAAGTAAGTCCGGATGTTGGTCCTTGGATGTAAAAGTTTGTGAATGACTAAGATTTTGAGGCGATACATAGTTAATATCTAGCTCACTATACCAGCATTAGCTACGTTTAGTAATATATTACGCTTCCTATCATGATATCGTGTCGATATCTGTTCTGGATTAAGCAGTAGTCAGATGTGTTTATTTTGTGTAAATACCTGATATTATGCACATAAACGAATTTCATTTTTTACAAGAGCTTACTAAAGCATTTCATAATAAACGTTCTTGTGGAATCGATAAAAACTAATCCTGCGTCCGAAATTGTTATTTCGTTTTCCACTTCTGTGGAAGCAGCGAACTACAAGACTTCACAGTGAAACTAAAAAGAATTCACTAAATAACAATCATTCTGTCGCTCATAGAAGAGCTGTCAATACGTTTTAACTTCACCACATGTAATAACGGTAACCACTGTTTTATTATCGGGAATTTCGGAGAAACTACGATAACTGCGCTACTACATGTGTAATAGTAGTACTACAGTTCGTTGAATTGTCAAAATCAGTGCTGTAAAAGAAACATTGTAGCTGTCAGCTCCACTTCACACAGCAGGTAATAACTGGAACTGCTTTCTGCACCGAGTCACGTGACTTAGATGTTGGTTTCAAGCGGTAACACGGCAGATAGGGACATGCGCGGTCAATGTTAATATGGTCTATGGTTCATAACGAGTGTCGTTGAGTATGGTCTGTGGAACACGTAACTAATTGAGCAAACAATTAACGAGATCCACAAACGTTTTAAAGACGCTGAGAAGACTCCATTTTACGTCCCCCCCCCCCCCAACACACACACACACACACACACACACACACACACACAAACGAAACACCAACGAGACATAGTATCTCGAAAAACACTAAGTTGCCGTTCCACAAGCGATGACAATCTATTTCCTGAATAAAAAGTATTTAGTTACCTTTCCAATACTTTTTTAGTATACGTCCTCTCACACTATCAGATAGATGGACACTTCGGGAATTCTAACAGGAATACAGGAAGAATGTGAGAGAACAATCTGATGAAATACTTTAGAAATAAGGTGTAAATTGCGTTGCGGTATTTCAATTCTTTGCTTTGTGAAAATATGACTTTTCGGCCTGCAAAAATTAATCAAAGTCACCTGCAAAAATTAACCAAAGTCACAGAGCTTCAACCTCTAGACTAAGACTTCTTTAAAACGAAACGTCCAAATAGGAAGGAACAAACTATCAAAGTAAATATCATTACGTAGGTTCGATCTTCACAGATTAATAGTGCACCTTTACAGTTTCTGAAGTTTGTGTTTCAAACCTCTATTCAGCTGCTATAGACAATTTCAGAGGAGCCGTAAGGGTTTAACAACTGCCTAAGACATATCTGTACTTTCAGGCAATGGCTTCGAACAAGGTGATTTCATCTAATATACAGGGTGTTACAAAAAGGTACGGCCAAACTTTCAGGAAACATTCCTCACACACAAAGAAAGAAAATATGTTATGTAGACATGTGTCCGGAAACGCTTACTTTCCATGTTAAGGTACGTTTACACTGGGATACATGTATCGCGACATGTATGAGCGACATGTCAATTTGACATGTCGCGATACATCACCTCATACAAAAATTCACGGAACTTGTATGCGGACCCTCGAGCTCATACATGTCGCGTATACATTTTGTATATCGCTTTTTGGCCATATACGCGACATGTATGAGCGACATTTGAAGAACTCGCGCATGCGCAGTACTATCATTTCCTGTCGCCTTGTCGACTGCCGCTTATTTCGACGATTAGCGTATGCGTAGTACCAGGCTCTTTGGCGGCTGTTTGAGTTTTGAAGGTGCCGACTGTCGTTTCGACGTTAATGTATCTGCATAGAATATCAAAAAGTGCCATATGCAACATTATTCTTCGTGTTTGAGAGGCCATTGTGCAAGTTTTATCCCAATAAGTGAAGGTAAAAGTTTTATATATATCAGAGTATGTAATACACTATATAATTTTTTCATGCATCTGGCACGTATATCAATGTTTTGCTGTTATTCCGGCGGCCTCGCGTGATAATGTTGACAACGGATGCCGACAATCGTGTGTGAGACGTTGGCATTAGCTATCGCGCGACAATGCAAATGTTTTGTCATGAAATCTTCGTTTTACGAGGAATCCCCAGTGGCTAAAAAACGGATTGTTACTGCCAACTGATCCTCTGGTGGAATCGCTTCCCGAAAGTTTGTGTTGGTTTTGGACACAAGAGGAGCCAAAAGTGATAACAAACCGCGGAAATCCTCCATACTCATCCTAACATAATTTCTAAAATATGCGCCATCCTCTAGCGTTAATTCGCGAGAAACTATCTGTGCCACCATCTACGCTTCCTCTGCCTTTTCTTCTTATCATCTTCCAAAAGAGCAAGTGTACCAGCACATAAAAATGTGAAAACTTCCAAATCGTCGTCGGAAGCTATCGCACAGTGATACATATCAACCAGTGTAAACGCACGCTCATACATGTATGAGGTTGATACTTGTCAACTCATACAAGTCGCGATACATGTCGCAAAGTCGCATATACATGTATCTCATACATGTGCCGATACAAATCGCAGTGTAAACGCACCTTTAGAGCTCATTTTATTACTTCTCTTCAAATCACATTAATCATGGAATGGAAACAAACAGCAACAGAACGTACCAGCGTGACTTCAAACACTTTGTTACAGGAAATGTTCAAAATGTCCTCCGTTAGCGAGGATACATGCATCCACCCTCCGTCGCATGGAATCCCTGATGCGCTGATGCAGCCCTGGAGAATGGCGTATTGTATCACAGCCGTCCACAATACGAGCACGAAAAGTCTCTACATTTGGTACCGGGGATGCGTAGACAAGAGCTTTCAAATGCCCCCATAAATGAAAGTCAAGAGGGTTGAGGTCAGGAGAGCGTGGAGGCCATGGAATTGGTTCGCCTCTACCAACTAAAATGAGCTCTAACATGGAAATTAAGCGTTTCCGGACACATGTCCACATAACACCTTTTCTTTATTTGTGTGTGAGGAATGTTTCCCGAAAGTTTGGCCGTACCTTTTTGTAACAACCTGTATAAGTAATGGTTCAAATGGCTCTGAGCACTATGGGACTCAACTGCTGAGGTCATTAGTCCCCTAGAACTTAGAACTAGTTAAACCTAACTAACCTAAGGACATCACAAACATCCATGCCCGAGGCAGGATTCGAACCTGCGACCGTAGCGGTCTTGCGGTTCCAGACTGCAGCGCCTTTAACCGCACGGCCACTTCGGCCGGCTATAAGTAATGGAAAGTCCAGAATTTCTGCGAACATACAGTTTCCGGCAAGTGTCTGTAACAACACATTGATCAGGTCTTCAAAATGTTCCGCCGATTGGTATACGGAGATTGGTACATCCATACAACAGTCTCTTTATCGCTTTATTCAATTCAATCAATGGCTCTGGCTCTGAGCACTATGGGACTTAACATCTAGGTCATCAGTCCCGTAGAACTTAGGGTCATCAGTCCCGTAGAACTTAGGGTCATCAGTCCCGTAGAACTTAGGGTCATCAGTCCCGTAGAACTTAGGGTCATCAGTCCCGTAGAACTTAGGGTCATCAGTCCCGTAGAACTTAGGGTCATCAGTCCCGTAGAACTTAGGGTCATCAGTCCCGTAGAACTTAGGGTCATCAGTCCCGTAGAACTTAGGGTCATCAGTCCCGTAGAACTTAGGGTCATCAGTCCCGTAGAACTTAGGGTCATCAGTCCCGTAGAACTTAGGGTCATCAGTCCCGTAGAACTTAGGGTCATCAGTCCCGTAGAACTTAGGGTCATCAGTCCCGTAGAACTTAGGGTCATCAGTCCCGTAGAACTTAGGGTCATCAGTCCCGTAGAACTTAGGGTCATCAGTCCCGTAGAACTTAGAACTACTTAAACCTAACTAACCTAAGGACATCACACACATCCATGCCCGAGGCAGGATTCGAACCTGCGACCGAAGCGGTCGCGCGGTTCCAGACTGAAGCGCCTAGAACCGCTCGGCCACCGCGGCCGGCGTCAATCAATATATTCCAACGCTGATACTACGTAGATTTTGTATGATAACACTATCGAGCATCTGAGAGCCAATAACGTGTGGTCAATTGAAATTATACAGTGCAAAACGAAAACCTGTTTCGCAATTTGTAAACTGCTAATGTACCTTACCAAAGCAAATGTAGTCTGCGCGAGAGCAGCAACGAAACAACTATAACCACACACATTAAAACATAGGGTTTCGTTCGACAGCCGACACCGGAGTTGACTCAAATTAGAACACACGAGGCTCTCCGGACCTTGTTTCATTATTTCCACCAAGAAAAAGTTCCCGGAGGAAATAGGGATCGAACAGTGGGTTTAGTGTGGTGCTCAACACAGTCCTAATCTCACAAACATAAGGCTACAATATTACAAAAATAAAAGGATTGTTTCACTATGTCGTCATGATGGGCGCGATTTAATATTGTTGCGATATTGGCTTTACCTAATGCACTAAGATCAAGCATATTGTTTATATATGTTTATGGTTTCCGCTAAGTTCTTTTTAATTACTGCGTTACTATGTGCTTCATCTTTCACTCCCCACTAACCCATACACCACAGTTGCCGAATAACGTGTAAAGTAAGAAAGTGCACCGCTAACATCACATCTACAGATCCAACTATTTTGTTACAATTTCATGCTAAATTTCTATATGTACTCGCTTATTTACCACCTGCTATAGACTTGTAACTAAGTTGTAGATATTAATTTTACATAGCCTACATAAATTGAACTATTTGAGAATATTCTAATTTTACAATTAGTAATTCAACATTACGAGGAATAAGGAATAAAATAAAATGAAAAAATGAGGCGGTAACAGTGGTATTCGAACCCAAGCGGACGAATTGCCAGTCTATGCATTTGACCACTGCACCACACTATCCCTACGTCAGCTGCAGCAACAAAATCCTTCATACTCAACGCACAAATCGCTAGAGAGTGCTTTGTCTTTCCCAAGGTCTATTGAGGAGAAATAGTCTAAGAACTTGAAAGCGGCATCTACCTGCATTTACTCTACCGATTTGAGGCAAATCTGTGATTCCTATATAAGGCACTCCCCTTGCTGCAATTAAATTTGGAGCATGTATTTATTTATTTAACCTGATTAGGGCCTTCAAGCCCTCTCTTACATAGAACCAGGATTTCACAAATGAAGTAACTTTTCTAAATCATAGTTACCTCAAAAATAATTTTAATATGACAACTAGTATTAATGTCTACCTAACACTCTAAATCTTACTTTCTCCTCAAAACATCTACTGGAAAAGGGCCTCTCTGGCAGCTCATCTACAGACTTCGCCATGTCGCTTGCACAGTGCTTAGAAACACTTTCAAATAAAAATACTGACCTGCTGCAGTGAGCAACGTAGCACTCTCAGTGTCGACAAGGATGATGTCACATCAGAGTATGCACAGTGAAACAGAAAGCTGAGTCCCTTCTCTGATTTGATCGCAGCGTGGCTATCATTTCAGTGCTCGACGATGGTTTCTAGTTGCAGCGGAGTGTGCAACAAAACATGTTTACATCCTTTTTTATTGGATACCAACACGCATCTGAAGAGAAATGGCGCAATTTTGTGAGATTTCCGGCTTGCATTCGAAGAGAAATGGCACAGTTTTTGCATGGGTGGGTACTATGTTACAACAAAGGAATTCAAGAGTCAAAACTTCCAAAACGGAATGCAACTTCAAAAACGTTAAAAACAAATGTTTTGAAAGAGCACAGAGAAACTGTGCGATTGTGAAACTGTTGCGTTCATTTGTTGCAGCTTATGTGACGAACTATTACGTTTTCATCATTTCCTTGGGAGTGATCACATTCACATTCATACGAAAACGTAAGTCGGGCAAGGAGGCATATCTCTCTCACTCACCAGGCGTACAAATTACGTGTGTCGATAAGAGATTCCCGTCACATGACACGTACTGTCACTATTGCCCTGTATGACATATCAGACTACGTGTTTTCTGGTGGAGGATTCGGTTGACTTTTAGCCTTGTCATCAAACTTTACGGTTCCTATTCAAAAGTCACTTTATTTCGGCTGCTATAAAGTAGTGTAGAATCAAATGTCATTGTAGGTCCCTACCTTACACCTCGCTGTTACAAACGGAAGTTACACCACGACACAGACACAAATTTTAATACAGTGGAAAAAAGGGCGGCACGGGGGAGTTTTAAACACGGGTCGCCCGCTTGGCAGTCCAACACTGACACTTAATCACGACGCCACTGCTCTCCAATGGTGCGCCGGCCGGTGTGACCGAGCGGTCCTAGGCGCTAGTCTGGAACCGCGCGATCGCTACGATCGCAGGTTCGAATCCTGCCTCGGGCATGGATGTGTGTGATGTCCTTAGGTTAGTTAGGTTTCAGTAGTTCTAAGTTGTAGGGGACTGATGACCTCAGATGTTAAGACCCATAGTGCTTCTAGCCATTTCTCCAATGGTGCTCCATATAGTACTTCGTGTCCTTTGACGTTTAAAGTTTGTATTTTGCTTTTTTTCCCCACAGTTCAGTACACCTTGTTTTCATGTTCTAACAGCGTTCAGTTTTTGACGGGCTGTCCACTAAATCTGTGGTTGGTGCGCGACAGGGAGTTTCCTTGCAACACTTAAATTTTGGGCTATGTTCAACTGAAAAATTTGTAACACTTAGGAATCTTGCAGCAGACTTCCTCGAAAACAAATATTTTTTTCAAAATTTTACAATATAAAGTGTCTGAGTAGATTAAAATATTTTCAAAAGGTGATCAATGTAACCCCCCCCCCCCCCCCACACACACACACACACATTGCGAGGGTTAAAGAAGGCCAACATTTGAACATCTGCGAATCTGCGATCCAGTTTTTAAAAGATTAATGCAATTTCAGAAATAAAAGGAGACCCGCTGAGGATGACAGTTTTTGACAGACTGTCTGTGTAAGGTATAAAAAAGGAAAAAAACTTTGTTTCGCAAAACGCAGAGTTTTAAAAACCCAGATTTATAGTTGTTGGTGACTTCAATTTACCCTAGATAAGTTGGCGAAAATACATGTCTAAATCCGAAGGTAGGCAACATCATCCGAAGTTGTGCTAAAAGCATTCTCTGAAAATTATTTCGAGCAATTAGTTCATGAGCCCACTCGCATAGCAACAAATAATCCTGAGCTAATAACGAGCATCAAAGAAGATACAGGGATTAGTGAACACAGGGCTGACCTAGCCAGACAGAGTACCGTAACTCTCAAATCCACTAAAAATAAAAGTATATACATATTAAAAAACAATTAGCTTTACACCTTAATGAGAGACAATCTCCACTCCTTCCAAATTAACACTGTAAGTGCACACCAGATGCGGCTTGAATTCAAAGAAATACTGTAGACAGCAACTGAGACATCTATACCAAATAAATTAACAAATGACAGCTGATCTTCCATGGTTCACAAAACAGTTCCGAACACTGTTGCTGAAAAAACGACAAAAGCATGCCAAATTTAAACGATCGAAAGATTGGCGATCTTATACAGAAGCTAGAAATTTAGCGCGGACTTCCAATGCGAGATGCTTATAATAGTTCCCATAACTAAACTGTCTCGAAACCTGGCAGAAAATCCAAACTGATTCTGGTCGTACGCTAAGTATGCTAGCGGAACGACAAAATCAATGCCTTTTCTGCGCGATAGTAATGGAAACATATCGATGACTGTGCTGCTAAAGCAGAGCTACTAAACACGGCTTTCCGAAATTCTTTCACCAAAGAAGACGAAGTAAATATTCCAGAATTCGAATCAAGAACAGCTGCCAACATGAGTAAGTTAGACGTAGATATCCTCGGTGTAGTGAAGCAACTTAAATCGCTTAATAAAAGCATGTCTTCCGGTCCAGACCAGGCAGTATAGCAATTAGGTTTCTTTCAGAGTATGTTGATGTAGTAGCTCCATACTTAGCAAACGCATACAACTGCTCGTTCGACAAAAGATCTGTACTAAAGACTGGAAAGTTGCACAGGTCACCCAATATTCACGAAAGGTAGGGTAATCCACTAAATTAAAGGCCATGTCATTACTGTCGACATGCAGCAGGATTTTGAAACACACATTGTTTCGAACATTACGAGTTACCTCGAAGAGAAAGGTCAGTTGGGTCACTGTCGACACGGATTTAGGAAACTTCGTTCTTGTTAAACACACCTAGCCCACTAATCACACAAAGGATTTCAAATTGATTCCATATTTCTAGATTTCCAGAAGGCTTTAGGTACCGCATCTCACAAGCGGCTAGTAGTCAAATTGCGTGATTACGGAATATCGTCTCAATTAAGCGACGGCATTTATGATTTCCTGTCAGAAGGGTCATAGTTCGTAGTAAGTGACGGAAAGTTATGGAGTAAAACAGTTAATTCTTGCGTTCCCAATTACATAAATGATTTAGTAGTCAATCTGAGCAGCCATCGTAGGCTGTTTTCAGATGATGCTGACGTTTAGTCTAGTCAAGTCATCAGAAGAGCACACCCCCTGGAAAACAATTTTGATAAGATGTTTGTATGATGCGAAAATTGGCTATTGACACTAAATAATAGAAAGTGTAAGGTCGTCCACGTGAGTGCTAAAAGAAATCCGTTAAAGTACGGTTACACGATAAATCAATCAAGTCTACAGGCCGTAAATTCAACTAAATACCATTACAATTACGAACAACTTAAAATGGAAAGAACGCAGAAATTATTGTGGGGTAGGCGAATCAAAGACTGCGTATATTGGCAGAACGCTTGGAAGAGGCAACAGAGCTACTGAAGAGACCACCTACACAACGCTTATAGGTCCTCTATTGGAACACTGCAGAGCAGTGTGGGATCCTGCAGATAGGATTAACGGATTACATCGTGGAAATTCCAAGAAGGGTAGCTTGTTCTGTACTATCGAGAAATGGGGGGGGAGAGAGAGTCACGGACATGATACAGGATTCGGGGTGGACATCATTTTAAAAAAGGCGTTTCTCAATCACCAACTTTCTCCTCTGAATGCGAAAATATTTTGTTGAGATCGTGCTACACAGGAAGAAATCATCAAAATAAGTGAATTCAAAACTCGCACGGAAAGATATGGGTATCCGTTTTTTACCCCGCGCGCACTTGGAGAGTAGAACAATAGGATTATTGTGGAGGTGGCTCGGTGAACAGTCAGACAGGTGATCTGCAGGGTAGCCATGTAGATGCGGATTTAATTGGCAAACATGGAAAAATGGCAACACAAAATTCCAAGGAAGCAAAATTTTGTACATGACTGCACGTTCAGAGACCGTCAATAGTTACAATTAAAAGAAAACAGCCCTCGGTCACTAATTTATAACGAATTAACCGGGTTTCAACACTGCTAGGAGTGTCCTCTTCAGACAGGTTGTAAACGTTTACAACCTGTACCACGCAACTAACGAGCAGCCCTTAGTGGCTCGCCATCACAGTTTTTTTTATCTTAAATATCTCAGTGACTAATGCCCTTTTGGCATATATATTATTTTATAAGTGACATAAGTACTGCCAGTCTTTCACGATAATTCCGTACTTATAATTTGTATCATACGTTTTTAGCCATAATTCTGTGACCATGATATAGACCACTCTTTGGTTTAAATTCTGAGGAAGACACTCCTAGCAGTGTTGAAACTCGATTAATTCGTTAAAAATTAGTGACCGAGGGCTGTTCTCTTTTAATTGATTCCAAGGAAGGGTAACAGGCACGTTTAAAATCATCTCCATACTGTATCCAGTCGCTTCAACTCGACCGAACAGACTGCCATCAGTACTATGCGTTTAAGCAGCTTCGCAGCAAAGCAGACCTGTGTAGAATTGTTACATTTTCAGAGCTTAAATAAGGATGTTATTTCGCGGTATTTTGGCTAGGGAGACTACTCACTGCAAATAAAAAGTGTCAAGCACTGCATTATGCATTAGCTCTAGAAGCTTCAATGAAATAGAATTAGACCTACAAGTTGTTTTTCATCGTTGTAGCCGAACGACTCCCGACTTACCGCTTTCCCGCCTTTTGAGTCTTTCTACATGGTGTGTGAAAGAGTAGCGAGATTCAAACTCCTCTTAAGATATGCCATGGTTTTTCAAATGACTTGTGCGACGTACGGGGAGGTTACTTTAGGGAGGCCATGCAATATCCCTTTCGACTAATCTTGTCCGCCTCTGTTGGTGCTCTATTTCTTTTGAGCTCGATGAACACAGAAAGTTAGTCTCGTTATGCCGTGGCTGTAGAATTGACAGAAATTTTCACCTATGACCCTTGACAGTGCACTGGAGCACCACCACTGCACAACATCATCGGTTTATCTCAACGACGTCTCTGTGACGACTATGCGCAACGCCCGCAAGTACGAGCTATTAAGACGGCGCTCTGCGCGTCACCGGGCCTCAGGCACGTTCGTCAGATAAAATGACTCGCCAGAAACAACGAACCTGCACGTTGCATGGTTGACGACTGCAGAGGCGTCTGCTGCTCTGACGAGTTACACTCCACAGGCTGGTGCGCGCGTGTTTCGCGTTCATCACAAACCACTGCGAAGTTAAATGTTGGTGGCGATGAGAGGTAGTCAAATCGTGGGATCGGGCTGTTTGGACCTGCACAGGAGAGACCGATGGCCTTTGCACCGGATTAGATTATAAAACTAAGTGTCTAATGGAGCGGCCGTTGCAATTTTTAGATCTGGCGGTGGCTACAAAGCTTAAATCGATTATAAATTTTAATAAGATACATCTGACCAAGACACTGACTGGTAGGAAATCGCCTAACTGAACTTGTTCCAGCACCCTCTAAGTTCTCGTCGCGTACAGCACAGAATTTGCACATAAATTTTCTACTTTTAACCACAGTTTACCGTAGATCCCTTGAGCAGAAAACTGTTCCCAAATATTCGAAACACAGCTATTGGAAAAGAGTAAAGGTCACGCCTTTGAAGGAAAAAAGGCGCAGAATTGGTGCACGATACAACCATCCTGCGTCACTCAACTACTTGCATTTCAGGCAAACTGACCCGAGTGAAACAAAATAAACGTGTATGTGGCACACAGCTTCGATTCTAAAAATACTAGTCACGCCTGTAATTTCATATGAAATAATCGTATTGCTGGGGTTGGAAGCTTTTACCGAGCGAGGTGGCGCATTGGTTGGCACACTCAACCCGGGACGACGCGGTTAAAAACCGCGTTCGGTCATCCAGATATGTCACCCGTGATTTCCCTACGTTGCATCACGGCAAATGACGGGATTGTTCCTTTGAAAGGGTCCACCCGATTTCTTTCCCTATTCTCTCAAAATGCGAGCTGGTGCTGCTCCTCTAATGACCTCGTTGTCGACGAGACGTTATATCTTACTCTTCCTTCCTTGGAATATTGTGTTGCCATTTTTACATGTTTGTAAATTACATATGGGTTCTGAAAACTGCCTTATGCAAAATACAATGTTTTTCCTTTTTTCATATTTTATCCAAGCCTGTGTCGACACCGATGTGTGTCATCCTCAGTAGATCTCGTTTTATTTCTGAAACTGCATTAACTTTAAAGACTGGATCGCGAAGATGGCCGTTCTTTAACCCTCGCAGGGGGAGGGCGGGGTATTTTATGTCCACCTTTTTACACCCGCACTCACCTCCTTAGTAGTAGGCCTACATGTTACTGAAAAATGCTTTGGTGTCGCTACGGTTAATGTGTTTTATTGCTGACAACAGTTTCTGGAATGAAACGAGACAAACTAAAGATCACTGATACGTGTCGAAAAATGTTCGGTTACAGAATAAACGTAGGAAAAAATACTTTTTCAGAAGACGCAGTTTTAAGACCCTGAACTTCATATGGCTGTTTATTTAGTACATGGGAAGTGGGTCAAAAATGCACCAGTCTTTGGCGTCTGAGCCAAGTTATTGTATTACATTTGGGGCTGATAACCAAGGGTGTAAGCAGCACAAAAGGCGACAAACTTTTTTACAGCATGAAATACATGTCAGTAAGTACTCTTTGGGAATAGTAATGAATAAACCTGCCTAGTTTACTATGTATCAGCAACACCACCAGTTATGGTATGATGAATATTTATACCACTGAATCAGAAGGAAAATAATAATGACATAATCTATTTACCTCCAAATCCTCGTCCAAAACGAGTCTGTGTACCGTGTATAACGATCTAGTAGTCAACTTAACATTAAATCATAACTTACTTCGTTTTGTCCTTACGAAATGGCTATAAAGGAACGCGCTAATCATGGAATTGTTTAGTGAGATATCCATTTTGTTAAGACAATAAATTTCATTTAAAAACGTTAAACCATCCTCTGAAAAACAAACAAATTAAGTTTTAAGGCGCATGGTGTTAAAAGAGGATTATTCGAACAGCAACAGTAGTGGAGTCGAAGAAAACAGTTTAAAGAATAAACAGAGAAGCCCTCTACGTGACGATGCAGTAACATGTGAAAAATAAAAACTGGTTAGGGACGTAAGGATTCAGCCTGATAACAGTTGGAAAGAAGAAGATGGGGGGGGGGAGCGGAAGCGGTGGCCTTGTTGGAGCAGTCGTGGCAGCATTCCTCGGAAGTAATTTAGGTACACTAGAGAAAACCTTCATTTGGACAGTGAGATGGGGATTTAAATCTCACTTCTGGTGCATGCTACTTCGGTGTTTTTGCTGAGAGCATCTCTTCGCTTTGTATAAATAGGAAAGGAGGGTCGCAAGTGCAACATATTGGCTACAAGAACAATAAAACAGAAGACTAACAACAAAATAAAAGCCCTTCAGCTCCAGCTTCAGCCGAGCCCAAAAGGCACGAGTTCGAATTGGCTTTCCACAAGAACCGTCCCAGTATTTACCTTAAGCGAATTAGGAAAACCACGGAAAACCTAAACCTGTATAACTGGATGGGGAACTGAACCCTGTCCTGCCTGATACGAGTGTGTCATACCACTGCGCTACCTGTGGGACAAACAGGATGACAGCGACGAAACGAACCACCATTTAATGGTCAATACGCAACATCTGCTACAGCATTCCACATAGCGTTATGTTTTCAAGGTCTGACTTTGGTTTCTATCTATAGCACTGGCTTTGCTTTTTATGTTGATGACACAGACGTGTAGCAACCGATTTGTAACGACAGTATAGCATAATATCGTTACGACAAGAAAACACAGCGGTAAAATAAGAAAACAAACTGATGCTATAACTGAGAAATCTTGGCGGTGACTTCCAACATCCGATCTTATCCATGCACTTGACATATTTGCTACAAATAGTTGCAATATTACAAGGATGGTGCAAGTAATTACGACACACTCTTTGATAAAATTACTGTAAACTGACAAGCTGCTATAATTACACAAATCCTAGTGCAAGTTTAGACAGTCTACAGGTTACTTACCTTTCAGGTAGGGAAACCTCAAACACCAAACCAAACAACCTGCGTCATATAATCATACTGTTCATAACTATTAATTTGGCGATCGGCACCTAACGTACAACCTAAAATGGACTGTTTTAGTGACGCGTGCTATTGTCTAAGATTACTTGTTGTTGACACTTCATACGATGAAACTGGTTTCCTCCAATCAGTGCACTCACCGTCACGACGCAACTGGTCGTCTTATAATTAAATGTTTCCATGAGTTATTTGAGTGTGTTCATTATGTACGATAATGACGGAAGCAGAAGAAATGAATTAAAATTTGTACCTGCGGCCGGGACTCTAACCCGGGTCTCAATGCTTGCTAGGCAGAAATGCTACCCATTACACCACCACAGTACAATGCTCAACACTGGTGCATGAGCTACCCGAGTTGAGTGCCCTCCCCAACACAAACTTCAATTCATATCTGCTCATTTTACTTTGCATTGTCACTACTGCCACGGCTCTCCGACACTGGAATAGGACCCCAGCGTTGGACGTAATGAGATAGTCCTGTATCACAGGAGATATTATAATTATTTCCCCGAGACATATAAGTCTCTTCATTATCTACGATGATCGAAGCAGAAGAAATGTGTTGGGGAGGGCACTCAACTTGGGTAGTTCGTGCAGCAATGTTAAGCACTGTACTGTGGTGGTGCAATGGTTAGCATTTCTGCCTAGCAAGCAAGAAAACCCGGGTTCGAGTCCTGACCGCAGCACAAATTTTAATACATTTCTTCTGCTTTGATCATTATTGTGCAACTGTTTGTCGTTGCCAAACTGCAAACAATTGGTCAGTTTATTTCCAAGTCCTTCTCTGGCTTGCTTCCTTTCTTGACATGTTTGTAATTTTGGATCCAGGTTCTGGGCCTACCCTTTTTACTATGTTGTTGTTGTGGTCTTCAGTCCTGAGACTGGTTTGATGCAGCTCTCCATGCTACTCTATCCTGTGCAAGCTTTTTCATCTCCCAGTACCTACTGCAACCTACATCCTTCTGAATCTGCTTAGTGTATTCATCTCTTGGTCTCCCTCTACGATTTTTACCCTCCACGCTGCCCTCCAATACTAAATTGGTGATCCCTTGATGCCTCAGAACATGTCCTACCAACCGATCCCTCCTTCTGGTCAAGTTGTGCCACAAACTTCTCTTCTCCCCAATCCTATTCAATACTTCCTCATTAGTTATGTGATCTACCCATCTAATCTTTAGCATTCTTCTGTAGCACCACGTTTCAAAAGCTTCTATTCTCTTCTTATCCAAACTACTTTTTACTACATCTGACATGATATCATGCACACAACTATGCTAACGAAATACTCTTTCACACGCAGCACTAACCAAACACTATTGGATCATTTCGTGCTAGACGCTATTCACCACTACCACCACAGACTGGCCTACATTGTAAGCTTCGTACGTGAGGCCGAACTTTATGAAGGCAGCAATTCATCGTAGCGGCTGATTCTGGAAAGTCATAAATGTAAGAGTACCGTAGGACGATTGGATACCATTGTGGTTAATATACAATCCTGACGCGAAGGAGGTCGCTTGTTCGACTTTCGTCACATACTTCGAATCCTTTTATTTCGAAACGTTATCATAACGACATTATTATTTCCATTTAACAAATTGGTTTAATGTAATTTTTATTTATAATTATTTGCAGTGTCATTTTCATCGTTGTACTGACTTTATTTGGTCTTTTTCTTTTCTTCCTATCATTCTCTTTTTCCGTTTGGAATCTGCATCTGTAGTCTATAACCTGTCACCAGGATTGCTCATTCAGCCTGTGTGAAATATTTCAGGTAACCAACGCGTAACGAGAAATTACAGTCTGCTTCTGCTTTTAGCAATCAAATTTTTCCGTGTCGAGTTTGCTCGTAGAGGTTAGCTTTAATCGCCTTGATTACTAGTTCTGCCGCAGGCTGCTGGCCGTCATTTTCTCAGATGCACTGCACATCACTATGTTAGAACACGAGTTTTAAATTCAGGACTACAAAACGCTTCGTTTGCTGCAGTTCAGTTATTGGGCGCTTAAAATCAGCTCTCGACTGAGCGTGTTGCGTTCCGGTCATGCCATACCTCTCACGGCGGTCGCTTCCAACAATGCACCGTGTTAATGCGAGGATTTGGAACCGCCATGTTTGTGTGTCGCCTACAATCGTACTGTAGCCAGCAGCCGACGTTGCAACACTGTTGCGGCAAGTGGCAGACTGACAGACCTCAACTAACAAGTAATTTTAATCGGACTACAGCAATCGTATTGCTAATTTCTTCATAATAACGCAGTAGTGTTCGTTAAATCCATAACGCAAAGGAAAATACAATAACCGCTCTGAACTGCTTTAGATAATTCTCTCCTTCGTCTCGCCTGATCATATTTACTGTCATGTGGAAACCACTTTGACTCGGATGGACCCAGCGGGGTAAGGGATTTTCTCTGCCTCGTGATGACTGTGTGTTGTGTGATGTCCTTAGGTTAGTTAGGTTTAAGTAGTTCTAAGTTCTAGGGGACTGATGACCATAGATGTTAAGTCCCATAGTGCTCAGAGCCATTTTTGACTCTCACGGAGAGAAACGCTTTAAACGACGAGAAGATAAAGTTTGTACGGCAATTGGCTATGCTTGATTCCGGAAGCTACAAAGAAAAACAGGATATTGATAATGTAGTAGTTTTGTAAGGGTATTCCACAATTATTATTACAGGTTTCCACAACACAAGGAAAACAGTAGACAGGCATGTTTCTAATTATAACTTACTATTGATGTTAATGGACTAACTGCATAAATTTCTCGATGTGACCACAAGTACGTTAACTATACAAATTGCATCAGCACGGCCTTGGTGTCTCTATGAGGAAATTATATTCGGTAAAAACTGTAATAATATCCACAGCAGTAATGTGCAAAGTGTAGTATCACAAAACATGAAGTGCGATACTTATACTTTCCGGCTTAAAACACAAGCGGTAAATTAAATGTTTTATTTGTATTTTATTATTATTATTTTTTTTTTTTTTGAATGATGATACATATCTTGTACTATGTTCTCTGTCGCAAGTTCACCGTGTGAGATGGCAGCCGAGCGACCATCTCCGAAACGACCTGCAGCCAACACGTAGAACTATCCGTCCGATGATCGCGGCAGAATGGACCTCGACTGCGTCATTGTTGGGAATTGTTACGACAGTAACAAATTATAACTATACAAATATGTGATTTTTATCTTTCCAACTTTTTAAATTGAATTAAAAAGTCTGCAATAATTTCTCAGAGCCCTAAACATATACCTAAACGCATACAGTCATGAAAATTTGCGACTGTGTATTTTTAATAGCTATGAAAATAACTGTACGATTCAAAACGGATAACGCGGGGTGCATGCAGTAAGTAATAGTAAGGAGATGAACTATTAATGCATCAGTTATTTACTGTATGTGCCCCAAGTTTTTCGTTTTAAATCTTACAAATATTTCCATAGTTACTACGAAGTCAAAATCACATATTTTCAGGACTATCTGTATGGGGTTAGGAATCTGTATATGGCTAGGAGAAATTACTTAAGATTTTTTAGTGTGATTTAAAAAGTGGTATATCAAAAGTTCATTTTTATTTACATAATTATTTTCTGATTTTTAATTTTGTGTGTGACCCCGACCCAACTAATGCATTGCTTCCTCCTATGTACATCTCGCGACAAGACTGAAGGTAAAAATCAAGAGAGATTCGAGCTCACATAGAGGATTACCAGCAACCATTCTTCCCAAGGACCAAACGCGAAATAGCAGTGGTACGTACACCAGACGAATTCAAATGGTTAAAATGGCTCTGAGCACTATGGGGCTTAACAACTGAGGTCATCAGTCCCCTAGAACTTAGAACTACTCAAGCCTAACTAATCTAAGAACATCACACACATCCATGCCCGAGGCATGATTCAAACCTGCGACCGTAGCGGTCGCGCGGTTTCAGACTGAAGCGCCTAGAACCGCTCGGCCACACCGGCCGGCCCTGACGAATTGTTATTGCATTTTCATCCAGTTGTCAGCTATGCTGAAAGTTTCAAGTCTCTATCTCATCGGAAAATGACAGTGGTAAACAAGTACCTTCCGCCACAAACCAGACAAGAAAGCGAGTTAATACTGCACTGTCATCCAGTTCTGAGCCATATTTAAAATACACACTGGTTGTACAGGGAAGCCTACATATCTGGTGTTTCCAGATCATTCCCTCACTCGCTCCTACAGAGCACACCGACAACAAAGCGAGTTAATATTTCACTGTCATCCAGTTGTGAGTTATGTTTAAATCTTGAAGTTTCTAGTTCACTGGAAATTTGAAAACAATATAAAAAAGACAGGCAGACAAAAAGTGACCTAACAAAAACGTAGTAAAAAGATTTATTTCGAATTCAGTAAGTTAACTGGTTTTAAAAAGTTCTTTGAGTTTAATTCAAAGTAATATTTACAGCTCAAATCTGTGCAAGGTTACATAAAACTGTGTCCTGACAACACAGTTGTTGCATAAACAGTGTAGTACTTACTCGTTTATTAAAAAGTGACCTTTTTAGAATGAGATTTTCACTCTGCAGCGGAGTGTGCGCTGATATGAAACTTCCTTCCAGATTAAAACTGTGTGCCGGACCGAGACTCTAACTCAGGACCTTTGCCTTTCGCGGGTAGGTGCTCTACTAATTTTTTTTTTTTTTTTTTTTTTTGCTCCTATTTCTGCATAACAACATTTTGTAACCATGAGCTACCCAAGCACGAGTCACGCCCCATCCTCACAGCTTTACTTCTGCCAGTGCCTCGCCTCCTACCTTCCAAACTTTACAGAAGCTCTCCTGCGTGTGGCATTCGTGTCTTTCTGATGTACGAGCAATACATACGGAAACGTGAGCTATTGCGACGTTATTATCAAATGCGTCCAAGCGGGACCAAGGTGCTGTTATTCTTTTCTTGGCTGCCGAAGGACAACCACCAGTAGACATTCATCTCATAATGAAGAATGTGTACGTGGCAGCACACCTGTCTGAAATCACCGTTTTGCTGTTGATTCATGATAATGCATTTCCCCATATCACAAATTTCGTAACGTAGAAGTGACGCCAACTCAGGTGGAGACACTAGCACCAGCCCTATAGACCTGATGCGATTATTACGACTTTGGTCTCTTAAAAAGGGCCTTGAAGAATCTACGATTCCTATCGGACGAAGACGTGTAGCTAGCAGTACCGACTTCCTTCACACAGCAGGCCACGGTGTTTTACCAAACTAGTATATATAGCCTGGTGCGTCGATGAGATGATTGCCTCAATGCTCACGGCGATTTTACCTGACTGGCATACCGACTCTGGACTGTACGTTTTGATCGCCCTTTGTATTACGTAAAAACCTTTACGTCTGAGGTATTTATAGAGGAGTTTAATTTTACTTTGCAACAACTTAAGGAGAATAAAAGTGTTAATTCATCAAAAATATCCACGTCTCCTCTAATTAAATGCTTGAAAGGAACTTGGCTGGAAGAGCTAAGTAATCTTTAAATTTTATTAAAGCGAAACAGTACAGAAACATAGAAGAATATTTCGACGCATCAATTAAGGTAATATCATCTCTGATTTTAGAGCACTATAAAAAATGGCCATACATCGCAGTGTAAACTAAGGTTTCTATACGACGCTGAATGAACATACTTACTTCATCTACACTAATAATACATTAACTGAAAATAAGTTTCGAAAAATCAGCAAAATTATGTGGTTGTTATGCGTATAAACCGGTATCATACAGTGGAGTAGAAACATCGCAAAATTAAAAGAGCAAGAGCCATTAAACGTAGAATACTTCAAGAGAGAGAGATTGTGGGAACTGAAACACTACTTTTTAATAATCCTGCTTACAATAGCAGTGTGTAAAACTATGCGCAACACCACAGACAACTTGCAGAGGGAATGATTTCACGAATTATAAAAGCGTGGTATCCTTTGATTACAAGATTAACGAGCAGTAACTGTAGGGGCATGTGGAACATTTATTTGGGAGTAACAATGCTTAGAGATACGAAGGGGAACAACAATATAGGCGTAGTTAAGAGTAAAGCACACTTCCATTCATTCGTAAGAAACTCGGAAACTGTATAGTTGTCTACAAAAGAAAATGCACAAATAACACTAGGGCAGCCCTTACCTGAAAAATGTTGAAGTATGGGACGTATCAAGAAGGACTAACAGGGGTAAGAAAAAGAGAATTGTAACGCGCTTTTTTTTCCGGGGACTGAGTCTATACGAAATGTGAAGTCTTTACTGGCATACAATTCAACAAAGCTGTCGAGAAATTCGTTAGACCCAGCTTAGGTAAGTCCATGAACCGCCTTTCATGGCAGGAACTGCGGATATTCCGAAGGCCCAGCATATCGATCCTGTAGAGATCATGCAGATAAAATTAGGTAAATAACGGCTCTCACGAGGGCGTACAAGCACTCATTTCTCCCACACTTGACTCTTGAATGGAACGGGGAGAAACATTAATACGTGGTACAATAAAAAGTACGCTCTACTATGCACTTCATGTTAGCATGCAAGAGCACAGATTTAATCGTAGAACCATTGTATTCGGGGATTTCCTCGACTCTCCAGGTGTCTTGTGAACAACCTACGTGACATCAAGTAATATCACGCAAGCGCTTAACATGAGAGATCTATCATGCACGAAAAATACTTCATAAAAATTACCGAGAGAGATGAAGATATGACTATTTTGTATTCCTTGTAAGTTGGTAATACACAGTTTCCATAAGCATTTCGTTATGTAAATAGGCTGGTCAATAGTCCCGATTTTGCAGGGATCGCCCTTACTTTTCTGTATCTGTCCGGTGTCTCTAGATCGATATGATGGTCTCCCGCCCAAATCCCTACTTCTTTGGTTTATGTTTCCAGTTTTCTTATTTTATATATTAATGAGTAATTTTAAATGTTATAGTCTTAAGTTTGTCTTATTCTAGTTAGACAAAGTTAATGTGTGTAAAATACACGAGAGCAACAAAACAACTGGTTTGAAAGTTTATTGTTTCGCCGACTCGTTTTCATAATACAGTCGTTAGTATTGTAGAAGCAGTGACCGAATGAAGGAGTATTGACATGTTTCATACTTTCGCTGTTCCGTATGACCAAAACATTAATATTACTGAGATTTCCGGTACTCACGAAGTCCAGTTTATATTTAAAATCCTCAGCGGACATACAAATAGCAGTGGCAGTGAGTTTAATGATAATTATGATAGTAAAATGAAAGCCGAAAGAAGTCAAATGTAAATAATGTGCTCACTTCGTAATGAATTATTTCGAGGGTAAGCAGTTCCTGGCCCAGCCTCATCGATTTTCACCAGTATATACTTAGACACCGTTAAGTTCAAACATTTAAAGTTTCAAAAATGGTATTTCTATTTTAGTTTTGATGTGAGGATGAAAATAATTGCACTTTCAATATATTAAGTGCTATCTTTTGCTTGGGATGTTCTGACGTCTGACATACAAAACGTGTCAAACCTGTATGTGGAACGTTATCCACTCTAGCACTTTTAGTAGCGCGCAAAAACTAAGTTCTGTATACAAAGATTTCTCGTGAAAACGTCGGAATAAAAGTCTTTCGTATTAACATGTAATTTAATTATCAATCTCCTTAAGACAATGGTTATACAGAATAGCATAATGATTACACAACAGATAAATTACAGGTTTGGACTCGCTGGCCGCTGTGGGACCGATGGACTAGTTACGTAAGCGCTCTGCGCACTTCTTTTTCCATTTTCTTTTCGACGCTGCCGTAGTTGTCGCATTCGCTTCGCACAGTGCTCTCTGTGCTTTTTGGATTCCCTTCGCCGCGAGATTTCCTCTTACTTGAATTTTCTATAATTCCGTGCACATTAGGCAACCTTTTGGTATTTTGATACTGATTTTCACTTCCAATCCCGCGAATATTTCTATTGTCTCACTCCGGTTCCAAGTAGCGCTCCGGAAGCACTTCTTCACAGTGACATCCGAATCAGTGTCTTTACATAAACCTAACTCTTACAATTTTATCTACATCACCGGTACGATTAGGTCACAAGCAAAACAATTACTGCGCAATAAAAACGTAAAGACATGGTCTATCCATTATGGGTTCAGCCACTGTTTACGCATTATTAGTGTCTTAGTTATTAGCGATTCAAATCTGTCAGTATTTTGTCAAAGTTCGACCGACGACCGAATAGAAAGTAAAAAACGTACAGATCCTGAAGAGAGAGCGCATGAATCATTGTGAATACCGTGGATGATGCGTCACAACAGACCTTTATGTATTGGATGAATGTAAAGCACGAAAATATTTTCCGTCAGTAACAAGACATTTATTTATCATAAGTGTTTCATAGTGCTGCCACCAAAAATGCTTGGCAGATATTTAACGGTTATTACTGTTTGCGGTGATTCATCGCCAATAGTGTAATCGAACAGCAATTGATCCAGTTTATTCGCAGTACGCTGCATTTGTTTGCAGGTCTCGCTCTACTTTGCTCTTTCTCCTGTGCTGGTGGTTTACGGAAAAGATGTCGGTTGAGCATGTCAACGAAATCAACAGCATCTTTCGTCTCTTTTACCTTTAATTCGTCATACAACTGAGCGGCACGAATCTGAAGAGCTCTTCCGTCTCTGCAAATGGCGCAGGTACGTCAGTTAATTCCCTGTTCTCTGATATCTTTCTCAGACCCAGAATTCACGATCTACCGTATCCCGTCATCTCTGGAGGGAGAAATTTGGAGTTTTAGCCTACAGATTGTCGTCTGCGACCTCCGCAAAGTTCTAGTATGGTAAAAAGTTTCCATCGGCCACTGTGTGACCAACGATTATCACTTATTTCTGGATATAAACCTATCACTGATTGTCTCAGTATCTTAACCAGGGACCTACCATATCGGCGTAAGACTGCAGTTATTTATAAGAGATGCCCACATAAATAGAATAATGCCCTCAGAGGGTCACAAATTTTACAATCACACTTCAGATTTTGTTCCAGCACATATAACAGAAATTTTAGTGCTTCTGAAATATTTAGTATGGTTTGTATCTCGACTGTGTATATCGTGTAAGACACAAGTATCTGTAACACTATTACCAAAATCTTTTATTTGTGACCTTGTAAAAGAATCTCTACTGTCAAAATAGACCACATGTAATACCCAGAAGCGCAGATGATCTTCCTGGAAATCTGATATGGAACGTCCACTTGAGGTAAACACATTGCCGAATTTGGAGTAGGCCTACGTGCCTGAGAACGCTTACACAAAAATTTTTAAACTGTAGACTGAGAAGTAAGTGTCCTCATACATTTTAGTATCAATTTATATTTCAGTTCATTCGTAATTTTTATCATCAGAAGTGGCATAGTTGGCAGACGATGTCAACTTCGTTCAAGCAGGGTGTCTGCATTGTGCCACAGGTTACATTTACCACATTTTGATGTATACTATGATAAAAACGAAAAATTCGGCATGTAGACTTTTTCTCATAGGAAACACATCTTATTTTTGAACCTACTTACATCATCGAAAATAAGAACCACGAGAAAAAATTTGACTAATATGGCCTCTAATTTATTGATTTCTATTACATATCGTGGCTTTGTTTCGCACGACAATGATGGGAAGTATTAGTAATGCATACATGAAGATAAGAGAATACATTTTCTAGTTAGGCTATCAATGTCTGGATCACACTAGAGTCTTGAAAAAATACAGCAGAACTAACACCATCTAAGTCTGGAACATGCTATGTAATAGATTCATGTAGGCGCAGAATCGCGAAATATTTTCTTCCCCATTGTAATGATAGTTCGTGGCCGAAAAGTTACACTTGGGTAATAGAATGTTTAACTGGACACACAAAACTGTAGTTCGTCAAGCAGTTTAGGTACAGACTGCATTGGGTATAAGTCGTATGCCGGTAAGCATGTTCCGTCGAGCACAGAGCGAGGTGTCTCCCATCAACAGTTTCCTTTCCGTCTCGGAGGGGCACACACATATTCTGCTCACGGCTCCTTTTCTGTACACTTGCAGTAAAGGCGCACGTCTCCGTCGATGTACTTCACAATCTGTGTGCTTATTTACCGCACTATGACATAAGCCTTCACACTGACAACGTTCCATTGGTCCCTGAATACGAATTCACTTCAGCTTACTGTGTTCGACATTTAATCGCGCTTTCCGACACGTCTATCCATGTCTTTACAACACGACGCATAGGTGTTATTTTTATATTGTTTGTCGTTCCTTAGTTGCTTCTATATGATAACTGGTTTATAATTTTCTTGGAGACGTAGACTGACAACGCAACTATACAAAATTGTGTTTCTTATTTAAATTTCTGTCACAGTTGACTAATTTATACTGGTGTCTTACTACATGCGAGGTACAGACACCAAATGAAACTGTTGGATGCATCACGCATGTAACAGGAATACGCTATATCTGTTGTATGACACTGTTTTGTAATCGTTGCCCAAGTGTGCCAGTGGAATTTTGCTTTTATAAGCACTCTTGTGCAGGTCTGGTTTGAAAAGAAACACTGTTCATAAATACTCACCAGTATAAATTACACGCGACTGTGACAGAAATTTAATTTAAATAAAAAGTTATCAAATTTAAGTTGCTGGTCCTTCCCCAACAAAATGTTGGACCTGTTTGTTATTGCGCCATACTGATAGGTACGAAACAAGTTTCAACAAATAAACGAATATCAAACTGCATACAGATACCCTTGAAGATACCTCAACTCAAGGAAAAGATGACCGCAGAACACACAGTGACAGTTGGCAACACTATAAACAGTAGACACCAAGGTAAATACACACAACCGACATACGCAAAAAATACTAACACAGTGAAAGTGGTTACAAGTGGAATGTTTACACACGTCGAAAATACGAAATTCTGATATACACAGGGCAACGAAGTACAATTCAAGGCGACACTGTTAATAAGAACTCAAGGAACGTAAGCAGAAAGAAACTAATGTAACAGCAGGAAAGTTGTGCTAAAGAAATGGTTCTTACCTATGAATAAGAAAATAACGAAAAACTATAATATAGTAACATACGTGGAAATATTAACAAGCAAACATGTATTAATGTCACTGAGAATACCTTGTGAATAAAAGGTGGCGAAACGCCTATAGCATATACACAAACGGCCTTTTATTTAGTCGCACAGACGGGCCACATTCCCAAGAGAATGGAAGTCAGACGCCAAAAGATGGCAACTGCTCCACCGACTGGCCCGAAATATCTACAAGCACACAAAACAAGGCATTACAATATAGTAATTAAACCAGAATACCTCTATGGATCAGAACAACCTATTCTGAATAGGAAAACTGACATTGAAAACACTGAGAAAAAGGAACTCCAAATCATAAGAAAAAAAATCGAGGCTAAAAACTTTTAGACATGTCCAACATGTCCATAGATCGCTCCTCATACTGCTTTGTATGCATCAGTCAGCTAATCTAACAGACCTAAGGTCTAATCCCTGATTGGTATTTACATTTACGAGCACTGCAAAACGGTGACTGGTTACAGTCTTCTGTATTTGCACAGGGTGGCGCACGAAATGTCTTACCATTTTGCTTTTGAATATAAACTTTGACAATACAATCTAAAAGGAACATAACATGAAGAGCCGTCCATGGAGATTTGTTCTAACTCAGCACATGCTCAATATGTCCACCATTTCGTTTCCTAACTTCCTTCAAACGAACACTGAAGTTAGTGATTACCCTACGACACATGTCTTCCGTAATTTTACTGCAAGCTTGAAGAATAAGTCTTCTGAGCTCCATTAAATTCCACAGCATCTTCCTACTGCCTTGCCCGTCAACACGCCGTGGTTCATGCAAGATGGAGCAAGGCCACATACTGCAAACACTGTGTTGGAGTTTTTACACGAGCATTTCGACATGCGGATCATTTCATTCGGGTTTCCAGGTCGCATCAATGACGGACAAAATTCCCCCCCCCCCCCCCCCCCAATAGTCCAGACCTCAATCCATGTGACTTTTTCTTTGGGGGTAGCAAAAGGAAAACAATTTCCCGAAATGTCCACGTGATTTAATGGAGCTCAGAAGACTTATTCTTCAAGCTTTCAGTGACATTACGGAAGACATGTGCCGTAGGGTAATCACTAACTTCAGTGTTCGTTTGAAGGAAGTTAGGAAATGAAATGGTGGACATATTGAGCATGTGCTGAGTTAGAACAAATATCCATGGACGGCTCTTCATTGTAGTATATGTTCCTTTCAGATTGTACTGACAAAGTTTATATTCAAAAACAAAATGGTAACACATCTCGTGCGCCACCTTGTATTTAATACGCAGCCTCCGGTTCTAAAACACGCGCCGTGGATAAGCTTAATACATTCATTACTCCTATACAGTAGACATGGACTGCAGGGCTCTGAAGATATTTCATAAACAAAAGGAACCGAAAGGCGTATATCATCAAAACAAACAATCTTCCATTTAGTTGCACAGGGGGATCACATCTCAAAGGAGATCTTACATATTGATCCATCCGGCGACTTGTTTATAGCTACTGTGCACTGTACCTTTTCCTCTTGCCGACACGAACGCCGACGGCGGTCAGCTGCGAGCTGGCGGTATTTTTGCGCGGCTGCGTGTCGCTGCGGCGGGCGGAGGGCTCTCGAGGCAGCGGTGGCGCCCTCTCAGCGCTGAAGCCGTACTCTCATCCCGGCCTCGCCGGCGCGCCCCTGCGCAGTTTCAGAAGCCCTAGCAGCGCCGACATGCGACCCGACCACCTCAAGATTCCCCGCTATACCAACAATTCATTACCATTTCAAACTCGGCAGAGAAGCACGCTACGGGCGCGGGAAGGAAAAGAACGGATGGTCACGGTTTAACGTCCTCATTATTTTGAGGAGGCGGTGATTTACACCATCTAGTTTTAAAAAATAACGGCTTGCAAACAGCTGTATTGTCACTTCATTAAACGACCAGTTTAGATCTCAAACAGACCATCCTCTAGTGCCTGCATAGCACAAACAGGGCAAAACTAATGGATATATTTATTCTCGAATCAGAAACATACAAATTTACAGTAGCCATACACATCAATAAATATGTACATATATATATACACAAATTGTATTTATATTACATGTGCCCAGTACTTTGCAACCTCCAAGGCGCTTGGAGTGGCTTGCAGGAGATCAATCTTCGTGCAGGATGAAGGGCACAAAAGGCACTGGAGCATGTGGCTTGTTCTTGTCCACAATCACAGGACGTATCTTCTGTTATGAAGCCCCATCTCTTCAGGTTGTCTCTGGATCGTCCAACTCCTGATCGTAATCTGTTTAAATATTTCCACACCAGCCAGCTCTCGTTGTGTCCAGGTGGTAGCTCTTCAGCTTCTGGCGTCTGCAGGTGAGGCGTCGACTTCTTCCATAACTCCAGCCTTGCCTTCTCTGGTGAAATGGTGAGCTTCTCGGATGTTCTCAGGAAGCTCTTTCGCGATCTCGGCCGTTGCTGTGGTGGATTATATCCGTGCAGTGGATGGGCACTGTCCTGTTAAACTTTCAGTCTCTCCTTGTTGGCAGCCTCTGTTCTGCGTATCCATGGTGGCGCTATTCCAACCAGGCAGTAGAGCTTATCAGTTGGGGGAGGTCTTAAGCAACCTGTGATCAACCAGCATCCACGAAGATTGCAATGATTTCCGACCAAGATAAGACTTGCAATCGGGCGTACCCTGGGCGTCAGGTTTCTCTGGCTCACACCAGAAACTAAGGGATAGTGAATAATTATAAAAAACAATCGCCAAATACTAATAATCTACTGAATGCTTACAATGTAACATCAACATAAGAAGTGCGACAAACCGCAACTATTAACAAGCATCATATCATAAACGAACATGTAAATTAACCTGTAAAATAGTAGATCCGTGGCGAAGCACGTGGCAAGACTGACAAGAACGACAGCAGCGGCTCCAAGTGGCGTCCTAGTGAACTTTGTATACAAGAAATAAGGCGCGGAAATCCGTATTACTGCTTTCGAAATACTAGTACTAGATGATAATATTTCCTATTTATCCTGTATGGGTGGGTCTGGTGATAAAGTATTTATTTGTACACACAATATTAATTTCGATCGTATGGCTGTTCTCAATTGCAAATTATGTTCTTGATTACGACCCTCTTGGGCATCCTTTGAATTGAAACGTAAAGTTGTTACTCGTATTCTGCTTAATTTCTGTTCTCATCCGTAATATCGTGTGGGGTAAATGGTGTCTTTTTTTCCCTTCATACGAAAGAGAAATTGATTTCTTGACATGATATTCTACGGATTCATGTCTCTTTGTTACTGCCTACGATTCCGTATGCAAACTGCTCGATTTACATGCACTGTTAGTATGTTGATCGCACTGTACGTCATTTTTATCGCCATCCGTTTTTCGTACTCTCGCATTTAATGGAGGCCACCGAAATTTTCCCTGACTTCTGCTAAAATGTACTGTTTCTAGTGCCTGTTAATAATGTGTGAGAACATTTACGTAACTACTGTGGCATTTTCAGCATTTCAAGGAAGAATGCTTTTGTCACCAAGACTACAAAGCATAAGGCCTACTCATCTACATCCATGTATTCTGCAGCACATTGTGAAATGCATGACCCTCAGTCGCACGAAGCAAAACCATTCAAATCAGAATTACATACTCATTCCTTGCCAAGATATTTTGAAGTTTAATATCAATACTGTCAAAACCTGCTAATATGAAGTTCTCCATTAAATGCGAGAAAGTACGAAAAAAGGATGCAAGCACTATAGTTACACTGCATTTAAATCGTGCGGTTCACACTCAGATCCGTAAGCAACAACAAATATACGTAAGTCCGCAGAACGCCATGCAACAACGAAAGCAGCTTCTCCTTTACACGAAACAAAAACAAATCTGGAATCATTTACCCCACCCGATTTTACGGAAGTGAGAACACAATCAGAATAAGAGTAAGATACTTACCACGCAGTTTAAAGAGAGCAATACACACGAGAAGTTGTAATCAGAAGCACAATGTGATGAAACCAACTTCTGTCACCTATGAAACGAAAACAAACACGGAAAACTAAAAATCAGCCAATAAGAAAAGGAGTGATGGACTGACAAACCTGCAGCGCTACAAGTGGCGTGGCAGCGACCAAAGGGGTTGTTACCACATGTTGGTTGGTTGGTTGACTGATTCGGGGGAGGGGACCAAACAGCGCGAGGTCATCGGTCACATCGTATTAGGGAAGGATGGGGAAGGAGGTCGGCGGTGCCCTTTCAAAGGAACCATCAGGATGGCCGCACGCGGGTTTGAACCGACGTCCTCCCGAATGAGAGTCCAGTGTGCTAACCACTGCGCCACTACAAGTCCCTAAATGAGTTTCACCTCTGTGAAGACTAAACTAGTATGAGGTCATCAGTCGTAAAAACATCGTAAAATGTGCTGGAGCTGTAGGAAAAGATTACTACACAGGTCCAATCAGCACTACAAATCATGTCCCAGGTACTAACTTGACATCTGATAACCTGCCAATCAGTGAATCCATCACAAGATGAAAAGGACTACGTGAAAATATGACGACAATATTACAGCAACAGAATGGCTGAATGTACCATTTTGTCAAACCGTACAAAATTGGCATATAACTTACCGCCGTAATAGATCATCATTACATGAAATAAAATTTTGAGGAAGACGGAACATTTGTTGTCAAACTATAAACAACATAAACAACTCCAACAGAGTCGTGTTAGTTCATTTATGTGGACGCACTGGCTTTGGTCACTCAGCATAAGTCGAGAAGCTGATGAAGAAAGACACTTGCGGATCTACGTACAATGCCTAAATAGGCCTACTTCAAAAAGTGGAGATCAACACCAAACCCAACGGAGACCGAAGTTAACTGCTTTTAGCTGAACAACAGGATTGCCACTGCATAGCTGCGTGTCTCCTTCAATGACAATCTTCCACGACCAAGACTTCCCAAAGTATCTAGGAGTCACTTTTCATAGTACCTCGTCGTACAGCGAAGCTGAAATCGTGCAGTAACGTGCACAAGCTGAGTGGTACGTCATGGTGTGCAAGAGCTGCAACACTACGATATTCATCCTTAGGACTCGTTTACTCTGGTGCTGAATACTGCCCTCCGCTGTGTCAAAATAGTTCACATGTGGGAACAATCGATGTTTAGCTAAATGCAGCAATGAGGAAAATAAAACGTTGCATCAGATCTATCTATCCTCACTGGTCACCACATGCAAACCAAATTGCGCCACCACATCTTCGAAGACAGAACGCACTTGCAAGCTATATGAAAAATTTATTAAAATCCAGGCTGTCACCTATCATACTGGCAGAATCATTGCTAACAGTGGATTTTAGCAGGAGTAGGAAGTGTTCAGGAGCGTCGAACGACGACGCCCCTGAGGGATATCAAACCTTCAGAAGACCTGGCACAAGACCAGCAGGCATGAAATTACCACGATGTGCTGGGAAAACAATTAACAGGATTCGTACAGACCATGGCATCAGTGCAGAAAGCTTCCACTGTTGACAAAAGGCTGCATCTGCTCAATATGACTGGCGATGAACATTCGACCAGCAAACACATTGTAACAAGCTAGAGCAGACAAGCTTAGCCGGGAATTTACAAGATTCCTTTTAAGTCACAGGAGGCAGTCCTCGAATGGACTGAAAATTTAGATATTAATTTATAGGCTTCGTTGTGTAATTATATTCATTTTGTCAAATTATGCAACTCAGGTACGTTACAGTTGGTGTTGCCATACGATAAATAAATAATATAAAATACGAGATGCCTAGCGATGTGAGAATTGATAACAATGGACATGTTGAGGTGACCAGAGACGGAGGAGCACAGACTATAACAGGTGAAGTGTGGGCAAGGAAATCTTTGGTGTCCTTTTCAAATGCACCATTCCGGTCCTTGTCTTAAGCGATTTATGAAAATCACGAGAAACGAAAATCGTGATGTTCGAGAGAGGTTCTGAACCGCTGACCTCCCGAAGACGACCCCAGTGTCTTTCCACTGCACCACTTCGCTCGGTAATGAAGTGTCTCCCGCAGACACTAATAATTTCTACTGAGCGCAGTGAAAGTCCTCTGAGCCATTTCTTATGACTTATATTAACTATGTTAGAAGATAGAAAATTTGAAAATTTATGGTAAGATCCTATAGGGCCAAACTGCTGAGGTCATCGGTTTCTAAGCTTACACACTACTTAATCTAACTTTAACTTACGCTAAGGACAAGAGACACAACCATGCTCGAGGGAGGACTCGAACCTCCCACGGGGGGGATTGAAGATAGACTGAAGAAAGGCAAACCCAAGTGTATAGCATTTGTATTCAGAGAAAGTTTTTCGCAATGTTCATTAGAAAACAATCTTCAACATTTTGAAGGTAACGTGGGTAAAATACAAGAAGCGAACAGTAATCTACAGCTTTTACAGAAACCAGGATGAGCTTATAAACAGTCTAAAGGTGTGGAAGGGAAACCACTAGTTTAGAAGGAAATGAAACAGGGTTGTAACCCACCCCAAATGTTATTCAATCTGTACGTTTAGCGCTCTGTGAAGGAAACCCGGGAGAAATTTGGAGAGGGAATTAAAGTTCAGTGAGAAGAAGTAAAACTTTGACGTTTGCCGGTGACATTGTAATCCTGACACAGACGGCAAAAGACTTGGAAGATCAGCTGAACGCAATGTAAAGCGTGTTGAAAACAAATCATACGATGAATATAACGAAAAATAAAACCTGGGCAATGAAAACTAGCCGAATTATTATATCAGTCGACGATGAAGGAATCAGATCAGGAAATAAGACACCAAGAGAAGTCGATGAGTTTTGTTATTTGGACAAAAATAAGTAATGGGTGATATAAATGTACACTAACAATAACAATCAAAGGATTTTTGAAAAAAGAGTTATTTACAACGAATATAAGTTGAAATGTTATAAATATTTTCTGAAGACATACGCCTAGGGTGTAGACTAGCGCGGCAGTGGAAAGTGGACGAGAAACAGCTCAAATGTGCTGCTACAGAAGCATGCTGAAGATTATACGTGTATTCTCTCAAGTTTGTTCGGGGTGGTTGATTAGCGCAATACTTTACGTCATGTAGCCCATTGCTTACTGATATATAGCTACAAGCTTTCCATTTATTATCGGGATAGCTTGGAAAACCAGTGAGGAGTACTCAATATAACTCAGTAGGAAAGAAATATCTGGCACAATTTGATTAACAGAGAGGATCGTCTGAAAGGAATCATCATAACGTATCAGTGAATAGTCCATTTGATATTGGAAGGGAACTAGAGCAATGGTTAACTACAGTAAGCATGCCCACATGGATGTAGGTTGCAACAGCAATCCAAAGGCATACACGCCTACAGAGGATTGTCTTGCGTTGAAAGCTGTATCAAAGCAGTCTTGACTGAAACGTTTGCTACAGCAGTAGCTAGAAAAAATTAATTCAGAAGACAAGAAATTTCAACACATGCAAAACATTTCCGTATTTTGTCTCGGTTAGCTTCCTTTCACGGAAGAAAAATGAGAGAAAGTACTGAATGTGTAATGCGACAACCATATCCTCAGAGAAACTGAGAAGTGTCGGTCCAAATCGTTAGCTCCTAAATTTACATTAGCAAACATGACTTAAAGCGGAATTCTGTATTCCTTGCATGTTATTTCAGGTGGAATATGTCTTACGCTTCGTAATGTCTTACGCTTCGTAATGTCTTACGCTTCGTAATGAGAACCAGATGTACCATGTGACAAGTGACATGTATAAAGCTTCTATAAAATACATTGGCGGAAAAAATCACTACATCAAGGTGTTGTGCGACTAAATTGAAAGTTTGTAGGCGTGTTTCTACATTAGCAAGATGATATCTATTCATATTTAGAGCCAGTCGCAGAAGAGCTGCGCTAGTAGCGTCACTATGAGGATACAAATCAGGTTTGCTTTAAATATACACTGTTCCGGTCATGAGCTTTAGTTAACATTGAGAGTGGATGTGGTGAGCTGATATAGAATGCCTGTAAGGAGATAAAGACACCATAACCAATACCTCACGAGGTCGTGTAAACGGGCTACAAGAAGCAGGATGTTCCTTCTGTGATCCTGCAGGAAGATTTGACAGGAATGTAGCCACTTTACACGACTGCTGGCAGCGGTAGTCACGAGAATGAACGGTCGCAAGAAGACCGGGCTCGGGACGACCAAGTGACACTACCGATACGGAAGACTATCGTGTTCGGCATATGGATCTGGCGCATCGTATTGCATTTGCAGCAGCAATTTGAGCAGCAGTTGGCACAACAGTAACACAACGTTTGTTGCGTTTTCTGGTGAAAGCTGATTCTGCCTCGGTGTCAGTAATGGCCCTATGTTGATTGGGAGGAGGCCAAATGACGGCCTGCACCCAACCTGTCAGTGTACTAGACACACTGGACCTGCACCTAGAGTTACGGTCTGGCTGGCAACTTCGTTTCACAGAAGGAGCGTTCTCGGGGTTATCTTACGCACCCTGACTGCAAATCTGCACGTCAATCTGGTGATTCGACCTGTTGTGCTGTCATTTATGAATAGCAATCCAGGTGGTGTTTTCCAACAGGATAACGCTAACCCACATACCGCTACGTAAGCCATCATGCGCAACAGTTCCTTGAGCCTGCTCGATCACCAGATCTATCTTCAATTGAACACATATGGGATATCATCAGATGATAACTCCAGCGTAATCCTCAAACTACTAACCGTCCCTGTATTGACCAAGTGCAACAGGCCTGGAACTCAAACTGACATCGGACACCTGCACGAAAGTGCGTGCATTCAACATTCTGGCGGTTACACTGGTTATTTATGTACCAGCATTTCACATTTGCAACGGCTTATCTCGCGGTTACATTAACCGTTGATCTTGCAACGTTAATCACTGAAATGTTACCTAGACAAATGTACTCCCGAAATGTAATTACTCTACATTGATTATTTTTTCGCGTAGCAATTTTTTTCTGTCAGTGTATAAAACACATTATTACGTCATCCTCATTTCTTCTACATGTAACGTCCATGTTGAAAACTCGATGTTCCTACTGATACAACTGTAAGAAATGGCATTTTCGGAAATACATTATTTCAATTTATACCATCACATCTTTAGTGTCATCGACACCACCTACATAATACCAATCTAAACACAAATTCTACTGGGTATTTCCGTTCGTTATCATTTATATAAAGGCATACAGACGAATGGTTCACCACTTAAAATGTGAAAAATTTGTAGCACATTCAATTATCATACAAGAAATTAATATGTAGAATAGAGTGACCATATATAACCAGACCAGGCATCTTCAGTTCGTCAAACATATGAGGGGTGCTGAGAAATAACCCCTCCGCATTTTTATGCGGTCCGCAGCTAGTGGTCGTGCGGTAGCGTTCTCGCTTCCCGGGCTCGATTCCCGGCGGGGTCAGGGATTTTCTCTGCCTCGTGATGACTGGATGTTGTGTGCTGTCCTTAGGTTAGTTAGGTTTAAGTAGTTCTAAGTTCTAGGGGACTGATGACCATACATGTTCAGTCCCATAGTGCTCAGAGCCATTTGAACCATTTTTACACGAAAATCATTAAAAGTTTTTATATAAAACAAACGTTATTAACACTCTAAATCTTTATTCTTCATATCTACATATGTAATTCTCAAACAGTCTCCCTGGTGACGAACATATTTCTCCCAACGGAGACCAGTTTGTTGATACTGTCACTGTAGAATGTTTGATTTCGTTGAAGAAACCACAACCCCACCTTTGCCTGCACCTCTTCATCACTACCAACGTCAAGTCCTCGAATGTGTTCCTTAAGTTTCGGAAACAGATGAAAATCTGATGGATCCAAGTCAGGACTGTATGAAGGATGATCCATGACAGTGAATTCAAAGACAGACTGTTGCAGTGCTCGCGTGTGGTATGGCAACGAAATGCGGAAGGAGAAGGTGTGCCATGTGTGGACGAACTGTTCGAATCCGAAACTGGATTACAGCACGATGTTTCTCTACGTTGCACACCACCATTTTACAGGTCAAAGTTCAGAGCCCTCTAGTGGCGGAAGGCGACAAATATGCACAGATGAAGAGTAAAGATGCGGAATATTAAAAACGTTCGTTTTATTTAAAAAGCTTGAGAGCTTTCACATAAAAAATCCAGAGGCATTACTTTACAGCATGCCTTCGTAATATTTGATGTATGTTAACTGTCGTTGGACTCAAGACTGCACTACGAACAACCTCTATATTAAACAACGTTAGAACGGAAGTTTTTCAGTGTTATATCCTCTGCCTGGTGCATGATTTCTGCCCCTCATTCACTGTACAAATCACACACTGAAAATTCCGTTAGTTCCTACTCGTATTATGCAGTTTGGAAATGAAGTGCGGTATATGTATCGTATCGTTATGTGCCCCCTGTTTCAACTTTTCTTTCAGTGGCTATCGAGCACGATCCCTGGCAATGCCAGAAGCTCCCTCTACTAGTTATTAAGATGAGCGTTCCCTGCTGAGGAAACATCGACTAAGCTACTGATAAATTGAGAATTACCCTGACCCAGATGCAGTGAAGTTACGTGGAGATAGTGACACCGGCAGGATGAGCAGCAATCGCTACTGCAATCAGATAATATAAGGAGGCGGCTCCAGGGGAAACGCGCGCGTGTTTACTAGTGTGACGCACATCCAGAATGAACAAGCTTATCTCCCTGCGTTTGGCTGCAGAACACAGGCCTCTGAAACAGCAAAACTGTTTACTGAAACCGCAGCAACAGCATAAACGAAGTAGCTCCTAGTAGCGCTGGTGAATGTAGACTGTAAGTACTACAAAGGCCCTTTGACAAACAACAGTTTTCATGACGTCTGTGATATATAGTGACTGCAGAATACAAAAGGAACTGGGATTCTCGTGGAGGAATTATGTTAACAAGTTGTTGGGCCTAGACGTTACATCATCTCTACTTCCCACTCATTGAAATTTAGGACAGTAAAACAGAAGTAGTCAACCTGTTCCCAACCGCCCACTAGCGGGCGTTCCAGCTTTTATGGTGGACGACAGGCGGTTGGGATTTTAAAAACGCTTTCACTAGGTTTCACAACATTTTGACATTAAGTGTTTGGTAAGTAATTATTATTATTATACGTTTTAACTTGCTATAATTCTGCTTTATAAATTTTCTAAAGTTACTTTCCAACTTCTTAAATCACCATTACTGTTGAAGGTGTGGGCGGTTATAAAATGTTACTACTGTAAGAGGTACAAAAGTGGGCGGTAGGTAAAAACGGCTGACTACTCCTGGTCTATGTTGTTGTTGTGGTCTTCAGTCCTGAGACTGGTTTGATGCAGCTCTCCATGCTAATCTATCCTGGTCTAAAGATATTTATCAGAGGCGTTTCCAGCAATAAGCAATAAAATGAGAGATATTTCTAGGAATGGAACTAAGAAGATATGATAATCTGAACCTGTTTTCTTGGTAAAATCCCAGTGGGGAAGGCGTGCCAGTGCCTCCCTCCGAGATGAGACTGTAGTGCCAGACGTGAAGTTGTGCCCTATAGGTGAAAGCTGTGCGCGCTGGCGCATCCTACGTTGTGTTTCTACATTCGTTTGCTCGATTCCGACTCTCCATGACTCCCAATAATTAAAGCACGCTAATTTCTTCTGTCCTGCACTTTCTACCGCAAACTTTTCGAGTTGGAATCAATTAATTCTGCGATGCCGCCCTGCTCTTCTTGTGCCTTCGATCTTTCCTACCATTAACGTCTTTTCCAGCGGATTATATCTTTTCATAATGTGCCCAAAGTATTACAGATTTTGTTTGGTCGTGCGGGTTCCCGGGTTCGATTCCCGGCGGGGTCAGGGATTTTCTCTGCCTCGTGATGACTGGGTGTTGTGTGATGTCCTTAGGTTAGTTAGGTTTAAGTAGTTCTAAGTTCTAGGGGACTGATGACCATAGATGTTAAGTCCCATAGTGCTCAGAGCCATTTGAACCATTTTTTAAATTTTGTTTCAGTATCAGACCTTGCAAGGAGCAATCTGGGTTTATTTGCTGTAATGCTGACCAATTCGTTCTGTGTCCCATGGAACTCCAAGGAGTTTCCTCCGACACCACAATCCAAACGTGTCTATTTTAACTGAACACAGAAACTATTTCCACTGTTTCTCCTCCTGTATGGCATGAAGTTGTAATGTCTCTTGCAGCGGTCTCTCCGCGATATTTTCAGAAATTTTATAAATTATATAACTCAGTACATATCTTGAAATATCTCTTCTTATCTTACCGATTATCAATGCAAAGTAGTTTCAAGCCCAATTATTCCTTGGAGCGTCCATTTACTCCATGGAATAGCTTCTCTGCTATCTATGTTTTCTCTTATGAAAAGAACAGAACTTCTTGCCGATTAGTCGTAAAAGAAGGAGATATATATGTATGTATTGTTGAGCGAGTCGCCATCTTGATGAGATTCTGAATGAGAAGGAATTTAATACATGAACTAAAGTAAGTGTGTTCGCGTATTACTTAACGGATTATTATTATTGACAGTGTCTGCTTACTATTTTGTGTTGCACGCGATCAGTGGGGAACGTCTGATTTACACTGGACGAACCTGCCGTTTTGAATGCTCAAGATATCCAGTTACTTCAAATAAATAGGCTAACACGGTCTTACCAGCAGATCTCCGGTCTTCCCAATGTGATCACCGAAAGTTAATAATTATTACAAATGTTTCCAGGAGATCGACTGACAATTTTCGTCGCACCGAGACTTCGAAATTGCTTCACTGCCTTATGGAATTTAAGTTAAGCTTAATTTAATCAGGACAGAACAGTATTGAACTGTGTGAATGTAATAAGTCTGCTTTGTCAATGAAAATTCCCTTAATATACGCATGTTTTTACTATCCTGATCAGTGAAGCTAAATCAGGCCGGTGTGAGAGAGGTTCTTTAAATTTTAGAAATATTAAAAAGTGATACACGTAGTTGCCATAATTTCGTTTCAGCATTAGACCAGCTTTTGTACTTCCTTCTTTCGCCATCAGTAAGAGGACCTTCAACTCAGCTTCACTTTCTACCATTAGTATAGTATCATCCGCGTATCTAAGGTTATTTATAGTCATCCGAGCTATTTTAACTCCGGTTTCTTTTCATCTAATCCGGCTGTTCTCATCAAGTGCTCTGCGTATGCAGGATGAAGAGTAATAAAACCGACAACTGCAGGGACGGATTCCTGACTATAAATGGAGGAAAAAGGTCCTGTGAGAATGTGTCCCGTAAGGTACGGTGTGCGTGCGACAACAAATCGTCCCGGAACACAGTACAGAGCTGCATCGCATGGACGTGATAACAGGTGTTCAAAGTGGCCTCCATGAGATTGCGGGTGACAGGAATAGTTACGATTGTCATGATACACACAATCGTTCTTTGGCTTACATCATGTTGGCGGGCCATTTGCCTGGAGCTTGTACTAGGTTCCATCTCAATATCCTGTAGAGCCCGTTCTTCCTAATCTGGTGTAAACGCAGTCTGCCGCCTCTCTGGACGTTCGTTTTTCTGAAAGGACCCATGATCACGTAAACGCCCCAAAAGGGCTTGAAACGCTGTGTGATGTGAGTGGTGTCTGTGAGGGTACCTATTTTGGTGTAGTCGTACTGCCTCTCGGCCGCTTCCATCTGCGTAGCCGTACACAAACTCCACCTCGGCTTGTTCCCGGCACGAATACCGGACCACTATCCTGCTTACAGTACGCTGTGTCAAACGCAGTCAGCAACTCGCTAGGAACACATGGCACATGGTCAGAGGAACTGTCATTCATCAGCGCCATCTACCGTGGCAACGATCGTCCACATGGAGTGTCAGTTCCGCAAAGCATGCAGGAGAACTGGTAAGTTGAGAAGCAGTATTATGCCATAGTGAACTCAGCTACGAAGACGCGGGGTTGCTGATAAGATGTGCATAAGACAAGCTAAAAAAAAAAAAAAATAAAAAAATAAAAAAAAACAGCAGCTCATGAGTGATTGCTTGGTTCAAATGGCTTTGAGCACTATGGGACTTAACATCTATGGTCATCAGTCCCCTAGAACTTAGAACTACTCAAACCTAACTAACCTAAGGACATCACACAACACCCAGTCATCAGTGATTGCTTGGTAGATCCATCTGAATTATAACCTGTGAAGCAGCGATTGCCTATAGAATTGTATGTGCTAACAGACAAGCAACACTGCAATGTGGGGCATACGACAGAATCAATGTGGAAAATGAGACGAACGTATCCGTTAGGGCAGTGCGGCGAAATTTGGCGTTAATGGGCTCTGGTAGCGGACGACAGATGCGAGTGCGTTTGCTAACAGTACATCGCCTGCAGCGCCTCTCCTGGGCTCGTGACCACATCGATTAGACCACAGACGAATGGAAAACCGTGGCCTGATCAGATTAGTCCAAATTCCAATTGGTAAGAGCTAACGGTAGGGTTCGAGTGTGGCGCAGACCCACAAAGCAATGGACCAGATTGTCAACAAGGCACTGTGTAAACTGTGGTGGCTCCGTGGTAACGGCTGTTGGCTGGTTGGATGATTAAAGCGACCAAACTACTAGGTCATCAGTCCCTTTTTCCTCGAACAGACGGGTCTACGTGACTGTGGATCAGAGATGGCCTACCGCACAAAACAAAGGAAAGGAAAACCGTGAGTTCTACCAAAGGTCAAGGCCATATTAGGGAAACAGGTTATATAGGAAGAAAGGCAAGGGAGATGCACTTTCTAGCAAGCAGCTAGAAGACGCTGAAACCAATGCAATGAGGGGACACACATCCCCCACCCCCTGCCACTAACCAAAGGCACCCCAATCAGAAATTGCCTGGAAAACACAAGCAAAATGGAGAGGGAAGGAGAAGTACAGATCAACAAAAGACAAATAAGTCGAACAGACAATGCGAGAGGGGGCAAAGAAGAGTGAAAGATCAGTTAGGGTGAGGGCCAGGGTGGACCACCAAGCAAAGACAGCTGGAGCCTTATCTGGGCAGAGAAGGCAACAGAATGTTCTGCTAACATCTCAATGGGCCGATAAGGTTAAGTGGCTCTCCGTTAAAGAGTATGGTAAAAGCTCCCTTCATGAATAAGATGTAAAACTAAGTCACCGTTGAGGCATTGTCTACTAACACCAGAGGTAGGGAGTCAGAGAATATGGCCGATGTGGAGCCGGAAAAGGATGGTAGAGTCCTTGTGAGAGGCCTGGAAGCTGGCAAAGATGGGGAATCTTAATCAACTGAGCATAAGACCAGTCCTAAAAGATGAGAAGTCTCTATGACACAGTTGTTGGTCGTCGAGATAAAATTCTGGTTGTGGGTGAACGGTACGATGTTGACAGAAGTGCATGACGTGAGTCTTGGCGACAGAAAAAGCCATGGGTGAGGGTCCATGGCTACACCTTTCATATGGCGCCTTTCAGTCGACAGTCAGCGTTACCCACACTAAAGAGTAGTAGAGGCAGAAATCGTCAGCACATAAGGAGGGTGATTCTGAGTACCCCACAGCTGCTGCTAGAACATTGATGGCTACTAGAAAGAGAGGAACACTCAGCACAGAGCCCTGTGGGATCCCATTCTCTTCTATATGTCGATACACCAACTCGAAACTGAAAAGTACGGTGTGACAAGAAGTTCTGGGTATAAATCGGGAGCAGACCCCCAGAGACACCACCTGCGTAAGATAGTGAGGATGTGAGTCACTATGTGGTATCATAAGCCTTTTGCCAGTAGAAGAAGATGGATTTAAGGTACTGACGTCGGTCAAAAGCTGTTCAGATGGTAGTTTGTAAGTAAACCAGGTTATCAGTGGTGGAACGGCCTTGGCGAAAACCATCCTGCGACGGAGCTGGAAGACCTCGAGACTCAAGCAGGCAACACAGCTGCTGGCTCACCATGGGTTCAAGTACCTTACGGAGAACACTGGTGAGGCTACTGGGCGATAACTGTCCATCTCTATAGGATGCTTACCCGGTTTCAGTATTGGGACGATGATGCTTTCTCGCCATTTCGATGGCCCTCAGTCCAGACACAGTTAAAATTTGCATGAATATGATGCTGACAGTCCACTGTTTGGTGATTTGTCATTTGATTGTGGATGCAGTCCGGCCCTGGGGCTGTATCAACGCCATGATCTAGGACACTGACTAATTCCCACTCACTGACTGGAGCATTATATGGTCCAGATGGCGTGTGGCGAAAGATAATTGTTTTCGCTCCACCAACTGATTTAGGACACGAAAGGCAGGTTAACAAATCTCAGACGCTGAAACTCGAGCGTAATGCAGAGCAAAATGTTCGACAATGGCTTCTGTGTCAGTGTAGACAGGTATACCTGCAGGTGTGTGGTATCTGTAGAGAAGTTCTGATCTCTGTCCAAACCTTTGAAGGAGAAGTACATGGTCTTATGGTTAAAACGTACCGTTCCCAGTGTTCTCGCTTTTGTCATTTTATTACGTGTTGGACCTGAGCACGGAGCCGCTTAAAGACAATGAGGCACTCCATCGATGGATGCCGCTTGTGGCGTTTGAGAACCTGCCTACGATCTCTAATACGTAGCCTCTGCGATTTTCGAGGAACGGGGTAAGGCTAAATTAGCTACCGAAAGAGTGGCTGTAACTGTATTCTGAACTACCTCATCGGTATCTGCACGCCGCAGGGAGCCAAGGGCGACAACAAATGCGAAAACACCCAAGTCAGCGCTATTGAGAGCCCATTTGGATAGGCGTCCGGGAGAGTGACACAGAGGGAGGGACAGGAAGATTGGCACTCACCAGTGGATGGATGGGAGAAGACAAGGGCTGCAGATAGAAAGGTCAATGGCCGTGAAAGCTCCGTGCGCCACACTGATGTGTGTGAGAGACCAATATTCTTGACGCAAAGGTCAAGTCGTGCCAGTAAGTTTTTGAGGTCGGTACCAAGGCAAGTGATCGTGTTTCTACTCCACTAAGGCTAATGAGTGTTTAATCACCCGTAAATGGAGAAAGGTGGGGGAAGCTGTGAAACCAAGTGGCACAAGTTCGCCATACAGAGTATCCAAAACGTATTTGCAAACGCTACACAAACCGACACCTTGCAACAGGTAGCACAATTCTTATAATATTCCCGTTTTCCATGAAGGGCCATTGTCCACGTTGCTGGAACCAAGACTCCTGAACGACAATACACAAGGCAGGGGGAGCACTTAAAAGATGTTGTAGCCCAGCCAGTTGCTGGATAAAACTACTAAAATTCCACTGGAGAATAATGTCGATGAACACCAGTTCAGAGGTTACATCACCAATATACATAAGGTCAGGGTTCCATTTTATGGTCTGACCAGGAGCCTCAGTGGCCGCCACAATCTCCCCCTCGGCCACAGGAGTGGAACAGGCGGGATATGGTGGCAACCGGAATCTCCTCCTTGAAGGAAATTTTCTTATCTTTCCTCTCCTAAGAGGATTTGAATGATTGCACGAGCTCCTCTGACTCAGTTTCATATGATGATTGCGAAACTCACGTCGTCGAGCTGCAGCATCTGATACTGTTATACATGCTGTGTGCAACCGCTCATACTACTCCTTCGCCCCTTGATAAGTTAGTTTGTCCAGAGGTTTATATTCTTGCATTTTCTTCTCTTTATCGAAAATGGTGCAATGTAGTGGACAGGGAGAATGGTGCTTTCCACAGTTAACACAGATTTGGGGGGGGGGGGGGGGGACAAGGAGCATTTGCATGCAGCGTTTGTCCACAATCTACACATGGGGCTAGTATTATACGCAAAGACATGTAAGACATGTGCCTAAATTTCAAACACTTCAAGCACTGCATTTTGGGGAGGGGGGGGGGGGGGGGGAGGGGGGGCGACATGTGTGGTTTGCCATCGCATCGGTATACCATCACCTTGACCTTTACAGGTAACGAATCGTCCTCAAAGGCCAAGATGAAAGCATCAGTAGCAACCCTGTTCTCCTTTGGCCCCCTATGGACACAACAAAATGTCTACACCCCATCGCTCCATGTAGCTCACAATTAGATTGCAAGGGCAGGTCATTGTGAAAAATGATGCCCTGAACAATATTCAGACTATTATGGGGAGTGACAGCCATCTGTATGTCACCAAACTGTTAAAAGCAGCAGCGCCCGTGACTGGGCATGGGATCAAAACTGATCCACTTTTCATTTTGGAGATAGCTGCCACTTCCCCAAACTTGTCTTCGAAGTTCTCCACAATAAATAATGACTTTGTGGTCAAGACCTATATTCCTGCTTTGGAGTAGCCAGGGAAGGGAACGTTTTAGGATCATATCTCTCTGAATTATATGAGGACTTTCCTTCCATGGACACTGCTGGGGAGCATGTGGCCACCAGTGGGAGATAACTTCATCCTCTTCATTTGTGATTCACCAACCATGGTGCTACACTCTCCGAATGGGTGTTCTCTCCATGGGAGCCACTCAGCCTCAGCAATGGCTACCTGACCAGACTCAGTTGCTCAGAGCCCCCTCCCCCAGTCACCACAGGCTCATACTCCTTGGCATATGTGAGGGACTTGCCAGCTCAGTCACAAACTGTGTGATCCCTGCATTGTCAGGTACTTGACAACCCCTCACCCCCTATCATTCTGGGTTTTGGGTGAATTACCTAATTAAAGGGAAGGGTGCAGCAAAGATGGAAAGGAATAAAGATGGAGCATACACTGCTTTGTGCGACTTTCCCTGCACGATCCAACTTCTGGAGAATTTTGAAAACTGGTGGCAGGTCAAACCCAACAATGGGGACCATGAGTTTATTTGATGAAAAGTTGCAGAAAAGTGGAAACTCGAGTACCAGCTCATAAACCAGGCCCAAGCACGGTCTGCGCCAAGGAAACTGACCGATGGAGAGGCAGAGAGGGAAAGTGGAAGTAGAAGCTTGTAGCATGGAAAGGAAATAATGCTGCAAAGACTGGGGGCCCATGGCAGACAACAAGTCTTCACAAAAGAGCTGTGAGCCCCTGAGATGGGGGTGAGGGTGTGAGCTGTGTTTATATGGAATGGGCTGAGTCCTCTGGTCCAACTGAACCGATCATTGACTGGAAATGGTTATGTTCAGCTACCTGGAGACCATTTACAGCCATTCATGGACACTATGTTCCCAAAAAACGATGGGATTTTTATGGACGACAACACGCAATGTCATTGGACCATAACTGTTAGCACTGGTGTGAAGAAAATGTTGGGTAATTGGAGAGAATGATTTGGCCACACTGATCGCCCAACATGAATCCCACTGAACTTTTATGGGACTAAATCGAGAGGTCAATTCGTGCACAGAATCCTGCACTGGCAACACTTTCGCAATTATGGTGGCAGCATGGAGCAATATTTCTGCAAGGACTTCCAACAACCTGTTGAGAACATGCCATATCGAGCTGCTGTACTAAGCAGGCGAAAGGTGGTTCGTCGCTATATTAGGGGGTATCCCATGACTTTTGTGACCTCAGTCTAGAATCAGTACATGCATGCCGAGGACTGGCCTGCTGCTCAATTGATAACTGTATGCTAATATAAAGGATGTCCCAGAAGGCATGATCAATACTAAGAGATATGACAGGAACGGTTGTTTGAAGCAAAACACTTCATACGGGCATATGCCCTATTCCGAATAGTTTCCAAGATTGTACACCTTAGACGAAACTTGCTATTTTCTGTATTATTCACTACACTATCAGGTTTACACAAGTATACATATCAACAGTTAGTAAACATTACAACATGCGTTTTAAAAAGCATCAGCTGAATATTTTTCACACTTCATCTCCAAGCATTATCGTACATGTCGAATTACAGCTGTTGTACAGTTCACAACAACTTTTCGAATATCTCTGTCAACTTCAATGCATTTATGCTCTCTTGTCTGAGCGCCTCTCCACGTTCCCTACTGAGGGCAACAGAGTCCGTGATGCGACCAACCTGCTCATCTTGTGTATTCACCTTCCGTTTGTACACCTCAGACTTCATCAAACCTTACAAATAAAAATCTAATGACTTAAGATCTGACACTATCACGATCAACCGAGCGATTACGTTGTGACGTTCTCTCACATTTCTCATAAAATTTGGAGGGGCTCCGTCATGTTGGAAATACATTGCAGTCCGCGTGGCCAAAGGAACACTCAAAGTTTAACGAACGAATTTAAAAAAATGCACGTCATTATATCCCGTTGTTTTCAACAATATACAGGTTTGCTGTTAAAGACAGACTACAGGGAAGGAAAATTAAACAGAACAGCACAGCATCTTCTTTCTCGTCGATTTTAACAGAAAACTTTTACATTGATGTTTAAAAAATATATACAGTCTATACACGTTCAAATATTTGAGTATCGAGAAAAAATTTGAAGTCAACTTGTCAAGAACATTCAGGTATCTTTTTCATTCGTATTCTAGTCGATTTATCATAATTTAGAGTTCCGTATCTTCAAAATGTGCGAAGTCGCAAAGAGAAGCCAATATTTGCGTCCTACCACGATTCCCAGAGATACCCCAGATTATACAGGGCGCATATCCAATTCTCATACATATTTAGTAATTGCAAAGCGTTACCAGGCTCGCTAGTGAAAGGTAATGCATGAGCAGCGCCTGTTAGACGGAGGAGGTCCGACAGCCGATCAGTTCTAGTCATTCCACCAAGGAGGAGGTACACGGCTCGTGTTGTCTGTAGTTCAACAATGCCATACCGCGGTTCGATCGCGTCCGCATTGTTACTTTGTGCCAGGAAGAGCTCTCAACAAGGGAAGTGTCCAAGAGTCTCTGTGAATCAAATCGATGTTGTTCGGACATGGAGGAGATACAGAGAGACGTTAACTGTTGATGACATGCCTCGCTCAGGCCGCCTAAGGGCCACTACTGCAGTGGATGACCGCTACCTACGGATTATGGCTCTGAGGAACCCTGACAGCAACGCCACCATGTTGAATAATGTTTTTCGTGCAGGTACAGGACGTCGTGTTACGACTCAATCTGTGCTCAATAGGCTACATGACGCGTAACTTGACTCCCGACGTCCATGGCTAGGTCCATCTTAGCAACCACGACACCATGCAGAGCGGTACAGATGGGCCCAACAGCATGCCGAATGGACCGCTCAGGGTTGGAATCACATTCTCCTCACTGATGAGTGTCGCATATGCCTCCAACCAGGCAATCGTCGGAGACGTGTTTGGAGGCAACCCGGCCAGCCTGATCGTCTTAGACACACTGTCCAGCGAGTGCAGCAAGATGGGGGTTCCCTGCTGTTTTGGGGTGGAATTATGTGGGGCCGACACACGCCGCTGGTGGTCATGGAAGGCGCCGTAACGGCTGTACGATACATGAATACCATCCTCCGACCGATAGTGCAACCATATCGGCAGCATATTGGAGAGACATTCGTCTTCATGGACGACAAGTCGCGACCACATCGTGCACATCTTGTGAATGACTTTCTTCAGGATAACGACATCGCTCGACTAGAGTGGCCAGCATGTTCTCCAGACATGGACGCTATCGAACATGCCTGGGATAGATTGAAAAGGGCTGTTTATGGACGGCATGACCCACCAACCACTCTGAGGGATCTACGCCGAATCGCCGTTGAATAGTGGGATAATCTGGACCAACAGTGCCTTGATGAACTTGTGAGTAGTATGCCACGACGAATACAAGCATGCACCAATGCAGGAGGACGTGCTATTGGGTATTAGAGGTACCGGTGTGTACAGCAATCTGGACCACCACCTCTGAAGGTCTCGCTGTATGGTGGTACAACATGCAGTGTGTGATTTTCATGAGCAATAAAAAGGGCGGAAATGATGTTTATGTTTATCTCTATTCCAATTTTCTGTACAGGTTTCGGAACTCTCTGAATCGAGGTGATGCAAAACTTCTTTTGATGTGTGTATACGGTGTCACTGCTGTAATCATTCAGTGCTTGGGGTTACTGTGATCCAGCACATAGAGAAGTGACAGCATGAAACAGTACAAGACAAAAATTCTACCTCTAAGGAAATCGTAATAATTTTCACTTCTCTTTGTTTGTTATGGTAGCCAACGTTTTATTGGTCTGTCAATATCTCGCGCTCTATTCATAACATGCAAATACAGTATTTCTAGGTTAATCTTTCACATCACGAATTCGCTTTCACATAACACTCCCTTAGTAGACACAGAAGAAAAAAAGTTAATCATGGTTTTATTTCTTTCGAATCTACAATTACGTATATACTACATGATTCGTAACTGTTCCTAGTTTTCAATCTCTTCCTAGTTTTTAATGTATCACCTCTAGATAAAAGAAACAAGAGAGCTCGAAAAATTGTTTAGAACAATTTGTCGTGGTCTATTAGTGCCAGATTCGTTCACTTTATTCGACCTTTTACATCGTTCCCTGACTATTACAAGTTTCAACAAAATTTATCAGTTCTGTTGCAGTGGGAGAGCAATATTATACAGAAGCGTGTCTGCGAACTAGTGGGTCACAAAAGAAAACAAACCCATGATGTAAATATATGTTTCATTGAATGTGATCAGTGGTGCAGATCGCCTTTAAAGAAAGGCTACAGATTTCTCCATCGTAGGAGCGAAAGATCACATATACAGTATAAGGAGCAAGTCGTACACTGCTATTGTGTTGAGCAGTTTTTACTGAAGAGATCACAGTGCAAGGACACAGTTCTAGTAACTCAAACTACCACGTACTAACAAACCACGAGAAATAGAAATGCGAGCAATCCCGTTTTATGGCGATGGATTACTTTATATTCAGAAGGCGCATCACTGCTCGCGTAATTAAAATGACAAAGTAGAATGAGTTACTAATTTATAACAATTTTCGAATCTTTGAGGCCTCTGCTGATAGTCATATTTTTAAATCGCATTGTTAACAAAATTTTGCTCAGAAGATAAATTTCCTTTCGTAAATATTCATCATTTTCTGACGACACAGCTATATGAAAGACAGTTCATCACAACGTATGTGTTACAATGAGTTCTCCATTTTCTATTTCTCTACTAACTGAAACGTGCAGACGACATGTTATTTTGTGGACTAATTCTCTTGCTTGTTATACACTGGTGTCAAATGGCCACTTACACCCAAAGAGCTGGATATTTTTATGTATAAACTCCTCAAATCATGTATAACATGTTCTGGAAGCCCCCTATCCGTAATGGTCCACCCACTTTGAGTAACAGTGGTAATTGCTTTTATTGCGAGACAGTGAAAACTAGTACGCTTTTCTGGTGTATTTTTCTATTACCTAACTGTTTGTTGCCGTTATAAACCCAGGAGATTAACATTAAGAGTAAGTCCAGCAACGAACTATGTAAGTTCGCAGTTAGCTGAGTTTTCTTGTGGAACGCCACGATTTTTGGGAGAAGTTCATAAGCAAAGACTTTACGCATTTCCTTTCGAATATAGTTCAATTACTCGTCTGCTTTCATCTTTGTGCCAACTGCCACGGTCTTTTCAGATTGACAATTGAGTTTTTTCATAAACTAGAAAAACATACGCCCAAAAGCGGAATTCCTGTGAAATGTTGCTGTTAGATAAGACCTGAAATTACGCTCGAGTAAGCGAGGACAGCTCACGGACGCTAAGCCCAGTGACAAGAGAGCCGCTTATTTAAGAGCGACCGGAAATAATAGCTACCCCGAGAAGGCCGAAGCAGTGTGCCGGCACGATAACAAACAGGGACGAGAATACGCAACGTCTCAGCACAGCCGGGAAAGGTTGCTACAACGCATTGTTTCATCGCACCCTGCCGACAGTCATCAAAGTCCACAGCCAATAAGGCGTGAAAACAAAAACTAAACGAGCGTTATGCCACAGTGATTAAGACTCTTGACTTGTATTCGAGAGGTGCGTAGTACAAAGCCCGCGAGGTACCTTTAATCATACACGCTGCGTATTTACAAAATAAGCTAAATGTATTATTTCAAATAGAAAGCGGCAGATTTTCCATCTTAGCCTTGTCTGACTATTTGCCAGCGCTTCAGTTGACCTCTACGTCGACGCGACAATAAGTACTAACCTTTCTAAACTGAACGATGCGAAGCGAAAAAAGTGAGGCGCTTAGATACCTACTATTTCGACAGCCGTGTCTGCTGGTAGACATTAACGCGCTAATAAGGACATCATGCAACTTTAATTATCACTACAGACATCTGTATGCTGTAAGACCGGCTGCCGTTAATTGCATTTTCCTGTCCCGGCTTTAAGATCCTTTGAGGACTGCGGTTCAGCCATCCATGTAACACGCTGATGTTCGACAGCTAACGGAGCTCGTTGCGAACGGACGCGACGTAATCAGTTATTCAGACAGCTGCGCTGATACAAGCTACAGTAAATCTGTAGGATCGAATAGAGCTTAGCTCGTGATCCTCACGATAATGAAACCAGCCTTTTTGGCGATGCTCCGCACCAGTGTTAGCACTGAGACGCGGAAACAGAATATACCTGCAAGGGCTGGTGTTCCATCGAGATTTCATACAGAACCACATTGCTGTCTGATTTATTGATTCTATTAGTTACAACTGCTACCTGAAATGATTAATGACGAAGCAAACAGATCTGTTCGTATAACGCAGCAGTTGCCAACTAACGACACTTAAAAGTTGACCTCAGACCGGATAGATTCGCTTTTAGACGGAAAAGCTACACGAAAAAGCAAACAAGGAGAATAACATGCATTAGAAAACTAAGAACCCGCCCCGATTGCGATTTTTTAATATAGGGCGTTACAAAAAGGTACGGCCAAACTTTCAGGAAACATTCCACACACACAAACAAAGAAAAGATGTTATGTGGACATGTGTCCGGAAACGCTTAATTTCCATGTTAGAGCTCATTTTAGTTTCGTCAGTATGTACTGTACTTCCTCTATTCACCGCCAGTTGCCCCAATTGAAGGAAGGTAATGTTGACTTCGGTGCTTGTGTTGAATGCGACTCATTGCACGATGGAGCTCCTGCACATTTCAGTCGAAGTGTTAGTACTCTTCTCAACAAGATTCGGTGACCGATGGATTGGTAGAGGCGGACCAATTCCATGGCCTCCACGCTCTCCTGACCTCAACCCTCTTGACTTTCATTTATGGGGGCATTTGAAAGCTCTTGTCTACGCAACCCCGGCAGCAAATGTAGAGACTCTTAGTGCTCGTATTGTGGACGGCTGTGATGCAATACGCCATTCTCCAGGGCTGCATCAGCGCATCAGGGATTCCATGCGACGGAGGTTGGATGCATGTATCCTCGCTAACGAAGGGCATTTTGAACATTTCCTGTAACAAAGTGTTTGAAGTCACGCTGGTACGTTCTGTTGCTGTGTGTTTCCATTCCATGATTAATGTGATTTGAAGAGAAGTAATAAAATGAGCTCTTAACATGGAAATTAAGCGTTTCCGGACACATGTCCACATAACATATTTTCTTTCTTTGTTTGTGAGGAATGTTTCCTGAAAGTTTGGCCGTACCTTTTTGTAACACCCTGTATATTAACCAACGATTGCTGACGCGCTCCGATGTTGAAGGTTCTTAGAATAACGTGCATTTTTCTACTCGCCTCTTATCATCCCACGAGCATACTGAATTAAGGAATGAAAAATAGGGTTTAATGTTCCATCGACGACGAGGTTTTTGAAAAGGGCACAAGCTTGGGCTGGAAGAAGGAAATCGACCGTCCCTTTCAAAGGAATTATCCCGGCATTCGCCCTAAGTGATTTCGAGAAACCACGGAAAATTTAAGTCTAGATGTCCGGATGGACTGAAATTGGCGTTTTAATCCGGTGTCTTACCACTGTGCCACACAGCGAAGTAGTTTACTTTTGGGATCGCCAGAGGAATAGATCACAAAGTGGGAACAGAAATATATCTTTATGTACATTCTGAAGAAGCTACAGGAAAATGCAGGTTAGATCTACATAAATACTCTGCGTGCCACTGTAGGCTGCATGGGGTAGTCACTTCCTTTCCTGCACCATTCGCTAATGGGGCGACGATGAACTACTTATATGCTTCCGTAAGAGCCCTAATTTATCTTTTTCGTCTTATGCTTCCTTGCGTGAAACGTGTGTTGATGGCACCAGAATCTTTCCGCAGTCAGCTGCAAATACCGGCTCTAAATTTTTTCATTAGTATTTCTCGATAAGGGCGTCGTTTTTCTTAAGATCACAGAACATTTCCGTAATTCAAGCGTATTGATCGGACCTACCGGTACAAATCTAGCAGCACGCCTCTGAATTACCTCAAAATCTTCCTTTAATCCGACCTGGTGGTTATCCCAGACGCTCGAGCAGGAATCAAGAATGGGTGCATTTGCGTTTCCTAAGTAGTCTCCTTTATAGGTGAGCTACACTTTCTTACACGTCTCCCAATAAAACGTGGTCGACAATTATTACTCTACATCGATGTCATGAGAAAAATACTGTTGATAATACTCTAGCATATACCGCAGAGAGCTGTATTTGAGGTTAGGCTGAACAAAGTTAAGGACTTAATTCTGCATGTGGAGGACGATTTGAGACAATTATCACATATAGTAGATCGTGTAACTACAGTGTGAGGCCATACTGAAACAACTCTGCTGTGTCAGAGGTCTTGCAAGATTCTTTGAAAGATTGAGATAACCTGACTTGCTCATAGTGTTACGGCAATCTATGTCATTGTTTGTACAATTTAACGAGAACATTAAGTTGGCACTGAATAACATTAAAACACTTGATAATGGCACTTTAAAGCCGAAATCATGATCGTGTAAATGTAACACTGCAAATAAACAGTCAAATGGCGGTACTGACTTTAAAGAAAAAAAAAAAGTCCATAATGTTCTTCGAACCAATCGCGTACAACTGTGGCCCGGTGACGTGGCGAACTGTCATGAAAACATGAAGTCCATGTACGGCTGCAAATGGTGTCCACGTAGCAGAGAATGTAATCATTTCCAGCCAATGACCGGTTCAGTTGCACTAGAGGGTCCAGTCCATTTCATGTACACACAGCCAACACCATTCTGGAGTCACCACCAGCCTGCACTGTGCCCTGTTGACAACTTGGGTCCATGGCTTCTTGTGTCTGTGCCACACTAACTCTACCATCAGCTCTTACCATCTGTAATTGCGACTCACCCGACCAGGCGACGGTTCTCCATTTGTCTAACGTCCAACAGATATGGTCACGAGCCCATGAAAGGCGCTCCAGGCGATTTTGTACTGCTAGCAAAGGCGCTCGCGGTCATCTGCTGCCACAGCCCATTAGCGTCATATTTCGCCGCACTGTCTTAACTGAACGTTCGTTTTACGTCCCACATTGATTTCTGCGGTTACTTCAGGCCGTGCTGATGCATGTTAGCACAGGCAACTGCACATAAAGGCCGCTGCTCTTGGGTCTTAAGTGAAGGCCGTTGGCCACTGCGTTGTACGTCGTGAGAGCCAATGCCTGTAATTTGGTCTTCTTGGCACACTCTTGACACTGTCGATCTCGGAATATTGAATGCCCTAACGATTTCAGAAATGTAATGTCATAAGCGTCTAGCTCCCAGTACCATTCCGCGTACAAAGTCTTAATTCCCGCCCTGCGGCCATAAGCACGTCAAAGACCTCACACGAACCACCTGACTACAAATGACAGCTACCGTACGCTAATGCACTGCCCATTTATATCTTGTGTACGCGATACTACCTACATCTGTATACGTGCATATCGCTTTCCCATTACTCAATCGTTAAGTACAGATGCTAGCCAAGCCTGCTGGTTGTGCTGTCCTATTAATCGTTAGATGCTAGCCAAGCCTGCTGGTTGTGCTGTCCTATTAGACTACGAACGGCATCTGTACAGTGTTCTCAAGATGTAAGTAGATCACAAAGGCGCAATAAAAATGATAATGGTTCAAATGGCTCTGAGCACTATGGGACTCAACATCTGAGGTCAACAGTCCCCTAGAACTTGGAAATACTTAAACCTAACTAACCTAAGGACAACACACACATCCATGCCCGAGGCAGGATTCGAACCTGCGACCGTAGCGGTCTCGCGGCTCCAGACTGTAGCGCCTAGAACCGCACGGCCACTCCGTCCGGCAATAACAATGATCTCTGGCTACTGTGGTGGCCAGGCGAAATGCGACAATCAACCTCTTACAATGCCAGCCCAGGAAGATGCAAGCATTGTCGGCAGGGGCCCTGTCGTCTTGGAACACAGCATGGCTGGAGGACACATTGTACCACGGGATGGACGTGATCAACCAACACGGTCACATAACCCTTGGTAGTAATGCCACCTTCCATAGTAACCATGGGGACCATCGAATACCACGATACGATCGTGATCTCTAAATCACCGAAACCGCGAAATGTTTCACTCTTTGGACGTAAACCTGGCGAAAAGTTGGAAACACTGTGCAACAAGACTCATTCGATCAAACGGCTTTCTTCCATTTCTCCTGAGTCAAGGTTTTATGGCTTCCGTATCACATACATTTTCCCGTCACTGGGATTTGCATCACTGATGAGTGGTTTTGGAATTACGGCTAGCCCTGCAGTTTCTTGCTTCTGGAGCTCCCTGTGTGTTGTTTTAGATCTGACTAGGCTCGTGAGTGGGACATTCAGTTCTGCAGTGACTGTCAACTGTCGTCCTCTTACTTTTCGTCACAATCCTCTTCAAATGACGGTTACGATCACTCAACACAAACTTTCATCTGCGTTGTGACTGACAGATGACGTTCTTCCGTTCTATCTGTAAGTGGTACAAATCTTTGACACGGTGCCTCCTGAATCAAAAAATGGCTCCAAGCACTATGGGACTTAACATCTGAGGTCATCAGTCCCCTAGACTTAGAACTACTTAAACCTACCTAACCTAAGGACATCACACACATTCATGCCCGAGGCAGGGTTCGAACCTGCGACCGTAGCAGCCGCGTGGTTCCGGACTGAAGCGCCTAGAACCGCTCGACCACAGCGGCCGGCCTCTCCTGATCATCATCAAACCCTTCGGCTACCTTGGTTACGGAAGCAACCACAATACGAGTACCAACAATTTGCTCAAGTTCGAATTCACCAAGCTCCGACATAATCCTCTCACAACTACACAGAACACTCTTCTGGCCACGGCTGACACTTGCAATGTATTAAGGACGTTGCACAGGTGCCGTCTGTGGTCCAATAGAACAGCGCAACATCCAGGTTTGGCCATCGTCTGCACTTATTATCAACCATGCCAGTCTCGCGTTGTTTCCACATTTTTGTCCATTTTCTGTAGTACAGAATGTCTCTGTCCCGTCGCACTTATTGTTCTTAAACCACATGGAACAGGGACAGTCTTTCAGTACTAGCGTGCTGGTTGGTTGACTGGCTGGCCAAGCAATGGTACTAAAGCGCTCCACAGAACTACTACGTACGTGGCCTTATCTGTCACACTGCCACTCAGAAGGCCGACGTCACGACCCATGTCAAATTCCACTCTGCCAAACATAGATCCATCTCCAGTAGCCCCACAAAATGCTGACAGTCAAAGCCATTTAATTACATACTACGTGTCTGCTTTCCACAAGCAGGCTGCAATCTCCAGACAACGGAGTCTCTGACAATGCGTCAGGCACCACATTGTCAGACGCAGGACATTGTCGAGTGGCTAGGGAGAAGCTGCTAGTGTTATGCAAACACAAAATTATTGTCAGTGTGTCTCTGCAACCTTCAAAATCGATTTCCATCGAACGTTGATAGTGATGTTTTTCCAAGTATTTAACCCACTATATTTTATAAATGATCCCAATAATAGTGTGTACCTTTTTTCGACGAAGGTCCGATGATAAACTGCGCTTAAAGGCAGCCCTACAAATTTTTATTGTGTCCATTTTTTTCAGCGGCCATAAAAATTTAATGTTTATAATAAACAAAACACTTACGAGAGCCAATTCAGATATTTTTTACCTATTCATTTTTAATTTTTTTTAAACCGCGTCTTCTGAAGTATTACACACAATTACGGCAAAATGGAAGCAACTGAAATTGCAGGTAACAAACTGTGTAGAAATATCAGCTGTACTGAGGATGACAGCTACATGAACAGCGTGTGCAATTAGAAAAATAAAAAGGAACCTACTGATGATGGTGAAACTTCACTCAAACATTTACGAGATGAAAGAAGAAAATTGTGTTTGCTCACGTAGAATGTTATTTCAAAACTTGTTTATATGAAAGAAAACACTGGTACCAAAAGTGCTTTACACTCAAGATGAATATTAGTCAATAGCAGATATGTTTTGAATATTGCGTAAACTGAAACAGAACTTGCACAAGGAAAGATTATGTAAATAAAAATGATAACGAAGAAATTTCTTCAAGAGACACGACGAAAAATTAACTTTATTTCATTTCTCCCGAAAAACGTTGGATATCTGGATAAACGAATCACTAAATAAAACCGTCAAAATTATTGTATTTTCTTAACCTAATCGGCATTATATTTCCAAGCCAAGGAAACAAAAGTGACTTGTCATCCATCAAACACTGGATTTGTTAAACGCGACGACTCTACAGTGAAGCACAAACTTTTCATCACATAGAAAATAAAGCTGGCAGTTGCTACTCTGAACAGTTCAAAACTATATGAGTATGTAAATACTGTATAAACGGATGCCTACTTTATTGCAATGTTTTATCTAAGTCGCTTACGACAAATACGGGTATGGTGCCTCTAAAACGACGATGGCAGGTTTCTTTCATCCCCCCAACCCTATCCCCCATCGCTCATGACCACGTCATCGACAGTACGTTAAATCTATGTGACACCTTAGCTCCACACCGTGAAGACACAAAATATCCCAGAAGGCTTTAGTAGTCAACTTTGCTTCTAGCTGATGACTTAACACTCGTATATCATTCTCAGTGTTGCAAATAATCACAGATTTATCGGGTTTCCTTCAAGTCTCACTGAAGAAAGAATGACGGTTAGTGTTTAACGTACAGCACAGGACGATATCATATGAAACGGAGCAGTGCCATTGTGGCGGCATTTCCCGTAAACGATTTAGGGAAACCGAAGGAAACCTAATTTTGGATGGATACACGAGGATTCGAACTCCGGTGCTCTCGATTTCAGTCTTTCTCCTCTCTTTCCAGTGACAACTGACTCATACCAAGGAGCAAACATGTTACAGAAAATAACCATTTGGTTGATCAAACGTTTTTAGTGACTTCAGCTGTGATTTTTTTAAATATACGGTTAATTAAATACAGAAATTAACCAGCAATGCATTCATCGACGTTATTTTTGGCTTTTGGTCTTCCGTTTGGAGTAGCATCTTGGTTCTACGTCGGAAAAAAATTGTTCGTTTGGAGCTAAGCTGTCTACTAGCCGACCCTACCAAAGCTTCTTAGTTTTCGCGGGTGTTCCTTAAACAAATGACAGCCAGTTAACAGAAATAATTTAAGTTTGAGGGTGCAAGATAGGAAGAACAAGCGGAAGGGGGGATGCGATATCGGGGACATCCATTAATTACGTGAGCTCAAAACGGGGGTGGAGGAGAGAGAGGTGGGTGAGTCAGGCAAAACATCAGATCTCATTTAACGGCGGCTGAAGGCAATGAAAATCTCACATCAACCTTTTAATTCAGAGAATATAATACCGAGCAGAGACACTTTTAAAGTGCCTACCAATCTTTATGATCTCTGAAGTGAACTGAATGCTTTACACGTGCGCATATCCGGAGTTCCCCGTTTTGACACAAATGCCGCCCAAGTGTTGAATTTCACTCATTCATTCATTCATTCATTCAGAGAGTTCTCTGCTGCGCCGGTCGAAATCACTGCGTCTCACTCAGTGAGACAGTCGAAGCATTCTGCTATGTTATAACGTGCAACATGAATTTTTACAAAACTTGTACAATACCTATATTACATGACATGCTCAGAAAATGAAGAACACGTCAAGAGATTGAAAAGTTACGTAGTCACACGGTTCAAAGGAAGGTAAAAACACTTCTCTTTCATCTGCAAAGTAAGTGAAGGTTCAGTGACATTTAATGTAAGTAATATACCAATAAAAGGTCACATTTTTAGGGATCAGTCAAAAAGTTTAATATTAAATTTTCGTGGAGCCTTTTTGTCCGTCTGTGAGTCTGTTCGTTCTAATACGCTCACACATGGCATGTTTAAAAAAGTGTTTTTAACCACGTGTTAAAAACAGTGTATAATAAATTTTATTTATAAAACACGGCTTTTATCTGTCTATGGACTAAACATCACGTGAGAGGTGGGGGTGGGGGGTGGAGAGGTTCCACCAAAGCTCACTAAGGGGGAAAGGGGTGCAGATTTTAAAGAAAACACCTTACGTAATTAATGGAGTCCCCAAACACATTACACAAACGCTTTCACGTAAGCGCCGCGTTGGCGTCAATAAATACTTTTCTTTCAATTGCGTTTGCAAGGCGTCAGATTTGTTTACAATAAAGGTTAGCGTTCAAGGGTGCAGTCCTTGAGATTAACGCACAGTACCCATCACCTGACGTCTCGACCAAGTGCACATTATTATGTACTGTTGCTGTTTCTTTATTTATTGAGTCTGAAGACGATAGAATGTCTAGTGGGAGTAATGTGGATACTTACAAATTAACTTTCTTTTCCTATTATTTACGTGAGTAGCAAAGTTGTTTCCTAACCATCATTCAGTTCGCGAATAAAATCCACACATGCCCATCCAATACTGTTATTGTTGATTTAAACTTGTGCTTTCAGTCCATTCTTTTCTTATCATGATAAATGCATCAGGTTTACATTAACAATAATAATATTGGATAGGCAGGAATGCATTTTATTTGTGAAATAACTAAGAAACAGAAGACACACAAAATGGCAACTCTCACTGGTATACTTGGTTTTGACTTATGTCGAGGCAATTTTCATCTTGCACGGGACAAACGTTTTTGAGATTTCCAATGCCCCTGCTACTCAAAATGTCAGGAAAGGTATTTCGTACCTATTTATATTTCTTCCACTTCACATTCCATCTTAAGCTATTTCTGTCAACCAACGTCTTACGAACACGTAACGAACAAAAACGCAACCAACTTCAGCAGAAATCTGATAGTAGTTCAACAGGATTGTACCTGTATTCAAATATCATCACTGTGTCACAACCCTCCGTACGCAGCATCGCTACCAAACGCTTGTGAGTTAGCACTCTAATGGGAGTAGCCGCTTGGAATCCCGGTGCTGGAAAATATTGTCGTCGCCAATTTTTGACCGGCAAATGGAGGATTGATGCTGGTCTGCAGCTACTAGTTATCAGACGTATACCAACACTTTTAATAAATCACAACGCTCAACGGACTTTTTTTAATTTAAATTTTACTTCATTGATTGTTTTAGGACATCATCCACACAGCCAGCCTCAGAATTATTTCCAACATTTACATATGTAAAGCCCGAAACAGTTGAAATTAAAAATTTGATACAAAGCAAAGTTATTCACTTTTTTTAAATTTTCGTATTGACTAACTAGTATCATACAAAAACCTCAATTCTTCCTCTTTCCCTTTTTTTCTTCTATTTTTTCAGTAGTCAATCTTCTCCCCATTTTGCCTTTCCCTTTGTTCTGTTCAAATGGTTCAAATGCCTCTGAGCACTATGGGACTCAACATCTGTGGTCATCAGTCCCCTAGAACTTAGAACTACTTAAACCTAACTAACCTAAGGACATCACACACATCCATGCCAGAGGCAGGATTCGAACCTGCGACCGTAGCAGCCGCGCGGTTCCGGACTGCGCGCCTAGAACCGCTAGACCACCGCGGCCGGCCCTTTTGTTCCGTTCCCGATTTCTTATTTTCTTCTGTATTGAAAGCCCACTGGATCAATATTTTGTTCTTAAAAAGATTTTTGTCTGGTATTTACGACTTTTGATATTGTTTCTATTTAGATCTATTCGTACTTCTGTAATCCATGCTACCGTCGATTTCTTCTTCCAGAAACACCAGAATATTCGTTGCGTGAGCGTTGATACATTCGGCAGAAGTGTCCAAAAAATATTTATCTTCTTTTAGCCATTACTTCTGATATCTTTATTTTTGTAGATTTCTACATTACTTCTCATTTTCCAGTCATCTGTAATCTGTATTGACCAATTATTTTTCTATTCTGTGCAGCTTATAGTTCATTGTTAGGCATTCACAGCCATATAAACTTTCTGGTCGTAGCACTGTTGTACAGTGTTTCAGTTTGGTTTTTCTAGATATGTATTTCTTGTTGTAAATATTCTTTGCCAAACCATGTGAGCTCTCAATCTTGTTAATTCTTAGATCTACTCCAGATTTTTCTAGTCCATTTTGTTGAATAATTTCTCCAAGAGATTCGAATTTACTTTCTATGAATTTTGGGCCCCTCCCATGAACCATGGACCTTGCCATTGGTGGGGAGGCTTGCGTGCCTCAGCGATACAGATAGCAGTACCGTAGGTGCAACCACAACGGAGGGGTATCTGTTGAGAGGCCAGACAAACGTGTGGTTCCTGAAGAGGGGCAGCAGCCTTTTCAGTAGTTGCAAGGGCAACAGTCTGGATGATTGACTGATCTGGCCTTGTAACATTAACCAAAACGGCCTTGCTGTGCTGGTACTGCGAACGGCTGAAAGCAAGGGGAAACTACAGCCGTAATTTTTCCCGAGGGCATGCAGCTTTACTGTATGATTACATGATGATGGCGTCCTCTTGGGTAAAATATTCCGGAGGTAAAATAGTCCCCCATTCGGATCTCCGGGCGGGGACTACTCAAGAGGATGTCGTTATCAGGAGAAAGAAAACTGGCGTTCTACGGATCGGAGCGTGGAATGTCAGATCCCTTAATCGGGCAGGTAGGTTAGAAAATTTAAAAAGGGAAATGGATAGGTTGAAGTTAGATATAGTGGGAATTAGTGAAGTTCGGTGGCAGGAGGAACAAGACTTCTGGTCAGGTGACTACAGGGTTATAAACACCAAATCAAATAGGGGTAATGCAGGAGTAGGTTTAATAATGAATAGGAAAATAGGAATGCGGGTAAGCTACTACAAACAGCATAGTGAACGCATTATTGTGGCCAAGATAGATACGAAGCCCACACCTACTACAGTAGTACAAGTTTATATGCCAACGAGCTCTGCAGATGACGAAGAAATTGAAGAAATGTATGATGAAATAAAAGAAATTATTCAGATTGTGAAGGGAGACGAAAATTTAATAGTCATGGGTGACTGGAATTCGAGTGTAGGAAAAGGGAGAGAAGGAAACATAGTAGGTGAATATGGATTGGGGGACAGAAATGAAAGAGGAAGCCGCCTGGTAGAATTTTGCACAGAGCACAACATAATCATAACTAACACTTGGTTTAAGAATCATGAAAGAAGGTTGTATACATGGAAGAACCCTGGAGATACTAAAAGGTATCAGATAGATTATATAATGGTAAGGCAGAGATTTAGGAACCAGGTTTTAAATTGTAAGACATTTCCAGGAGCAGATGTGGGCTCTGACCACAATCTATTGGTTATGACCTGTAGATTAAAACTGAAGAAACTGCAAAAAGGTGGGAATTTAAGGAGATGGGACCTGGATAAACTAAAAGAACCAGAGGTTGTACAGAGATTCAGGGAGAGCATAAGGGAGCAATTGACAGGAATGGGGGAAATAAATACAGTAGAAGAAGAATGGGTAGCTTTGAGGGATGAAGTAGTGAAGGCAGCAGTGGATCAAGTAGGTAAAAAGACGAGGGCTAGTAGAAACCCTTGGGTAACAGAAGAAATATAGAATTTAATTGATGAAAGAAGAAAATATAAAAATGCTGTAAACGAAGCAGGCAAAAAGGAATACAAACGTCTCAAAAATGAGATCGACAGGAAGTGCAGACTGGCTAAGCAGGGATGGCTAGAGGACAAATGTAAGGATGTAGAGGCTTACCTCACTAGGGGTAAGATAGATACTGCGTATAGGAAAATTAAAGAGACTTTTGGAGAAAAGAGAACCACTTGTATGAAACCCAGTTCTAAGCAAAGAAGAGAAAGCAGAAAGGTGGAGGGCGTATATAGAGGGTCTATACAAGGGCGATGTACTTGAGGACAATATTATGGAAATGGAAGAGGATATAGATGAAGATGAAAAGGTAGATATGACACTGCGTGAAGAGTTTGACAGAGCACTGAAAGAGCTGAGTCGAAACAAGGCCCTCGGAGTAGACAACATTCCGTTAGAACTACTGACAGCCTTACGAGAGCCAGTCCTGACAAAACTCTACCATCTGGTGAGCAAGATGTATGAAACAGGCGAAATACCCACAGACTTCAAGAAGAATATAATAATTCCAATCCCAAAGAAAGCAGGTGTTGACAGATGTGAAAATTACCGAACTATCAGCTTAATAAGTCACAGCTGCAAAATACTAACACGAATTCTTTACAGACGAATGGAAAAACTAGTAGAAGCCAACCTCGGGGAAGATCAGTTTGGATTCCGTAGAAACACGGGAACACGTGAGGCAATACTGACCTTACGACTTATCTTAGAAGAAAGATTAAGGAAAGGCAAACCTACGTTTCTAGCATTTGTAGACTTAGAGAAAGCTTTTGACAATGTTGACTGGAATACTCTCTTTCAAATTCTAAAGGTGGCAGGGGTAAAATACAGGGAGCGAAAGGCTATTTACAATTTGTACAGAAACCAGATGGCAGTTATAAGAGTCGAGGGACATGAAAGGGAAGCAGTGGTTGGGAAGGGAGTAAGACAGGGTTGTAGCCTCTCCCCGATGTTGTTCAATCTGTATATTGAACAAGCAGTAAAGGAAACAAAAGAAAAATTCGGAGTAGGTATTAAAATTCATGGAGTAGAAATAAAAACTTTGAGGTTCGCCGATGACATTGTAATTCTGTCAGAGACAGCTAAGGACTTGGAAGAGCAATTGAATGGAATGGACAGTGTCTTGAAAGGAGGATATAAGATGAACATCAACAAAAGCAAAACAAGGATAATGGAATGTAGTCTAATTAAATCAGGTGATGCTGAGGGAATTAGATTAGGAAATGAGGCACTTAAAGTAGTAAAGGAGTTCTGCTATTTGGGGAGCAAAATAACTGATGATGGTCGAAGTAGAGAGGATATAAAATGTAGGCTGGCAATGGCAAGGAAAGCGTTTCTGAAGAAGAGAAATTTGTTAACATCCAGTATTGATTTAAGTGTCAGGAAGTCATTTCTGAAAGTATTCGTATGGAGTGTAGCCATGTATGGAAGTGAAACATGGACGATGAATAGTTTGGACAAGAAGAGAATAGAAGCTTTCGAAATGTGGTGCTACAGAAGAATGCTGAAGATTAGATGGGTAGATCACATAACTAATGAGGAAGTATTGAATAGGATTGGGGAGAAGAGAAGTTTGTGGCACAACTTGACCAGAAGAAGGGATCGGTTGGTGAGGCATCAAGGGATCACCAATTTAGTATTGGAGGGCAGCGTGGAGGGTAAAAATCGTAGAGGGAGACCAAGAGATGAATACACTAAGCAGATTCAGAAGGATGTAGGTTGCAGTAGGTACTGGGAGATGAAAAAGCTTGCACAGGATAGAGTAGCATGGAGAGCTGCATCAAACCAGTCTCAGGACTGAAGACCACAACAACAACAACATGAATTTTGGTGCATTTTTGTCAATTTTTTTTTCAGGTGAAATTTTGAGACCAGTTATATTTAGTGTTTCCTCCAGAAGATTTATTTCAATAACTGCGACTGTCAGATTATCTGAAACTATTAAAAAATCGTCTGTAAAAACCTAGCACTTTAATTCCTTAAGTTTTCCGTCGTAGAATTGTTGGTTCAGTTGGACTTATTAAGTTTTTCTAGAATGCAGTTAAACAGTACAGGTGATAAAACATCCTGTTTAACACCAGTTTTTATTTCAAATCGCTGAGATACTTCTCGAATAAATTTAACTTTAGATATCGTAGTTGTAAGAGTTTCACGAAGTATGTTTGCTAATTTTGCTTTAACACACACACTTTCTAATGATTTTATCTGTTGTTTCTCTGTCTGCTGAATCAAATGCTTTTCTGAAATCAATACATGATATTATACGGTTGCTGGCTAACGTTTTGTTGGTTGGTTGGGTTGGAGAAAAGGGGACCAAACTACAGGGTCATCCATGGTTAACATTCTGTGACGAATTTATGATCTTAAGTTAAAAATCTGTCCTATACTGGGTCTTCCGTTTCAGAAACCTCCCTGATATTCTCCTAAGTGCTTGTCTAAAGTTTCTCCAGTTCTGCCCACGAGAATTTTTGATATTATGTTTGCCACTGGTAGAAGTGACACTCCTACTTAACTGTTGACATTAACTTATCCAGTTATTATATTACAATATTTGAGAAAGAACTGCCGGATGGTATCATGTAGTGAAGATATGTGACAGCGGCTGAAAGTAACCAATTTGTCGGATGGGGTCGTTTATTGTGGCGACTTCCTTGATGCTATTGCAGTGGCGTATGTTTCTCTCTCTCTCTCTCTCTCTCTCTCTCTCTCTCTCTCTCTCTCTCTCCCTCTCCACCCATTACCCACCTACGCTATTCGGTTACATTTAAGGTATCTGACCCGTTCAAATGTGTGTGAAATCTTATGGGACTTAACTGCTAAGGTCATCTGTCCCTAAGCTTACACACTACTTAACCTATCCTAAGGACGAACGCAGACACCCATGCCTGAGGGAGGAATCTAACCTCCGCCGGGACCAACCGCACAGTCCATGACTGCAGCTCCATAGACCGCTCAGCTAATACCGCGCGGCCTTAAATCCCATCAAGCAGGTGTGGGATGTGTTGGAGAGACGTATTGTAGCACGTCCACATGCACCAAAGCGGTCATCCAGCAGTTGTCAATCGCACTGGTGGAGGGATGGAACTCCCTATCGCAAGAACTCCTTACCAACCTTCTGCCATCTGTGGACATCGTACACAGTTAGGTACAATGTCTCGCCTTTTGTAATGTCCACGGCCCATCACGAATCGCGGTGACTTCAATGTAATTACTGTTCGTCTCATGGCGTATTTCTTTCAGTTACCTTCTGTACTGTACTATCCTATACTATACTGTAGCAGTTCTTTCTATGCATGGTGCAAGTTACATCGAGCTACGTTAATTGGTACTGACATCATGCGAAAGTTACTTTCATCCCTAAGTTTTGAAAACGAGTTTTTATGTAACGGCGGAACGGCCGGATGGGAGAGAGAATGAGCAACAAGTTTTTTTTCTTTTTCTTCCTTTCTTTTTTTTTTCTTTTTTTTTTTTCTTTTTTTAAATACAAAATGGGATTGCAGTGCTCCTCAGAATTTCTGCCATAAAGGTACGTAGAAAGTCACCTACAGAAAGCGAAGTTATATCTAGGGTTCCCCAAAGATGTGTTATACGCCCCATTGCTGTTCTTGTAAGGATTCAGTACACAATCTGAGCAACCATCTTAGATTGTTGGCAGCAGATGCCTTCTTTTATTTAGTGAAGTAACCGGAAGAGGAAAACGATTTAGACACGATATCTGCAAAGTGCGAAAAGCAGCAATTGACCTTGAATAATAAAACGTGTGATGTCCTCCACTTGGCTTCTAAAAAATTCCGTTAAATTTCGGTTACACTATAAATCACAGTATCAGGAGAAATAAAACTGGCGTTCTACGGATCGGAGCGTGGAATGTCAGATCCCTTAATCGGGCACGTAGGTTAGAAAATTTAAAAAAGGGAAATGGATAGGTTAAAGTTAGATATAGTGGGAATTAGTGAAGTTCGGTGGCAGGAGGAACAAGACTTTTGGTCAGGTGAATACAGGGTTATAAATACAAAATCAAATAGGGGTAATGCAGGAATAGGTTTAATAATGAATAAAAAAAATAGGAGTACGGGTAAGCTACTACAAACAGCATAGTGAACGCTTTAATGTGGCCAAGATAGACACGAAGCCCACGCATACTACAGTAGTACAAGTTTATATGCCAACTAGCTCTGCAGATGAAGAAATTGATGAAATGTATGATGAGAAGAGAAATTATTCAGGTAGTGAAGGGAGAAAAAAATTTAATAGTCATGGGTGACGAATTCGAGAATAGGAAAAGGAAGAGAAGGAAACATAGTAGGTGAATATGGATTGGGGCTAAGAAATGAAAGAGGAAGCCGCCTGGTAGAATTTTGCACAGAGCACAACATAATCATAGCTAACACTTGGTTCAAGAATCATGAAAGAAGGTTGTCTACATGGAAGAACCCTGGAGATACTAAAGGGTATCAGATGGATTATATAATGGTAAGACAGAGATTTAGGAACCAGGTTTTAAATTGTAAGACATTTCCAGGTGCAGATGTGGACTCTGACCACAATCTATTGGTTATGAACTGTAGATTAAAACGGAAGAAACTGCAAAAAGGTGGGAATTTAAGGAGATGGGACCTGGATAAACTAAAAGAACCAGAGGTTGTACAGAGATTCAGGGAGAGCATAAGGGAGCAATTGACAGGAATGGGGGAAAGAAATACAGTAGAAGAAGAATGGGTAGCTTTGAGGGATGAAGTAGTGAAGGCAGCAGAGGATCAAGTAGGTAAAAAGACGAGGGCTAGTAGAAACCCTTGGGTAACAGAAGAAATATAGAATTTAATTGATGAAAGAAGAAAATATAAAAATGCTGTAAACGAAGCAGGCAAAAAGGAATACAAACGTCTCAAAAATGAGATCGACAGGAAGTGCAGACTGGCTAAGCAGGGATGGCTAGAGGACAAATGTAAGGATGTAGAGGCTTACCTCACTAGGGGTAAGATAGATACTGCGTATAGGAAAATTAAAGAGACTTTTGGAGAAAAGAGAACCACTTGTATGAAACCCAGTTCTAAGCAAAGAAGAGAAAGCAGAAAGGTGGAGGGCGTATATAGAGGGTCTATACAAGGGCGATGTACTTGAGGACAATATTATGGAAATGGAAGAGGATATAGATGAAGATGAAAAGGTAGATATGACACTGCGTGAAGAGTTTGACAGAGCACTGAAAGAGCTGAGTCGAAACAAGGCCCTCGGAGTAGACAACATTCCGTTAGAACTACTGACAGCCTTACGAGAGCCAGTCCTGACAAAACTCTACCGTCTGGTGAGCAACATGTATGAGACAGGCGAAAATACCCTCAGACTTCAAGAAGAATATAACAATTCCAATCCCAAAGAAAGCAGGTGTTGACAGATGTGAAAATTACCGAACTATCAGTTTAATAAGTCACAGCTGCAAAATACTAACGCGAATTCTTTACAGACGAATGGAAAAACTGGTAGAAGCCGACCTCGGGGAAGATGAGTTTGGATTCCGTAAAAATGTTGGTACACCTGAGGCAATACTGACCCTACGACTTACCTTAGAAGAAAGATTAAGGGAAGGCAGACCTACGTTTCTAGCATTTGTAGACTTAGAGAAAGCTTTTGGCAATGTTGATTGGAATACTCTCTTTCAAATTCTGAAAGTGGCAGGGGTAAAATACAGTGAGCGAAAGGCTATTTACAATTTGTACAGAAACCAGATGGCAGTTATAAGAGTCGAGAGGTATGAAAGGGAAGCAGTGGTTGGGAACGGAGTGAGCAATAAAGGAAACAAAAGATAAGTTCGGAGTAGGTATTAAAATCCATGGAGAAGAAATGCAAACTTTGAGGGTCGCTGATGACATTGTAATTCTGTCAGAGAGACAAAGGGACTTAGAAGAGCAGTTGAACGGAATGGAGTCATGAAAGGAGGGTATAAGATGAACATCAACAAAAGCAAAACGAGAATAATGGAATGTAGTCGAATTAAGTAGGGTGATGCTGAGGGAATTAGATTAGGAAATGAGACACTTAAAGTAGTGCAGGAGTTTTGCTATTTGGGGAGCAAAATAACAGATGATGGTCGAAGTAGAGAGGATATAAAATGTAGACTGGCAATGGCAAGGAAACCGTTTGCGAAGAAGAGAAATTTGTTAACATCGAGTATAGATTTAAGTGTCAGGAAGTCGTTTCTGAAAGTATTTGTATGGAGTGTAGCCATGTATGGAAGTGAAACATGGACGATAAATAGTTTCGACAAGAAGGGAATAGAAGTTTTCGAAATGTGGTGCTACACAAGAATGCTGAAGATTAGATGGGTAGATCACATAACTAATGAGGAGGTATTGAATAGAATTGGGGAGGAGTTTGTGGCACAACTTGACCAGAAGAAGGGACCGGTTGGTAGGACGTGTTCTGAGGCATCAGGGGATCACAAATTTAGTATTGGAGGGCAGCGTGGAGGGTAAAAATCGTAGAGGGAGACCAAGAGATGAATACACTAAGCAGATTCAGAAGGACGTAGGCTGCAGTAGGTACTGGGAGATGAAGCTTGCACAGGATAGAGTAGCATGAAGAGCTGCATCAAACCAGTCTCAGGACTGAAGACGACAACAACAATAAATCACACAAACTTGCTAAGTTACGAGTAAATGTGGGGATAGTGAACTAAAGAGTGCGTTTTATTGGCAGAACTGTTACAAGACGCAATAGATCTATTAAAGAGACTACCTACATCATGCTTTTCCGACCACTTCTGGAGTAGTGCTGTGCGATATAGGATCCTTACCACACAGGATAGACGGGAAACATAGTCAAAGGGCAGCTCGTTTTGTATTATCACGAACTAGGGAGATAGTCACGGATATCATAAGCAAGTTCGTTACATGTTCGAAAAAATTTTGAATGTTTTTTTATGGAAGTGATGAAAAATGCATCAGTTTACAGGATATGTATACATGATAACTAACTTTAATGAACATATGTTTTCAGTCCTACTCACGCAACTACACTTAGGAATTATATTCTTTTTACAGGCACCAGTTTTTAAATAAAAGAAACGTGTCTGGAATAGGAATTACCAGAAGAAATGATTTTATATTAGATTTAAAGCTTGGCTTGCTATCTGTCAAAACATTCTATGTTCTTTGAAGTATGTTCCGTTTCTGCACCTAAATGAAAGGCAGTTTATTTTTGCCATATGCATTTAGCAACTTTTATTTATGAAGCATCTTCTGTGGCAATTTCCAGTCTTTCCATGTGTGTGGTCCTGGAGATGTGTTCATTGGGTCCCCGTACTCCAGATGGCCAGTTGCTGGCGTTTTTTCACCGACATTTTTTACAACACTTCACTTGCACTTTTAATGAAAAATATGTATTCATTTATTCCAAGCGATATTAGAGACTGGAATGGTACAGAAATAGACAATGTGGTTCTATGAACCAAGCGTGAACTTCAGCATGAACTGCAGAGCAATCATGTTGATGCAGATGCAGAACGTGTGGCAGGTGTTGCGAGAGGGTAGGAATGCAGCTGCGTAGCAACGGCTGCTGGAAACGCCATATCCGGCCGCGCATCCAGGATGCCCCAATCTTCGTCCGCGAGGAGGAAACGTGCGAGGGCGAAGGGTGCTCCCTCCGGATGCTACCTGCTGCCTGCTTCATCGAACGCAGACGCTTCCAAACCAATTCCGACCGGCGGACGCATATAGGGGAGGATATGGAAGTACATTCCTGTCCAAGAATGTGCCTCCAATATCGGCGCTCACGCAACACTAACGCGAATAAATGAAATATTTAAATACGCAATAAAAACAAGAGTTGTACGCTTAGACCGTAAAGTGGAAACTACAAAAAACGGTGTGTTGTCACTGTAACGTAAAACGATCAACAGAACTTATCACTCAGTGCCTCTCCTTTCATTCTGAGAAACATATTCTCGGCAATTCAGAGATTTTGCTAACGTTTCGAACGATTACAGTACACATTTCTAACAGATGCTGCTCTAGTACGGTATGCTTCTCAACCGTTTTCGAGAAATCTGTCTTCAAACATTTACGGGTCTGTTTAATGACATACGAGAACTTCCTCATGTGATTTCGGAACGATTCTCCATTGCTGCAGGGCCAGGGAGACATTTCATCTCTTTGAGATTACGTTTCTCTTCGCTTCCTAGTACTGCACCCGCTTACAGTTCCGGTATTCGCCACGTGTGTTGAAATCAGAGTAAATATCTCCGGAGTGAGCATTCACATGCGCAGAACAGATTTTGTGTTGTCAACATACATTGTCGGCCTGGTCACGTGTTCTCGTGACGTCGTGCGTTTGCCAGTATAGCGCCCTGAATATTTAGAATGTCACTACATCCCTAGGTACAGACGGATTCTTTTCGTACGAGTCGTGGATTATTTATATATGTTGCGCAGACATTTTAACAGTATACATTTGACACCGGGAATAAACCAGCTACGTAACTTTTAAGGGCAGTGAAATTACAGCATTCTTCTTTGCGATAGGTGTCACAGTTCAGATGCACTGGATTTTTTGTTGTTTTCGGTATGATACGGCACTTTATAGTATTACAGAGCCTGACGTACATTTTTGCAGTGATAGTCTTGCGAAACGACTTGACAGTACGCTAGTACTCTTGCGTGTCTGAAAAACACCGAATTTGCCACACATTAGCGATTATATCACTCCTAATTCGTCCTTTTTTCTGCTATTTCTGCGTATTTATTTTCTCGTTTTTGCGACCTAGAGCACAATTTTTCTTACTGGTGACACTGAAGTATTTATTTAACGCATTTTACGTACTTGCTCCCAGTTTATTAAATAAATAGTAGATTGAATAATCTATATACGTAATTGACAAGTCACTGAAAAATGCATGGAGGATAGTATTTGCTAAAACAACTAACCATTCCCTTTCCTGTTCCACTAGCAAATTTACGAGAGGAAGCGATTGTTTGTAAGCTCTTGTACGCGTCGTAATATCTGTTATATAGTCATAAAATCGTAGAAAAATAGGTCTACAGAATCAAGCCTTAATTATAATGCGTCTCGAAATTTTTAAACATATACAGTATCACTAATATGATAACTATAATTAGAGCTACATGGTATATACCCATGAAGAGTTACTATCCCTTGTTTCACATATTTTTCTTTGCATCCGTAGCAACAACAGTAATTCACCATCGCTAATACACTATCAACAAATGGTGAAACACAACTAAAACGATTGATATTATAAACTTCAAACGCTGCAGAAAGCACACACGTACAGCGAAGTCCCGAAAACACTTGACAATCCTGGTTTAATGTTGACACCATGCGCAGAACGCAATGCTCACTCCAGAGATATTTTCTCTATGGTTGAAATCGCATGGTTTGCGCCAAAAATTATGAACGGCCATTGTTTTTAAACATTGATGAGGTGTTTTCAGTTACCATCATTAAGTCAAATGCGCGTATCAGTGGTATTAATAAAATGTGTTCGTTGCTAGTCTGTACAATGTTTTCCGTGATTTTATGAAAGATACCACTCCAAATGCGGTCAGCCTACAAATGACGACGAAGAATGCCTGCAGTGTCTTCACTGCGATAACATTTTGAATACATCGCTAAATAAATGTTCACTTATTCTTATACCTCTAGTATACCACGCCTTGATTCGATCCTTATTATTATTAAAATTTTTATTATGTTCCTTTCCTTGCAGCGATAAATTCGTCTGAAAAAAATAATCTAGACTGAAACGCTGTATGTGCAGACTTACAGGGGTTGAGCAAACATATGGGAACACAAGGAACACACTATCACGCCTAATACGGTCTAGGAAAAGCGTTGGCGTTCGAAACAGCTTCCAGTCATCTCGGAATGGGTAAGTACAGGTCCTGTACTGTTTTCAAGGGAATCTTACATCGTTCTTCCTGCAAAATAGTGCCAAGTTCGGGCAACAATAGTAAGAGGTGGGTGCCGATCACACACCCTTCTCTCTAAAAAGCAGACCAAAAGGAGTCAATAATACTGAGATCTGGTGACAGCGTTGGCCAGAGGAGATGCGACGATTCATCATCGTGTTCACAAAACCAGTCCTGGGCCATCTGAGCTGTGAGAATAGGGACTGTCGTTTTCAAGTACAGCATCAGCATTGGGGAACCATGGGATGCACCTGATCAACCAAAATGGTAACATAATCCTTGGCAGTAATGCACTCCAACTTTCCAGAGTAATCTGGGAGCCCATGGAATACCACGATTTGGATGCCCAAGTAACCACTAAATCCCACAACGTTTCACTCTTTGGAGGTAAACTGCGTGCAACAAAACTCAACCGACCAAATGACATTCTTCTATTGTTCCACAGTTCAAGTTTTATGGCTTCGGCACCATGTTTTACTGTTAAGGGTATTTGCATCACTGGTGAGTGGGTTTGGAATTCCAACTCGCTCTGCTGTTCTTTGCTTATGGAGCTCCCTTCGATTTGTTTTTGTGGTGAGCGCGTTTACAAGTGCGACACGACCGTCCATCCCGATCACTTAACACACATTTTCGTACGCGTTGTGAAATAGCGAAAGATTTTTCCGTTTTCACTGTATACGTTATAAATCTTCGATCGGTGCCTTTTGATACATAAAACAATTATGCTACCTTGGTTGCGGAAGCACGCACCATATGCCCACTTTCAAATTCTCGTGACTCCGACACAATGCACTCACAACCACATTGAACAATTTTCTGACCACGACTGGCACATGCAAAGTGTTGAGGACCTTCCACTGGCCCCGTTCGTCGTCAAACACCAGCGCAATCGGTAAGCTTGGCAGGTATCAGTATTTATGTTCAAGCCCACACTTCTTGCTGTGTTTCCTTGTTTTTGTCCAACCCCTCTAAGGTCTACCCGCATTAGCCGACTGCAGTAACAGCTGCTCGACGGCTGGCCCTCTACTGTGGTATTCAACAGGCTCGTACAACACTGAACCTCGATTCCTCAAACGCTTTAGCTTGGTTCGTACTGGAGTAGCATTTGTTACAGCTAAGTACGTACTACAACCGTGCGAAAGATAAACAAAATTGGTGACCCTTTGGGTGTATGTCTCCCTTACTAGTTGCAGGCAAAACTGACTCATTTCGCTTGGGGGGGGGGGGGGGGGGGGGAGGAGGGACGAGATTGCCGTACGTACACTGCAGGACGAGGCAATGAAGAATCACGGTCTTCGGCGTGCGACGAGGGAACACTGCAGTCAGTGGTTTATGTTTACGTCTAGTAAGTATCACTTACGATGTAATCCAATCAAAGCAAAAATTCGTTTTGTGAAATAATAACAAACGCTTGTGTGAAAACGACAACAGAACATCCTAAAGAAATTAACGTAAATGGTGTTTTATTATGCACTAGCTGAGAAACCTGGCATTGCCCGGGTTTTTATTTATAGCCGTGCCCGAGACTTCATATGTACGAAATTTATTTTTGACTTTCGAAGCTTCTTTGTATACAATGTTTGAAGTAGTATGATTGGAAGGAAGAAAGGGAGATAGGGGTTAACGTTCCGTCGACATCGAAGTCATTAGAGAAGTTGCACACGCGGATTATGTCAAGGATGGGGGAAGGAAATCGGCCGCGCCCTTTTAAAGGAACCATCTCGCCATTTGCATGGAGAGATTCGGTGAAATCACGGAAAACATGGTCGGACGCGGGTTTCAACCGTCACCCTTCCGAATGCGAGTCCGGTGTGCTAACCAATTCGCCTTCTCGCTTGGTAATATGACTGTAGACACGAACAAATAGTTTGTTTGCTTCACTAACACGGGAGAGCCATGTAGAGCTGGCCGTGCGAAAAGCAATTGACACTAAGACCCAGGCCTGCAATTAGCAGTGTGTGGCCTTGTGCTTTGTTTATAGTCATGGCATAACTTAAGCCACTGTCCAAAGCAGAATGGTGAACTGTTAAGAATAGGTGGAATTCTGTGTATGAAAACTCGCTTGCCTGCACTACTTTTTGTCAGAATTTCCGCTCCTAAAATGTTACAATGGTGAGAAGTAACGTTAAGCCTCTGTGATTTAAAGGTTCTGAGGCGCAAGATAATGCATGACGCTCTCGATCAGACTTAGCTCGCGCCCCGCTTTCGGAAGGAGTGTCCATAGAGCGACTTAAAGCCTGACGTTCTCGAGCCGTAGCAAGTCTCGCCTCACAATCGTCATTTGATTCTTGAGATCACATAGCCGTTCCAGTGTACACAGATAGACTCGTCCATTTTATAGGTATTTTTATTCATAAACAAAACGAAACCGAAAGGTAATGTATAGGCATAGGCATCCAAATCACAAAACAATCTTAAGTTCATTTTTCCTAGCAAAAATATATAAATAAAACCTATCGAAAGAAGCAAAGCAGTGTCGTTAAATTTTTCATACACAGAGTGAAACCAGTAAATCCATATACCCTTCCCAAATAAATTCGCTGTTAGTATGTATTTGTAAAGATAAGACAGCGGCGCTTAATTCTGTAACTGATGTAAACTTCTGAAATACTTCACTGTCAGTGACATCTACTGGTTCTTTGGTGTACCACGCCAACTACTAAGGGGAGCAAACGATTTCAGATAAAATTTTAAATTACGGTATCTGTTTTTCGAACTGCTATTTTGACGAAATAAAGCGGCGAAAACCCCATGAAAATTCGTCTAGTTGTTTCGGAGATGGGCGTGTTCAGACACGCATACAGACACGACCGTTTTACAGCTTTATTATTAGACATAGATTACACAGGCTGTGCGCTTTATGAAACAATAAACACAGAGTCGTGGACAGATTGTCTCTGGTACCAGACTTTTCCGCAATATCGTTGACAAGAAGTTTCAACAAATTTCAGGTCTTGTGTAGGATCCCCCATCCACAACGCAGCCCTGCAGTCGCACATATACGCTCCAAGAGGAGTCAGGTAGACACATTCCATCATGTCCAACACGAGTTTACTGAGGGCAATTTCGATGATCAACCCGACCAGGTGAAGTGAGGCAAGTCTCGGAGAGTGCGTTGGGTACTGCTGCCCCAAATGGCAACGGCCCACGTATGATCAAAATTATAAAACGCATCAATGTTTATGAATTACCACATTCTGCGAGACAGAGGATCTGACTTACTTTCAGTAAAACAGCCTTTCAGAACCAGGGAATTGCTACTGAACATACAGCACAATGCTACAGCTTTAATTAGACTGTCAGGAAACCTACAAATTCAGGATTTAAAGAGGAGTAAGACAAGGAGGTTACTATTCGCCAACCCATTCTCGGTAGTCTTAAAGATGTTAGAGAGGTGACACTGGGTAAACTCCGCTGTGTTTTGGCAAAAGAAGTAACATTTAACATGGCAACGAGAGAATTGTGTAAGTTTTACTCGAAAGTCGCCACTCCTGACGCTTCTCTGAAAGTTACAAATGGTTAACAAGCCAAGCGAAAATAAATCGCTGCATTTTCAGCGAAAGTCTTTTTTGGTACTAATCAAAGCGAATATTTCTGAATGGTCACCATGCAAGTGCAGGTGTGGAGAGGCTCAACTTCAATATTTACAAAAATACACTCCTGGAAATGGAAAAAAAGAACACATTGACACCGGTGTGTCAGACCCACCATACTTGCTCCGGACACTGCGAGAGGGCTGTACAAGCAATGGTCACACGCACGGCACAGCGGACACACCAGGAACCGCGGTGTTGGCCGTCGAATGGCGCTAGCTGCGCAGCATTTGTGCACCGCCGCCGTCAGTGTCAGCCAGTTTGCCGTGGCATACGGAGCTCCATCGCAGTCTTTAACACTGGTAGCATGCCGCGACAGCGTGGACGTGAACCGTATGTGCAGTTGACGGACTTTGAGCGAGGGCGTATAGTGGGCATGCGGGAGGCCGGGTGGACGTACCGCCGAATTGCTCAACATGTGGGGCGTGAGGTCTCCACAGTACATCGATGTTGTTGCCAGTGGTCGGCGGAAGGTGCACGTGCCCGTCGACCTGGGACCGGACCGCAGCGACGCACGGATGCACGCCAAGACCGTAGGATCCTACTTAGTGCCGTAGGGGACCGCACCGCCACTTCCCAGCAAATTAGGGACACTGTTGCTCCTGGGGTATCGGCGAGGACCATTCGCAACCGTCTCCATGAAGCTGGGCTACGGTCCCGCACACCGTTAGGCCGTCTTCCGCTCACGCCCCAACATCGTGCAGCCCGCCTCCAGTGGTGTCGCGACAGGCGTGAATGGAGGGACGAATGGAGACGTGTCGTCTTCAGCGATGAGAGTCGCTTCTGCCTTGGTGCCAATGATGGTCGTATGCGTGTTTGGCGCCGTGCAGGTGAGCGCCACAATCAGGACTGCATACGACCGAGGTACACAGGACCAACACCCGGCATCATGGTGTGGGGAGCGATCTCCTACACTGGCCGTACACCACTGGTGATCGTCGAGGGGACACTGAATAGTGCACGGTACATCCAAACCGTCATCGAACCCATCGTTCTACCATTCCTAGACCGGCAAGGGAACTTGCTGTTCCAACAGGACAATGCACGTCCGCATGTATCCCGTGCCACCCAACGTGCTCTAGAAGGTGTAAGTCAACTACCCTGGCCAGAAGATCTCCGGATCTGTCCCCCATTGAGCATGTTTGGGACTGGATGAAGCGTCGTCTCACGCGGTCTGCACGTCCAGCACGAACGCTGGTCCAACTGAGGCGCCAGGTGGAAATGGCATGGCAAGCCGTTCCACAGGACTACATCCAGCATCTCTACGATCGTCTCCATGGGAGAATAGCAGCCTGCATTGCTGCGAAAGGTGGATATACACTGTACTAGTGCCGACAAAAAATGGTTCAAATGGCTCTGAGCACTATGGGACTCAACTGCTGTGGTCAAAAGTCCCCTAGAACTAAGAACTACTTAAACCTAACTAACCTAAGGACATCACACAACACCCAGCCATCACGAGGCAGAGAAAATCCCTGACCCCGCCGGGAATCGAACCCGGGAACCCGGGCGTGGGAAGCGAGAACGCTACCGCACGACCACGAGATGCGGGCCTAGTGCCGACATTGTGCATGCTCTGTTGCCTGTGTCTATGTGCCTGTGGTTCTGTCAGTGTGATCATGTGATGTATCTGACCCCAGGAATGTGTCAATAAAGTTTCCCCTTCCTGGGACAATGAATTCACGGTGTTCTTATTTCAATTTCCAGGAGTGTATTTTAGCGTAGGCTTCAGTTTACAGAGCGGCACTTTCCTTCCACCCTTTGGCATTTCCCCTATAGCGCCTGAGCGTAAAGCCTAGTTTACACGACGACATTGGGTTGCGCCACTCGTTGCATGGAATGAGTTGCACGCAAATGGTTTCATATATGACTCTAGGCACAGCGAAACCAGTATATACTTCAGTTTCGTCGTTTTGTGGGTTCCTAAGTCGTGTCTGAAATGAAAGTTCTGGCAGCTGGACGTCGCACGAGTTGTGATGGAGTTAAGGCTTGTTGCGTGGAATCGCTGCATAAGATAAAAATAAGAAACGTGTTTCGATTCGTGACTGGATGAAGAAAATACATCAGCTCGGTTGATCAGCATCCTCGCTGAAATAATTTGTAATGGAAGACCCAAGAAGTTCTTTTAATTATCTTGGAATGTCACCAGAACTGTTAACGTTTCTTCTAAATAGAATAAATTGCGTGATAAGGAATAAAGATATTGTAATGCATGAAGCACTGTCGCCAGAACTGAAATTACACACCACATTGCATGCATTATAATCGGGAACACTCGGTATGTTATAAGATGGTGATGACGTTTTTCAGTGACACCAATAATTATTAACAGTAATAATTATTAACATTAACAGCAGTAAATGTTCGAAACAGGCCGCATTTAAGAAGAGAATGGTTTGCAAACTACTATCTTGAAGATGACTGTTTCAAAAGTCAGACATATGTGAATGGGCAGCACTGCTTCGACGATTTAAATAGATGGATACTGAAAAAAGAATGTAGCTTCTTGATTTGAGTAGCCTTCCCTCCTGTCACCAATATTCCTAAAATCAAAAAATAAAGCATTTCTATAGCTATAATTACATTTGCTTGTATTTTTCTTAATTCAGTTGTATATATATGCTGCTAACTGAATAAATTTTGCCCTGCAGCTCAGATATTGTCAAACTATGTTCAGATCGCACATCACGGTCTCAGGAGCAGCAATATGTTGCTTATTTTTGTAATCAGCATCACTGAAATCCCACAAACACCCATGCAGAGTAAATATATAGGGTGTTACAAAAAGGTACGGCCAAACTTTCTGGAAACATTCCTCACACACAAATAAAGAAAAGATGTTATGTGGACATGTGTCCAGAAACGCTTAATTTCCAAGTTAGAGCTCATTTTAGTTTCGTCAGTATGTACTGTACTTCCTCGATTCACCGCCAGTTGGCCCAATTGAAGGAAGGTAATGTTGACTTCGGTGCTTGTGTTGACATGCGACTCATTGCTCTACAGTACTAGCATCAAGCACATCAGTACGTAGCATCAACAGGTTAGTGTTCATCACGAACGTGGTTTTGGAGTCAGTGCAATGTTTACAAATGCGGAGTTGGCAGATGCCCATTTGATGTATGGATTAGCACGGGCAATAGTCGTGGCGCGGTACGTTTGTATCGAGACAGATTTCCAGAACGAAGGTGTCCCGACAGGAAGACGTTCGAAGCAATTGATCGGCGTCTTAGGGAGCACGGAACATTCCAGCCTATGACTCGCGACTGGGGAAGACCCAGAACGACGAGGACACCTGCAATGGACGAGGCAATTCTTCGTGCAGTTGACGATAACCCTAATGTCAGCGTCAGAGAAGTTGCTGCTGTAAAAGGTAACGTTGACCACGTCACTCTATGGAGAGTGCTACGGGAGAACCAGTTGTTTCCGTACCATGTACAGCGTGTGCAGGCACTATCAGCAGCTGATTAGCTTCCACGGGTACACTTCTGCTAATGGTTTATCCAACAATGTGTCAATCCTCATTTCAGTGCAAATGGCTTCATTCCAACGTGATCAAATTGTAAATTTTCACAACAAACATGTGTGGGCTGACGAGAATCCGCACGCAATTGAGCAATCACGTCATCAACACAGATTTTCTGTGAACGTTTGGGCAGGCATTGTTGGTGATGTCTTGATTGGGCCCCATGTTCTTCCACCTATGCTCAATGGAGCAAGGTATCATGATTTCATACGGGATACTCTAACTGTCCTGCTAGAACGCGTGCCTTTACAAGCACGACACAACATGTGGTTCACGCACGATGGAGCTCCTGCACATTTCAGTCGAAGTGTTAGTGCGCTTGTCAACAACAGATTCGGTGACCGATGGATTGGCAGAGGCGGACCAATTCCATGGCCTCCACGCCCTCCTGACCTCAACCCTCTTGACTTTCATTTATGGGGGCATTTGAAAGCTCTTGTCTACGCAACCCCGGTGCCAAATGTAGAGACTCTTCGTGCTCGTATTGTGGACGGCTGTGATACAGTACACCATTCTCCAGGGCTGCATCAGCGCATCAGGGATTCCATGCGACGGAGGGTGGATGCATGTATCCTCGCTATCGGAGGACATTTTGAACATTTCCTGTAACAAAGTGTTTGAAGTCACGCTGGTACGTTCTGTTGCTGTGTGTTTCCATTCCGTGATTAATGTGATTTGAAGAGAAGTAATAAAATGAGCTCTAACATGGAAAGTAAGCGTTTCCGGACACATGTCCACATAACATTTTCTTTTTTTGTGTGTGAGGAATGTTTCCTGAAATTTGGCCGTACCTTTTTGTAACACCCTGTATACAAACAGCGAACATTATTCTCCTTTCCCCACTTCATATTTCAGTTTGTCTACATTCTACGAACACACATAACCTCAAAACTTACGCAACTAGTGTCGCCAAAGTTGGAACACGCCGAAACTGTTTAATTTCACCAATGAGTTGTGTAAACGCGTGGCGCGCATGCGCAGTAGCCGCTAGCACAATTGCCTTGAACCTAGTGTGGTCGTGTAAACTAGGCTTAACTCCCACTATTACCGCTCTCCCAACGCGTGCGCTGCCGTCTTAGCATCTACCGGCCACGGTATTCTGCGCCGACTCTCCAGAGGGCAAGTGCTCCTCTTGCCACCCCAGAGGACACCTATGATTGTAGGTTTCTCCTGATCATACTTCAAAACTTTGCAGAAAAGAAAGGGGATTCGATTAGTGGCGAACCTGTAATATGGGAAGATACCCTGCATGGATTCGACCTTCATTCCTAAGAAAACATTATGTTCAAAGTTTAAAATTGCTCCATGTCATGTAGTACGATTAATAAGAACCTCCTCAAAAACACAGTTTGAACGTCTTCATTTTGCAAATATCATCCTTCGCATCAGCTAATCGACTGCAAGGTAGGTGTATGCCTGTCAGCCAGACGAAGTCGCCTGGAGTCTTTTTATCTTGGTATTTGCATTCACAGTGTTAACTTCTAGTCTCAATTAACTATATATCATTAATAGTGGCTCCTACAAAACTTACCACAAGCGTCATATGATTGCCTATATTATGATCATCATCATACAAGACAGGTATGATAGAAACTAAGGTAGGTCTGTGTTATTAAGCGTGACGATGTGTAATTAAGAACGGTAAGAGCGATATATCGAAAATTCTCAGCAAACATACCAAATACTTATTTAGTTTTTAAACACACCAAATAACAAGACAGCTGTGTAGTTAGAGGGAGTGTAAAAATTAATTTAAAAAAATTATTAAGTTCACATATGACACCAATATATTCAAGAGCACTCGCTAGTAATAAGCGTAGCATTTCATGTTATCTTCAGTGACACTTGTTACTTCTAAAACCATAAAATCTGCGGCTGTTTCGGATGCTTCTACGTGACAGGCGATGAGTCATTGCAATAAATCATTCACTTTGCATGCAAGATCTGCACTTAAATGAACATCTCTGGTGAGTTACAATCGAGATTCATATTCGAAACTCAATAAGATACAAAATTTTAATGTCAGAAGAGATCAGCGAAAATCCGAGCATTAGTTTTATGGGCAGGTCACCTGAAGTGCACAGAATGATCAATGGAATACGTAAGTGAAGGTGAGATGAATGTGGTTATCTTTTGGTTGAAATATTAACTCTACGAGAGAACATTTGGCGAGTGAATTTCGCTATTAGTCCAGAGATCTTCGGCGACGTTCCCCACTAATGTTGTTAATATAAACATGTATGATTAAAGAGCATGTGCGCAAGGCTTCACCTAACAACTCATTTCTTTGATAGTATGAAACCACATCCGAATTGGTAACACGAGCACCTAATCTGAGAGCCAGCACTGAGTAGGGGCCGGCACAGGCCTGATTTCGTAACGTATGGGCTCGCTCTGTGAGTCACACCTCCCACTCCGGTGTGTTGTTTGTTAGCTGACCCACGCCAATCGTTTCGCATGCTGCAAGAACTCGTCGAACATGAACGGGGTTACATTATAGAATTAAATTCTGCTTTGGTGACAACAGAAAATCTGTCACAGCTGAAACGTTATCTGCGAGGGCTGGGAACTACTTTCCCTGCCTTCACTGAAACAAAAATTAAAACTAGTAGGTGCGCAGGTCTTCCGCTGACTGAACGCAGTACCCCGCAAAATTCATTTTTGTGTCTTGTTCGCGCAGCTGATTTACAGGATAACAGATCATCATGGGCCACTTCCGTTAGCGAGATATACGACGGTGGCACTAAAATTCGAATTTGAGCGGTACGCCGAGATCTCGTGAAGACATTCGAGTCCTGCACGGGACCGCAACATTTAAATACCGTCCAACTGTTCTTATTGGTGTATCCCCGGTTTTCTTCAATTCCATCAGACGAAACCTTGCAGTCTGGAAATCCAACGTATCTATCTTCAATAACGTCGCGTCATAGAGCCTAAGGTTTCCTAACAAGAAAATATCTCAATCACAATTTTGAATAATAAACAACCAAATTACTTTTGAATAGTAACATATTTCGATTGTGCCACAGTCTTCTAGTAAACAAGTCTGGATGACGCTCTCACGGAGAGCTTGGTTGATTTACAATACATCCTTGTCCAGTTGAGCTAGTGCCAAACCTCTAATGACCACCATCACCACAACAACTTGTCAGGGTTAGGGATACGGATTTTCCACTCTCGGATTCCCGGTTACAGTTCATCTCATCACCCCCCCCTGGAAAGGATACATGCTTTGCTGAATTTGCGTTATGTTGTTCACTTTCCTCTCCTACTTTAAACTTAACTGCATCGTGAAATGACCCATTTCCGATTTACAAGACTGCGTTATGACTAACTCCAAAGCCCAGAATGGAGAAGACAGATACCGCATTGTACCAATTGAGTTTTTCTCAAATATGGCCAATTACTGACACCTTCTCAACACAGTGCATTGGCTATCCCATTCGTAAAAACAGGTCATACGTGATGAGTTCCACAGCCGGGGGCAATCATTTAAAGCTGATGCCAAATATGCAGCTTCGGTGTGTGAGAATACCATGCTTACGAGAAATGTCTTCTCTGTAAATTTTATTTTTGTAACGCAGTGACAAATGTGTCAACGATTTACAGCCCAGTATCGCCGCTGCAGTTTAAACGATAATGCTACCGGCTATCAATACAGTGGTTGGTGCCTGACTTCCTTCAAATTTTACAATTTGTTCATGCGCAAATGATACGTGGTAATAGGATTACAATTGCCATACGATTAAAGTCATTAAAATTGTGTGTCGTGTTCGGCAGTTTCCATCTCTAATTATATCGTCGTCGACGAGACACTCAGCTTTAAATCTTCCTTCCCGTTTGGATCTTCCCAGTAGTAGTTCACCCAGCAATGTGAAAGGACTATGAAATGACGGAAAAAATGGTGTCTGCATTCTTCGCGGTAAGTAGCACCATTATTACAGTAGTTTCCGATAAATGAAAGTTACATTAAATTAGATAGGTAAAAACGAGAACTTCGAAGAATCAAGAACTGTGTTCTCAAGAACCAAAACGAATTAAATGCTCTCATCCTAGAACTTCAACGAGTACAACGATCTGTTTCTTTTGTTTTAAGATCTAATTGCGTATCTGTAATTTACTAGCGCCCCTTTCAGCAGTTTTTGGCTTCGCCAACCACCCTACACAATGTGTCCCAGGATGAACGCTCTATATTCAGGAATATGATAGGAACGCTCATTCGAAACAAAAAACTTCATATGGACATATGCCCCACTCTGAATGTAACGCAGTGCATTTATAAGGAATAGGTGTGGAACCAAAATTGGGCGATGTGGGATTTCTCCCCAGTACAATTAACTGGTCACCAATGCCGCCATACTTTACATCATTAGACTTTTGTTTATGGGCTCGAAAGAAGTCTGATGCATAAACGAAAGGGAACAAGCGAAATGAACTGCTTCCTCGCATCGTGAACGCTCTGCCCTCCTTAAGGAACGTGCAAAGGCACTGAAGCTCACGATAGGATATTCGAACACCTGTTATGAACTGTACGACAGCTGTTACGTGACGTGTACGATAATGCTAATAGGTGAACGTGTTAAAAATATGTATTTTTCAGTTGATACTTTGAAAACGCACGTTGTAATGTTTACTAAATGTTGTAGAAGCATAAACCTGCCAGTGTATTGAATAATACAGAAAATGAACAAAGTCCATTAAAGATGCACTATCTAGGAATCCATTTGGAATAGGGCATGTGTCTACATTAAGTTTTTTGCTTCAAATGTTCGTTTATGTCATAATCCTGGATATTGGTGCTGTATAAATGATAGTTTATGTATTTGAGTTTAGGAAGGTGATCGACTTCTGAGAACATAACAGGGTTGAACAATGTCTTGCATTTCAGTTCGTTATGGAGCTTTTAGAGGATTTCGTTCCTATCTACAAATTTTCAAAGTGTTGTACGTAGTCTATTCGACTAGTTTCTTTTTATTTTTTTTAAGGATAAATGTATTGTCAATCGGCCAGCCACCCACCAGCAGAAGTATGTCGGGGCAGAACTCAGTATTTTTGTCCACATACTAGGTGCTATGCGTGACGTGTTTTACAGATGTTGCTCCAAGCCTCCAGAGGAATGTGGAAACATGCATACAGGCTTTCAGTTCAATCTCACTGTAAAATTATTAATTATATGTGTTTTAACACACAAAAACAAACCAGAACTGAAATTGACGTTGGTAACACTAATTCTGATCCTACTTAGTTGCAGCACATATTCTCTCTCTCTCTCTCTCTCTCTCTCTCTCTCTCTCTCTCTCTCTCTCTCTCTCTCTCTCACTCACTCTCTCTCACACACACATGAGCGCGCGCCCGCGATCTTCGCTACTCCAAACCTACGGATGCCAGTTATGAAGGCAGCAACCAAGCACCGTGACGTTCTCTGGTGGCATTTAGAAGTATTTGAGGACACCCACAGAGATCGTTGCCGCTTCTCATACCATTTGTCCTCACACTCGTAGCAGCGGAAGTTCAAAAACATAAAATAAGGTTTTTTACATGTGAAATTTTATTATTTTTTCACTTACTATTGGCTGCATTTGTTGCTATAGGTACACTTTTCTTCATAAGTAAGGAGACTATTCGATGAATTTTGCACAGCATACAAACCATACTTACAGGTGTCTGAAACTCTAGAATCTATTTAATTTATGGAAAAATGAATGAGCTGTTACGTTTTAAACTTTATGTTTAGAAAAAAAAATCAAATTTTGTAGTTAATTATCTCAATTTTTACCACAGTTTTTAATAGATTTGGAAAATTCTAGAGTTTCATAATCCTGTAAGTATGGTTTGTATGCTGTGCAAAATTCATCAAAGAATCTCTCTTACTTGTGAAGAAAAATGTACCCATAGCAACAAATGCAGCCAATGTTGTTGTTGTTGTTGTTGTTGTTGTTGTTGTGGTCTTCAGTCCTGAGACTGGTTTAATGCAGCTCTCCATGCTACTCTATCCTGTGCAAGCTTTTTCATCTCCCAGTTCTAAGCACGGAAGGGAAAGCAGAAAGGTGGAGGGAGTATATAGAGGGTCTATACAAGGGTGATGTACTTGAGGACAATATTATGGAAATGGAAGAGGGTGTTGATGAAGATGAAATGGGAGATATGATACTGCGTGAAGCAGTATGCAGCCAATAGTAGGCGAAAAATGATGAAATTTCACCCGTAAAAAAATTTATTTTGTTATGTTTTTTGAACTTCCACTGCTATGAGTGTGAATCCCGAATCCTTCCTGGTCATGCTGACAAAGTTTTGTGAATTTATTTGTAAAAGTATAGACAGTAGAAAATAAAATGTCCTGTGGTGCCTCTCCTGCTCCAAGTCGGCCCGTTTGACGTCCTACCCCCCTTAAGCAACTTTATTATTTTCATCTCAACTTTTTTTCAAAATATTTTACTCTCTTGCGTTTTCGTAATCAATTTTGATTTTTAACATTTCGTAGAGTAATTCGATGTAGTAGTTGTTGCAAAACTATGTCTTAAAAATCTCTGAATTCAATGTCCTATCTTTATAACACCAAATAAATCACACTGCTCTGTTCTTACAGTAACCGGCAGCAGGCACGAAATGGGAACGAATACAAGTTCGAGAGCCAATATATACCTCTGGTTCCATTTTGGTCAACGGAAACGAACACATCCGAGATCTGGAAAGCGAGAATTGAGGAAAGAGAACCGGGTGTCTGCCTGCTCGTATTATTCAGTTAAATTAGGGATAAATAATCTAATCAAGTCTGCATGGTACCTTGCTCAATCATGATAAGGCGCTACCTCACAGTTGTATCCAAGCACATCCTGATCAACCCTTTCCTGTCTAGCTCTAAACAATTCTTTGTCATCCACAGCGATAAAAACCATCCGCGGTCGTCGATATGAGGTTCCACAAGCAGCGTTCTCTACGTATGATGAGTGCTTAAAGGACTTCCCAAAAAACGCCTTCACAATGTGGTCTGAATGAATGCAGCAGTGCTTAGAACATCAGGCATTTCGAAACTTTGTGTTAACCTTGTAATACTGTATAGTGTGTTCCATCCGCAACTTTGACTTTCGTGGGCAATAGTATTAATTCTGTCAGAGACAGCAAAGGACTTGGAAGAGCAGTTGAATGGAATGGATGGTGTCTTGAAAGGAGGATATAAGATGAACATCAACAAAAGCAAAACGAGGATAATGGAATGTAGTCGAATTAAATCGGGTGATGCTGAGGGCATTAGATTAGGAAATGAGACACTTAAAGTAGTAAAGGAGTTTTGCTATTTGGGGAGCAAAATAACTGATGATGGTCGAAGTAGAGAGAATATAAAATGTAGACTGCCAATGGCAAGGAAAGCGTTTCTGAAGAAGAAAAATTTGTTAACATCGAGTATTGATTTAAGTGACAGGAAGTCGTTTCTGAAAGTATTTGTATGGAGTGTAGCCATGTATGGAAGTGGAACATGGACGATAAATAGTTTAGACAAGAAGAGAATAGAAGCTTTCGAAATGTGGTGCTACAGAAGAATGCTGAAGATTAGATGGGTAGATCACATAACTAATGAGGTGTTGAAGAGGATTGGGGAGGAGTTTGTGTCAAAACTTGACAAGAAGAAGGGACCGGTTGGTAGGGCATATTCTGAGGCATCAATGGATCACAAATTTAGTATTGGAGGGCAGCGTGGAGGGTAAAAATCGTAGAGGGAGACCAAGAGATGAATACACTAAGCAGATTCAGAAGGATGTAGGTTGCAGTAGGTACTGGGAGATGAGGAAGCTTGCACAGGATAGAGTAGCACGGAGAGCTGCATCAAACCAGTCTCAGGACTGAAGAAGACAACAACAACAACAACAGTATTAACTGCTGAGTCACCCGAAAATTCTTCGCAGCCACCCGTGAGTCCCAAGCTGCTACTGTTTCCTACTGCTATAGAAAGTGATAGATGCAACAGTCTGTGGGTTGTTTCCGGAACAAGTCTTTCAAACTTTATAACAAAAAGGATCGCGACAGTTTACGATTCCATGAACAAAAATCATCAACTCACCGTGGTAACCGCCACTTTCTCCTGAAATAGCGAAACGATATGACAACAGTGAACAGAAATTTACTCTATCATTGCTTACTGCCCTGTAAACAACTGTCAATCACTTCGTTATCTTGATCTGTAATTCGCCAGGAAGAAAGCTGCCGAAAGGAAATTCCCTATAAGAGGTTGACAGTAACTTCGCTTTTCCGTGATCAAAGATAGGTATAAAAACATTGAAGATATAAATTACTGAAATTATGACGGCAGTCTGCTGTTATGTAGTAATTTTATATCAACAGCCCTCTTACCGCGTTCCAACATCGCGCAGCAGTATACACTGTATTATTTGCCATTGGATGTTTCTTTCACGTCAGAATTTTTCACGAAAATGCTGATAAAGGGTGTAGCATAATTAATGGTGTAAACACATACATCTGAAAGTATACGACACTAGAAGCAAAAAGGTATAGTAAACACGGGCTCTAAAATGAGTACGTTAAGAGCTAAGAGCACTTTTTCATCTTCGATACTGTGAAACAAATCTCTTCTATTGCAAGCTCTTTGCTGTTCATATTATGGGCCAAAACAATTGGTTGATTTGTTGGTTTGTAGATTAAAGGGACTAAACTCTGTGGTTATCAGTCCATTTTTTTCTTATTCACACAGTTCTCGAATTAAAACCATACCCCAAAAGAATCTTATCGCCTGAAATTCAGGAAAGGAACAAAATATGTAAAACGAACTGTGCAACCACACTGTAGAAGAAAATGAAAGAAGCAAGCCAAAAGTGAAAACACTAACTAAAGAAAAAAGCGGTAGAATGTGTTAAATAATAAATGTTGTGTGACTAGGGCCTCCCGTAGGGTAGAATGTGTTAAAACTATGTAGCAGGTGGCCTGGACTAGTTGATCGCAAGAATAAAAAAGGATGTGCCAGCTACCCTGCAACACACTAAAATCTCCAGCCTAAAAACCCAAGGCAAGTGAAACACAGATGGTGAAAAGACGAACGCGAAGTCGAACAGACAGCACCAGAGGGAGCGAGGAGAGTTAAAATGGAGGCAGAGTGAAGCCCTGGGACAAAAGGCCAAACGCGCACCCTTAGATTGAGTGATAAAAACTCCTCTAACAAAACTTAAAACCAGATCAGCCGTTGAGGCATTGTCATCTAACACCGCAGGTAGTACGTCAGGAAGATTAAAAGACCGCCTCAGTGCCGCTAGATTGGGACAGTCCACCAAGATGTGGACTGCTGTCAATGGAGAGCCGCAGCGATATTGGGTGGTGCCTCGCGATGGAGAAGGTGACCGTGAATCAGCCAGGTACGGTCGATGCTGAGTCCCTGCGAGTGGCTCGCATGAATGACCACACATTCGTTGTCTCCTTTATAGCAAGCAATTTATTTGACGTACTTCACATGTGCCATTCGGTATTCCAGATGCCGAATCCTTTACGGCTTAAGGCCAATCGGAGATCAGTGTGCTGATCTCCTGAGTCGGTTTACCGGTAGCCTGTTTGGCCAGCCTGTCTGCAAGTTCATTTCACAGGATTCCGATATGTCCTGAGGCCGCGATGAAGTCCACTGAACGTCCACGGTTTCCGAGGACAGCACTGGTTGAGAGCTTTTAGGCTGCTTAAGGAGTCACTACAGATGAGGAGAGATTTATATGTACAGGAATGGATATGCTCAAGGGCGAGAGATGGCTACCAACTCTGCAGTGAAAAAGCCATCAGTGTATAGTATTTCTGAGCCCTAGAAATCGCCAAGAATAGAGAAAAATGGCGGCGCACGGCCTCTGGAGGAACTGAGTCTTTTGTGCCTTGCGATAGATCCAGACGAAGCTGTGGCTGACGTGTGGACCATGAAGGTGTACGTGAGTGGACCCGGAGGAAAGATGGTAGAGGGAAAGACTCAAGTTCAGTGAGAATTTTAATTCCACTCCTGAACCTTTCATTTCCGTCATTTATTTTCCATAGTTCACCTAAATGAATCCAGGCGAATACCAGGATGGTTGTTTTGAATAAGCAATGGTCCGTTTCCTCTATTCTTGTCCAAATTTGCAGTGAAATAATTAAAAAATATAGTGGAATAAGTAATAACAATGATACTACGTAAGTCCTAACAATGATACTACGTAAGTCCTAACAATGATACTACGTAAGTCCTAACAATGATACTACGTAAGTCCTAACAATGATACTACGTAAGTCTTATTCATGCTTGTATAGTTATGGGCAAACGAGAAAAAAATGAAAACGCCTAAGAGAACGTCTTATTCATTCCATCGTGTTTATATGGACGCATGCATTTGCGCTAGTCACCCTTCTGGGTACTGACAATATTGGGATAGCCTCTAAACACAACCGTGTTTCTGTTCAGCCAAAACGTATGTAGTTCAATAGTTATGAATCATTTAGTACATCGCTTGAATGGAAAACCCGGACAAGAATTAGGTAACTTCAAAAAGCTGGGATGACCTTACATAGACGGCAAACGGCTTGCAATGACGGTTCTGCTAACTAATGACACAGATGTCACCTTTGTACACCGGTGATCCCCTCATCGAAGTGCTAGTAATCGATAACCCGGCATATATGACACTGGGAGCAAATGACTGACAGGCTATCTCGCTGCTTTCCGTCTCATGCGTATGACATCACAGCACGTACGGGGGAGAACAATAGGGCATAATTAACACGCCGGTCACAGGTGGGAGCAGGCAGCAGCGTCCAATCACACAACAGAACTATAACACAATTTCCTCTGTAGTATGCAGCCTCCTTATGCTGAAAGCGGTAGGAAATGGTTGACGAACATCATTATGTTCTATTATCAATCACAAAAATCTTGTACAAAATTACAGTTTTGGTTTGAAAACAGACAAATTCTAGCTAAATAAGACAAGAAAGTTCTGCGTCACACGTGGATAAACAGTGTGCGTGCGTGCGTGCGCGACAAGTGTGCTGAATTTATGATTAAAGCACCCTAAACTTCAGGGGCAAACAACACATTTCGTCGTGAGCTACCCATTTTATAAATTCTTCTGGTCATTTTAAGTGACGGCAACTATATTATTAAGGGAAACTAGTTTTACACGTTTGCTAAGGCAGACCTGGAACATAAATGGAGCGTCCATTTCGAAAACAAAACTAACAATCGAGCCTGTGACAATTAAATTTCACCTGCACGAATGGCCTAGTCACAATTTAACAGAACAAATCACGCACATGACTTAAAGATTTTCTCAAAGACTTCGAAGAAGTTCGAGGAACAACCAGGGCAATCGCATGGCTTATTTTCACTTGAAACCATCAGAAATTGCATCCATAGAGTTTTGGGTCAAATGGCTCTGAGCACTATGGGACTTAACTTCTTAGGTCATCAGTCCCCTAGAACTTAGAACTACTTAAACCTAACTAACCTAAGGACATCACACACATCCATGCCCGAGGCAGGATTCGAACCTGCGACCGTAGCAATCGCGCGGTTCCGGACTGCGCGCCTAGAACCGCGAGACCACCGCGGCCGGCCATAGAGTTTTATCTGCTTCCTCACTCATATGGCAAGTGAGTGGTCACGTCATTATTGCACATCGCCACTCCCGTTAAAACAAAGTACACATATCAAATATGATGCATCGAAGCACAGATAGAACACGCAAAGCGTAGGGGAAGCTGATTTTGCAGAAAGTTATTCGTAATATCCAAATGACTACTGCTCAGTGAGGTTGTAAAAGTATTTTGTATCCAATTATAAACGAATTAGATAACAGCTCGCTTATTAACACAAATACAGTAGGTACGGATGAGTTTTCGTCACGCAGACTGTCAGATGGTAACGTAGAAATGTGCCCCGTAGTATCGCTAGACAACAGACAATCTCAACAATTCTGCCGGTTACTTTCCTTATTTGTGAAAACGAAAGGTGCTAGAAACAAAATTATTTTTCAAAAATGGTTCAAATGGCTCTGAACACTGTGGGACTTGACATCTGAGGCCATCAGCCCCGTAGTACTTAAACCTAACTAACCTAAGGACATCACACACATCTATGCCCGAGGCAGGATTCGAACCTGCGACCGTAGCGGTCGCGCGGTTCCAGAGAAGCGCCTAGAACCGCTCGGCCACACCAGCCGGCAATTATTTTTCATTATGGTCCTAGAAATTTCAATGCTAGCTATACGTGGCACATACGGGGCACATTTCTACAGTTTTAAAAGAAACGTAGTGTTCTTTTCGCATTGAAATAGAAAACGTAGGTAAATGGCTTACTGCTCTGTTGATGACGTCTAATACAAAACCCAAGTTCACATTGTGAAATACACACTGAGGTGACGAAAGTCATGGGATAGCGATATGCATATATACAGAGCGGAAGTATTGCGTAACAGCCGGCCACTGTGGCCGAGCGGTTGTAGGCGCTTCAGTCCGGAACCGCGCTACTGCTACGGTCGCAGGTTCGAATCCTGCCTCTGGCATGTATGTGTGTGCTGTCCTTAGGTTAGTTAGGTTTAAGTAGTTCTAAGTCTAGGGGACTGATGACCTCAGATGTTAAGTCCCATAGTGCTTAGAGCCATTTTTTATTGCGTAACAACGTAGAAAACAGCAGTGCATTGGTAGAGTAGTAGTTTGTACTGGGGTGATTCACGTGGAAAGGTTCCAGACGTGATTATGGCCGCACCACGGGAATTAAGACTACGCAGAATGGTAGTCGGAGCTACACGCAAAGGACGTTCCCTTTCGGAAATCGTTAGGGAATTCAATATTCCGAGATCTACAGTGTCAAGAGTGTGCCGCAAATACCAAATTACAGGCATTACCTGTCACCACGGATAACGCGGCCTTTAACGACCGAGAGCAGCTGCGTTTGCGTAGAGTTGTCAGTACTAACAGACAAGCAACACTAAGTGAAATAACCGCGGAAATCAATTTGCGACGTACGATGAAGGTATCTGTTAGGACAGTGCGGTGAAATCCAGCGTTAATGGGCTACGGCTGCTGATGACCGACACGAGTGCCTCTGCTAACAGCACGACATCGTCTGCACCGCCTCTCCTGAGCTAGTAACCGTATCGATTGGATCCTCGACGAATGGAAAACCGTGGCCTGGTCAGATGATTCCCGATTTCAGTTGACAAGAGCTGATGACAGGGTTCGAGCGCGGCGCAGACCCCACGAAGCCACAGACACAAGTTGTCAACAAGGCACTGTGCAAGCTGGTGGTAGCTCCATAATGGTGTGGACTGTGTTTACATGGAATAGACTGGGTCCATCTGAACAGATCATTGACTGGAAATGGTTGTGCTGGACTACTTGGAGACCATTTTAATGGGCTTCATCTTCCCAAACAACGATAGAACTTCTATAGATGACAATGTGCCATGTCACAGGGTCACAACTGTTCGCGATTGGTCTGAAGAACATTATGGACAATTCGAGCGAATGATTTGGCCACCCAGATCGCCAGACATGAGCCCAATGGAACATTTATGGAACATAGAAGTCAGTTCGTACACAAAATCCTGCACTGGCAACACCTTCGCAATTATGGACGTCTATAGAGGCAGCATAGCTCATTATTTCTGGAGGCGACTTTCAACGAAGTTGTTGCACTATGCCGGGTAAGAGGTGGTCCGACGCGATATTAGCAGGCATCCCATGATTTTTGTCACTTCTGTGTAAACGGGACAGAACGTAGGTAGCAACCTTCCTGAAGCAAGCAGGCGGCAGAATCTTCCTATTTAGGGAAACTACATAAAACTTGACCCAAATGGGGATCTGATACCCACTCCTTACCAGCAACCAACTGGTAGTCGTTCAGTGCACTACCTTGCTCAGCCGAATAGAAGTCACTTTTCACGCATTGTTATGGATAATTCAGTTCACTTTTTGATTCACACAGGTCAAGCTAAATGTCATCATACATAAACAGCTATATAAAATTAATAAAGGATGTAAATTAAAAAATCAATCTCAGAATGCGTTAAATGGACATTTTCATTCTGTGCGCGTCATCGGCCACGGTGCAGGTTCATTGTATTTAACGATTCAGAAATATTGAAATCACATAGGGACTGTATAAGATGTAATTTTGAAAAAATATCGTTTTAAAGCGATAATTATAAAACTGTGAAAAGTGATTTTTGCTTTGTTTCTCGGCCTGTTTTAACAGAAATCCCGTAAACGGCAACGGCACGAATTTAGAAACTGTTCTTGATGTCTACCGATCAGAACCAGGATGGCAGGGCATTTGAATTTCCCCCTTACAGTGGTCGAGAATTTACGGATCCAAAGTATCTGCCTGCTGACACTGACCTGAGGCAAGAGATTTACTATTACTGCTTGAGTATAGTGATACTGGATGGAAGTCTTTTCACCTCAGTAATTGCGACTGATAAGCTTAGGGGAAATAATATACAGGGTGAGTCACCTAACATTACCGCTGGATATATTTCGTAAACCTCATCAAATACTGACGAATCGATTCCACAGACCGAACGTGAGGAGAGGGGCTAGCGTAATTGGTTAATACAAACCATAAAAAAATGCACGGAAGTATGTTTTTTTAACACAAACCTACGTTTTTTTTAAAATGGAACCCCGTTAGTTTTGTTAGCACATCTGAACATATAAATAAATACGTAATCAGTGCCGTTTGTTGCATTGTAAAATGTTAATTACATCCGGAGATATTGTAACCTAAAGTTGGACGCTTGAATACCACTCCTCCGGTGTTCGATCGTGTGTATCGGAGAGCACCGAATTACGTAGGGATCCAAAGGGAACGGTGATGGACCTTAAGTACAGAAGAGACTGGAACAGCAGATTGCGTCCACATACTAACACCTTTTTATTGGTCTTTTTCACTGACCCACATGCACATTACCATGAGGGGTGAGGTACACGTTCGACGGGCGTTTATAGGACGTGGAGCACGCATAAATTGGCCAGCCCGTTCTCCTGATCTTACACCTCTGGACTTCTTTCTGTGGGATACGTTAAAGGAGAATGTGTACCTTGATGTGCCTACAACCCCAGAGGATATGAAACAACGTATTGTGGCAGCCTGCGGCGACATTACACCAGATGTTCGGCGGCGTGTACGACAATCATTACGCCAGAGATTGCAATTGTGTGCAGCAAATGATGGCCACCACATTGAACATCTATTGGCCTGACATGTCGGGACACACTCTATCCCACTCCGTAATTGAAAACGGAAACCACGTGTGTACGTGTACCTCACCCCTCATGGTAATGTACATGTGCATCAGTGAAAAAGACCAATAAAAAGGTGTTAGCATGTGGACGTAATGTGCTGTTCCAGTCTCTTCTGTACCTAAGGTCTATCACCGTTCCCTTTGGATCCCTACGTAATTCGGTGCTCTCCGATACACACGATCGAACAGCGGAGGAGTGGTACTCACGCGTCAACTTTAGGTTACAATATCTCCGGATGTAATTAACATTTTACGATGTAACAAACGGCACTGATTACGTATTTGTTTATAAATTCAGATGTGCTAACAAAACTAACGGGGTTCCATTTAAAAAAAACGTAGGTTTGTGTTAAAAAACATACTTCCGTGCATTTTTTTATGGTTTGTATTAACCAATTACACCAGTCTCTCTCCTCACGTTCGGTCTGTGGAATCGATTCGTCAGTATTTGATGTGGTTTACGAAATATATCCAGCGGTAACGTTAGGTGACTCACCCTGTATAGGGATGAGACGCACTTTCGGTCACAGAACCAGAGCAAGATGTGGATCATGCACTCTTCTGACAAGAATATGGCTATATTGCCGTCACGCATCGTAAAAATTGAATACATTGGCTGCAGCGTACGATCACTAGCACGATATGGGGACTGTAAAAGTCCCACGATACTAGAATATGAAACTTATGTGAAGCGCCGGAAGTTCAAGCTACTCGACCAAAACTGTCTTGGGCTCAGTTATTTCAAAAGTGATTATGGTAGGATACCCTTCGTATATCCGTGAGCATGTGGAATGGAGCATACGTGCCATAGACTGAATTATTTACACTCTTATAGAAAAATGCTAACTTAACGATTTTTACATCCTCCTCAAAAGAAGAAAGAACCTATCATCCGATTTAATCCCATTATAAAATAAAATCCATGATCTCCAAACTTCCACACGTAACATCATTGGATACGTATATACACATGCAACTTTCACAGCAAACAATACGTATAATATGCAGACATGTACTTGGTCATGAATGTAACTTCCTAGGACATTTCGGCGACGCCTCCATTCTCACGTTCGTTGTAACGTGTGGAAACTTAATCGAATTTTGGGGAAAAAATGATAAATTGCGTCGACTAACATTAAAATAGCGTTGATCGTATCACAAATCATGAAACGGGGCAACATTTATTTTTATGCAAAAATGTTGGCTTTGTCAACAACAACAATGCAAGATTATTACCCCTCGTGTGGAAAATATCCTTGCGACATTATTGCCGCTCGAGTGGCAATATCCACTGGGCCTCATAGAACTGGCGTGGCCTTTGCAGAATTCTTTCTAAATCTCATTTACTTTAAATACTCGTAAAAAGATATTAACAGAAGATATTAGAAAATCTTAATTTTTCTACAGTTCAGAAAAAACTGTTCAAAAACAATACAACAATAAAGCTACCCAAGAGAGCTAAACCTAGCCAAAAAGTGTTTAGGGCGAGGCCAACAATGCATCACAACTAACGAGTGTAAAAAAAAAAACCATTTCAGGTGATTCGTGTGCCAAAGTTAACCTGAACAATGCACTATACAATTAACTTACGTTACTGAATTCTTAGCAAACCTTTCATTACGCGTGCAACGGGAATTTTACTCAGCTTTTTATTTACATGTTGTATGTATTGTTTGTGATTGTGCGCGTAAGTTCGCAATTTAATTGACCAGCTATTACAGTACAGCGATAATTACAATGTCCCTATTCATCATGCCCAAATAAAGAACTTATATACTTTGTTGCAATGCCTGTAATTAATAACTGCTCTCCTAGTTTACTAATTGGTGTTATACAAATGAATATGAAATTTTGTTGCAGTACACGAAGGGTTATTTTGTGACAAATCTTAAATGAGGTAAGAACAGCATCGCAAATTGAATAGAGCTAATTACGGGCTTAAAAGCGTGTTCATGTCAATTTAATAAAACTTCGTTATGTCATGCTCATATATGGTAATACAACGCATATAATAGGGGCAAGCGTACAGTCACATTACTAAAGTGTTCTTACCATTGATGAAATCTCCCACATTCTTCCGTACAAACTTGACAAAGCGTGAACGCGCAGCTGCCGGCAAAACAAGCTGTTACTATAATTTATAATAGCTGGTTAATTGCAAAATGATTAAAAAAGCATGATTTTGGATGTTACCTGTTGGAATTTGCCGCGTCTGGGTGGAGGATTAACAAACTACAATTTCTTCGCAGACTGTTGTTATATCGCGTAACTCACAGTTACTATTCGAACACTTCCACCTTAACCCTTCCTCGTCACTTGCCAAGTTGAGAGTGAGGACGACTCTATGGTTATTGTTCAAGCCTTCAACACGTAGCGCTGTACAGCGAACAAGCCAGAAACTAATAGTAAACAAAACAATAGCAACAAGCGAGACCGAAGTTGTATGGGAAGAGTGCTGCAGCGATGGACATAGGAGAATTACTATCATACAAGGTTATATTACTGTAATAATATTTGTTTCCGTCATTTTTTGCTTGATAATTTCATGTAGTTTTTAGCGTTGTGACTTAAACTGTCTTCTACTCACAGACGCTTCGAAGTTGGAGGTTAGAGTTGGTCTACTTTGTAGGAGTAAACATTAGTTGTAAACATTCATTCCTCGGTTGATCTTGTTACAGTGAGTAGAATTAGTTTCACTAAAGCAAGATAATAACAAATTTCTATAAACCTCATTTGTGTACAACAGTTTTAGTACTTCATATTATTCAAACATCAGTTCTAGATTAACGATATTCAATTGCTCATCAATATAATTTACTGGTTAATGTCTGCCTGTCATTATTCTAGAACATTCGTTGTAGGTTACGAGTAGAGTTGAAGTGAATACAAGAAAACTATAGACAATTTTTTTGTGAGTTTGCGTACTGCTAAGCGTTCAACATTACAGGTGTTGCTACTTATATTAATTTAGAACCAGTAAATAAACTCAGCGGAACACATTTTCATTAACAAATAACAGCATTAAAAACGTAGTAATATATTCGCTTGTACTTACGAATTGTGGAAAGGACTGTTAAAAGAAAGGTGTGTAAAGTTTTTGATTAGACTAGTTGTATTAACGTACTTAACATGCGCAGAAAATGTATATATAACTCACATTACATATTGATGTTAGGCCTATTAATTCTATACACCAGTTAGTTCTTCTAAGAAATTAATTGAAAAATGGACGAGTTGGCCGGGCTTTTTACTTGATCCATGGCTTTATTGAAAAATTGAGAGTACAAGTGTTGTCAAACCAAGCAGAATAAGCTAAAGTTTGTAATTTGGTTTTTTTACCTCCACTGGCAACATTCACATTGTAAATAAGGGTAAGACTTACTAAATGCCCACGCCTGCATTACATATTTCACAGATTGTGTGCAATAGGCCTACATCTTCATAATGTGCATCAAAATTCTTGCCAGAGATTTGAATATAATAGAGTACCACTTTTCTTAAAGTATCTTGCAGTTTGCAATTCACAACGAAATTTGTGTTATACAAGAATTAAAATATATCTTGGGCTATACAGGGTGCAACTAAATTCCTTATATAGACTTTGAGGACAGGTTCCTTACTCCAAAACAAGAAAAAAAGTATAGTAAACATGAGCTTTAAAATGAATACTTTAAGAGCTGTGGGCACTTGTTCAATAGAAGAGACATGTTTCATAGTAGAGAAGATGAAAAAGTGCTCATAGTTGTTAGCCCGCATGCTTACTAGACTTTTTTTCATCGTTTGGTCCATACCTCCTCCCAAAAGTGTTAAAAAAATGGCTCTGAGCACTACAGGACTTAACAGCTGAGGTCATCAGTCACCTAGAACTTAGAACTACTTAAAGCTAACTAACAAGGACATCACGCACTTCCATGCCCAAGGCAGGATGTGAACCTGTGACCATAGCAGTAGCGCGGTTCCTGACTGAAGCGCCTAGAACCGCTTGGCCACCGCGGCTGGCCCCAAAATGTGTAAAGCACAGCACTTGCAGTAGAAGAGATGTTTTACAGTATTAAAGATGAAGTAGTACTCCTATATCTCAAGACATGTATTTTGATGCATATGTTTTCTAGACATGTTTTTCATGCTTTGGTGTAAGGAACCTGACCGCAAAGTCTGTAAAGGGTCATTTGACCATATGATAGCAGTGTTGCTGAGCTAACTCCACTGTGCAGAAAATATGAATTTCCAGACAAAACTGTGCTATGTATAACAACCATTTGTGTCAGCAGTGATGGAGGCATCAAGCAAGCTCTATTTGGTGTTATTCCATTTTTGTCCAGATAAAATGTAACAGAGTTTGACATTTATCATCAAATGTCAACCATGTTAGAGAAACATAATTCAAATCTAGTAAAATGTTCAAGTGGTGTACCCAATTTTGGAGGGGCTAATGTGGTGCAGTAGATTTTTGTCCCATGGGATAGGAGTCCATTATTGATGTTAAAACAAATTCTTATGTGAATATGTTTTTAAAGGAGATGGTGTGCAGAGAATTGTGTTATCAGAAACTGTGCGCTAAATTGGTACTCTAGCACGTGTATAATGAGTAGAAAGCCTTACACATAGGAATGTGCTAGGAATATCTGGTTCAGTATCAGGACAAGAGAGGATTCTTTCTACATCTACATATATACTCCACAAGTGACCACTATTTGTCATTCCCTTTTTGTTCTACTCGCAAGTGGTGTGAAGGAAAAACCTTTGATGAGCCTTAGTATTTTTTATCATGTCCTTGTGGTCCTCATATGACATTTAAGGTAGAGTTATTCTGCAGTTAATCACATATGATGGTTCACTAGATTTTCCCCGTAGTGTTTCACAAAAACATTGGCTTCCCACCAGGGATTCACATTTGAGTTCATTAAGAATCTCCATAATATTTGCATGCTGATTGAACCTACCAGTAACAAATCTAGCAGCACAACTCTGGATTTCTTCAATGTCTTCGTTTAATATATCCTGGTTGGGATCACAAACACTAGAGCAATCCTGAAGAATGGATTGCACGAATGTTCTGTATGTGGACTTATTTGTAGAGGGGGTACACTTTCCTAAAATTCTCCCAATAAAACAAAGCCAACTAGTCACCTCCCTAGTACTGACCTTAGGCACTTGTTACATTTCATGTTGCTTTGCAACATTATGCCTATATATTTTGTTGATGTTACTGTGCCAAGCAGTCCACCACTAATATTATATTTAAACATTACAGAATTGTTTTTCCTACGCATTGGCATTTAGAGGAAGCTCCCATTGATCACACCAAAAAAAGTTCTCAGTTGCCCTGTATCCTCCTGCAATGAATCAATGTCAATATTTTCCCCCCATATACTACAGCATTGTCAGTAAACAGTTGCAGATTGCTACTCACCCTATCCATCAGATTGGTTATGTATTCAAGGAAGTAGAGTTCCTATCACACTTCCCTGGAGCATTCCTGACTATATCCTAGTCTTTGAAGATATCCTGGATTCTATTACTTAGGAAATGTTTGAGCCACTAACATACCTAAGAACCTGTTCCATATGCTTGGAGCTTCATTAGCAGTCTGCTGCTTAGCACTGTGTCAAACACTTTCCAAAAATGTAGAAGTATGGAATGTTGCCCGTTGAGCTTCATCCATGGTTTGCAGTGCATCATGTGAGAAAAGGGCATGCTGAGTTTCACATGAGGTGTTCTTTCTAAATTTGTGCTGATTTGTAGACAGAAGCTTTTCTGTCTCAAAAAATAAAAAAAATTATTCTGCCGTATTTGAACATAGTTTATATTCATGATTTCTGCAGGAAATTGATGTTGAGGATATTGGTCTGTAATTTTGAGGTTCTGTTTTTTATCCTTCTTGTATACAGTAGTCACCTGCACTTCTTCCCAGTCACATGTTACTTTGTGCTAGCCAAGAGATTTGTGATGATGCAAGCTAACTAATGGGCCAATGCTAAAGAGTACTCTCAATAAAACCAAACTGGGATCCTGTCTGGGCCTGGCAACTTATTTGTTTTCAACTCTTTCAGTTGCTTCTCAGCACCTGGACTGCCTATTAGTACTTCCTCCATATGGGAGTCGATGCAACAGTCAAATAATGATATGTCTGTGTGACCTTCCTGTGTGAATGATTTATTAAATGCAGTGAGATCTTTCGCTAAGGTATCATTGTGGAAGTGGTTGTGTGCTTTGTGTATCAATCTATTTACAGTTGCACAATTTTTTGCTAACTTTTGCCTTCTGACATTTCCATGTTTGTTTTCGAACCAAAGGTGCAGCAATCTGTGCTTTCACAGCATAGTCTGAAATTCCGAATTTTGTTATTAAACCACGGTGGGGTCATTTCCAGCCTTAATCTACTGCTGGCACATAGTTTTCAAGAGTGCAATTTACGATCAGTTTAAACCATCATTAAATAGGTGTGTTAGAATGGAGCATATGCTTAAATGTAAAGTTAAGTGATTTGCATCAGTAACACAAATCACAATCTGGTAGACCAGACCATCTAAAGAGAGGAGAAATGTTATGTCACTACCTATACAAATCGGTGTTCATAACCTATGGCAAGGTGAGCCAGAAGGGTGCTCACAACATTCCTCTACAGAAATTGGAAAGATGCTGATCAGACATGACGGAAGCCTCTATTTGGCACTGAAGTGAGCTCGGTTACCACACACAGGGCCGTGTTACCTGCTGTCAGGGACGCAGTATATTACAAGGATCAGGCCATTGCAGTGACGATCTGGACTACTCCTTCCTAAGGCCTGATGTGGTGCCGCTTCTTTGGTTAAATGACTAAAAGCGATGTCCCATCATAACCGAGATGGATGGAGCACCCACCTGCCCCAGCAATGCAGTTTCTGTTGTCGACTGGGTCCTACACTGAAAAGTATTCCACAGCAGTCGTAGACCCAAAGTGGATCATCCACTATTTAAATACTACTAGATGCTGCCTCTGCTAGCCTCTGGTCTATTTGCTACGTGTAGTCTTGATGCTGCCGGGAGCTGAACTGGTGCCTTCGAGCTGGAGATCTACTACTGACTGACATCAACCAACCTGAGGGCACCTTCTGTGTGTCCTTGGTTTGCAGTCCATTCTTGGATGCCTCCTGAACTGCATCCACTGCGAGCTGCTAACTGGTCACTGCATTTGCCCCTAACAGCATGACCAGCCTGCAATGGGGTCTGGTGCCTCTGCATGCCTGATGGTTGCAGGCCTACCACAGCTCTGTGCTTGCCAAGATGTTGCTTTTGTTTCTTGCACTGCCACCAGTCCAGCCCAACATCTTTGTGCTGGTAGCCCTCTCTTGCTGTCACAAGCAAGCATCACTGCCCAGGCTCAACATGCACCACTGAGGCACTGACTATTCAGCAGTATGAATTCTGCTAAATAAATCAAGTTGTTATTTTAACTCTACAGCTGAGGAACTGGTTCTTAATACCTGCTGCCCTGTGTAGCATCCTGCAGCAGCATAGTGACCGGCTGTGAAATTAATAACGCTTGGTCCATCGCTACTCAGTTATAGCTCTTTTCTACATAAAAACTCTCCTAGTCGTATTGATGGGCTTACAAACTTCAGTAAACATTATTGTTACAGGTGACATCACATTAACTAATCCCTGCCTGTACTGCTAACACTGTCAGTAATGTTGGAACTATTATTACAAGGTCTAAAATATTTCCATTGTGTGTGGGTTGTGAAATAGCTGCTCAAGACACATTTTCGGAAAACATCGTCAGAACTACTTCTCGTGACTGACTTTGTACATCAACAATTGAATCCATGGATTCCTGGTCTACACTTGATATGGTAAAGTCTCAAACAACTAATACTCTTCGATCAAGTTGCTTCCATGGTACTGAGTGTAGACTTTCTTTGAATTATTGTACAGTTGTTATGGCAGAGTTGGGTGGCTGGTAAAGTTCACATAGGCCAGCAACTCTCTTTCAGATATTCACAGTCACACTCAATTTTGACCTCAGTTGACACAATATTTTTGTCAGCTCCTCCTATGACATCTAACTTGTCCTTTTGTATACATCCCATGCTTCATTAAATATTTCGTAGCTTGGGTTTCATCTGACTCTCAGTTCCAAGTACAATTTGAGTGTGACAAATATCCAGCTGAGCAGTAAAATTCTAGCAATTGACTGTTAACATTTTGAGAGACACAGTATCTTCATTTTGTATGTAATCTGATTTCATTCGGCGTATTGACCTGCGTGCATCCCTCAAAGGACCTCAAACTAATGCCTAGCCTTAAGAAAAAAAGAAAAAGAAATAATCTGTTAACAAAGTAACTACATCCTCTGTGTGATGCACCCGTGACCTATCAAGGGGACCTACAATTCTCCACCCCATAACACAGAGACCATCATATAATTGATAGGGCCTCTTGTTGAGACCATCCTCTTGGTTCCAAACCAAAGGACCCCAGTCAATTCGGGATAAAGTACTATAAATTACAAGCTCTGCTTGCTTCCCACTAGTAAGGCTAGTACATTTCACCACTTCTGCTAGCTGCCCATATGAACAGAAGATGGTGTCAGATCCCAACCAACAGGTTTTGCCAGTTTTGTCATGAGTTGCAACTTGAGGATGGCTGCCCAATGTGCCATCAGTAGCTTCCTCCACATTTTAGATGAGATCCCAGGCAAACATACTGAGTGAACATTGTTTATCTTTCCAACCCTGGACACTATTTCCGTAAGGGCTCCATAACAGGCCTAACAGTGTAGCTCATGAAAGCTAGCAGACCCCTCCCCTCTGCTCGAACCCCCACTTGTCCACTCACAGGGTGAATGGGCAAGGCAAGATGGCCCTGTGCAACATTGATGCTCCACATCGAGTGACACAAACATGCTACAGCCTGCAACTTGCTCAGTGGTAGCACAAATATAGTATTGAACACCTCCTTTAGTGATGGCTTACAAGGTGCAGGCCATATGTAATAGAAAGACAATGACTTTAGAAGCTTTGCTGTTTCATAATAACAGAATAATGTGTTCTCATTTGTTTACTGCATTCTGTAGAGCATTCGTAGTAACAAAGTGCTTGCAGTAGAAGAGTTGTGTTACACAGTAGTGGAGGTGAACGTGTGCTCATAACTTTTAAGGTATGCAAATAGAGCCCATGTTTATTGGACATTATTATCTTGTTTTGGTCCATACTGCACCTCTCAAAATATGAATTTTTTATTTTATTTTTTAACACCACATATTTTATTATTTGTATTTTATATTTTTACCAGTGATGTACTTTTGGCATAGGCAGTGGTTTAAAAGTGAATGGACAAATTCGAAACTAGTCATCATTAAGGAATATGTATGCAACCGTGACATGGAACTAACTAAATAAACTTTACTGAGCCTTTGGGGGCTCATTAAAATTGAGGATGAAAGCACAGAAGGCATAGAAATATTTGTACCTCTTCAGCAGAGTTTCCCGAACAATCAAGTTCTTTGTCTGTGTGCTCTCTCAAAGCCTCATTACTATGCTCTTTGATTGCTGTAGTGTTCATTTCTCAATAAAATACCAGTAAGGTGTCAAACATCATTCTTCACCGATTCCTTTCTGTTTCCGTTTCTTGATTGGCTTCCTACATGTCTTCTGACATTAATTCCAGCATTCTTTATTTTCATTCTTCTTCTCCTTCTTCATGTGCTTCTGCCCAATCATACTACGAGATTGGCATTGTGACATTGATTGAGCCGATTTTGGTGGCAATTGGTGACTGAATGCCCGTCCTGATGCCAACATTTCCAATCAGGATGGAATCAATGTACTCCATCTGTCTGTGTGTAGAGTAAAACTATGTGTAAATGTGAGAACATTTTCCAAATGACAAATGGTCAGATTTACCAGCATCAGTAAAGCTGGAAGTAACTCATTCTGCTACCTGCTACCTTCTGATTGCCACGCTGTTTCACAGACTCTAGCTTCTACCAATTGCAGAGTTTATTTGTTGGCTGCTGCAGACTAAGTGGCTAAAGCCACTCCACCTCATAATGTATGCTGCACTCTTGTGACCACACCCAGAGTGTCCTCCCCCTTCAGCTGTCACAACAGATCGCACTCCCATCCATGTCTGTCAATGAAGTATTGGCGTTTAACTGCAACTATCTGTTCCCCCATTATTCTCAAACTGTTTTCAGTTGTTTCCTGTGTGAGATTTACATCATATCTTCTACATCCTCTCTGAACCATTTCCAAATAATTTTGTTTAACTTTTCATATTGTATCAAATTAAAAAACATCATCTTCATTAGCTTTAAATTCCCACCTTCTCTCTGTTAGTTGCTAATATCACCAGAGGTTTTCTTTCTTTTTGCTTTCTTCGTTTGCACATATCTTTAGCGATTTGCATAAGTACTTCTGTTAAATAATTTTCCCCCCTTTGTTTATGTCTTTATAACATTCAGTTTTTAAGATGATGAAGTTGTTGCATACTTGACATCTAGCAACCCTATGTATCATGTGTGATACTTTCATTCAAGCTAGGATGGTTTCCAAAGTGGACTGTGTTTCATATGACTGTATACTGTATCATTTTATGTGCTCTGGAGACACATCAGCTGTTTGTAATTCTAAGGAGTGCAGATAGCTGTCAGGCAGAGCCCCACTTGCGGGTCTGGGGGTTAGATTAGGCCCGAGGTATTCCTGCCTGTCGTAAAAGGCGACTAAAAGGAGTCTCACACATTTCATCTGTTATGTGATGGTTCCCTGTAGGGTTTTACCTCCATTTTTCAAAACTTTCCTGAAGAGCGAACCAATTGGGGAAGGGCGCCTTACATCATGTCATACATGCGCTGAGACCTTTCACATCCTTCATTGAGGGTGATCTGCACTTCTGCTCAGATTCCAACTGTTGGGCGAGGTAACCCTCCCGGGTGCGTATTTTTCCATCAACTGTGCAGTATCGCTTTCTACGCTGATGATGATAATGGACTTGTTTGCTTGGTTGCACCTGATATCCAGCACGGTAGCCAGGCTGTTGTGGTGGGGCCGCCATGTACCATGTTGGTTGTAGCCCCCTGACCACACAGGGATCACTCTGCTGTTGCCTGCACCTTTAACTCCCCATGTATACCGAAGAGTAGATGCTCGTCACCCTGAGTCTTCGGGATTCTCAGCAATGGCCATCCTTCCAGATGGTGCCCGTGGGGAGGGGCCCCTGGTCGGAGTGGGTGGCATCAAGGCAGATGACACATGTTGAAACATAGTACGTCATCTCTTGCTGGTGATCAAACACAAGCAGTCTCAAAGCGTTCATGGCCTCAATTCAATGGACAGAAATACGACCCCAAATCATTGCACTCCCTGGCCACACCATGGGAGAAAGTCAGGCTTAAGGATGGCAGCTGCTCTTGTATGTTCGAGAGCTGATGGAGAATCTTTCATGATGATGAAGCCTCAGTGTTTTGTTGAGCATTTAGAGGACTTATTTGGGGAGGTGGAGGGCTTGTCCAAAATGAGATCTGGGTCAGTCTTGATGAAATCAGCATTATCATATTTCACAGGGTCCTTCTTTTGCAGTCTGAGCGGTGAGGTGTACATTTCATTTGCCATGTCCACTGGGACCCGAGGGATAATAAGGTTGCCACCAGTGCCTTCATCTTGGCCTCCGAGGCTGATAAATTACCCGAGAAGATCAAGGTGATGGTCTACCACTGTGATGTAAAGCCCTATATCCCTCTCCCAATGCGGCGCTTTAAACGCTGGAAGTTTGGCCATATGTCTTCCCACTGTACTTCCAATGTCACATGTCGAGATTGCGGACGCCCATCACATCCCAATACTCCATGTAACCCGCCTCCCATCTGTGTCAACTGCAGAGAGCACCATTCGCCTTGCTCGCTTGACTGCAGGATTCTCCAGAAAGAAAGGAAAATCATGGAGTACAAGACCCTGGACCGACTGACGTACACTGAGGCTAAGAGGAAATTTGAACGCCTACATCCTGTACATTTGACATCGTCTTACGCCACTCCTACAAGAGTTCTAGCCCTATCAGCTCCGCTAAACCCGGTTACCTCTCAGAGCCGGAAGACTACACCGGCCCCCTTGATGGTGGGGGGCACTTCCCCTCCTTGTTGCTCCTGCACCACCTATTTCGGGAGCAACCACCCCCCCCCCCCCCTCCCGCCCCCCATTCAACCACCAACCATCGTGGATATCAGTCCCCACTTCTGCGCTGGAGAAGCGTAAGTCTTCTTCGGCTCCTCTCGCTAGGAATGGGTCCCTTGGGCTCACTCTCTTCCCAGGTTTCTGCTAGTGGGAAATATGACACTTGCCAGTGGCTGAAGAGCCCAAAAGCAGCTGATCTTAGGGCTTCGCACTCATCCTCAGTCCCGGAGACTGAATCAGTGAAGTCCTCCCAGCCAGGGAAATCCAGGAAGAAGATCCCCAAGACCAAGGGAATTGCGGTGGCATTCACACCATTGCTACCTACAAGCTCTGCGTCTATGGATGAGGTGGAGATTCTGGCATCCGCTGAGGACCTAGATCTCACCGGGCCCTCAGACACAATGGATATAGACTGCTCAGGCAATAAGTCGGTGGCAGCAGGTGACCCTGAGGCGTAAACTGCCTCATTGAATGTTCCATGCCTTCCCAGTCTGTCCCCTGCGGGTTCTGGGGTTAGAATAGGCCCGCGGTATTCCTGCCTGTCGTAAGAGGCGACTAAAAGGAGTCTCCAACGTTTCGGCCTGAATGTGATGGTCCCCTAGGGGATTTGACCACTACATTTCAAAATTTTCTGTTAGTGCATACCATTTGGGGAAGGACGCCTTACGTGGTGCATCATAAATCCATCTTGCCCTAAGATCTGGCACATTCGATATTGACATGGAGTTGGACTTACACCGAGCTTCCGGCCACATCGGCTGCAGTGTGTTCTGGGTCGCATACATTCCCTCCATTGTGCATTTCCGTCTTCGCTCCCTATATAAATGGACATTCGACACCCAACATCCAGCACAGTAGCCAGTCCATTGTGGTGGGGTCGTCATGTACTCTCTTGGTGGTAGCCGCCTGACTACACAGGGATCGCACTGCTGATGCCTGAGCTGCTACCTCCCCATGTATGCCCAGGAGTAGATGCCTATCTGTCTGGGGCATCAGGACTCCTGGCAAAGGCCATCCTGCCAGGTGGTCTTTGCTGTGGCTGGGTGGCGCCCGTGGGGAGAGCCCCTGGTCGGAGTGGGTGGCATCAGGGCAGATGGCCCGCAGTGAAGTGTGGTACATCATCTCTCGCTTGTGGGCCTCCAGCAGCAGTCTCTAAGCAATCAAGGTCTAACCTCAATGGCAAGAAGTACAATCCGAGATCATTTCCCTCCCTGGCCACTCCATTGGAGAAACGTATGGCTAAAGAAGGCAGTGAGGTTTATTCACCACAGTACCTCGTCTGTACGCGAGTTGATGGTGAATCATTTATGTCAACAAAGCCTCAGTTTTTTGTGGAGCATTTAAAGGATAAGTTCGGGGAGGTGGAGGGCTTGGCCAAAATGCGCTCTGGGTTAGTTCTAATCAAAACAGCATCCTGTGCCCAGTCACGGAGGTTGCTCGCTTGCGACAAGTTGGGGGACGTTTCAGTTACCGTCACGTCCCATAAGAGTTTAAACATGGTCCAGGGTATTTTATTCCACATGGATCTTCTTCTGCAGTTAGATGATGAACTACGCGCAAACCTAGAACGACGAGGTGTTCACTTCATCTGCCACATTCATCGGGGTCCGAGGGATAATCAGGTAGCCACCGGTGCCTTCATCTTGGCCTTCGAGGGTGACGCCTTATCCGAAAAGGTCAAGCTGATGGTTTACTGCTTGGATTGAAGCCATATATCCCTCCTCCAATGTGGTGTTTTAAACGCTGGAAGTTTGGGCATATTTCATCCTGCTGTACTTCCAGTGTCACGTGTCGAGATTGTGGATGTCCCTCGCTTCCCAATACTCCATGTGCCCCGCCTCCCATATGTGTTAACTGCGGGGACACCATTCCCCTTGCTCTCCGAACTGTAGGATTTTCCAGAAAGAATGGAAGATAATGGAATATAAGACCCTGGACCGCTTGACCTACACAGAGGCTAAGCAGAAATATGAGAGACTCCATCCTGTGCCAGTGACCTCCACCTATGCCACCGCTGCGACAACAGTTCTACCGTCTCCTGTTTCGGCGCGTTTAGTTACATCTCTGATCCGTCAGAATCCACCTGCCCCCTTGATGGTGGGGGGCACTTCACTCCCTGTCGCTCCTGCTCCATCTACTTCAGGAGCAACAGCCCCACAACCATCAGGGACATCAGTTCCCACTTCCCAGCCGGAGAAGCGTAAGTCTTCTTCGGCTCCTCTCGCCAGGAAGAGGTCCCTTGGGGCCCTCCCTTACCATGTTCTGACCAGTGGAAAAGCGGACACCCGACAGTGGCTGAAGCAACCACAGGTCGCTGGTCGTAGGGCTTCACGGTCCTCGTCTGTCACTGAGACTGACCCAGTGAAGCCCTCCCAGCCAGAACCACCGAAGGCACAGCTCGAAAAGCAGAAAAAGAAAAAGGCTCCCAAGAATCGAGACATTGTGGTGACACCCATCCCACCGCTTCCTACAACTCAGCGTCTGAGGATGGGGTAGAGATTCTGGCGTCCGCTGAGGACCTAGATCTCGCCGAACCCTCAGACGCAATGGATGTCACTCGCACGGGTACTCAATCGGTGGCAGCAAGTGACCCAGCGGCGTAATTTGCCTCCTTGGTCCTCTCACACCTTTCTCGGCCATAGAAGATGTCATCCTCCGGTGGAACTGCAGCGGTTTTTTCCACCATCTTGCTGAGTTCAGACAACTTCTCAGCCTTCACCCTTTCCTCTGCATTGCTCTTCAAGAAACTTGGTTTCCAGCAATGCGAACCCCCGCCCTCCGTGGCTATCAGAGTTATTATAGGAACCGAGCAACTTACGTAAGGGTATCTGGTGGCGTCTGCATCTACTTCCTTCACTCCCTCCACAGTGAGTCTGTTCCTCTACAAACACCTTTAGAGGCTGTCGCTGTTCAGGTGTGGACGCCTCAGGCTGTTACTGTCTGCAGTCTGTATCTTCCACCTGGTGGCATCTGCATCTACGTCCTTCACTCCCTTCACAGCGAGTCTGCCCTCTACAAACACGTTTAGAGGCTATCGCTGTTTGGGTGTGGACGCCTCAGGCTGTTACTGTCTGCAGTCTGTATCTTCCACCGGATGGTGATGTCCTGCAGCATGTCCTGGCTGCACTGATAGCCCAATTGCCGCCACCTTTTCTGTTAATGGGCGACTTCAACACCCATAACCCTCTGTGGGGTGGATCAGTGGCAACAGGCCGAGGCAGCACCATTGAGCATGTATTGGCACAGCTCGACCTTTCGCTTTTAAATGATGGTGCCTTCACTCATTTCAGTGTGGCACATGGCATGTACCTAGCCATCGACCTTTCGATCTGCAGCCCTATCCTCGTACCATCTGTCCAATGGAGTGTACACGACGACTTGTATGGTAGTGACCACTTTCCGATCTTTCTGTCACTGCCACAGTGTCACTCTTCTGGGCGCCCTTGCAGATGGGCTATGAATAGGGCTGTCTGGGACTTGTTCTCCTCCATTGCCACTATTGTGCCTCTTTCCAATGATGCCATTGATGCGGTGGTTCACTCGGTCACCACCGGCATCGTTACCGCTGCAGAATCTGCCATTCCCTGTTCTTCTGGGTCCCCTCGGTGGAGGACTGTGGCTTGGTGGTCGCCTGAGATCGCTGTGGTGATTAAAGATCGCAGGCGGGCGCTCCAGTGTCACAAGCGGCATCCCTCATTAGAACACCTCATCGAATTTAAACAGCTACCTGCGCGGGCCTGCCGCATCATTCGCCAACACAAGCAGGAGTGCTGGGAAAGATATGTCTCTACCATTGGCCTCTGTACCTCTCCATTGCAGGTTTGGGCCAAGATTAGGCGACTCTATGGCTATCGGACCCCCGTCAGTGTTCCTGGGCTATCACTGAATGGAGCAGTCTGTACTAAATCTGGCACCATTGCAAACCGCTTAGCAGAGCATTTTGCTCAGTGTTCTGCTTCAACGAATTACCCGCTGGCCTTCCGCTCCCTGAAAGAGCAGTTGGAGCGTCAGAGCATTTCCTTTCATATGCGCCATCCTGAATCGTACAATGTTCGGTTCAGTGAGTGGGGATTCCAAAGTACCATAGCTGCTTGCCCTGATACGGCTCCCAGGCCTGATCACATCCACTGTCAGATGCTCAAACGCCTCTCGGTGTACTGCCAGCAGCGCCTCCTAGACCTTTACAACTGTATCTGGGTTGACTGTGAGTTCCCATCGCAATGGCGGGAAAGCATCGTAATCCCCGTCCTGAAACCTGGCAAGAACCCACTGGAGGTGGACAGCTACTGTCCGATTACCCTCACCAACGTTCTTTGCAAGTTGCTCGGACATATGATGAGCCGTCGGTTGAATTGGCTCCTTGAGTCTCGGAACCTCCTGGCTCCGTCCCAGGGCAGTTTTCACCACGGACGCTCCACCATCAACAACTTGATGTACCTGGAGTCTGCCATTCAGTCAGCCTTTTCCCAGCGACAACACCTCATCGCTGACTTTTTCGATCTCACAAAGGTCTACGATGCGACTTGGCAACACCACATTCTCGGTACTCTGCATGAGTGGGGTTTGGGTACCACTCCCGATTTTTATACAGAATTTTTTATCCTATAGCACTTTCCGGGTTCGCATTGATGCTTCTCATAGCACTCCCCATACACAAGAGAATGGGGTCCCGCAAGGCTCTGTCCTGAGCGTCCCACTCTTTCTAATTGCCATCAATGGTGTTGCGCTCTCAGTAGGATCGTCAGTCTCTCCCCTCCTCTATGCTGATGATTTTTGTATTTCTTTCTACTCCTCTTCTACTGTTGTAGCTGAATGCCATCTGCAGGGAGCTATACGGAAGGCGCGATCATGCGCCATCAATCACGGCTTCCGGTTTTCGGCTGCTGAAACTTGTGCCGTCACTCTACCGTCCACACCCATCCCAAACTTTACCTTGATGACCAACTACTAGACATAGTGGAGACTTACCGCTTCCTGGGACTGGTCTTCGATGGCCGCTTAAGTTGGCTTCCCCATATTCGTCAGCTTAAAGACAAGTGCTGGCGGCATCTCAATCTCCTTCGGTGCCTGAGCCACACTGAATGGGGTGCTGATCGTCGTACACTATTGCGGTTGTACCAAGCGGTTGTGCAGTCCCGTGTTGATTACGGAAGCATGGTGTATGGTTCAACTGCCCCTTCTATACTGCATCTACTAGACCCTGTCCACCACTGTGGAGTTCACCTCGCTATGGGAGCCTTTCGATCTAGTTCTGTGAACAGCCTCCTTGTGGAGGCGGGCGTCCCTCCATTGCGGCTCCGGCGGCAACTATTGCTCGCAAACTATGCTGCGCATGTCCATAGTTCACCTCGCCACCCAAATTACGATCTTCTTTTTCCCACCACGGCGGTCCATCTCCCACAACGGCAGCCCGGAATTGCAGAACCCTTAGCTGTCTGTGCCCAGTCACTTCTTCATGACCTTGACGCTTCCCCCCTACCCCCTTTCCTGCAGACTCGTTTCCATACCTCTCCATGGTCAATTCCTTGGCAGGAGCTTCGGCTGGACCTATTGCTTGGCCTCAAAGGCTCAGTCCCACCAGAGATCCTCCGCCGGATCTTCCTCTCTGTTCTTGGCGAGTTTGGGGACTCAGACGTCATCTACACTGATGGCTCCCTGGTTGACGGTCTTGTTGGCTTTGCTTATGCTCACGTTGACCATACAGAACAACGCTCCTTGCTGGTTGGCTGCAGTGAATTCACTGCAGAGCTGGTTGCCATCTATCGCGCTCTTGAATATATCTGCTCCTGCTCTGGTGAGTCCTATGTCATTTGCTGTAACTCCTTAAGCAGCCTACAAGCCCTCAACCAGTGTTTCCCCAGGCATCCCTTGGTATTATTCATCCAGGAGTCTCTTTATGTCCTCTGCAGGAGTGGACGCTCAGTGACCTTCATTTGGACCGCAGGCCATGTAGGGATACCGGGCAATGAACATGTTGACCAACTGGCCTAACAGGCCACCAGTAAACCATCTCTGGACATTGGCCTCCCGGAGACCGATTTGCAAGCAGTCTTACGCCTCAAATATTTCAAGATTTGGGACACTGAATGGCGCAACCTGACCACACCAAACAAACTCCGTCCTATCAAGGAGTCGATGAAAGTGTGGTGGTCATCCATGCGAGCCACTCACAGGGACTCAGTTGTCCTTTGTCGGCTCCGCATTGGGCACACCCGCTTGACACACAGCCATTTACTGTGCCGTGAGGACCCGCCTCTATGTCGCTGCGGGTCGGCTTTGACGGTGGCCCACTTTTTTTTGGCCTGTCCCCTTTTAACTGTGCTCAGGCAGACGTTTGCACTGCCTGATACGCTCCCTACCCTTTTAACAGATGACACTGCTATGGCAGGCTTAGTTTTGCATTTTATTCAAGCAGGGGGCTTTTATCACTTAATCTAAGTGTTTGTAGTTTTTTGTGTTGAATCTGGCCTTTGGTCTACGATTTTAGACTGGGTTTTTTAGTGTGTTTCTGGGTGGTTGGATTTTCCTTTTTTGTCTCTATGGTTGGCCAACCACTGTCACACTCTGTGTGATTTTAATTCCTTTTGTCTATGTCTGAATCTTTCTTGTCCTGAGTCGTCTCTTGTCATCTCCATTGTTCGTTTTTATTCTGTGCGGGTGTTTGAAGTTTTTGGAAAAAGGGACCGATGAGCGTAGCAGTCTGGTCCCTTCAATCCCACAAAACAACCAACCAATCTTCCCAGTCTCACGATGTCGTCCTCCAGTGGAATTGCGGCGATTTTTACCACTACCAGGCTGAGCTATGGCAACTGTTAAGCTTTACACCTGCTTTCTGCTTTGCCTTCTAGGAAACCTGGTTCCCAAAAATCAGGCTCCTACCCTCCGCGGCTATAAGGGATATTACAGGAACCGTAGCGAATATAATTGAGTGTCAGATGGAGTTTGCGTTTATGTCCTAAACTGTCTGTAGTGAAACTGTGCCCCTTCAAACCCGTCTTGAAGCTGTGGCTGTCAGAATGACAATGCAGGAAATAATTGTCTTGTTCCCACAATGGAACATCGATCAACTCCTTAAACCTTTCCTACCTTTGGGAGACTTCAAAGCCCAGAACCCCTTGTGGGGTGGCACCATGCTTACTGGTTGAGGCAGAGATGTCGAAACTTTACTGTCTCAGTTCGACCTCTGCCCTTAAATACTGGGGCCGCCACACATTTCAGTGTGGCTCATGGTAGTTACTGGGCCATTGATTTATCCGTTTGCAGCCCAGGACTTCTCCTATCTATCCGCTGGAGAGCACATGACGACCTGTGTGGTAGTGACCACTTCCCCATCTTCCTGTCATTGACCCGCCATCAAGCACACGGATGTTTCACAGAGGAAGACTGCACTGCAGTTCCTTCTCTAAATCCTTGCACAAATGAAAAAATGGCTGACATCGAAATAAGTTTCCAAGGAATAGAAAAGCAACTGGAATCACTCAACAGAGGAAAGTCCACTGGACCTGACGGGATACCAATACGATTCTGCACAGAGTACGCGAAAGAACCTGCCCCCCTTCTAACAGCTGTGTACCGCAAGTCTCTAGAGGAATGGAAGGTTCCAGATGATTGGAAAAGAGCACAGGTAGTCCCAGTCTTCAAGAAGGGTCGTCGAGCAGATGCGCAAAACTATAGACCTATATCTCTGACGTCGATCTGTCGTAGAATTTTAGAACATGTTTTTTTGCTCGCGTATCATGTCGTTTTTGGAAACCCACAATCTACTCTGTAGGAATCAACATGGATTCCGGAAACAGCGATCGTGTGAGACCCAACTCGCTTTATTTGTTCATGAGACTCAGAAAATATTAGATACAGGCTCCCAGGTAGATGCTATTTTCCTTGACTTCCGGAAGGCGTTCGATACAGTTCCGCACTGTCGCCTGATAAACAAAGTAAGAGCCTACTGAATATCAGACCAGCTGTGTGGCTGGATTGAAGAGTTTTTAGCAAACAGAACACAGCATGTTGTTATCAATGGAGAGACGTCTACAGATGTTAAAGTAACCTCTGGCGTGCCACAGGGGAGTGTTATGGGACCATTGCTTTTCACAATATATATAAATGACCTAGTAGATAGTGTCGGAAGTTCCATGTGGCTTTTCGCGGGTGATGCTGTAGTATACAGAGAAGTTGCAGCATTAGAAAATTGTAGCGAAATGCAGGAAGATCTGCAGCGGATAGGCACTTGGTGCAGGGAGTGGCAACTGACCCTTAACATAGACAAATGTAATGTATTGTGAATACATAGAAAGAAGGATCCTTTATTGTATGATTATATGATAGCGGAAAAAACACTGGTAGCAGTTACTTCTGTAAAATATCTGGGAGTATGCGTGCGGAACGATTTGAAGTGGAATGATCATATAAAATTAACTGTTGGTAAGGCAGGTACCAGGTTGAGATTCATTGGGAGAGTCCTTAGAAAATGTAGTCCATCAACAAAGGAGGTGGCTTACAAAACACTTGTTCGACCTATACTTGAGTATTGCTCATCAGTGTGGGATCCATACCAGATCGGGTTGACGGAGGAGATAGAGAAGATCCAAAGAAGAGCGGTGCGTTTCGTCACAGGGTTATTTGGTAACCGTGATAGCGTTACAGAGATGTTTAGCAAACTCAAGTGGCAGACTCTGCAAGAGAGGCGCTCTGCATCGCGGTGTAGCTTGCTCGCCAGGTTTTGAGAGGGTGCGTTTCTGGATGAGGTATCGAATATATTGCTTCCCCCTACTTGTACCTCCCGAGGAGATCACGAATGTAAAATTAGAGAGATTCGAGTGCACACGGAGGCTTTCAAACAGTCGTTCGTCCCGCAAACCATACGCGACTGGAACAGAAAAGGGAGGCAATGACAGTGGCACGTAAAGTGCCCTCTGCCACACACCTTGGGTGGCTTGCGGAGTATAAATGTAGATGTAGATGTAGATGCCTGCCCTGATGGGCTTTAAACAAGGCGGACTGGGAAACTTTCACCTCTGCTGTTACCATTGTTCTCCCCCGCAAGGGAACATCGACGTGATGGTTGGGCAGGTGACTACAACAATCATTTCTGTGGCAGAAAACGCGATCCCTCATTCTTTAGGTTGCCCCCGGTGAAAGGCAGTCCCTTCGTGGTTACTGGAAGTCACTGAACCAGTTATTGAGTATAGGCGAGCTCTACAGTGTCATAAGCAGCACCCTTTCTCTGGAGCACCTCATAGCCTTTAAACGGTTCCATGGTTGTGTTCGCCAACTTACCAAACAACGGAAGCGGGAGTGTTGGGAGAGATATGTCTTGACCATTGGGTGCCATACGTCACCTTCCCAAGTCTGGGCAAGGATCAAACATGTTTTCAGGTACCAGACCCCAACAGGTGTTCCCGGTGTTAACGTAAGTGGCGTGTTATCTACTGATGCAATTGCGATTGCCGAGCACTTTGCTGAGCACTACGCTCGAGCCTCTGCATCGGAGAATTACCCCTCAGCCTTTCGCACTCTCAAACGGTGTCTGGAAGGGAAAGTCCTCTCGTTCACTGCAAGCCACAGTGAATCCTATAACGCCCCATTTACAGAGTGGGAGCTCCTCAGTGCCCTTGCACATTGCCCGGACACTGCTCCTGGGCCAGATCAGGTCCACAGTCAGATGATTAAACATTTCTCATCCTACTACAAGCGACACCTCCTAGTCATCTTCAACAGGATCTGGTGCGGTGCCATCTCTCCATCGCAATGGCAGGTAGAGCACCTTCATTCCGGTGATCAAACCCGGTAAAAATCCGCTTGATGTGGATAACTATCAGCCTCACCAATGTTCTTTGTAAGCTGCTGGAACATATGGTGTGTCGGCGGTTGGGTTGGGTCCTGGAGTCACGTGCCCTATGGCTTCATGTCAGGGTGACTTCTACCAGGGTCGCTCTACCACTGATAATCTTGTGTCCCTCGAATCTGCCATCCGAGCAGCCTTTTCCAGACGCCAACACCTGGTTGCCGTCTTTTTTGATTTATGAAAAGCGTACAACATGACCTAACGACATCATATCCTTGCCACATTGTACGAGTGGGGTCTCCAAGGCCTGCTCCCGATTTTTATGCAAAATTTCATGTCGCTTCATACCATGGTGTATACGACCCAGGACAACCGGGAGATTCGGGAAAAAATGGGAATTTTTCCATCCGGGAGAAAACCGGGAAAAATCCGGGAATTTTTTAGAATTCCGAGAATTTCTCATTGTTTTAGTTTTCCCTTAAAATTTTTGTAACTTTGGCTGGTAAGAACCAATACTCTAAGAAAGAATATTACTGTATCTCGCTACTGCAGAATAATACTGCACCAATAAAACACGAACGAGAGAGAAAAAACGAAATAAAACTTAAGTTGCAAGGGAAATGTACCATATACAAGAACAAAACACAGTGCTCATACAAGCGTCTGCCAACAGCAAAATGTGTCAAAGGCTTTAGGAAGAGTATGCAATGTTTCATAACAACAAATTGCCACTGATGAGCGTGACGTCACAACTGTTTACATTAGATTCATTTGAGCGGTTGCAAGCGAGCTTATGCGCATGTGCAGTTGAGTCGTGTATGAGTTGTACCTTCTCCCGCTTCTGGCTACAGAAGTGTGGCAGTTATCTGTATAAGCAATAGCAGCAAGCAGCCAGTTGCTATCCGTATAAATTTTAATGATGCGCCTAAGCTGCCAGATCCGTGTATGCGCAACAGGCCCGGAACTAGGGGGCGGAGACAAACCGGGGTATCTGCCCCAGGTGGCAGTTTCGGGCGGTGGCAGTTTCGGGCGGGGGGCAAATTCATATTATTCTTCAGATGCTAGAGAGTACGAATAAAATGTGAAACTATTTCCTAACATCAAACTTTTTGCTTGTAGTAGGCCTGATAGGCATTTGATATTGGTAATTCGTTCATTATATTCTGTCGTGTTATAAAAATGACCATTTGTGCCAAAATAGTCTCGTTTATGTGGTGTGTGTAACATTTGCTGCAATATTAGGCCAGCCTATTTCGTTTTACCTAGCAGTGACAAAATACACGTAAACAGATCGAGAAACCACACCAGTCTTGGGTATTATTTGTATTAACAGCTTTTCTAGTATTAGACAATGACATTTCGTTTTTTCACGTAGCAAAACATTGACGAACTTTGACGAGGTATAGAATCTTTTCCAGAAAGGAAAGTACGCCATATAAAGCTGTGGCAGGATTAGAGAGAAAAAAATCAAGGACTTGAGCATTAAAGAAATGTGTACCGTCTTGCTTGTATCATGTCTTTACTCGTTTTATGTATCCTATATTTAATTTTATGTCACACAAAACAGCAAGTTATTAGCTAATAGGCAGTAAAGACTGCAAATTTTGTGAAGAGTTCTTGTTCTGCCAGTTGCAGATAATCCTATCTAGTATTAATTGCGAGATTTTTAAAAAGAGGGGCAGGATGTCATACCGGCCGACTAGTAGCAGGAGAGGCACCACAGGACATTTTAATTTTCACTGGTCTGAATATAGTTTGATGGCACCCATTACAAAATATTACACGTTTGAATTCCATAGAGCGAAATACAGAAACGTGCGATGGAAGAATGCTGTGTGAAGAGGCGTGGCACTGCACTTCGGCACGCAGACCAAATAACATGTCGTACGTTTCCCTCGAACATATATGTTTTATATATCAGACTCTTCAGAAAGTTGTGCGTTACAAAATGAAGATTTTTTAAAAAGTCGATATTTAAATTTTTGGTGTCCTACCTGAAACGCTGGAGGGATGGGAAGCGCCACTATCTAATATTGCCCCGGATCAGAAATATCGTAGATCCGGACCTGATGCACAGAGCAGTCTGAGTTGTAGTGGGGAGGTGGGTAGTCTCCACGGGACTCATTTATGTTAAGTGATTTTGCTGTTTCCTCTTCGTTTATTGCTCTCACGTCAAATGAAAACCAAACGGATTTTTGTGGCCGGGAGCTATCAAGTGAATTAAAATACACTCACATAATTACGGAAGGCTAAAATATGTTATTAGTTTCGGATTTTATTTTGTTTCCACCTTTCTGACGTCAAGCGTTAATCGCCTTGCAGAACAATGAAGTTATTTTTGTCGGAAAGTAACATGTGGTGTTTGCTGGAATTCAAATCTATACTTTCGTAATACGAAAATATGCAGTGTACATGTTGCTGCACATCAGACATCTTTCCAAAACGTGTTTTTTCCCTGAGTTTCGTTTACTAAAGTGCCGGGAAATTCTACGCTGGTGTATAAAACCACAACCGTCGAAAGGACTGATAAGTTTTACAGTTCCGAGGAAAAGTATACTGTTACTTAACACAGAGAAAGTGTATTTTCATCCGGGAGAAAGTGTATTTTTAACCGGGAAATCCAGGAATTTTTTTTTCCTCATCCACGTATACACCCTGCATACTTTCCATGTCCAGATGACTTATGCATTTGTATTGCTCCACCAGTTCTGGTGTTGCTGAGCAGCACCTACAGGGAGCCATCCTCAAGGTGCAGTAATGGGCCCTAGCCCACGGTTTCCAGTTTTTGGGTGCAAAGTCGTGTGTTATGGACTTACCTTAATGACAATCCCTTCACTGTAATGGAGATGTACCAATTCTTAGGACTGGTTTTCGACGCCCAATTGACTTGGCTTCCTCACATTCGTCAACTTAAGTGGAAGTGCTGGCACCACCTCAGTGCCCTCCACTACCTGAGTAACACCAACTGGGGTGCAGATTGACGCTGCTGCAACTCTACAGAACCCTTGTTCAATCCCACCTTGACTATGGGAGTCTGGTTTATGGTTTGGCGCACCCTCAGCGTTGTGTTTACTTGACCCAGTGCACCACTGTGGCATTCGCCTAGTGACAGGAGCTTTTAGGACAAGTCCAGTGGCCAGTGTCCTGGTGGAGGCCGGAGTCCCTGCATTGCAGGTTTGGCTTGCACAATTGCTGGCCAGTTACGATGCACACGTTCATAGTTCTCCTGCACATCCGAATTACCATCTCCTTTTCGCACCCATGGCGGTTCAACTCCTGCATCAGTGGCGCCAGGTCAGAGCTTCCAGTTGCAGTTCGTGTCCGATCCCTTCATTCTGAACTTGAGTTCTTGCCTTTACCACGTATACTTGAGGTCCATTCTCATACACCTCCATGGTGTACACCTAGGCTACGGCTTCGTCTGGACCTTTCATATGGCCCAAACGACTCAGTGAACCCTGCAGCTCTCCATTGCCACTCCCTTTCGATTCTTGACATGTCCCGAGGCCATGAAGTGGTTTACACCGACGGCTCGATGGTTATGATCACGTCGGCTTTGTGTATGTCCACGGAGGACAGCATTCCTTGCTCGATGCCTGCAATGTTTTCACTGTCGAGCTGGTGGCTATATCTCGTGCTATTGAGACCATCCGTTCGTGCCATGGGGAGTCATTTCTTCTGTGTACTGACTTCTTGAGCAGACGACAAGCTATCGACGAGTGCTGTCCTTGTCATCCTTTGGCAGCACCCATCCAGGAGTGAATCTGTGCCCTGGAATGGTCCAGTCGTTCAGTGGTGCTTGTTTGGACCCAAGATCACGTCGGAATCCCAGGCAACGAACTTGCCGACAGACTGGCCAAACAGGCTATGCGGAAACCACTTATGGAGATGGGCTTCTCTGCAACTGAGCTGTGGTCAATATTACGCCCTAATGTTTTGCGGCTCTGGGAGACGGAATGGCATAACCTCAGTACGCACAACAAACTGCGTGCCATTAAAGAGGCTACAAATGTATGGAAGACCTCCACGCGGGCCTCTCGCAGGGACTCTGTGGTTCTCTGTCGGCTCCGCATTGACCACGCTTGGGTGACACACAGTTGCCTCCTGTGCCGTGATGATCCACCTCAGTGTTGGTGCTGCACCTGGCTGACAGTGGCCCATATCTTGGTGAGCTGTCCTTCTTTGGCTGCGAAGGACGGGCTCGTTGCCATTAATTTTAACTGACAGTGCCTCATTGGATAATTTAGTTTTATGTTTTATACATGACGGTGGGTTTTATCATTCTATATAAGTTTTCGTGCATATCCTTTCTCCACTCTAATGCTTTTAGGCTAGATGTATTAATGTGTCACAGAATGGCTGGCTTTTCCTTTTTATTCTCGTGGTCGGCCAGCCACGGTCATCTGCTCTCTTGTTTTTATCCCTTCTACCTGTTTCTTGCTTCTCTCTGTGGTTTTTCTTTTCCTGTTTTGTCCACAGTAGTGTTGGTTGTCCTTCTGTTCTTCTGGTTCTTCCATTCACCTGTTGTTGTGCTGTACATCTCCTTTCTTTTCTTCTTTCCTTTGTGTAATTATTTTACTGGGAACAAGGGACCGATGACATCACAGTTTTGGTCCCTTCCCTCCCTCTCTCCTTTAAACTAACCAGCCAACCAGTCAGGTAGGGGTGGCAAGCCAGTTTCCTTGCAGTCGTGTGTGTCTACACCAAGGAAAGTATTGGTTTTGATTTTTTTATTTCGTTATAAAACAGTTCTAAATTGATGTTTAGAGTTACGTAATTCAAATTCTCATAATGAAAATGAAACAAAAGAGTATTTTAGATCCTCAGAATTGTGCTAAATTGTATTTGTGTGATTACATTTCGTACACCTGCGAGCAAAAGAAATTCAGTCCTGCTGTACTCTGTTCATTCTGAGTTCCTACAATATACTGTATTGTTGCAAAGGTTGTTTTGTGTATGCTGCAGGAGTTTTGTTAGGAATCCCTTACTCATCCTCCATGTAGTTCCAATCTCTCACCATGTGATTTCCTTGTTTGTGGGGCCCACATTAGTAAGACATTCGTGGCTGCCAATTTGCTTCAGATGAAGAGGTGCATGCGTAGGTAAAATTGTTGTTCTGTAGGAGACTGCAAACGTATTTCCATGGAGGCACTGGCCACCTTGTCTCACAGTAGGATGAATGTATCAATAGCTATGATAATTACTTTTGAAATGATAAATAGGTTATTCACTTTTTTCCATCTGTCTCATTTGTGTTTGACTGCCCTAATACAGGGTGTTTGGAAATTCCCATTACAAACTTCTAGGACTTATAGAGAGGAGTGAGTACATAATATTTTGAATAGGGACCGATGTGTGGAAACTTCGACCAACAACACTACAAAGCATCAAAGTTGTAGGCACCTGTGCCTGTAGATGTATGTGTATACAGGATGATTCTGTGATGATGTCACAAACTTTTTGGATGGTGGAGAAGGATAAATGTGTCAACTATAGGTAAGGATACTTGTATTCGAGACGAATGAGTCGAAAGTTATAAGTGAAAACTGTTCTGATACCTCTACAGTGGAATACATGTACTAGTACTGTTGTTACTAAGATTATATGATAGGCCGCTTTCAGAGGTAATAGCATCCACCAAAACAAGGAAAAAAAGTTACAAGTAAACATGTACTCTAAAAGCATACTTTAAGAAGAATGAGCACTTGTTCAATATGTTGTTGTTGTTGTGGTCTTCAGTCCTGAGACTGGTTTGATGCAGCTCTCCATGCCACTCTATCCTGTGCAAGCTTTTTCATCTCCCAGTACCTACTGCAACCTACATCCTTCTGAATCTGCTTAGTGTATTCCTCTCTTGGTCTCCCTCTACGATTTTTACCCTCCACGCTGCCCTCCAATACTAAATTGGTGATCCCTTGATGCCTCAGAACATGTCCTACCAACCGATCCCTTCTTCTGGTCAAGTTGTGCCACAAACTTCTCTTCTCCCCAATCCTATTCAATACTTCCTCATTAGTTATTTGATCTACCCATCTAATCTTCAGCATTCTTCTGTAGCACCACATTTCGAAAGCTTCTATTCTCTTCTTGTCCAAACTATTTATCGCCCATGTTTCACTTCCATACATGGCTACACTCCATACGAATACTTTCAGAAATGACTTCCTGACACTTAAATCTATACTCGATGTTAACAAATTTCTCTTCTTCAGAAACGCTTTCCTTGCCATTTCCAGCCTACATTTTATATCCTCTCTACTTCGACCATCATCAGTTATTTTGCTCCCCAAATAGCAAAACTCCTTTACTACTTTAAGTGCCTCATTTCCTAATCTAATTCCCTCAGCATCACCCGACTTAATTAGACTACATTCCATTATCCTTGTTTTGCTTTTGTTGATGTTCATCTTATATCCTCCTTTCAAGACGCTGTCCATTCCATTCAACTGCTCTTCCAAGTCCTTTGCTGTCTCTGACAGAATTACAATGTCATCGGCGAACCTCAAAGTTTTTATTTCTTCTCCATGAATTTTAATACCTACCCCGAATTTTTCTTTTGTTTCCTTTACTGCTTGCTCAATATACACATTGAACAACATCGGGGAGAGGCTACAACCCTGTCTTACTCCCTTCCCAACCACTGCTTCCCTTTCATGTCCCTCGACTCTTATAACTGCCATCTGGTTTCTGTACAAATTGTAAATAGCCTTTCGCTCCCTGTATTTTACCCCTGCCACCTTCAGAATTTGAAAGAGAGTATTCCAGTCAACATTGTCAAAAGCTTTCTCTAAGTCTACAAATGCTAGAAACGCAGGTTTGCCTTTCCTTAATCTTTCTTCTAAGATAAGTCGTAAGGTCAGTATTGCCTCACGTGTTCCAGTGTTTCTACGGAATCCAAACTGATCTTCCCCGAGGTCGGCTTCTACTAGTTTTTCCATTCGTCTGTAAAGAATTCGTGTTAGTATTTTGCAGCTGTGACTTATTAAGCTGATAGTTCGGTAATTTTCACATCTGTCAACACCTGCTTTGTTTGGGATTGGAATTATTATATTCTTCTTGAAGTCTGAGGGTATTTCGCCTGTTTCATACATCTTGCTCACCAGATGGTAGAGTTTTGTCAGGACTGGCTCTCCCACGGTCGTCAGTAGTTCCAATGGAATATTGTCTACTCCGGGGGCCTTGTTTCGACTCAGGTCTTTCAGTGCTCTGTCAAACTCTTCACGCAGTATCGTATCTCCCATTTCATCTTCATCTACATCCTCTTCCGTTTCCATAATATTGTCCTCAAGTACATCACCCTTGTATAGACCCTCTATATACTCCTTCCACCTTTCTGCTTTCCCTTCTTTGCTTAGAACTGGGTTTCCATCTGAGCTCTTGATATTCGTACCAGGCGTTCAATAGTGGAGATGTATTTCCTAGTAGCAAAGATGAACGAGTGCTCATAGCTCCTGAGGTATTGTAGAGACTATGTTTACTGGACTTTTTTCCTTATTTTGGTCCATACTACCATGCCTGAAAATTGCCTACCCTACAATCTCAGCATTAACATTATGTACCAGTACACGTCTTTCACTGTCGGAGGTATCAGAGTGCTTTTTGCTTATAACTTTCAACTCATTCGTTTCTGGTACAGGTATCCTTACCTCAAATTGATACATTTATCATTCTCCACCATCCTAAAAAGTTTGTGACACCATCAAGGAATCATCCAGTATTGCTGATAGCTGTTGTACACCTACATCACTAACCAGAAAGATATGTACTGATTATCACATTTGGTTCGCAATATTTTCCTAACATCAGCTAAATTAATTTACTAACACATGCAGTCCATTGCACAATGAAATTTAAATGGAAGCATAAACACACTGCCACTGACATGTTATAGGTACTGTTAGGTGAATAAAGAGCCCACTGGAAAATATATTTACCTAAGATTAAGTTAGTTTATAGGACAGATTGTACTCATAGTTTGCAACCTTTGTAATTCATGTGTAGCCTTTTTTCATGTTGCTAGTGAGTGTGAGTAGCTCAAGTAAAATGACTTACACATATGTAAGGAAGGGATTTAAATTCACAGAAGCAGCTGTTGCCTACAATTGTCGAAATGAACTTTTACGTATTTTCTGCTCAGTGCCATGTGCTGTAGAACCCCACAGAAATATTTAACTGTTTTGTTTACATGTACTTATTAAGAGAGACCATTCATTAATTTTTTATCAATGCCATACTCATTGTGGTAACATTTCTCTTTTTTATATACATTTCACTGTATACATGTGGATGGGCTAAATTTTTCCATGTCCATAGAGCTCTGTAATACAGCCCTATAAGTAGTGACTGCATGTAGTCTTCAAGTACTGTAAGCTGTAGATCTGCTATGGTGATGACTGTGAAGTGTTGAGATACAGTATAATGTAAATTCTTCTGAATGGGAATTGTAGTTGCCAGGCAAAAATTATTTCAGGTTTCTTTGAAAAATTATTTTTATTGTTAGCCAGCGTATTTCATTCATTGTATAGAAAATGAGCATGCTGCAGCTTATCCAAGATCAGACTATTAAAATCTTCAAACTTTTTAACTATTATTGTCCATTTCACAGTTCCTGATGTACTTTTCTGCTCATAAAGCATGCCAAAAACCTGTAACTATTGAAATATCCAATTTAATTGCATGCTAAGGTGGTGTATACATTATCAACTGTTAAATGGTATTACAGTGCTTGCTACTTTGGTAGGCAACCTACATTTTGGTTCTGTGCATGCATCACCCCAAGTGCTGGGTACCTTAACAAAATAAGCGTAGATAAGGGGAAGTGGCAGTCATGGCAGTGCTTATGTATTGCTTGTAGGTTGGCAACATGTGTTTTACATAACCATTGAGATGATTCTTTGACATAACCAGAGAGAAGTGAGAACAGAGGCAATGTATTTCTAGCGACGAAATTGAAACAACTGTCTAGTTTGCTGTTTTATGACTTGTTTGTGAGTTTCAAGAGAAATATTTTGTGATTATGGCAGCGTGTGTTATAATGTTGACTGATTTAAGTGATTTGGTTCTGCACGGCAGTGTCGTCCATTGGTGCATATCTCACAGATTAATTGCAGAGACATGAAAATGTATCAAATGTGGTGATGAAATGACTGAAAGAGTCAAAGGTTTGTGTAGATAGAATCATGTTGAGTAAGTGGATCAGTGTTTTTTTAATTCAGTCAAGGGAGTAAGTAGGTGGATCATTGTTTATCAATAACAGAGTCACATGTTCGATATATTAATAAACATTGATCTACCTACCTTCTCTCATGATTTAATTAAAAAACTTTGATCTACCTGCCTCCTCCCATGATTTTTAATTAAAGAACATTGATCCACTTTCACCGTGTGCTCGCACAGATTGATTGCATTGCAACACAACAGAGAAATATTTCACTGGTTTTCGAATATATCATGGGTTGTAACACTATCCTTGGCTTGCAGAAACTAGCATAGTTCTAAATAGCTGCAACTCAAACAATGAGCAGTTAAATTTATAAACCTCATTTATGGCAATGTTTCACCCTTTCTTCCAAATGTATTACTTCGAAACACTGGGTGTCTGCCTGCTATTCTCTCATTGGCTGTGTAACTTAAACAGCTAAGCCACCTTCTTTTGTTTCTATCATACCTAATGCAAGCACTGACAACATTCCTCCACGAAACGTGTAAGTACATCACTGGTTCTATTCTAGATGTTTACTCTTGGACACAGATAACTGTTCTTCAGTGTACAATAAAATTTATTCCATTGTTGTCTGCATAAGCACTTCGTAAGAATTGTCAATGTGGAAGGTGTCTTTTTCTCTGCCAACTCAAATAAGTGGACCTCTTCTGCTCTGTGCTTCTCTATCATTCTCTCTGTCTCTTCATAAACTATCTTCTGATGTGATGTGTAATATAATACTATAATCCAAAGAGCTTATCAGCTCCTCCTGGCTCAAATCCAGGCAAAGAAACTCTTCTCTGAGAAACCTCAAGCCATTAGTATATATGTGTGTGTGTGAAAAGTATTAATATAGGTCATTATGTAAGTGAATTATCAAATGAATGTACTTTCAGCCTCCAAACACTCCAAAGCGTCTCCAGGATGATGATGAAGAAGAAGACTATGAAAATGAATTTGAAAGGCACCGTAAAATAAAAAAGGTATCGGTGTCGAAGAGTAACCAAATTGAAATAGACAGGTCTGATAAACAAAAGAAAATACAGAAACCTCAAGAAATACTAAATCCTGATATCACTGAAGAAGAAAGGGAGAAAATATTGAAACTAGTGGAGACCGAAACAGTTGAGGTAAGTAATAAGTTCTATTAACAGTGTTAACTTAAGTCAAACCTGATCGAATATTTAGGTTTAATGTTACGTTCATAACTGTACTCCGATTAAAATTACTTTGTGATTGATGTTTCAGCGAGTCAAGTGGTAGGGGCCTGCCAGCAGCCAATCATAGTTCTTTCTCAAGCACCACATACTCACTGTGTTGCCTGTTTTGTAATTACAAGCACTGCCTTGTGAAGCTTTCTTGGCTGCACACTGGCAACACTGTCCCATCACCACCAAAATATGTCAATTACAAGGAAACTTGAATGGAGTTTAGGCTTACTGGCATGGCATCTCATATTGTGTTGATGTGCTAAGGGAGATCAGACCCACTTTTTATGTGGAGAATATTTTTTTGGAGTCTCATCCATCAGTGCACAGCTTATTCCAAGCAAATAACCATTGTTAGCGTATCTCTTACTGTCCCTGCATGTGATAGAGTACCAGAAAATTGGTTTCTCAGAAGAAAAATTGATATTGACTGGAAATCCCATGGATAGTCTCAAAAACTATTTAATATCCAATGTATGCGATGTAGAAGAAAAGGAGACATAAATAATAGTGAACTCTTAATGGTGGAAAGATATTTGACATTTTTTGTACCATACTGTTCAAAGGCAGAAATTATGAGTGAGAGGATATTGATAATTTCCGGATGCAGAGCAGCTTCACCAATCTTACACTAAAAGTGAGGAAGAAATTGTTGAATACATGATGTGAAATTAATGCACATGCCTTAGATGAAGACTTTCACAGCAGGAACCTGAAACAGTAAAATGTGTGAAAGAACACGCAGTAGTCTGTCATGGAAACTGATTTTTCTGATAATACTGCAGGCAGCCTTCATAAGGAGGACTACTGGTGATACAACATGTCCTACTCGGAATCTGAATGTAGTTATGTGTCTAATGTGCAGAAAGTGTACCCAAAAGCAGCTTAATTGAAATATTTTGCCTATTTAACTCTTGCTAAATTATGCATCTGTGGTGGTAATATCATTGTGCTCTGTATTTTGTGTTTTAGAAGGCCAGTGAATTTCACTTTAGGACTTATTTGTAAGCATCATTGTAATAGCTTTGTTTACGTAAGGAAATTGCTTTTATAGTGCTGTGATATGTGTCAGCCATTTTATTAAAGTTGAAAGATAAAATTTACCGACACATCGATGGTGTTGCTCTTGCCAGTATTGAAGATATGTTTATGGAAACATTTGATGAGAAAACACTTCACTTCTTTCTATCCAAGTTGCTGACTACATTATATGACTAACAATTTCATTGTTTGGTCAGTTTGAGAAGAAGAACAATGCAGTTACTACCAGCAATTCAAGCAATAACATACCAGTTTGTTAAGAAACTTTCTGGCAGAGACTCGAAATCGGGACCCTTCGCCTTTTGCGGATAAATGCTCAACCAACTGAGCTACCCAAGCACGACTCGTGCCCCAGCCTCACAGCTCTACTTCCGCCAGTACCTCGTCTCCTACCTTCCAGACTTCACAGGAGAGCTTCTGTGAAGTTTGGACAGTAGGAGACGAGGTACTGGTGGAAGTAGAGCTGTGAGGGTGGGGCATGAGTCGTGCTTGGGTAGCTCAGTTGATAGAGCACATGCCCACGAAAGGCAAAAGGTCACGAGTTGGAGCCTCGGTCCGGCACACAGTTTTAATCTGCCAGGAAGTTTCATACCAGCACACATTCCATGCAGAGTGAAAATTTCAGTCTGGATACCAGTTTACTATTTGGTAGAAATCTAGGAAAATATTGTGCTACCTTGGCTGGAAATGAAAGTATAGTGCATTGACACAGATCGTAATATCAGTTCCCCCTAAGCTACAATCAGTAGTCAGGAAAAGTACAGTATTGTCCCTCAAACAAATGTAAGATACCTAAAATTGACATTCGTTTGTGGAGAATAATGTATAGTAACATAAAAGTGTAAGTAAACTGTAATCTTTCAGTTGCAAACTAAACATATTGCCGTGACTGTAGTTACCAGATGATAAAACATTTTTCATGTACTTCGGTAACTTGAAATTTTTGATAAGTTTCTCACATGTTCTTATTAATATTTTGAGAATAGACTTCCTTCTTGGAGAAATACTTCTTTTTTAGAAAATATCCATTGCTGTACCTGACTAAATATGTCACATGTCCCGCTGCCCAGTAGTTAAAAATGTAACTTTCCAAATTTCTTCTCTTTTTCAGGGAGAGCCTCTTGATGAAGCAACTCTAAAACGGATGATTCTGCTATTTGAAAAGAGAGCACTGAAAAATCAGGAAATGAGAATTAAATTTCCTGACATGCCAGAAAAGTATGATTGGTGTAACAGTACTTTTTCATATATTTTAATGTCCTTACAAAAACACATTTTGTGCAATGTGTATAAAAAAATCAGTCACATAAAAGGGCAAAGAAACAGCACACTAGTACACTTAATATTGTTGTAGCTTTATGTCTGTTAAATTTCCATTTTTGTGAATACATTTTTAGGACATAATTGGATTGACGAGATGTTGAAATTCAGGTTAGTCATGTTTTGGGTTATTTACAGATTTATGGAATCTGAGGTAGAATTACATGAAACAATTCAAGAGCTGCATGCAATTGCTACTGTACCTGACTTATATCCTATCATGGTTGAACTGCAGGCTGTTCCCTCCATGCTTGAACTTCTAGCGCATGAGAATACTGACATGGCGGTGGCTGTGGTTGATTTACTTCAGGTATGTATGTACGTATATGTTGATATGTTTTCTGTTTATTTACTTTCAGTTGCCTTTGCTGTTCACTCGTCACAAAATAATCCAGTCACAATATAGTTAAATAATAAAGCAAAAGAATAGTTTTGCTGCTACAGTTGAATGTGATTTATACGTAACTCTGTTCTGCATAATTCGTATTTATACATACATTTTTGTTGTTCCCAGCAAAATATAATGTAAAAACATGTCAATTAAGCTGTATATATACATAAGGCCGTTTTAAGTAATTCACTGTTACATGTAACAAATTCCACTGAAGTAAATTGAGTGTTGCATAACTAGTAAGTATTGTTGTTTGAAAAGAAGCCGTATGATATTTTCCTTGATTTTGGTGATGTATGGAAACACAGTGAGCAGGCAGTGCCCCAGAGACAAGGGACAAAGACACAGTTAACAAGAGTGAGCAACATGGAAACAAACACACTCCTGGCACTGTTGTTTTCAATAAAAGAAAGATGGATGCTAATCCATACATAACAATATGTGAAATTGCTTCAGATTTAAGAATTGCCTATACAACACTATGTACAGTCAGTAGCAGAAGAAACAGTATTTTGAAAGAAGTTTTAAAATTTGGTGCAAAATTGTGAAAGCACAGCCGTCAACAAGAAAGGAGTTGCGTAGATTTGGAAAAGGCAGTTTTTAGATGGTTCCAACAAAAATGGGCTACAGCTCTACTGATCAGTGGTGACATGCTGAAAGTGAAGGTGGAAGATTTAGTTAGAAGTATGAACATCACTGCTGATTTGACTTCATCAAGATGGTTACAAGGATTTAAAGATCATCATGGAATCACAGGGAGAACAGTTTCTGGTGAATCAGAACCAGTGGACAATGTCACGGTGAACACTGGATTGATGCAAGTTTTGCATGGTATCTTAAGGGATTTTCAACCTCAAAACACCTACAACTGTGACAAGACCAATATATTCTACAGTCTCCTTCGTAGTGAAACATTAGCTGAAAGGGGTGACTCATGTTTTGTAGGGAGGAAAAGTAAAATTTGCATGACAGTTCTTCTTGCTATGAATGCAGATGGATCTGACAAACTTTTCTCACTTGTGATAGCAAAATCTAAGAATCAGAGGTGTTTCGTAGGTGTAAAGCTAAAACCCGTGAATATGAATCCAACAAAAATTCTTAGATGGCTATGATTTTATGGAAAAGTGGTTAAAAAAACTGGAGATTAGAATGAGAGAGAAAAAAAGAGGCTAGTTCTTCTTATGAATAGATGTGCAGCACATTCACCCCAAGTAATTTTGCAAAATGGTTGAGTGGAATTTTTCCCTCTAAACTGTAACAGTGTTCTACAGCTGCTTGATTTGGGCATTATTGCAAATTTTAAAGTGAATTATAGAAATGAACTGGTTCAACATTTGATAGCACTGACTGACACATGGAATGAAAATCTGTCCATGAACTTGCTACAAGCCATGGAATGTATTTTGCCTGGCTGGCAGTGATATCATCCTCCACAATCAAACACTGTTTGTCTAAGGGTGGTGACTTACTTGAAGAGGCAGCCACTGATGATGGCAGTGATGATTGCGAAGTCATGTCTGGTAGGTCATGTCTGGTAATGAGCTAGCTCTACTAGAGGGTGCAGATTTTGACAGGTTTGTACATTTTGATCATAATCTCACCATGTCTGCAGAACTACAGAATGATGAGATTATTGCTGATGTGTGCTTCAAGTGACAGAGGTGGAGATGGAGATGACGACTTGAATGAAGTGTTAAGTGCAGTCGATGTGTGCAGGCACTAAAGCATGTTGTAGTGAAAAAGTTCTGAATTCATTAACAAGTTTGCAAAATGAGGTGTATATATTTAATGCATGAGAATTGAAACAAATCAAATTATCTGATTTCTTTAAATCAGAATAAAGTTTGAAATAAAATATTTTCTTTTTAATACTGTATCTTCGTTGTTTGTACACTGCAAGGTGCCAAAATAGGATACAGTATCTAACTTCTCTAAAGCAGGACCAAATAATATTTTTTCTTTTAATACTGCACTCTATTTTCATCCTTGGTAAAGTTTAAACATGTAAGTCCAGTGTATATTTTTTCTTTTTCCTTCTTTTTTTTCATGAAAAATATGATTTGTAACTCCAGCATCTCAGGCTGGAATGCAACATCATGTGGGGTGCAAGCAGCAGTCTGGATAGGGTGGGAAAGGGGAAGGGATAGTAGTGTATGGGTGGGGAGAGAGACGAATGCTGTCTAGTGGAGTGTGCAGGGACTAGACTGCCAACAGGCACAGCCTCAGGAGGTTAGGGCAGGGAGGTGGGGGGAAAAAGGACCAAAAAAGGAAACGAGTGGGAGAAAGACAGGCGGATGTGTTGGTTGAGGGCTGCAAATAAACAGGGCAGGAGCTGAGAATGGGAAGGAGATGATAGGACAGATGGGGTGGAAACTGTTGTGTGGATTTCAGTGTCTGCTTCACTAACCGACCTTTCTCTCCACCACTAGTTTTTCTGAACTGCGCAGATGAGAGTTATCATTACAACACATTCTCCGCTCACATAATTATCCCAGCCTCAACCTAGGGTAACGTACTGTCCCCCCCCCCCCCCCCCCCCCCCAACCTGACGTACTTAAGCATTTTGTTTTCCACTCCTCCACATGCCACATCAATCTTTGATCTGCAATTTAATCCATCCCCCCTCCATCTCTCTTCACTTATCGCAACACACACACACACACACACCCAGGTGCAAAACCTGCCCAATCCACACTCCAGTTTATCCTACCCCATCAGGGACTGGGAAGCCTGTGAAAGCAGCTATGTTATTTACTGCCTCTGCTGCAATCATTGCACAGCTTTTTATATTGATATGATGACCAACCAGCAGTCCACCAGGATGAACGGGCACCGCTAAACTGTGTCCAAGCGCAAAGAAGACCATGCAGCTGAACGTATAACGCATTTGATTTAAATGCATGCACAGAGGCATTCAAACAATCATTCTTCCCATTCTCCATACGCGAATGGAACAGGAAGAAACCCTAATAACTGGTACAATGGAATGTACCCTGTGCCATGCACCTCACAGTGGTTTGCAGAGTATAGATGTAGATGTTGTTAAGTGGGTAGCTCCTGATCATGCTCTTATTGTCTTATTGTTCAGGTTTTTGCTCTTCATGCAATTGTGTTAGCTGGCTGCAGAGCAAAATTTTATTTCTTGATAGTTTTCATTCTCACTTTAATCAGTGATTTTGCAAAATATTTCTTCCTTCACCTAATCTTCCTTCATTACTGTACACTTCCTGCCTGCCCTCCACTCACTATATTTGGAGTGTCTTATTCTTGCAACTGTGTGCTCTTAAGAAGTTGGGTGGTGAAGTGATGTGCAGTGCCAATGAACAGTATACTATATAATGCACCAAGCAGTAGCATCATTGTGCCATATCGGTCTGTAACATGCACTTTGGGGTACACAATAGAATATTTAGGATTGATTTTCATGTTAGTTTAGGCATGCTGTGGGTTCTTAGCCACAATAGTTTTCATTGTGGGTGATTCAAAGGGTTACATTAACAACTGACAGTGGTAATTTCCAACTATACAATTTTTCTTGAAGAGAGTCAGAGGCAGAAGCAATGCTTCACACAGCAGCCTTCTTACATGAGCACCATTATAACTGTACACTCCATCTTACTTTACTTTTCTCCTTTTGTTGTCAGACTAATAATCCAAGGGTCCAGAGTTAAATCTGTGGTTGGTCTAAGATTTTTTTTTCCTATCATCTATCACTTTTTTCCTCCTTCTGCAGTGATTTTTGTGTGCGAAAATGGCCTAGCTGCATTGTGATTCAGATTCTGGCTGGATAAGACAGTTTCAAGGTTATAGGAAGGCAGGAGTGCGCCTAATAAAGTAATGTTTTGTTCAAACTGACCTTCCAGTTGTTGACAGCTTCAGTAGTCCTTGCCCAGAGCTCCAAATAGGGGAATATGTTACTGCAGAAGGATGTCATCAAGAGAAACAAAACTGGCATTCTACGGCTCGGAGCGTAATCGGATGGGTTAGAAAATTTAAAAAGGGAAATGGATAGGTTGAAATTAAACATTAAGGGAGTCAGCGAAGTTCAGTGTTAGGAGGAACAGAACTGCCAGACAGGTGAGTATATAATTATAAATACAAAATCAAATAGGGGTAATGCAGTAGTAGGTCTAGTGATGAATAAGAAAGTACGAATGATGGTAAGCTACTATGAACTGCATAGTGAACCCATTAGTGTAGCCAAGTTAGACACGAAGCCAACATTCACCATGGTAGTACGAGTTTATATGTCAGCTAGCCATGCAGATGATGATGAGATTGAAGAAATGTGTGATGAGATGAAAGAAATTATTCAGATATTTAAGGGAGATGAAAATGTAATTGTGATTGGGGACTGAAGTTCAAAAGTAGGAAAAGGAAGATAAGCAAAATAATAGGTTAATACGGAGTGGGGAGGAAGGAATGAACAAGGCAATTGGCTGCTATAGGATTTTTTATTGTCTAAAACCTGTCATTTCCTTTGCTTGAACATCAGTTTTGTTCTACATCTTAGTTATTTCTCCTCACAGTTACCTCCTTGTATTTTCATCTGCTGAAAGCAGTTAAACTTTAATTTTTACAATTTATTTTCATGGTATTAAAATTTTTGTAAATATTCTACACTTCCTTTTAATTTTGTGAGTATACTTTTTTTGTACACTTTTCTGCGAAGGGATTTTAGTAAGTAATGCAACACATTTTTTTCTGAGAACGGGTTAGCTTGATTCAAGATTCCAATGTTGTTGTTGTGGTCTTCTATCTGAAGACTGGTTTGATTCAGCTCTCCATGCAACTGTATTTTGTGCAAGCCTCTTCATTTCTGAGTAATTACTGCAACCTAAATCCTTCTGAACTTTCTTACTGTATTCATCTCTTGGTCTCCCTCTGCAGTTTTTACCCCCCACACTTCCCTTCGAAACTGAATTGACGGTCCCTTGATGTCTCAGATTGAGTCCTACCAACCAATCCCATCTTCTAGTTTGGTTGTGCCACAAATTTCTTTTCACCCCAATTCTGTTCATTAGTTACATGATCAACCCATCTAATCTTCAGCATTCTTCTGTAACACCTTATTTCAAAAGCTTCTATTCTCTTCTTGTCTAAACTGTTTATCATTCATGTTTCAGTTCCATACATAGCTACACTCCATACAAATACTTCCAGAAAAGACTTCCTGACATTTAAATCCAGCAAATTTCTCTTCCTCAGAAACGCTTTTCTTGCCATTGCCAGTCTACATTTTATGCCCTCTCTACTTCAACCATTGTCAGTTACTTTGCTGCCCAAGTAGCAAAACTCTACTTTAAGTGTGTCTTTTCCTAAGCTAATCCTCTCAACATCACCAGATTTAATTAGACTACATTCCATTACCTTTGTTTTGTTTTTGTTAATGCTCATCTTATATCCTCCTTTCAAGACACTGTCCATTCCATTCAACTGTTCTTCCAAGTTCTTCATTGTCTCTGGCAGAATTACAATGTCATCGGCAAATTTCAGAGTTTTTATTTCTTCTCCTTGGACCTGAATTCCTGCTCCAAATTTTCCTTTTGTTTCCTTTACTGCTTGCTCAATATACAGATTGAAAAACATCGGCAATGAGCTATAACCCAGTGTCACTTCCCTCTCAACCACTGCTAACCTTTCATGCCTCTCGACTCCTATAACTGCCATCTGGTTTCTGTACAAATTGTAAATAGCCTTTCACTCCCTGTATTTTACCCTTGGCACTTTTAGAATTTGAAAGAGAGTATTCCAAGCAACGTTGTGAAAAGCTTTCTCTAAGTCTGCAAATGCTATAACACAGGTTTGCCTTTCCTTGACCTATCTTCTATGAGAATGTTGTAGGGTCAGTATTGCCTCATGTGTTCCTACATTTCTTCAGAATCCAAATTGATCTTCCCCAAGATCAGCATCTACCAGTATTTCCATTTGTTTGTAAAAATATTCGTGTTAGTGTTTTGCAGTTGTGACTTAGTTCAATAGTTTGGTAATTTTCACACCTGTCAGGAATTTAAATAATTACATACTGCTTGAAGTCTGTGAGTATTTTGCTTGTCTGATACATCTTGCACACCAGATGGAACAGTTTTGTCATGGGTGACTCTCCTAAGGCTATCAGCAGTTCTAATGGAATGTTGTGTACTCCAGGGGCCATGTTTCATCGTAAATCTTTCAAAGCTCTGTCAAATTCTTCACACAGTATCGTATCTCCCATCTCATCTTCATCTATGTCCACTTCAGTTTCTGTAATATTGCTTTCAAGTTCATCTCCCTTGTATAGACTCACTACATACTCCTTCCACCGTCCAGCTTTTCCTTATCTGCCTAGGACTGCTTTTCCATCTAAGCTCTTGGTATTCATACAGCTGCTTGTCGTTTCTCTAAAGGCCTTTTTGATTTTCTTATAGGCAACATCTATATTTCCTCTAGCAATATATGGTTCTAAATCCTTACATTTGTCCTCTAGGCATTCCTGCTTAGCCATTTTTCACTTCCTGTCAGTTTCATTTTTTAGACAATTGTAGGGGGTGTTCAGAAAGTGCCATATGACTGTTAGCCGCGCATGCCATATGCCGCAGTGAATACACCAAAATGAAACTCAGTGAAATACAAGCTATTAATTTATTGAATATTCATTTTTACTTAGAAATTTTCACATTAAATGTTGAAAGTGTCCCCCCCTCCTGTTGTTGAATACACAATTCAATTCAAAAATCATGTTTCCAAACACAAGCTCTAACATTTCTTCTGTTATAGAAGCAGTGAAAGTGGATATTGCAGTTTTCAATTCATCAGTGGATTTTTGATGGTTTTTAAGGATAGTTGCTTTCACTGCACCCCAGAAGAAAAAGTCAGGTGGTGTTAGGTCAGGCAATCGTGGAGGCCAAAGTCCCTGTGAAATTATGCGATCACCAGAACATCAGCAAGCAGTGACACCGAAACGCGAGCGGTTGCACCATCTTGTTGAAAATAATCGTTCAGTATTTCACTTAACACAAGTTCTCCTATGAAAGGGTATAGAATATCACTGCAGTATCGTTGTGCATTTAGTGTTTTGTTGAAAAATATGGGGCCCACAATCCAATGTCTAGAAATTGCAATCCAAACTCCTATTTTCACAGAATGAAGTGGTTCCTCATGAATACACAATGGATTTGCAGTACTCCACATAAGAGAATTTTGTGAGTTCATGTACCCAGATAAATGAAACCACGCCTCATCAGTGAAAAACGTTTCATTAAGAATATCACTTCCATTTTGTTGAATGAAAGTTTTGATCCATTGACAATAATGCAGTCTCTTGCCGTGATCAGTATTTTTCAGTTCTTGCACGACTGTCATTTTGTGTGGGAAAAGTTCTAATTTTTTCCATACTCCTGTGTGGGCCATTCTGACACTAATATCAATTTCCTGGGCGAGTTTTCTTACTGACTTGTTCAGACTCATGGACATCTTATCGGAAATATCGAGTAGTTTATCTTCAGACAAAATGCTAGGACGACCACTGTGCATCTGTCAATGAACCCGTACTTCAAAATTTGTTAATCAAATCTCGCACAGTATCACGATGTGGGAGTGTTGTCTCCACTAGCTTTGAACACTTATTCAACTAAAAACACACATTCTTCAATGGTTAGCATTTTAGCAGTAACCCAGGCAAGTGAACAATCATACGGCACGCGCGGCTAACAATCCTCACTGTAGAGAGACTTTTTGAACACCCTGTATTTCCTTTCGCCTGCTACATTTGCTGGATTTTTATATTTTCTCCTTTCATCAGTTAAATTCAATATCTCGTGTTACCCAAGGATTTCTACTAGCCCTCATCTTTTTACCTACTTGATTCTCTGCTGCCTTCACTATTTCATCTCTCAAAGCTACCCATTTTTCTTCTACTGTATTCCTTTCCCCTGTTCTTGTCAGTCATTTCCTAATGCTCCCTCTGAGACACTATACAACCTGTGGTTCTCTCAGTTTATCCAGGTCCCATTTTCTTAAATTCCTATCTTTTTGTAGTTTCTTTAGTTTTAATCTACAATTCATAAGCAATAAATTGTGGTCAGAGCCTACGTCTGCTCCTGGAAGTGTCATACAATTTAATATCTGGTTCCGAAATCTTACCATTATACCATTCCGATGCATCATATTATTCCCCAATCTTTGGCTATAAAACACTGTCTTTCAACATAATCTCTGTTCGGTGCAATGGCCTTATACCACCTTACTGGGAAGGTCTGTATGCCCATATGGTACCACTGTATAGGTTGTCATTGGAGCCAATGTCTTGTTGCATCAGTAACCTTCCCATTATCCATGAAATGCTTCCTGCAGAATGCATACTTTATTGTGCCAAACCAGATGGAAGTCAGAAGGTGCGAGAAGATAGTCACAGGTGATGAAACATGGGTTCATCACTTCGAACAAAACCAAAACTGCAATCCATGGAGTGGCGCCACACCAACTCTACTCTGAAGAAAAAGTTCAGAGCCACACCCTCAGCCACTAAAGTCATGGCAATGGTCTCCAAGAACTCTGAAGGGGTTATTCTGTTTGATGTTCTCTCTCATGGTGGAAGGATCAGCTCTAATTGTATTGCACTACCTTCAGGAAATGAAGAAAGGACTTCAGTATGTTAGTTACCACAAAAATACAAACTTCTTCTCTGGACAACACAAGGCAGCACACAAGTCTGAAATCTGAGAGGAACTCAAAAATTTCATTGGACTCCATGTCGGGGCACACTTACCGGATGGAATGAAAAGGAAAGACTGTGTTTGGCCCCATCTCGTCTGGTAAGTCTGCCTTGACCCGGGAGTCTGGGTGACTTTTCCAAACTCTACCCCTTTTCCTGAACCTCTCCAGTTCCTTTCCCTTCACCCCTTCTTTCTTCCCCTTCAACCCACCTGCCAGAAGAAGGCAGGGGTTGAACCAGGAATCTTCCATGATGCCCCACAATAAATCCCGCATTTTTACAACCAAAGTCGGCCGAGGAAAAAAAAATGTGTCGCACTACTTATTGAACACACTTCATATTACAGAGATTTACAAGTTGTTTTTCATTGTTTTATGAAGTCAGTATTATAAAAAATAGTTATTTCTTCTTTCTTACTTTCAGGAACTCACTGATGTTGATATCCTTAATGAGAGTGAGGAAGGAGCTGAGGCTTTAATAGATGCATTGTTGAATCAGCAAATTTGTGCCCTTCTTGTTCAAAATCTGGAACGTTTGGATGAATCTGTTAAAGAAGAGGCAGATGGCGTGCACAATACTTTAGGTAGAAGCACTGACTTTTTGAAGCTGTACACTCTTCAGTCTTACTGTAGCTCTTGAAAATATTTTGCTGTGAATTTTTAAAAAAATTAGGAAAAGATTTTAGATTCCTGCTGTCTTATACCCCAAAATTCATCATTGTTACAACCTAATATGGGTATCAGGATAGATAACTAGCTACAAAATAGATTATGATGATTGGACAGATGCTTAGAAAATATTACAAAGTTTCATCTTTTCTGTGTGCTTAACCACATCTCAGTGCAGTTACCAGTGATACATCCTCGTATATGTATTACATTCCATCTTGATTTCTCCATCTTCTTTATGATCTTTTGATCTGCGATTTAAGTTATAAATGTCAGTCCATTTACCAAATCTGTTGTTTTTAGAAAGCGAAAAATAGCTGTTATAATTTTTGTCTGATAAGTTGCTAAGAAGCTGCATTTCACTGTCCCTAATTGAAAAGAACTTATTTAGTTTTTTTTTATTGTAAAACATGTTCCATAGATCCATTTTTGTGTGGTAACGTGTGAGCATGGAACAAGTCAAAATATTTAATCCTTTATTATGTTAGTAGCATTAAGGACCACAAAAACAGATTTAGAATACAAATTAGAAAACAATAATAAAAAAGTTCTAATTATACTCACAAACAGAGGTTAAGATACAATTTTCAGATATTATCTAAGCAGTTATTTATAAACTAAAAAACACCATCTGCTTGATGTACAGAACACAAATTAATGTAATTAAAACAGCAATATACATTAAAGCAGGTCGCGTCGTTAGAGGCGGAGGGCCAATGTGGACACTGGCTGCCTGGCCTCACCTATTTTTCCTGTGAGTGGACAGATGGATGCTCCTTCATTCAGCAGGTACCCGGTGGGGGATTTACTGGTTATTCAGAGCTTAAGTGTTAGATGCGTTATGGAGCCCCTTAGGCAAATAGTGTTTAGGCTGCAAAGAAAGCCAATGTTCACTCAGTATGTCTGCCAGTGGGGCCTCATCCAAGATGTGGAGGTAGCTTTGCTGACGGCTATTGAGCGTGCAGGATGCAGTCATCTGCAAGTTGTGGCTCATGTCGGCACCAACAACGCCTGTCCCTTGGGTTCTGAGGTGATCATCAGTTCGTACAGGCAGCTGGTGGAGGTGGTGAAGACTGCTGGCCTCGCATTTCCAGAGTTGATCGGCATCCTTTGGTTTGGAGCCGAGTGAAGGGTCTCAACCAAAGGCTTCGTCAACTCTGTCATGGTCTTGGCTGCAGATTTCTGGACTTGTGTTATTGTATTGGGATTTGTAGGACTCCTCCTGACAGGTTAGGGGTGCACTACACAAAGAAGGCAGCTACTCTGGTAGCGGAGTACTTGTGGAGTACACATGAGGGTTGTTTGAGGTGCTCTGATGAACACTCGCCAGTTGATTACAGAAAGGGGAGTCTAACAGCCTTCAGAATAAAGAAACTTTGACTGTCAAAATTTTATCAGTAAACTGTTGAAGTATTCGAAATAAAGTTCCCGAATTTACTGCCCTCCAGGAAAATCCTCACGCTCAAATTATTCTTGGGACCAAAAGCTGACTGAAACTCAAAGTGGAAAGCTCTGAGATATTTAGCGAGTTGTGGAACGTATATCGGAAAGAAAGATTAGAGGCCACAGAAGGGAGAGTTTTCATTGCAGTTAACAAGAAAAATTGTCTCTATTGAGGTCGAAGTTGAGTGTGATAGTGAAGTCTTCTTGTCGCATACACATGTAGGTGAAACCAAGTTAATTGTTGGATGTTTTTACCAGCCACCCAATTCTGCTGTGGTAGTTCTAGAGTCATTCAAAGAAAGTCTGTGGTCAGTAGCGTGTAAATACTCAGATCATGCGGCACTAGTTGGAGGTGACTTTAACCTGCCGAGTATAGACTGGGATGACTACGGATTCGTTGCGGGGGTACAGACAGACAGTCATGCAATATACTTTTGAAGACATTTTCTGAAAATTGTCTTGAGCAGCTAACTCGGCAGCCCACGCACAATGGAAATATCTTAGAACTTGTAGCTACAAATAGGCTGGACCTTATCAACAATGTCAGTATAGAAATGGGGATTAGCGATCATGATATCATTGTAGCAACAATGATTATGAAAGTTAATAAATCAGTCAAGAAGGCTAGGAGAGAGTTTCTTCCAGATAAGCAGTTATTAACATCTTACTTAGGCAGTGAATTGGTGTCACTTAGTACCAGCAAGATGAATGTAGAGGAAGTATGGGCAAAGTTTCAGCAGATTGTAGATCGTGGTCTGCAGAATTACATGCCTAGTAAGTGAATAAGGGATGGAAAAGACCCACCATGGTATAATAACGAAATTCGTAAGATGCTGAGGACGCAGAGGCTGTTGCACTCTAGGTCCAGGAGGGGAGACACATACAAATGACAACAAGCAAAGGTTAGTAGAGATTCGTGTGTGTTTGAAAAGATATATGTGCGAAGCATACAACAACTACCACCATCACAACTTAGCAAAAGATCTGGCAGAGAATTTGAGAAATTTCTGTTCATATGCAAAATTGCTAAGTGGGTCTAAGGCTTCCATTCAGTCCGTTGATGATGAGTCTGGTGTGGTACTTGAAGATGGGAAAACTAAAGTCGAAGTTGTAAATTTCATGTTCAAGAAACCATTCACGCAGGAGATCCATACAAACATACCATCATTAGACCATCATTTTATCTGGAATCTCTCGCCCAGCACAAAGTCCCAAGTGACTGGAAAAAAGTGCTGGTGACTCCAGTATATAAGAAAGGTAAAAGAATGGACCCACAAAATTACAGACCAATATCCTTAAGTTTTGTTTGCTGCAGAATCCTTGAACACGTTCTCATTTCGAATATAATAAACTTCCCTGAGGCTGAGGCTAAGCAGCTTATGTCCATGAATCAGCATGGTTTTAGAAAGTGTCGCTTGTGCGAAACTCAGCTTTCCCTTTTCTCACATGATATACTGAGAACTATGGATGAAGGGCAGATTCCATATTTATTGATTTCCGGAAAGCATTTGACGTGGTGCCCCATTGCAGGCTGTTAACGAAGGTACGAGCATATGGAATAAGTTCACAGATATATGAATAGATCGAAGACTTCTTAAATAATAGAACCGAGTTTGTTGTCCTTGATGGTGAGTGTTCATCAGAGACAAGGATATTGTCAGGAGTGCCCCCAGGGAAGTGTGATAGGACCACTGTTATTTTCTATATACATAAATGACTTGGTGGGCAAGGTGGGTAGCGGTGTATGGTTGTGTGGTGACGATGCTGTGGTGAATGTTAAGATGTCAAAGTTGAGTGACTGTAGGAAGATACAAGATGACTTAGACAAAATTTCCAGTTGGTGTGATGAATGGTAGCTAACCCTAAATGTGGAAAAATGTAAGTTAACAGGTATGAGTAGGAAGAACAAACCTGTAATGTTCAGATACAATGTTGCTAGTGTCCAGCTTGACACAAAGTTGTTTAAATATCTGGGCATAACATTGCAAAGTGATATGAGGTGTAATGAGCATGTGAAAAATGCTGTAGGCAAGGCAAATGGTCTACTTTAATGTATTGGGAGAATTTTAGGAAAGAATGGTTCACCTGTGAAGGAGACTGCATATAAAATGCTGGTCCGACCAATTCTTGAGTACTGCTCGAGTGTTTGGGATCCGTACCAGGTCGAATTGAAGGAAGGCGTCGTAGCAATTCAGAAGAGGGCTGCTAGATTTGTTACTGATGGGTTTGAACAAAACTGAACTGTCACGGAGATACTTCAGGAACCCGAATGGGAATCTGGAGGGAATGTGGTGTTCTCCTCAGGAAACATTATTAAGAAAATTTAGAGAACCGGCATTTGAAGGTGACAGCTGAATGATTCTGCTCTCACCGACATACATCGCGCATAAGGACAACAAAGATATGATACATTAGGGCTCATATGGAGGCATACAGACAGTCATTTTTCCCTTGCTATATTTGCGAGTAGAACAGGAGGGGAAATGACAAATAGTGGTATTGGGTACCCTCCACCACACACCTTACAGTGGCTTGCGGAGTATCTATGTAGATGTATGGAATCTTTTATCAAGCAAGAACTCCTTCAGATTAGTTTTACCTTGTAGACACTTAATATTACTTGGAAGTGCTTTGAAGATTTTTATGCTCATCTATTTTACACCTTTCTGCACCAGAGACAAATTTGTCAGGTCACAGTCTGAGTCATGTTTCCTTCTTGTGTCATGATGATGGCATGACTCATTCATTTTATATTATGAAGGATCGTAAAGCAAGACTAACGAAGTCACTGTCCTCACCCATCCAGCCCCCTCCCTGTTCCCATTTCAGCACTACACAGCTGTCATTTCACTGCCACACCCAGTCTTTTAATTTATTTTTATTTCTCTCCTTTGCGTTACTTACTCCCTTCCCCCTCCGCACCTTCTCTCCTGCCCTTCGTCTAAACTGCAACACTTTACTGTCCGCCACTCCCACCATACTATCCCTCCCCCACCCAGTCGCCACTTCCCCATCATGCACTGGTGCTGCTGCTTGCAGTGTAGTTTCAGCTCTCTGAGACTGCAGACGTGTGTGGTCGAAAGCTTTAATTGTGTGAATCTTTTTGTTGTGCCTATCGCGACTCAGCATCTCTGCTATATGGTGAGTAGCAACTTCCCTTCTCTGGTATTGTTACATTCCATCCTGGATTTTCCATTGTTTACATTAGGTAGTAGATGTTTTGAACTGTGGTTGCGTCAAATACTGCTAGAGGTTGGACCTGAACTACCTCGTCAGAAATACTCTGCAAACCTCAACAAGTACTTGTGTAGTAGCCACTTCCAAATGCTTTGTCTTATGCATTGGTCATTGTTTTCTTTTCTTATTTTGAAATAAGTGAAGTGAATAATCCTGGCCCATTATGGGTCTCAATTACAACCCTCACAACATCAGATGGGATTGGTGATCTCTGTGATAGTGTGACAGTTCTGCTTTTGTGGAGCAAGAGTGTAGGCTGCTGCACTGCAAGAGGGAGGCGGGGCTTGGCTTCTCATACCGCTTCTCTCCCCTCTGGTAGTCAAAATTCTGGTTTGTTTATGCTCTTGGCTGGGTGCCATTAGTATATGGTGCCCGCACTGTGCGCTGTAGCAATTGGGAAACTAAATCTCTTATATTTCATCTGTGCAGAAAGTCTTCCCCTAGCATTTGAATAGAGTTATTTTATGTTCGAGTTCTACACTAAGTATCTTGTCAGTTCTGTCTGTAGCATTGTCAAGTGTGGGTTGCATAGCTATGAATGGCCATGAAAAGTGTAAATCATTATTCTGCAGATTTTGTTATCCTAAAATTGGGCAGGGAAAAAACAAATAATACCAGCAGTCACTTTAAATCTGAGATGCATTCACTTCACTGGTGGGAAAATGCTGCTGATTTGCAGCAGAACAATCATTTGTTGAAAGATTAAATACAGCCAGATGAAAGAAACAAAGGCCATTTCAGAAAAAAGAAACTATTGAAGTTTTTGCAAAAGCAAACATTCCCGTCAAAAAGTTTCCAATCACCACTTCTTTTTACAGCCAGCTTCAAAGAACTAAGGCTTTGTTTGTCTTCACACATGTCATGTGACAACCTTTTAAATTTGTGCATCTAATCATTAACAAACAGAAAATAGATATGATTTTTGACAAAAATAGATGTGAATTTTGCAAAAAAATAGATACAACATTTTCCAGTCGCTAACATAATTGAATGGAAGTAGTCAAAGTAGGCAGATTTTTAGACATTGGTATCTACGATTTTGGTGATTATCTGGGTGGGAAATGTTGCTGTGCTAAGCCTTTTTGTGGTTTAGTGGATGTGATTTTCCCAGCAAAGCTTGCTATCTATAGGAATGCCTAAGAATTTCAAACAATGCACGCTCTGCATTCGCTGGCTGTCATGTGCAATGTTTATCTTCTGTGGGCTTTTGTGATCATAATGGAAATGAATATGTTTGGTTTTGCTGAGGTTTATTGATAGAGAGATGTTGTGAACCAGTTGAGAACATTTGCAGGCAGTTAGTTGGAATTTAACCCCAGGTCTGTGGATGTTTTACTGTCTTAGCACAATTGTTTTGTCACCTGCAAACATTGTAAAGTTGCTTGCTTGTTGGAGGACAGAGGTAGGTCATTAATATTTATGAGTAAAAGCAGGAGACCAAAGGCAGAAACTTATGGGGCTCCAAAGTGTACTGTTCCCCAGTCGGACACTACGCCTCATACTTTGTGTGGCATTAACCATCTAACACTATATTCTGTTGTCTGCCCTGCAGGTAAGATTTGAGCAAGTTGCCCATTTATCCTCATATTCCACAGTGGCATGGTTTCTCTACAAGCACACTCTGATCGACACAGTTGAAAGCCTTGACAGGTTGCAAAATATGCCAACAGGCAATGTCGTCTTGTGAAGGCATTCAAAAATGTTACTGGCCAATGAAAATATTGCTTTGGTTGTGGAGATACTTTCTCTGAATCCAAACTGGTTTTTACTAATTACTGCAAAGTTTTTTATGTGGTTGACTGTCCTGGGTGATATTAATTTTTTGAGGACTGTAGAAAATGCTGTAGCATCTGAGATGTCATCTTATTTGTAGAGGAGCTTTTACAGTAGCATACTTCCTCTTGTCAGGGAAGATGCCTTGTTTGAGAGAGGCATTGAATATATGTGCTAGCACTTAAATGAACGGACTACACCAGGCTTTTACCAGTTTGCTAGAAATGTTGTTGCCACCAGTTGAATTTTTACTTTTTAAAGAAATTATAGTTTTTCTTACTTCCTGTGTGGTTTAGGCTGTCCTAAAGAATTTGGGATATTATTTTTATTTGTGTCCTGTTTTCTCAGCAATACTTAAAAAATGATCATTAAAAATTTTTGCTGTGATCTCTTGATTTTGTACCCATCTACCTTCATTGTTGAGAACATTGTTTTGGATCCTATGGGTGTTGTGACAGTGCCACGACATTTAACAGTGCCGCCACGGCAGTATGCGCAAATGGCGATAGAGGCGCTCCGCAACTCGGCTGAGCGCGGGAGCGCCACCTAGCTATGAACTGCGCCGGGCGCATGTCACGGCACGGGAGTCGAATAAGAGATACTGAGTTGTTATCATGTAACGAGCTATTGTTTCTAAGTGAGTGTGTTTGAATATCCACACAATTATTGGTGATTAAAGGTTATAATACTTTTTGGCGACGAGGATGGGATATTTTCACTGCGTTGTGGATTTGTGTGTTCGTGACGGGGCAGACATGGAACAGCTTATGCAAGCGCTCATTGAACAACAAACACAGCTGACGGCTGCTATTCGGGCACAACAAACACAGCTGACGGCTGCTATTCAGGCGTTGTCAACGTCACTTACTCATCGTCTGTCTTCCTCTTCTCCGCCTCCATTCCCTCCTTATGACGAGGCCGCTGAAGATTGGGAGGATTATGAGAAGCGTTTGCGGCAACACTTCTTGGCTTTCAGTGTTGTCGACGCTCCTATGTGTAAGTCGTTATTTCTATCTTGGATTTCCCCACGGATCTATCAGCTGCTATCTCAGTTAGCCCCTCTGCGGGAACCTGCCTCTCTGTCCTTCCATGAAATGTGTGACTTATTGTCTAACTATTACCGGAAAAACACCCACGTCGTTGCCGCCTGCGTGGCATTCTACCGGTGTCGTAAACAGCCCCATCAATCTTACCGGGCTTGGGCGGCGCAACTACACGGTCTGAGTAGGAAATGTCAGTTTGTCACGGACACTCATCATGAGTCTTATGCTGATTCAGTGGTTAGGGATGCTGTTCTACGGCTTGCTCCTGATAAAGAAGTTCGGCAACGTGCCCTACAACTGCCAAACCCATCGTTGTTGGAAGTTCTAAGCATCGCTCAATCCTTTGAAGTGTCTCACGCTGCTGGCGCGCAAATAGACGCGTGGTGTGATGTAGGCGCTGTACAGTCAACTTTCGACACGGACAATTTGCCTGTTTCACAGGAAAACGAAGATGTGGCGGCGGTTCACTCGCGTAAACAACGTTGCGTTGGGCCGCAACGCTCGCAGCGAAAACAGCAACCACAGAAGCAGGTTCGTTCCGCACTTCCTTCTTGTCCACGTTGTTTCGTACAGCATGTCAGGGCCGCGTGTCCAAAACGTTGGGCCACGTGTAATTCATGTAGGAAAAAAGGGCACATTGATTCTGTGTGTCAGTCCCCTAAAGTTCCTGTCGACGAGGACAAGGCATCGGACATGGATGTTAACTGTGTGCTTTCTCAAACACACAAATTGTTTGTTACTGTTTGTGTTCTGGATAAAGACATTCGCATGCAAGTGGACACTGGCTCTGCAGTAACTCTCATTAATTCTTGCACGTATTTGGAGTTGGGCTCCCCTCCTTTGTCTCCAGTTACGCGAAATCTGAGAACTTATAATAAACAGAAAATTCCTATCATTGGCCAGTTTGATGCTTCCACTGCCTACAAGTCTGTTGTTAGCCCCCTCACGTTTTATGTGGTGGATCATGCGTGCACTGAAAACCTGTTCGGTTATGATGCTTTCCAGTTGTTCGGGTTCTCCATTGATGATGATGTGCACCTCATATCTGATGATATTCCGTATCAACAGCTGGATGGATTGTGTTCTGAATTTTCGTCCGTGTTCTCTGCTGGTCTGGGTCGTGCCAAGGATTTTGAAGCCCACATTACTCTTAAACCTACAGCTCGCCCTAAGTTTTTCCGGGCACGCCCTATTCCGGTGGCGTTGCGTGCACCTGTCAAGGCTGGGATAGACAGGTTAACAGCTTCAGGGATTCTCCTTCCTGTTACCTCCAGCGAATGGGTATCACCAATCGTGGTGGTTTCTAAACCAAACGGGAGTCTGCGATTGTGTGGTGATTTTAAAGCCACTGTCAACGCTCAGAGCCTCATTGACACTTATCCTCTTCCCCGTCCTGAGGAGTTATTCACCAAGATCGCTGGGGGCCAGTTCTTTTCCAAACTTGACTTATCGGAGGCGTACCATCAGTTGCCGTTGGATGCTTTTTCCAAGGAATTTCTCGTCATCAACACTCCTTGTGGGTTGTATCAGTACCAGCAGTTACCATTTGGCGTCGCTAGCACGCTGGCCATTTTTCAGCGGTTTTTGGAACAGCTCACGGCTTCCGTTCCCAGCTGCATAAACTATCTGGATGACATTGTTGTCATGGGAGCCTCCACTGAGGAGCACCTTCGCAATTTGCGTTCACTGTTTCGGGTTTTGCATTCGGCTGGGTTGAGGTGCAATCTGGACAAGTCACAGTTCTTCCAACCCTCCATTGTGTATCTTGGTTTCCACTTGTCCCGTGAGGGTATACGTCCTCTACGTCAGCACGTTGCGGCCATTAACGCTGTACCCCGGCCGTCTACGGTCAAAGAACTTCAGGCGTTTCTAGGCAAGATTGCTTATTATCACAAATTCATTCCATCCGTGGCGGCGGTAGCTCATCCTGTGCATCAGCTGTTACACAAAAATGTCCCTTTCTGTTGGTTCGACGAGTGTGAGCAGGCTTTTGTCCGCCTGAAGGCTCATTTGCAGTCGGCGCCTTGTCTTGCCACATTCCGTCCGGGTCAGCACTTGGTTCTGGCGACTGAGGCGTCACAGTATGGCCTAGGGGCTGTTCTTGCCCATCAGTATGAGGATGGGTCGGAACGACCCATCGCCTATGCTTCCAAGACCCCCAACGATGCCCATCGGCGTTACTCTCAAGTCGAAAAGGAGGCGCTCGCTATCATTTATGCTCTAAAAAAGTTCAGCATTTTTTTGTATGGTTCTAAGTTTCACTTCATCACCGACCACAAGCCGCTGGTCTCTCTGTTCAGCCCATCGGCGTCTCTTCCAGATAAGGCAACTCACCGCCTGCCATGTTGGGCCTTATACTTGTCTCGTTTTCACTATGAGATTCACTATCGCCCAGCATGCCAACGCTGACGCATTGTCGCGATTGCCGATGGGCCCCGACCCGGTTTTCGATCGTGATGAACTACTCTATTTCCACATTGATGAGGAAGAATGTCGTGCGGTCGAGGGTTTTCCACTTACAGGTTCGCAGGTCGCGTCGGCTCCTGCGCGGGACCCGGTCCTGCGTCAGGTGATCGGTTTTGTTCAACGGGGATGGCCGGACAGGACCAAGGGCCGGGCGTCGGATCCCCTTTGCAACTACCATGCCTTGCACCTTCGTCTGTCTGTTCGTGATGGTGTTGTTCTTCTGGCCACGGATGGCGCATCTCCACAGGTCGTGGTGCCAGCCTCTCATCGCAAAGATGTTCTCAAACTGTTGCATGAAGGCCATTAGGGTATTTCTCAGACTAAGTCCCTGGCCCACAGGCACGTTTATTGGCCCAGTATTGATTCGGACATCGCCCACATGGTTGCTGCGTGTGGTCAGTGTGCTCAACAACTGGCTGCACCACGTACAATGCCCTCTCCGTGGCCTGACCCGGCGCAGCCATGGGAACGGCTGCACGCTGACTTTGCCGGCCCCTTCCTCGGTACTTATTGGCTACTGTTGATTGACGCCTTCTCGAAGTTTCCGTTTGTTGTTTGATGTCTGTCGCCCACCACTGCGGCGACGACGCTGGCTTTGTCCAAAATCTTTGCGCTAGAAGGTCTTCCATCCACGATCGTCACGGACAATGGCCCTCAGTTCTCTTCGCAGGCCTGGACAAGGGATTCATCATGTTACAGCACCGCCCTTCCATCCGCAATCGAATGGGGAGGTCGAGCGCCTTGTCCGCACTTTCAAAAGCCAGAGGAAAAAATTCCTTAGTGATTTTTCCACAGATGATGCTCTGCTGCATTTTCTGAGTTCTTATCGCTTCACACCTCTGGGTGATCGCAGCCCTGCTGAACTCTTGCATGGCTGCCAACCGTGCACTCTACTGCACCTGCTTCACCCTGTCAGGCCTTGTGCTGTGTCCCCTAGTGCGGGAAAATACTCGGTGGGCACCAACGTGTAGGCACGAGGGTATGGATCTCGCCCTAAATGGATTCCAGGGGTGGTCAAGGCTATTTGCGGCCGCCGGCTTTGTGAAATACGTACGGATGACGGCATGGTTGTTCACCATTACGACCAGATGCGCCCACGAGTGGTGGCCACGCCGTTGCCACCGCCCCTTCCTTCGCCTCCACCAGCCCGAGAAGCCAGTCCTGTCACTGCTGCCGATCTACCGTACGTGTTGATGCAGCCGACATCGCTACCGCTTCCGAGTACGCCGGAACCGGCCCCGGTCGCGACGCCACCTTCTCTGGGACCCATCTCGCTAGAGCACACCCCCAGGTCCACGACACCTATGGATGCTGCTCCGGAGTTTTCACCCATCATCTCGTCCAGGAGGCACATTCCACGCACGAACTTCCGTCCTGGACATTTTCGACCATACTCTCGTGTCTCTCCTCGGGATCTTCTCGGGGCCTCACAAGAGGCCATGGATGTCTCCGCACTGTCCATGTCTCCAAGGAAGTGAGTGTTGTTGTTGTTGTTTTTTTTTTCCAAGGGGGGAAAAGTGTTGTGACAGTGCCACGACATTTAACAGTGCCACCACGACAGTACGTGCAAACGGCGATAGAGGGACTTCGCAACTCGGCTGAGCGCGGGAACGCCACCTAGCTACGAACGGCGCCGGCCGCATGTCACGGCACGGGAGTCGAATAAGAGATACTGAGTTGTTATCATGTAACAAGCTATTGTTTCTAAGTGAGTGTGTTTGAATATCCACGCAATTATTGGTGATTAGAGGTTATAATAATGGGGATAATATGCACCAGTCTCACTCCTTTTCAATTTCCATAAAGTTTTGTTTTTGTTACTACATGTATTAATTTGCAACAAACGTTGTGACTTCTGAATAACTTAGCATTTTACAAATTTTTTTATAGGTATTTAACTTTTTAGGGTTGACTGAATTTTTTGAGGTGATGTCTAGCTCTCATTTCCTTTTCCCTGAAATCTTAATACCAGTGGTTATCCAGATCTTCAAATATCAGTGCCTCTTCATTACTGGAAAGACTGCACTTGGAACTGGCATTATCTAAATTATACACAGGTCTCCAGTCTATGTCTGGAGATGTGATTTAAAAGTCTGGATAGTTTCATCATTAATTATTCTAGCTGTTTTCCAGTGGAAGCCACAGTGATTCTCATATATAATTGCACTGTTAATAACAAGTCTTTCTTTGTCATAGAGAGACCATCCAGTACTTGGCTGGTAGTTGTATCATCTGTTTTGGTCTTGTCTAAAAGTATATTATCAATTAGTGTGCTTGTACATGAAGTTATTCTAGCAGAAAAACTAACTATAGTAGCAAAATTATATGTGGACTTCAAATTTTCTAGGTCTGATCTGTCTCTGGAATTTCTTATAAAGTTTACATTGAAGTCCCCAAGCTCTATCACATCTCTTCTGTGTTTGAAGATGTGTATTAGGAGTGAGCCATGGCGGCTTCATTTCATCTTTTCTTCCCCCTCCGTTTGCTGGTGTCCTGTTAGGTGGCAATATTAACCATACCATAGAATGGGCACCAGAACTGTTGTTGTTATAATAACGAGTCCCACCTACGTCTCTTAAAAGACTTTAAAAAAAAAAAATTAAATTAATTTCAGTATTAATCAGACTAGCCTTTGAAGGGAACATCTGTGTCTGCAATTACTAGTTACCAAATAACAAGTAAACATTCAATTTCCAGAACAGACCAACCATGAAAGTTAAGTGCCAACAGTTATGATCTACAAGATTTTCTTTTACATACTTGGAATGAATACAACATGGAAATAATGGCAAAATAATTATAAAAAATCTCAAATACTGACCGCTAGAGCAAGTAAGTTCAAAGTTCCCAAATATTAGCATAATAAGTGCAGACTGAAATAATCTGCTGTAGAAAATCTGAAGGTTAATAATAAACTGGATATTATCACCCATTTCAGGAGACACATAAAATATTTGGTGGAAAATATTTACATAAGAGCTTGTAAATAAGGGTATAAACTAAACAAACTTAAGAATATGGTGCTAGTGCGAACAGCTCCACTAAGGCAATGTTGGGCAGCCACAAACACTCCTGAAAAACACCATGCTGGTGCTTAACAGAAGCAGATCCCCTCAGCCAAGTGCTGCCCCATACACCAGGCTCGCTACTCATAAAATTACTAGCTGTTAATAAACTCCACTCAAATGAAATATGAGCTAAAAGATACAAGTTAAGAAAATGTAATTCACCCATGCCTTAATGGCTTAATGACATAAAACATTCAAATCTACCAGAATAATCAAAGAGTAACGTTACCCAAATATCCATACAGCAAACAGCACTCAGTAACATAAAATAGGAAAACAGTGGCATAATAAACATCACCCACAAAACAACTTGACAGAATAGGGTGAAATCATTAATCTCAGAACCTTACTTCAAATAGAAAAACAGTCAATAAGTCACCTAGGCTACATAGCCAGAGAGCTGTTTGTGCCAAACTGAAATTTTTATGAGAAACAGAAACTTGCCTCTTTGAGATGATACTTAATTGCTAGCATTTACAAGTAAGGCTCTCTTCCATGGCACTTATATTTCAGAATGATCTAAAACACATTTTGAATGACGTACATTAATTCAACAAATTTCCTTAAAATAGTTAAAAATTAAATAATAAATCCAAGAAAATATCTCAAGGTGTTAAAAACAACCACTTTATAAACCAGATTTATCACAGAGCTTTCTTAACAGCACTAAATTCCCAATTTCATTAAACACTAGGTTAACAACAAATGGCCTGATGGCTTACAGTAAAATAACGTTGATTTGAAAGCCACCAGATTTGACATACCAGAAAGATTGTGGGGTAAACAAGTAACAGTAAAGCAAAACTTCAAGTAACACCTATAATGGCAAGCAGCCAATGTTACACGTGCAGAACAAGCACTAACCATTAAATGGATCACACTCAAACAGACCAGTTGATGTTAACAATAATTACAACAGGTGAAAATTTTTTTGAGATCCATAAAGTGAGAGTCACAGAGGCAGACCTATTACAGCACAAGCTCAATGCAAAATGGCAGCATCCTAAAGTTCTCAGCGTGAACATAAGGGAAGACAGTTCACTGAAGCACATTGAAGGGCATAGTGAAAACTTCCGTGCTGCCACTAATGGTTTACTCATAAGTAATTAGTCTTCTCACTAACAGAGCCAATGGCTCACACATCCAACGGGCCGACCACTGTGTATGTTGCCCTCTTGCCACTTACCCAGGCACTTCCCCACTCCACATGCTCCAGCATATTTTCAAGAATACTCACCAGCAATAACACACAGGAAGCTAAGGGTGATTCTTGCCACCTAGCGGGGCACGAGCAAATGAACAAGGAAGAAAAGATAAAATGAAGCCTTCACAGCTCAAGGAGAGCATCTGACTGCTTCCAAAAGAGACTAAAATTCCCTGAGTGTGCTCTGTATGTTATTACTACTGATATATGAGAATTACTGAAAGGCTTTTGTACGGCAGACACTTCCAAATGTTGACCTAAACAGTAATTCACACATCAGTCGCTCATTGTTTTTAGCAACACCACCTTTTTCTTCGGAATGATGTTACTAAGTAATAATTATTTCTATACAGGAAGTAATATGGTGCTCACTAAAGCACAGAACAGGGGCATTAGGCATTATCTGTATCCCTTGGTTCATAGACATTGATTATAAGTTGATTGATGTTACTGCAGAAGCCTCTGATGTTTTGGTGATAAATTGCCAGTTTTTGTTTTGCAGAAGCAGTTACACAGTTCTTATTTGTTGAGAAAGCTGGGGGATAAGCTGGGATGACTGGGAAAATTTATTTCTTGTAAAATTATTCATTTTTGAGTTTTCTTACATAACTTCAGGAAGAAACCGTTTGAATGTGTTGATCTCAGTCGTATTGTTCTGCTGTTACAAATAATGTAGCAATAAAATTCACAGCTCATTTGTTATCTTGCAGACGTGTAATACGTGTATTTGTTTGTTTTCCAGCAATATTTGAAAATATAACAGAATTTCGTCCAGAGGTTTGTGCTGATGCTGCGAAACAGGGTCTCATGCAGTGGCTGTTACGCCGACTTCGCGTGAAAGCCCCATTTGATGGCAATAAGTTATATGCTAGTGAGATGCTCAGCATACTGTTGCAGGATACTCCAGAGAATCGACAGTTATTGGGAGATCTTGAAGGCATTGATGTGTTATTGCAACAACTTGCGGTAAGTGAAATTTATTGTGGATGTACTGAGGACAAACAAATAACTATTTCTGAATAATTAGATACATTACTATACTACATAATCTTTCCGGCCATAGACTGATGTACTCTTCTAGCATTGTCATTTACTGGTAAAAGTTTCCTCCTCATGGTTGGGCAAAGTTATCACAGTATCCATCGCAGTTCTTGGGTACTTGATATTATCAGAGTACTTATTATGTATTGTAATGAGTCATCCATATCTTCACCTGCTGTTTTTCATCCACTGCCAGATAAGGGCCACTCTGACATCTGCAAAAACCTCATACATCAGTATTATGTACCCAATTATGCCCTATTGTTATTCTCACATCATCTACCCTGTTCCCTTTAAGTCACTGTTCATAATTTGAAGATTAAATTTCTGTAACATTACTTCCATCATTTTGTCTCTCGATTTTCAAAGTTCCATGTTTCACTGCCGTAGATTAAAACTATTCTTGCTTGGAAACATAATCAGGATGGTGACATGTCTGGAAAATCTGGAGTTCTCAGAGGTATTGAAATTACTTGAAAATTACGGAAATTTAAGCAAATTATGAAAGATTCAGGGGTGGGGAATTTTGTGAGGCTCCAGGGAGATAAATAGTTTGTTGATGGAAAGATTGTTACAGACCACTGTGAGATTCTACTTTGGAAATAGTTGGTTGTGGGGGGGGGGGGGGGGGGGTCTTTTCAAGAAGGTAAAGAAGTGCATTGACATATTGTAGACCAGCACTGTTGATTTGTTTTTGCTAATTCCAGTGTGTATTAGTATATTTACCAAGTTTCTTGCAGTGCCATGCTTCATTTAACAGTGACTTTAGTGGGAAGAGAATCCAGCTTGAAACATGATGCGTTGTTGCTACCAAAGACTGTTGGCAATACATTCCAGGGATAACATTTCAAAATGTATTCCTGTAATGATTTCTTTATAATTTCAGGTTATCACACAGTGACATGGTATGGTACATAAAGGTGACAGATAAAAGTTAACAGTCGAATTTCCATTTTAAATGTATTTGCTTTATCTGTTATGTTACGGACTAAAAAAAAAAGTTTCATATATATTTTGTTTTCAGTCCTATATGAACTTTATATAAACGCTAATAACTGAATGACAATTCAAAAAGTTTCATTGGGAGCTATGAAAACTAGTTAAGTAAAACTTCTACTCACATTTGTCAAAGATTGCTTCAGGGAAATTTGAAATTTCAACCTGGAAAAACCTTGAAACCTCAGGGAAATTTCCCTGTTTATTGCTCCTTGCAACTTTGTGTGCTAGTTTCATTCTTGTGTGTGGCATTACTGCTTCCGGATGTTTGCTAGATGACCTACCTTTAGGTCTTCTATTGACCCAGTGTTTGATACATTATTTTGTTTGCAAAGGTTTATATGTGGTTTGTGATGCTTCTGGATGTTTACTAGATAACCTGCCTTTAGATCTTCTATTAATCCAGTGTTTGAAACATTATCTTGTGACAGGACTTTTGTGTGCAAAGTTTTATATGTGGTTTGTGATGGTTTCATTATAATCTCAGTTTCCCCTGTCTTTAAAGAATTTGATGAGAAACATAAGATTGTTTATGAATTAATGCATCATAGTTTTTTCAATAGAAAATGTAACACAGAAGGGAAAAACCCCACAAATATTATGCATTAGATCAAACATGTCCCTGTAGAATACAATTTTAATGTTGTTATCACTGTTGAGTCTTGCCTCTGCCAAGTGCTGCCAAGAGCCTGAACAGACCTAGGAAAAAATTGTACACCAGCAGGAGCTTTAGTTATAATTTTGCTGCCATTGGAAGAGCTGATCGCAATGCATTGAGTAAATTGTAACATTCAACTTCATACTGGTTTCATATATCAGGGAACTTGTTCACTAGTCCTGCAGTGGAACTTCATGAGTTTGACTGCATATTGTGTATTGTATGTACTGGGTAGTTATAATTAAAGTGCAGCTACTCACAGAGGACCAGTGTGGACTGTAATTATCGTATGGCAGCAAAACTTGGTAGATATTCTAATGCATTAATGTGAATCTGATTTATGCAGGAAAAAATTAGTTCCAATTATTGCCATCGTGTGCATATGTGGCACCGTGAATGCAAGAAATGTGTATAGAAATGTTTCCGTATTTAGTGGGTTAGGAATGGAAAATGGACAGAAAAGGTGCAACAAGTGAGAAAGGCGTAATGTTGATTATATTATTAACTTCCACTTGCATGGTTTGTTCAATATGAACACTGAAGACGTTGACAAGATTCTGCACAGTACCAAATTTGCATCTGGTGGCCAAAATTGGAACTTCTTTTATTCCAGCATAAATCAGGTCTGCATTAATGCATTACACGTTTGCAAAGTTTAGCTGGAGTACAATAATTACAGCCAGCATTGAATGTGCATGAGTAGGTACACTGTAATTACACACACCCGGTAAATGGCGCTCTACTACACTCACAGAAAAAGTAAAATGAAATTGGAAGGCTGTGCATGCTGAATGGAAATGAACTGTGATTGCACACTGCCCTACACGTAGTATATTTTTACAGGAGCCAAATGCTCTCTTCATTGATAGAGTATGATCTCCTTTTGTTGTTTGGCACCAGTATTATTATAATTTACTTTACACAGAACAAAATTCCAAAAAACACCATCTTTAAAACACAGTTTCAAGAATTTAACTCAATCTGTGCTGCTTTAAATGGAGATGCTGTTTCCAAAAATGCCTCCCTTTCTACAGCACCAAATTTCATCCAGACATATTCTACTTCCTGCTTAAACATGCTCCCTAAAATTTTGCCTTAAATTGGTTTATCACAGGCACAATTTCATAACTGTATTTACTGCCATGTTCATACTATGAGCCAGTTTAAGGCTGAGGCGACACAAGCCACCACTTGATGTGTCAAGCTGAGAGAGGTGCCAAAGACACCCAGGTGCAAGATTTTTACTCAGTGCATATTACAATTAGTACCAAAGATTGACACACTTGAAATAGTATGAGGGAAAGAGGGGATGCCACATGATAAGTCACGTGTGTCAGAAAATGTTCTTAAACCGGTCCTGTTCATGGAAACTTGTTGAGAGGTGAAAGATATTTTCACTCATGACATTAGTAATGAAGGATATCTGTAATGTAAACTTTCTGAAATAATGACAAATATTTAAGATGGTATGTCAATCAGTTTGCCTTCAATGACTTTAAGTTAATCAATATTAGTTGGAAATCATGAACTATACCATATGTAGAGAGTAGTACTTGTGAACATAAGTGTGTGATCGATCTCGCTTAGCTTCTGAACATAATTTCACATTAAGCAGAACAATATTCACACATTTGTATATTACACCTGATCAGTTTCAAGGAATATTTTCAGTGAAATCGATGACTGCAGACCTTGGACACACACACAATCCTAGACACACATTGAAAGAAAAATACACTATAATATCTTTTTGCCCAACACTTGTTATCTAACCTCATAATAAATCAAAATAAAAAATAAATCTACTTTCACATGCCATAAAGCATAAAAAACTGTATAAACCAGTTACCAGTCCTCCTGTTGTATATGTGCTATTAGTCACAGGGTGTACAAGTCAGTGTCTACTCAGAGCCAAGAACATGTTGATTTTATTAAAATGCGGTATATTCAGAAGTAAAGCTCCCAGCCCTTGCTTACTTCCACAAATTGTTGGGTTGCTGTGAGTTCGAAGAAGTGAGAAGTTCAAATTTTCACTGTACGTAATACATGGATCTGCACTTAGAGTAAAAAAGTACTAATTTGACTTCCGAATGCAGCTGCTCCTAGTAGTCAGCATTTGTGAAAATGTCTTGGATGCAGATCATAATGAAAAAATTGTAAAATAAATAAATATGAAATGAGTTCTTTATTTATTTACTGAAATGCAATTTATCTTAGGAGGGTTTGGTAGTAGTTGGGTGATGTAGTCAGAATGGCGTAACTTACAGAAAATTGAAGAACTGTTCCGCATAAACGCTGGTCTTGATTCCTTCTTACGCTTTATTACTATTAGTCATAATAGAAATTGCCAAACTCTTAAAATGGCAGCTATTTATACCCACTGATGTACTATGACAAAAATCAGCAATAAAATAACTTTAAAACTCTAATGAGTGTGTGTTAAATAATGTTTCCACTCCAGTGATAAATAAAATTCTGAGCATTTATTAATTGTCTTTCATAACAGACATGAAATGTCCTTGGGTTTGTGTGTCTAGACTCGCGTAAATCAATGCTTAGCTCATTGATCACATGTACTTTTAAAGACAACTGTGACAGATATGACAAAACTCCTATTGAAAATATTCTCTCCTGTGTATAAAAAAAATAGGTATAATAATTACTGTTAGGTTGTGAGTAATTCAGTTAGAGTTGGCTCACATCAATATCTTATGTTTCTTTTTTTTATTATTATTATTTTATTACTAGCTGAGTACCTGGTGTTGCATTTATTATAATTCTGTGAGTCCATCTCCTCCTCCTCCTCCTCCTCCTCCTCCTCCTCCTCTGATCCGTCCATCTCCCTCGCCCTCTTCTCTGTCCTTCTTCTTCTCCCCCCCCTCTCCCTGTCCATCTCCTTCTCCCCCCCCCCCCTCTCTCTCTCTCTCTGACCACCTCGCCCCTCCCTCCTCCCTACACTCTGTGTCTCTCCTGGGAAAAGAGAAAATAAAGAGTTAGCATTTTTTCTTTCAGCTAAGATACACATTATAACATTATGATGTTACCTAAATAAAGTAATAAAATTGCTTTTAACTATGCATTCAGACGTATTCTTCAACATTCGAAACAACACTGAAGTGACAGTATAGTGACCTGCAATAAATAAATAACTACATGTGTCACTGAAAGCTGAAGAAAAACTTTAAAAATCTGGTTACTCTCTTTATGACAAAGCAGTTGTCAACAAATTCTTCTTAAACTCTGATTTTTTAAGCAAAGAAACTTTTTTTTTCTACCTAATCTGTTAAGTTGGTGCATATGTTCATAAAATTTTTGTTTCGCATATTGGTATTCCGGTTGCTGTGGGTTGATTTATCAATTGCCATTTTTTATTTGTAATTAATTGTTGCTATTTGAGTTTAAATATTGTCGTTTCCTCATTTAGAGATAGTGAGTTGAGCTGTGGATGCTAGAAAATGGAGTGTCAAGTGGAGAAATTGGAACATTTCCAACATATTCTTATGTTTTATTTCAGTAGCTGGCTGACAACAGTGTAGGCAGCCAGAAAGATTTTTGCTGTGTCCATAGATGATGTCATTGGACCAGAGCACAGAAAGAAAATGGTTTTCTCATTTTAAGGAGGATTGTTTTGACATTAGTGACTCCCCATGTTCAGGAAGACCTTCAGGGTTTGTTGAAAGTCATTTAAACACATTAGTCCACAATAATCCATGTCAGTGTACTCGAGAACCGATGGATATGATGAACTGTGATCATTCCACCATCGTGCGACATTTGCACACAATCTGGAAGGTACAAAAATCAGGTGTAGGATACCGTACATTCTCAGCCAAAAGCACAAAAATCAGCAGGTGGCCATATGTGTACCTCTGCTTTCTTGTCATCAACTGGACAGTGAACAACACAGACCATTCCTATCCTGTGTCATTACTGGAAATGGTGACTTCATGCTAACATAAGGAAAAGAAAGTAATGGTGGAGCCCAAACAAAGCAGCAATTCTCTGTACAAAGACCTGCGCCTATTCACAAAAGGTAATGTTATGAATCTGGTGACACAGTGACGGTATGGTGTACTATGAATTACATTCTCGAGGCGCAACCATCACTGCTGACACAATCCAAGAACAACAACCAGGAAGACTGCGAGAAGTGATGCTACTCTACAGTAATGACCACCCGCATTCTGCAAGATTGATGAGAAACCACTATACAGGAGTCTGGTTCGGAAATCATTCCACAGCCATCTTATTCCCCTGGTCTTTCACCATTAGATTTTCAGCATTTCCGCTCTCTGTTGAACAATCTTCAAGGAACTTGCTTTCCAAATGAAAATGCGCTCCAAGCACTTCTCGGCAAGTTCTTCATGTCATAACCATGTGATTCCTACAGTCGCAGAATGGAAAAGTTATGCCAGAGTTGGCAGACTCTTTTAAATAATGAAGGAGAATATATATTGATGACTAAAGTCTCTGTAATGTGTATCTGTTTCCTTTGTTAAACTTATGAAAAAATGGTACAGAATTATCCGTCAACTCAGTAAAAATTTTTCTGTGTAGAGAGTTGTTATGTGATAATAAGTACTATTACTTTTATCATTCGAAAAAGGGCAAAATAAGCTGATGGTGCTATGTTAGCTTCTTCATTGTTAAGTCTATCTTTGATAAGCTTCAGCTAAAATGCTGTTGTAGGATAATATTAGCTATTTCTCCCCCAGTAGACAGATTTGTATGTTTTAGAACCACACAGTTGTGCTTAACATTCCAACAATCTAAATGTGGATACAAAATTTCATCTACGTGATAAACATTTTCTTAGACCAGGGCTTCCCAGCGTGTGGTCTGCAGACCCCTTAGGGGTCTGCCGGCTCTTTCTAGGGGGTCCGCGGCCACCTTTCACCAAATCATGTAAAATAATGAGTAAAATTATTGAATAAAAATTTGAAATCAAATTCATCACCATTTCTTTTTTCGTGTGAAAAACGTGTACTTTTACTTCAGGTCGTATTCCCAAGCAGCCTTTGTTCCTAAGTGAGAATGTATACACAGTTTAGTGCTGGAGAATGCGGCTTCTCTGATCGACTGTTTCCCAACACTACGGGGGTCGTTTGTGCACTGGCTCACGGCGCTAGATGCGCTGAAACCTTTTACGCATGCGAGGAGCTAGCTTTGTCGACCAATCACAGCGCTCGCTGGCATGTATACGGCCCCAGACATCATTAAATGTTAAACTTGCTTTGCCAGTGCACTACCTGTTTCATAAGTCGATTTTTGACCAGTTATTACTTCTAACATGGATCGGTGGCTGCCGTCAGGATCATTGAAGAAGGGTGCAGTTTCTCCATCGCCGTCACAACAAAGGAAGTTTCCAGTTGAAATGAATGAGGAAGGACGATGACCAAAGGAAGAACAATCACAAGAAGCTCCACAGCGGATTTATTATGTGAAAACACTGCAAGAACTCCATTGGTTGTGACTGGGGCGGCCGAGCGGTTCTAGGCGCTACAGTCTGGAACTGCGCAACCGCTACGGTCGCAGGTTCGAATCCTGCCTCGGGCATGGATGTGTGTGGTGTCCTTAGGTTAGTGAGGTTTGAGTAGTTCTAAGTTCTAGGGGCTAATGGACCTCAGAAGTTAAGTCCCATAGTGCTCAGAGCCATTAGAACCAACTCCATTGGTTGCAGTATCCTGTGGAAGTGGAATAACCAAGAAGCGTAAGTACAACGAAAGCTATTTAAAAATGGGCTTTATGGAGACAAAGGAGGGTAAAGCTCAGTGTGTAATTTGTGCCCGAGTCCTTCCGAACAGTTCAATGGTTCCAATTAAATTGCGCCGCCATTTTGAAGGTACTCACCCGGATTTACAGGCTAAAGAAATCGATTTTTTCAAAAGGAAGACTGCTGAACCAGCTGCTTCTCAGCATTGCATGAAAACTCATGCAAAAACAATTAATGAAAATTCATTAAAAGCTTCTGTCTTGGTTGGTTATCGAGTGGCAAAAACAGGCAAAGCCCATACCATTGCAGAAAATCTCACAAAGCCGTGTGTTAATGATATTGTTTCTTGCATGCTAGACGAAAACGCGGTAGAGCTTGTATCTTCAGTGCCATTATAAAACAATACTGTCAAGAGACACATTGTTGACATGTCAAATGATGTGAAAGACACCCTTGTTTCTCGCATCCAACATAATTCATTTTCTCTGCAGATAGATGAATACACTGATGTTGCAGGATTAGCGAATTTATTGGCTTTTGTCCGTTATGAATATTCTGGATGTTTTGAGGAGGACCTCTTATTGTGCAGACCACTACCCGCCAACACAACAGGTGCTTAAATTTCCGTCTGTTGGATGATTTTTTAAGGACTAATGAAGTTTCATGGCCTAATTGCATAGATGTGTGAACAGATGGTGCAAAAGCTATGACGGGTCCTACAGTCAGAGCAATAACGAAAATTAAAGAAAATGCCAGGAATTGCAGCAGTAGTCATTGTGCTCTCCACAGATACGTTTTAGCTACGAAACAAATGCCTGTTTCGTTCAATAAAGTTTTAGATGAGTCCATTAACTACATAAAATCAAGGCCTTTGAAGTCAAGACTTTTCACAATACTGTGTGAAGATATGAGAAGCCTTCATCCTTCCCTGCTTCTCCACATAGAAGTGAGGTGGCTCTCACATGGGAATGCACTCTCTTGGTTGTACGAATTAAGATTGGAAGTCTTAGCTTTCCTTTTATAGCATAACACCAAATTAGCAGACCTTATTAATGACAAAAATTGGCAGTGTATACTTGCCTATTTGTCAGATAATTTCTTCAAAATGAACGAAATGAATATTTCACTCCAAGGGCAAAGTGAAACAAAGGTCACTGCTATCGAAAATGTTTGAGCATTCAAGAGGAAAATCAATTTTTGGGCAGAGAGTGTCGAGGAGGGGGAGGTCGAGTGTTTTCCTCTTCTCAAGGAGTTTTTGAAAAACAAAACATTGGCGCTTGGGAAGAATTAGTTTCAGCAAATTCTGGAACATCTCCGGAGCTTGATGTCATTGTTGGAGCATTATTTCCCAACAGCTGAAGACGAGAAGTTGCAGAAATACGAATGGGTGGTCAACCCATTCACTGTATTCAAAAAGCCAAACATTCTATTACCAAATGAATATGAGTTGTTGATAGAAATTGCCACAGACCCTACCTTGAAATCAAGTTTTGACAGTGACGGTTACTCACACTTTTGGATCCGTTTGGATAACAAGAAATACTACCCCCTTGTTGAAAAGGAAAAATGTGTACTTCTCTGGTTTGCCACAACATACATGTGTGAATCTGGATTCTCGATCTATGCTGCACACAAAACTAAGTACCTAAGCTGTCCAGATGCGGAACCCGACATCCGTCTCCAGTTGTCAAGAACTGAAACTAACTTTTCAAAATTGTGTCAGCAGAAGCACCCTCAACCATCACAAGAGGATTCCATTATTATTCCTACAGACTCATCTATAGTAAAGAAGAAAGCATTTTTCTTCATAGAAGCTCATTTCACTGAGCATCTACGAAGAAAAATACCTGAACTATAATTCTGTAGGAATTTTGTTTCTGTCTTCTATCACTTACAAAATAATTATTAATTGAATACTGTTGGCATTGATATTTTTGTTACGAAAATTAAAATGATCTCCAAAGCTAATTTCTTTTCTTTATATAATATACCGTCCCCTCAGTTAAAAATATGGCCTGCCTATACTTCAATTACAATTACTTGTTATTACTCTGACACTATATTGTGGCAACTGGCTGCGAGTGTAAACAAATGATGACTTTCCACGTGCCACCTTGTAAAAGGTAAACCACCTCTGCCAGAATTGTTTCCTTTAAGATAAAAGTCTTACATTCTGTGAAATGCTTTGCCTTCTTATATAGAAATAAGAGAGTCTGTTTGATTCTTGAGTTTCTCTTGGTGTATTTGATAATCAAAATATCCATGGGTGTACTGCTGGTCTACAGTGTCCAACGGGCACAATATTTCGGCGATCATACATGTCGCCATCATCAGGTGAACTGACAGACGGACGTACCAGCACGTTCACAGGAGCTCAGTCCGTCAGTTCACCTGATGATGGCAACATGTATGATCGCCGAAATATTGTGCCCGTTGGACACTGTAGACTGGCAGTACACCCGTGGATATTTTGATTAAGAGAGTCTGTCTGTTTGTTTTCCTAATTTGTTTACAGTCGAGGCTGACTGCCACAATATAGTGTCCAAGTAGTAGTTGAAGTTGTCAGCTGTGGCTAAACTGTTGTCACGCCGCCTGCCAGTTGCCAGCTACCAACTGTTGCAACGCCGCCTGCTAGCTGCCGGCTATGGACTGACAGCTGCCGTTCAGTAGATACACAAAGACATAAAAATTACTAGATTTTCTGATCTGTTTACATGGGCACAAAAATCGATTGTTGAACTGGAAAATGGCTTTATAAAAGCAGATTTCCAGAATCGATTTTGAAGTGTTTATATGACCAACCAAAAGCGGAACTGGGACATCGGCTAACGAAATCAGATTTTGGAAATGCATGTAAACTGGGTGAATGTATTCCCACACATTGCACAACAGATGTCACAACTTAATCATGGGTCTGCCTCTTTTCTTCACAGCCGCGCGGAATGGCCGCGCAGTCTCAGGCGCCATGTCGTCGTGGATTGCACGGCCGCTCCCGCAGGAGGTTAGAGTCCTCCCTCGGGTGTGTGTGTGTGTGTGTGTGTGTGTGTGTGTGTGTGTGTGTGTGTGTGTGTGTGTGTCGTTTGTCCTTAGCGGAAGTTAAACTTAGGTTAATAGTGTGTAAGACTAGGGACTGATGACCTCAGTAGTTAAGTCCCATAGACTTTACATACATTTGAACATTTTTCTTCGGATTTCACGAAAAACCACACACACACACACACACACACACACACACACACACACACGACTGTTACGAAATATGCATGCTCCTTACACGACAGTAGCCAAACAGTGGAAGTGAACAGACCACAAGTGCCAACTTGTCAACAGCGAACAGCTTGGATGTGACGCTGTTTGCTCTTGGAGGAAGGCAGCTCCAATGTGTGAAATGTCAATTACCAAGTAATTTTAATCAGGCTATAGTGTGTTGAACAAAGGGAGTAAATCCACTAGTAAGTGTCTGGATACAGTGGGAATTCAAATTGGATCGTTAATTTCAAGTTTTTTCATTCATCTCTAAACCAAAGATTATGATACTTCAGGGATGGGGGGAGGGGGGTCATTGGGAACATGGCACTTGCATTAAGAGGCTTTCGGTTCCCATGGGTTTCGCTCTGAAATATAAAGTTACTGTGCTCTTGACTGGCCAGGGGTCTGCCATGGATTTTTGGCTGAAGAAGGGGTCCGCCAGCTGAAAAGGTTGGGAAGCCCTGTCTTAGACCACAGACCACAACTGTCTAAGAAGACGGTGATTATCTCATAGATGAAACTTTTGGAATGTATTTTCCAGTCTTAAGATCACACTAATGGTATTTTAAATGGTTTCAGCATTGTTGCAGGTCATTATCTGTTTAAAAAGAAACAAAAAGAGGGATAGTTAAATACTAGGAAGCTAAATTACGGTTTCAAACTAACATCTGTACACAACTATACAAACTTAAAAACATTTCATAGTAACATCACAGAGCAGAACTGAACTGGCCAGGATTGGACACCCATGTTGTAAACATATCAACACTCAGGGCCAGTTTAATGCTCAAGTGACACAAACCCAACCTGTGGTGCAAAGCTGAGAAGGGTGCCAGTACAAGATTTGTATGCAGTGGATATCACAGCAGCGAAAACTGACATGGTTGAAAGTGTACGCAGGAAAAGGGGGTGCCAAATCATAAGTTGATTGTGTGGAAAAATGTTGTCAAAGCAACACTATCGACCCTTGATTGTTGGCATTGACATCTACATTTCACTACAAAATAGTGTATAGTTGATAAGTTTTAAATCACAAAAATAAGATTAAAATATTCACAATATAAAATTAACTGTGAGATAAACCCTTGTGAAATTGAAAGCTTCTTGTATTTAAAGAAAAAAGAAAGAAAGAAAGAAAGAAAAAAACACCCCACATAACTACTACTGTAGGTGAGCTAGATGTCTACCAGAAACAGATTAAGTGGCATTTGCTTACAGATGAGATGTATGACTTGTTTAGCAGTTGCTTGACGTAAAAGTTGTTCACACTTGCTGTATAGTGCATACTTGCAACTGCTGGTGACTCATTTGCCACTAGCCTGTAGGTGGGTGTTATTTAACATGCTTAAGTTATTATGCAGTGTATTCAGATACATCTAGTTGTTTACAGAAGTTTGTAAAATACCAGGAAAATGAAGTTTACGTGTGGTATACTTTGGTCATAAGTCCTCTTTCCGGGAGTTCAACTGCCTGGTGCAAGTCGATTTATCTTTTCTTTTTCCTTCCAATTTAAACAGAGTGTTTGGTGATGACTTGCTAAGGAGTCGTTTGTGGAACCTGAGACTGAAAAATAAAGTAAAATAATTTCGCATTCAAAAAAGTATTGGTGACATACAATGACAACAAATGTTGTCACAATAGGTGTGAAGGCTTACTAAGGCTGTGTAAATTTGTATTTGATGTTCTTTATTTGTCTGTGTTGAGATCTACTTATAATTTATTTTAGACAACAATAATTTGAACTCGGTAATAAGGTAGACTCCAAATCCACAACTCCTGTGGATATACTTATAATCATTTGTTGTACATGCTTGCAAGGTGATATATATATATATATATATACACTGTCTGACAGTCTGGAATAGAAAAGGGAGTCAAATTTACAAAGAATTTGGTAGTATGAAGCTACTTATCAGTATGACCTTCACCACCTCTGGCCTGACTGCATGCACTGATTCAATTGGGAAGAGCAGCTTTTTGCAGATGATTCTGTAGTATACAGAGAAGTTACAGCATTAGAAAATTGCAGCGAAATGCAGGAAGATCTGCAGCGGGTAGGTACTTGGTGTAGGGAGTGGCAACTGACTCTTAACATAGACAAATGTAATGTATTGCGAATACATAGAAAGAAAGATCCTTTATTGTATGATTATATGATGGTGGAACAAACACTGGTAGCAGTTACTTCTGTAAACTATCTGGGAGTATGCGTACGGAATGATTTGAAGTGGAATGATCATATAAAATTAGTTGTTGGTAAGGGGGGTGCCAGGTTGAGATTCATTGGGAGAGTCCTTGGAAAATGTAGTCCATCAACAAAGGAGGTGGCTTACAAGACACTCGTTCGACCTATACTTGAGTATTGCTCATCAGTGTGGGATCTGTACCAGGTTGGGATGACAGAGATGATAGAGAAGATCCAAAGAAGAGCGGTGCGTTTTGTCACAGGGTTATTTGGTAAGCGTGATAGTGTAATGGAGATGTTTAGCAAACTCAAGTGGCAGACTCTGCAAGGAAGGCACTCTGCGTCACGGTGTAGGTTGCTGTCCAGGTTTCAAGAGGGTGCGTTTCTGGATGAGATATCGAATATATTGCTTCCCCCTACTTATACCTCCTGAGGAGATCATGAATGTAAAATTAGAGAAATTCGAGTGCGCACTGAGGCTTTCCGGCAGTCGTTCTTTCCGCAAAGCATATGCGACTGGAACAGGAAAAGGAGGTAATGACAGTGGCACATAATGTGCCCTCTGCCGCACACCGTTGGGTGGCTTGCAGAGTATAAATGTAGATGTAGTTTCATAAAGCCATTGTACTGTCCTGAGGCAAGCTGGACCATAGCTGTTGTAACTGGTCCTTGATATCTTGCATACTAGCATTGGAACAGAGTAGAAATCTGAGTCAGTCCCGCAGATATCCTATTGGGGACAGATCTGGGGATATTACTGTTCACAGGAATGACTCAACATCATAATTACAGTGTATACTGGCACAACCGATGTATGAAAGAGCAATGTCATGTTGAAAAATGGCCCACGGTAATGTGGGATGAGAGGTGCAACATGAAGATGCAGGGTGTCTGTGACATACTGTTGTGCCATCAGAGTTCCATCAATCACTGGTAGCTGTGGCCTGAAGTCATTCAAGATGCAACCCCTTACCGTGATGCCAGCATTAACACCAGTGTGCCTCTCCGAAACATTGGAAGAAGGGGGCCTCTCCCCAGGCTGTCACCATACTCACTGACGCTGGTCATACAGTGTTGGAAAACTGTGATGCATCCCTGAACACAATTCAGTACCTCTCACCAGCAGTCTATGCTTCCCAGTCACGGCACGGTGCCAAATGCAGCTGTTTGTAGTGTGGTGTTAACGGCATCCTGTGCATGGAACAGTAATTCCCTAGTCCAGCTGGTACAAGTTGCCTACCAATGATGCAGAATGACACAGAATGTTACAGGGAGTCCATTATTTGTTCTCAGATGACCGGCTCAGATGTGAAGGGGCTACGATGTGCTTACTGCACAATACAGCTATCCTTGCTTGTGGTCGTTACATGTGGTCAATTGGAACATTGATGACAAGTATGCCCTGCCCTCTTGTTCCTGTGCAGTCCAATATTGGGCCACTGTCACATTATAAAGGCCCACAAATTTGGATATTGTCATCTTTGACCAGTGGCTATATGGAGACCCACTATGAGGTCCTGTTCAGACTCCTGTCAGGTGTTGATAACGCTGTCTTGTACGAGTACACAGCATCTCCATGTCCTCTCTGAGATCACTCAACATCTGATGCTGCCCACCTCCTTATTTATGTACTCTAGCAGGACTAGTAACAGCACTAATATAATCTGATGGTCGTTCTACCTGTCACAGAGAATTGCAGCTCTAATCATTTATATACCCACTCGTGTTTTATATATGTACGAAGTTACACTGATACCTAACTGTGTTTTCTGAGTATTTTCCTTTTTTCATGCAGTATTGTTAAAATGGCTTTAACTTTATAACTAACAAACAAAAACAATGTTTGTAAAAACAAAGATGATGTAACTTACCAAACAAAAGCATTGGTATGTTGAAAGAGACACTAACAAACACAAACACACACACAAAATTCAAGCTTTCGCAACCCACTGTTGCTTCATCAGGAAAGGGGGAAGGAGAGGGAAAGACGAAAGGATGTGGGTTTTAAGGGAGAGGGTAAGGACTCATTCCGATCCCGGGAGCGGAAAGACTTGACTTAGGGGGAAAAAAGGACAGGTATACACTCACTTGCACACACACACACACACATATCCATCTGCACAAACAATGTTTGTTTTTATTGGTCAGTACAAAAAGAATAACGAGATCAGTGAACTGAAATATCTTGTCTCAGTGTAGCCTCCTTCACCATAGACGAAAAACAGTACAGCACCATATTGGAAGTGTAAGCACATCATTGAATGTCAAACCATCGGCTTGCTACGCCTGTAGGTATTGTGTCAGGATTGTCACCACCAAACGCCCAGTGCCCCTCTTCAGCTTAGGCTGCTGCGCTTATTCTTGTGGCTAGTTATTTCATTCCCATGGCATCAGGCAAGCTCTACATCAGATTATAATTTGTCGTATCAATCAAATGAATTGTCATTTAAGCTTAAGTTATGTTGATGACTAAGTAGTCAGTTAATTCAATGAATTCAGATGAAACTGGCAGTCCCTCACAAATTTCTGATTATGATTGTATGCAAATCATGTTTATAATATACTGATTGAACTGGATTGAGAGGTGGAGGAAGAGCTAAAAACATACAAAAACCAAAATCACTACAAAAATGTCAAAATAAAAATGGTACATAATGATACTGTGAAGTATAGCAAATATCTCCATTTCATCAGACTATTATGAAACTGAAATTTGATATTAAATAGGAAAAGTTTAGCAACATTATCAGTGTATCTCTGTCAATGTTTTAATTAATTAAAAAAATCATCATCTTATCAGAATTGAATAGTTTTGATCCCTATTTTTCTGTTTGTGTTTAGTTTTACAAAAGGCATGATCCAACTTCAAATGAAGAACATGAAATGATGGAGAATTTATTTAACTGCCTTTGTTCGAGCCTGATGTATGCACCAAACAGAGAACGTTTCCTACGTGGAGAAGGCTTGCAGCTTATGAATCTTATGCTGAGGTGAGTACCTTTTCTTTAAAAATAAATGAATTATACACATGTTTTATTTGGTATAAGCTTGCTTTTGTATGCATTTCACACGTACATACTATTACAAGAAAAATTGATCTCAGGGAGAAAAAGACAGCAGATGCCAATGCAAAAAAAATTTTTTTTTGCAGATTCATTCCACAGTGTTTGAGAAGTCTTGAAAGATGATATTATTCCTGTTGAGATTGTATATTTGAATAGAACAGTATTTACACAAATCACTCTTGGTCAATTTAGAGTAGAAGCCATATTAAGGAGGACACTTCCAACTATTCATGGAAACGTCCATTAGAAGATGACTGTACAGCTAAAATTGACTACCAGTCGAGTAAATATACATTTTTTATGCAAATATGCAACCTGTATGGAAATAATGTCATTTCTTTTAATAATAACGCCATCTTCCTCTCGCTTTCTGGGCGATCTCTGCAATTTGTATTGTGGACTGTTCTTGTGTACCTTGCAAATAGTGTCCTTCACTGTGTAGTGCCACTGACAGGATGAGCCAAACCTATATGGTCAAAATAATGAAAACAGTAGAGGGTTCCAAACGGAGTATTCAGAGATGAAGAACAAATGGTTTGAAATGAATATTTCATGCTGTATGTTGTCCAAGTAAGCAATGTGTGTAATGCACATGTTGTAAACTATGTACAATTCTACATCTACATCAATACTCCACAAGCCACCAGACGGCATGTGGCAGAGGATACTGTGGTACTACTAACTGATCCATTTTCCATTTGCGAATGGCGTGTGGAAAGAATGATTATCTGTAAGCCTCATTATTAGCTCAAATTCCCAAATTTTTTCGTTGTGGTCATTTTGTGGGACGTGTGTGGGAAGAAGTGATATGTTGTTTTGCTGCTGGAAAGTACTCTCTCAAAATTTCAATAGTAAACCTCTCTGTGATGCATGATGCCTCTAATCTGGGGTTTGTTGGGCACTTCTGTAATGCTCTCAACTAAACAATCCCATGATGAAACATGCTGCTTTTTATTGGAGTTTCTTTATGTCTACCAGTCCTACCTGGCAACAGTCCCAGATTGATAAACAATACTCGGGAGTTGGTCAGAAAAGTACCTTACAAGCACTTCTTTAGTATATGAAGTACAGTTTCTTAAGATTCTTCTTATGAAACTGAGTCTGGTATCTGTTTTGTGTGCTATTTGATTTATGTGGTCATTCTACTTAAAGTCACTTTGGATAGATACTCCTAGATATTTTACAGTAGTTGCAGTTTCCAGCAATTTGTCATAGTGTAGTTGTCAGTAGTGGATTTCTTTTTCTATGTGTGGGCACTATGTTACAATTATTTACGTTCAGTGTCAACTGCCAGTCCCTGCACCATTCATCGATCCTCTGTAGGTCCTCCTGTAAATTGCACTGTCTTCTGGCATTGCTTCCATCTTACAGACAACCACATCATCTGTGAACAGCCTGATAGAGCTTCCAAGCAGTCTACTAAATCATTTATGTACGATGTAAACAGTAATGGTCATATCACACTTCCTTGGGGCACACCCAATATTACCTTTACATCAGTCGATTTTGTTCCATTAAGAGTGACGTGTTGAGTTCTGTCTGTAAGGAAGTCTTGAATCCAGTCACAAATCTGGTCTGATATTTGGGAAGCTCATTTTTTCTTAATGGCAGTGCTGGAAAGTGACAAAATACGTTCTAGATGTTGAAGAACACTGTGGGTCTTGTGGAGTAACAGAACGAGCTGAGTTTTGCTAGATCTCTGTTTGCAGGTTCTACGTTGATTTTTATAGAGAAAATTTTCAGTCACATTTACTTCTACATCTGCATCTACATATGTACTCTGAAAGCCACTGTACAGTGTGTGGTGGAGGGTACCTTGTGCCACTACTAGTTGTTTCCTTTCCTGTTGCACTCAAAAATAGAATGGGGAAAAAAATATGTTGCCCCAGTGTCTCATACCTTATGTTTGTGGGTCTTATGTGGAATGTATGTTGGCGGAAGTAGAAACTTTCTGCAATCAGCTTCAAATGCTGGTTTGTTAAGTTTTCTCAATAATGTTCGTCGGAAAGAATTTCACCTTCCCTCCATTTAAGTTCCTGAAACATCTCCATAATATTTACATGTTGTTTGAACGTACCAGTAAAGCATCTAGCAGCCTGCCCCTAACAATACACAATCATGTGTGATATATCCCTGGTGGAGTTTTAGTGTTAAAAGTTCATGACTTGTTAATGATGCAGATTTACTCATCACAGGAACCTGCTCTCCTTCTGGCAGCAGTTTTTTGTAGGCCACTGGAGCAACAAAGGATATCTAGTGAGTGGAAAAAGTGCAAGTCGTTTCCGTTTTCAAAAAGTGTCATAGGACAGATGCATGTATTTATAGGCCTGTATTGTTGGGATCAATCTGTTATAGAATTATGAAACATGTTTTATGCTCATGTATTACAACATTTTGGAGACCAAAAGTCTCTTTTGTAAAAATCAACATAGATTCTGCAGAGAGGGGTCTTGCAAAACTCAGCTTACTCTGTTCCTCCATGAGATCCATAGCACTGTAGATATAGCATGTACGGATACAGCAGGTTGTAGTGTTTGAATAGCTGAATGAAAACAGAGAGAAAATTTTTGTAACATGTTGTCATAATTTGGAGAAATTTATCTCCATGGATAAAAATTTATGAGAAACTGACTTTCAAGTCAGAGAAAGCTGGTGGCCAGGGTTGTTGACAAAGAATTGTTCACACAGTAGAATTTGAGGAGATGGTGTTGGATTGTATGGGAGAAGATTCATTAATAAACACCCATCAACTTCCATATGCTGGTGGTCCCAGCTGGAACAGCCAATATTCAGGGATATGCCAGAAATGATCAACAAAAAAAACTTCATACGGATATATGCCCTGTACCGAATAGTTTCAAGATAGAACATATTTAATGTATGTACATTTGTTTATGGGCTAGTGGCATGCATGTGTGTGTCTTACTCAGCCAACCTCGTTGACATTTCTTCTAGCCCACCCTGCTGTGTTGCTTTCAGCCTCGTTGCTCAGGATGTCTTTATGCCATTAAACTAGCCTGTTGAATATGCTGTTGTCCATGGTATGTTGTGAGCAAAGTAGTGTGAGGGATTGGGAATGTATCAGCTAGAGAAGGATTTGTTCGTTTTGTTTTTACACGTGCTAACTAAAATGCTGCACATGTACGCCAATGAAGAATATGCTGATAAGGTGTACGTTAATGGCTTCTTTGATGTTAGTGCTTTTGCTGTTGTTGAAGAATAGTGTTAGTGCTTTCCAACTTGTGTAATTCCTGATTGTAAAGTGTTTGTCAGAGTATTTAGCACATTGCGTGAAATAGGTATTCTTCGCATTTTTCTTCTGAATGTTATTTCACCAAACTGTGCAGGAACAGCCATATGTTGTTGAAATGGTACAGCGTAGTTCTTCTACCAGCACACGGCAACTTTCTGTATGTATCAATGTCCCAAGAAGGTGTGTATGGCAAACATTGTGTGTGCAAAACTTGTACACATTTCAGATAAGGGGTGTCCATAATATTTGCATTGGCAACAATCCCATACAACTTCAATTTTGTCACTGGTTAAATGATCATACATCATTTGCTTCCATTAATACCATTCACTAGTGAAGCCACATTTACACACACAAAATGGAATCAACATCACATGTAATAACCATGTGATCAAAGGAAATTTCACAAGCTATAGTGAAACCAATTTCGAACTTTGTGTTTCAATATATGTTTGGTGAAGCTTGATCGATAATATATTAATAGGTCCAGTTGTTTGAGAAGATTTAATGATGGGCCATAATTACTTGCATTTTTTGGATTTTTTTTTTTTTTTTTTTTTTTTTTTTTTTTTTTTTTTTTTGAGCACCTTGAGGTCATAACGTGCCACACGGACTGCATCGCACTTCCAGGATGATGGAGTCCGTCCACATTTTACCAGATGTGTGAGGAAATATTTCAATTGCATTTATCTAAATTTCTGGATTGGCCATGATAGTACAGTTGACTGGCCATAACGATCAACAGACCTTCAGCCATTAGATTTCTGTTTATGGGGTTGAAAGAAATCTGAGGTGTACAAATGAGCGGTGAATACATGAGAGGAACTATCTGGTTACATTATGGATGTTGCTGCACCCATTAGGGAATGTACAGAGGCACTCAGACAAGCAACACAACATTTTCTCCCAAGAACGCAAAAATGAACTGAAGCTGACGACAGAATATTTGAACATTTATTGTGAACTGTACTACAGCTGTAATGTGATGTGAATGATGGTACTTTTAAACATTCGTTTAAAAAATATGTGTTTTTCAGTTGATACTTTGTAAAATGCATGTTTAATATTTAATAATTGGTGCACATGTGTAAACCGGACAGTGTATGGAACAATACTGAAAATAAATAAGAACGTGCATTAAGTGTGTTCTGTCTCAGAAACCATTCGGACTAGGGCCTATATCCAAATTTACCTTTTTGCTTCAAATGACCATTCCTATTATACCCCTGAAAATTGACCATTTCTCCTGCAACACACTATAGATGCCAGCTGATGGGTATTTATTGGTGTATATTTCTAATGTGGATACTAGCTGAGCATGTGACACGCAGTCAGTGTGTAAATATTTTGTAATAGTCATAAAATTGTTACCAACTCATGAAAGAATGGAATCTCCAGGTAGGAATGTCAACAATGTAGGAAAAGATAGATTCATGTTTGTGGTAAGGATAACATGGCTGAGTTGCAGACAGGTACAATTAAAAAAGGCTTACACATAAGCTTTCAGCCTCACCCTTTGTCAGAAAGAGAGAACCACACATCATTCAGTCACACAAGCAAGCACACCTCACACACTCATGATCACAAACTCCAGCAGCTCAGACCAAAATGCTATTCTGGCATTGTGAATGAATGGTGTATGTTTCTCTTTTTATGATTTACCATCTAGTGAGTTACTTCATACCATTAAAATATTTGTATATGTTAAATTCTTTAACTGTTATAGTTCTTTTCATATACAAGTAATAGACATACAAAACACTTTTTTTGGAGGCCGTGCTCTTCTGCTTCCTTGAAGTCAGTTAAGGCTGTTGTAATCTCCAAACTTATTGGAAAGCACTTGTCAGCTTAGACAACATGATGAACTCATTGGTTTGGGATATAATGTGTTTTCAGTACATAGCAAAACTTAGCTGAATTTCTTGTGTGTGTGTGTGTGTTTTGCATTTTCTTACTGGAAACATACATTTCAGGGAAAAGAAACTGTCTCGAAATGGCTCGCTGAAAGTACTTGATCATGCCATGTCTGGACCAGATGGAAAAGAAAATTGTAATAAATTTGTAGATATCCTTGGACTCCGAACAATCTTTCCATTGTTTATGAAAACTCCAAAGAAAAATCGCAAGCGTATACTGACCACTGAAGAACATGAAGGTAAAGTTTCCATTCATTTGAAATTGCTAAAACTTGCTTTTCCACACAATGTTTCCTGGCATTTAATATTTAGGTTGTTTTCCATTTCTGTGTAAGGTATTGATTATTTATACTTCAGAAGACTAAAGCTTGCTTGCTATGGGTAACAAATTATTATTACATTCTCATCATACTTATCAGATTAATACAAAGTAAATTGATATTTTTGTTAATGCCTTTTAAAACACCATTTTGTTCTGTTGCTCAGTAAAATAAAGTTGATTAATTCCAACCAAATTAATAATGCATTTCTTTTTCATAATTTGTTATGTTTACAGAATCATAGTTCAGTATTTATATGTCTCATAATTGACGAAATGTTCTTGGGCTTCCATCTGGGTGGCTGCTGTGAAATACTTGATGTTTCAATGAATGTCACTCATCATCCTCTTTATCTTTGCCAGAAGATGATAACAGCGACACTCATTGATACATTGCAGAATTTCAGTTCTTCCGCTCAAATGGAAGCCCAACAAACTTTTGTCAGCAGTATATGCCAGGAAAGTATACATTCACATATCTCATAGCTGTTGTCATTCTTGTTGTATTGGATCAAAATTATTATGGATATCTCCAAAATTTAGGTTGAACATGAAACTTTCAAAGTTTGTATTAATGCTTCTTATTAAGTTTTTTCATTTTTAAAAAGTGATAGTGCTTGTTGTTGTTTTATGAACATTATATTTATTCCAGCTTATACTACAGTTTCTAAAAACAAATAATGGAAGGAGTAAATGTAGACAGTTTCCATGTAATTGGGCCTTTGAACAATCAACAGGCACATGAACAAAACCTTACTGAGCTTTCAGACAATGTCCTCCTTCAGAATTAATTAATACAGAACACACATGCAAATGCACAGTTATATTGTCTGTGCTCTGTGATTTGATTCATCCCCCAGTTCTTATCTCACATACACTCTTCACACATAATGTAGCAAAATTGAAGCACATGAAAGTATTTATTTGTTTCCATAAAAGCAATCTAGGAGGACAAGGATATTTTTCTTGATCTGGCTATGAAAGAGCTTTGTTTAGGTAAACAGATGCGTTTACTTTTTCGTCTGTTTCTCCTGTACGTCAGTTCTTTGTGCACTGGGGCTAATGTTCCCAGTGAGTAGATTCTATACATAATGTGTAGTTCTGGAAACTTTTTGAACTACCCATGCTCAGTTGCCGTAACCTTTATTTAGTATCGCCACCAGCAGATACTGAGATGGATGCAGATGAGCTGGCATGGATATTGCAGCCAAACAGTACAGAACACTGTCACTTAGAGTGTATACAAGGCATTGTATGGGCAAAACCACTCTCCCAGGTGATCACCTGCTGGCCTCATTAGGCCTGATCAAGTAGCTCTTATGAGACATCAACTACCTCAGATGTGGCCTTTACCTTGCGCCATGCTCCGTTTTCCATGTGCTTAGTTTACTCTGTCACTCACACTGATGGCATTTTGTTTACTTCATGTTCATCTCTATGTGATGTTGGGATGCTCTGCTCTCCTGGAGATTGATTCACATATCCAGTTTCTTTCCCTCTTTCCTGTTTCAGCTCCCCAGGTTTGTATTCGGGCCACCATTGGCCATTTTGTGCCGACAGTCATGATTTTGTGGCATTGTCATGTCTGTACAGATACAAAACACTGGATTGAACACTCGATTTTTTCCAACCCAAACTTCGGTGAAAGTCAAGATGATGACAAATTTGGTGAACAGGATGGGTACTCTTATAGTACATTCTATGAATTACTTGTCTTTCATACACCAGAACACCTTTGTAGGCAGGTGTGTTGTCCAGATTTGTCTATTTTATTTTTCTTTCTGCAATCTAGCCTTTTTCGCTTAAATTTTCATCTCACTGGTCCAGCGGCTACTAATTGTTTTACCCATTGCTTGGAGTTTAAGAAGGAAAAATACCTTCTGCAGCCCAAAATCGAGTGGCCACAACCTTTCTGTTTTTTACTTGCTCCCCCCCCCTCCCCCCCCCCCCCCCCCCCTCTCTCTCTCTCTCTCTCTCTCTCTCTCTCTCTCTCTCTCTCTCTCTCTCTCTCTCTCTCCAGTGACTACCACACGGGATCTTTAATTGCAGTTATATTCTGCAGTGACAAATTGCAACATGACATTAGTTGACTTGACATGTTTAAATAATCCATGCATTGGCTGAGAAGATTATTTCTGTATTTGCTACTCATCAGAAGTCAACTAATGCATCACATGTCTTGCAGGGAATTTTCTCCTAGTTAATTAAAATGAAAAAATACTTTATTCTTGCTTCTTGTGTGCATACGGTATTAGCTATTTCATACATCTGCAACCAATAATTGTCCAACAACATGTTATACACTATATTGATTTTTTTCATTGTGTGGTTGCAGTTTTGAGGCATCTTTCAGAGGAATTATCTTGAAGTGAAGTATGATCATCCTTGATTTCTGCCACCTTTTTGTTGACAGTGACGGAGCATACTCCTGAGTTCTTGGTTTCCGTAATCCAGCTGTGACAAAGAATTTTACCACAGCACCTTATTCCAGTGTATCCAGTTAAATAAAATACACACAAAATAAAAATTAGAAAGTAGAACGATTTAAACTATTTTGCAGATAAGTTGAACTTGACTTACATTATTTCCAGAATGTATCAACGTAACAAAGACAAAATTTCAATGATATTAATACCATGTGTGTGCCAGGCTTTGCTCTTATATAGCCTCTAAATGTTATCTGCAATCATATGTAGCTTATCACAGAGAGTAATTAACTGTAAATGGGGGGCATTAGCTGGGGATATTTGAAATTATTTAATTTTATATATAAAGTGGAGTTGCACTGGTAATTATGAAAAAGCAAATTTGTAGTTATTTAATATGGTGTATCTGAGGTTAAAAATATTATTTCTTACTTCCAACAGAACACGTGGTCTCAATTATTGCAAGTATGCTGCGCAACTGTCGGGGACCACAGCGCCAAAGATTATTAAATAAGTTTACGGAGAATGATCATGAAAAAGTCGATCGACTTTTAGAACTGCATTTTAAATATCTGGAGAAGGTTGAGCAGGTGGATGCAGAGCTAGACCGCGAGCGAAAGGTATGGAATGAAATACAAATTCTCATCAACTTTATAATGAAATAGGTTAAAAGTTTCTTTAATTTTACTTGATATGTTGTCTGTAACAACAACAACAACAACATTGCTACTACTACTACTACTACTACTTCTACTCCTACTCTATATACAAGATTTATCATCAGTGTTTGAAAGAATATATTTGTATCAGAAAGATGACATCTAAAATGAAATTAGAGTTACATACAGGTAGGAAAACAAACTCTGACAGCAAGTTACACTTTTTGCAGAAATCTGTGATCTCTTTGAAATACAGACTGGGGACAGGCAGGGAGATGAATTATCCCCAATTGCCCTCAATACTGTCCTGTAGAAAATAATGAAACCCTAGGAAAAAGTGCTGAAGTTGGAAGGACTAAGTGAAATACCCCTTGGGAAAAAGGAAACAACATGGAAAATAAGTGATTAGCTTTTTCCCATGACCTTGCCCTTTCAGCCTGAAAACAAGAAGGATGTGCAAAGAATGCTGGAGATCTTGCATGAAATTGCTGGAAAACAGGTCTGAGAGGCTCATGTGAAAAGATAGAATATATGGAACACAGGAGACATCATGGGAAGAAATACTTGAATGTAAAACATGGGAAGATTAACAGGACAGACCAAGGAGAACGGAGTCAATCCAGTAGACTGGATAAAGAGGCTGTCAAAGGAAGAGCCAGAAAATTGGACTTTGCTTACAAACTAACACAGAACAGGTAGAAAGTGAGCAATATCCTACAAGGCCAAAATCAGGCACTATAATTCAGCTTTAAAACCAGAGGTACTCTGCTTCGAAGCATCTTATTTTAAATGAAAAGACAATTGAAAGGATTTGAAAAGAAGGAAAGGAAGTATCTCGGAAATTCTGGGGTGCCAGAAGACTACTGTAAAACTTAGACGAATGGAAAAATGAGGAGTTCTACAAGTAGACCAAATAGATCTTGTACACAATGCAGAAATGACAGTTGAAATTTTATGGACACGTAGCAAAAATAGATGAAAACCAGATGAATGAGAACATTTTCACTTATGAGATGTGATCAAAAAGTAACAGGAATGTTTTAATTTTGTAGACCTTATACATCTGATTTTCAGTTTTTTTCATCTTTTGGTGTACATGCTCCTGATGTATATTTACATTTTCAGCTGTTTTGAATATTTAGTTTAGTGTTGACACTCAAAAGGTTAGGCATGTTTTCGAGTACTCAGCAAATTTTTACTTTTGAGTAAGATGGATCGAAGAATATGCATTAAATTTTACTCGAAAAATGTAATAAAGCGCAGATCTGCATTCAGAATGTTGCCTGTGGCTTTTGGCAAACATACTATGAGTAAGACAAGAGTTTATGAGTGGTATAAACGTTTCAAACAGGGTCAAGAAGATATTGAAGATGACGACCACACTGAATGCCCTAGTACATAAAATACTGATGACATTGTGGAAGAAGTAAAGAAAATGGTTCTGGAAATTCGCCAAATCACCATCGGAGAGGTTGCTAAGATGACGACATACCCTTTGGCTCATTTCAAGTAATTGTTTTGGATGTTTTAGGCATGAAATGTGTAGCAAGAAAGTTTGTTGTGAACTTGTTGAATTTTGACCAAAAACGACACCACGTGTATATTGCTCAGGGGTTGCTGAATGAAGTTGACAGTGATCCAGAACTTCTAGAGAAGGTTTAACATGTGACAAAACATGAGCATATGGGTAATGATGTCGAAACCAAGGCCCAATTGTCCCAATGGAAACTGCCTGAAGAGCCAAGACCAAAAAGAATTTGACAAATTCAATCATTTGAAGGTTCTTCTCACTGTTTTCTTCAATTAAAATGGTATAGTGCCTCATGAATTCCTGCTTCATGGTTGTACAGTCAATAATGAATACTACCTTAAAGTTATGTGGCAGCTGTTTGAAGGAATCCGAAGAAAACAGCCAGCATTGTGGCAAAACCACTTGTGGAAATAGCTTCATGATAATGCTCCCACTCACACCTCAGTGCTTGTTTGTAATTTTTTGGCAAAAACAAAAATATGCAAAAACGTTATGTTGGCTCAGCCACTGTATTCACTGGACATGCCCTCTGTGATTTCTCTCTGTTCCTGAGGCTGAAGAGAATTGTGAAAGGACGTCGTTTTGCCATCATTGATGAGATAAAAACAGAATCACCAAAGAAGCTGGACACCATAACGAAAAATGAGTTCCAGGAGTGCTTACAAGTGTGGAAAAAGTACTGGCACAAGTCTATTATATCTGAGGAATATTACTTTGAAGGGGACGAAGTTGTTGTTGATGAGTAAATGAAGATTCTTTAAGAAAAACAAAAATTCCCTTTACTTTTTGATCACACTTCATATTTATGTTTATCTGTTCTGTACATGTGAGATGGTGATGTTTCAGTGTACATAATTAAATCTGACAGAAAAGTTATGCAAAAGGAACTTGCAAAATTATATACAGGATATTTAAGAAAGATGATAATGCCAGGAAACTGGAACATTGTTGTAATTATTCTCATTCACATGTCAGGAGATAAACAAGACAGATAACTACAAACCTATCAGCTTCGTATTCATAATATATACGGTAGTAACTAAAATTATTACCAACTGTGGAGAGAAAAATGTGAATTTTAAAAATAGGAAGTATCAAGCCAGCTTTAGAATTGGATGCAGCATAATGGACTACTTGAAAGCACTGAACAGGTTATGAAACTTCCTGACAGATTAAAACTGTGTGCTGGACCAAGACTCGAACTCGAGACCTGCCTTTCGAGGGCAAGTGCTCTACCGACTGAGCTACCCAAGCATGACTCACGACCTGTCCTAACAGCTTTACTTCTGACAGTACCTTGTCTCCTGCCTTCCAAATTTCAGTGAGTAGAACTATAAAGTCCGATTTTGAGAAGGCTTTTGACTCCTTGGTCAACAATATTGGTACTGCCAATCTCTGAGGAGAAGTAAATTTGATCAGCCTATGCTAATACATTGAATACATGTTTATGTATTTATTTATTTTTAAGTCATCTGTCATCTGACTGGTTTGATGCAGCCCGCCACAAATTCTCGTGTTGTGCTAATTTCTTCACCTCAGTATAGCAACCACCCTATATCCTCGGTTATTTCTACATCTACATCTACATCGTTACTCCACAATCCACTTTATGGCACATCGCAGAGGGTACCCTGTACCACTATTAGTCATTTCCTTTCCTGTTCCTATCGCAAATAGAACAAGGGAAAAACGACTGTCTATATGCCCCCTTAAGAGCCGTCATTTCTTGTACCTTATCTTTGTGGTATGTTAGAGGCAACAGAATCATTCTTCAGTCAGCTTCAAATGCTGGTTGTCTAAATTTTCTCAATAGTGTTCCTCGAAAAGAATATCGCCTTCTTTCCAGGGATTCCCATTTGAATTCTCGAAGCATCTCTGTAACACTTCTGTGTTGCTCGAATCTAACAGTAACAAATCTGGCAGCCCACCTCTGATTTGCTTGGGTGTCTTCCTTTAATCTGACCTGGAATAGATCCCAAACACTTAAGCAGTACTCAAGAATAGGTTCCACATTTATGCGGTCTCCTTTACAGGTGAACCACACTTTCCTAGAATTATCCCAATAAACCGAAGTAGACCATTTGCCTCCCATACAATAATCATCACACGCATGTTCCATTTCATATTGCTTTGCCGCATTAAGCCCGGATATTTAAACAATGTGTTTGTGTCAAACAGGGCACTACTAATGCTGTATCCCAAAATTATGGGTTTGTTTTTCCTACTCATCCACATTAACTTACATTTTTTCCACATTTAAAGCTAGCTGTCATTCATCACACTAAATAGAAATTTTGTCTGTCATGTTGTATCCTTCTGTAATCACTCAATTTTGACACCTTACCATTCACCACAGCATCATCAGCAAACAACCATACACCGCTACCCACCTTGTCCACTAAGTCATTTATGTATACAGAGAATAACAGTGGTTCTATCACATTTCCCTGGGGCGCTCCTGATGATACCTTTGTCTCTGATGAACATCCGCCATTGAGGACAACATACTATGTTTTGTAACTTAGTAAGTCTTCGAGCTACTTGCATATTTGTGAACCTGTTCCATATGCCCGTACCTTCTCTAACTGCCTGCAGTGGGGCAGTGTATCAAATGCTTTCCAAAAATCTAGAAATGTGGGATCTGTGTGTTGTCCTTCATCTGTAGTTCACAGTATATCATGAGAAAAGGGCAAACTCAAATTTTGCACAAATGATGCTTTGTAAAACCATGCTGATTCATGGACATAAAGGTTCTCTGCAAACTGATGTAAGGAGTATTGGCCTGTAATTTTGCGGGTCCATTAGTTTGCCCTTCTTATACACAGGAGAGACTGGAAACTTGCTTGGGAATTTGCACTGGGCTAGAGCTTCATAATAAATACAAGCTAAGTAACGGGCCATTGCCTTAAAGTACTCTTTGAAAAACGAAATTGGGACTACATATGGACCTAATGACTTATTTGTTTATTGAATGTATTCTGATCTCTGTCTTCCTCTGCTGTTTTTACCCTTGCAGCTCCTTCTAGTGTTATGAAAATTATCTGATGATGTTGTAACGTATGTCCTTGTCCTGTCTTCTTGTCAATGTTGAACATATGTTTCTTTTTCTCGAATCTGCAGAAAAGCGCCTCATTTCTGATCGTATCAGTCCATCTAATTTTCAACATTGTTTTATAGTACCACATCTCAAACACTTTGATTCTGTTCTTTCCCATTGTCTCCTCAGTCCATGATTCACTACTGTATAGTGCTGTGCTTAAAATGTACATTCTCAGAAATTTTGTTCCACTAATTAAGGCCTCTGTTTGATGTTTGAATTTTTATGGCCTGGAATGCCCAATTTGCATGTACTATTGTAATTTTTCATGTCCTCGCTTTGTCTGGTATATGTTATTCCCTTACTTTGCTTTGTAGACAGCCATTTTGATAAAATGCCATCAGTGAATCTTATCACTGTTATCCTTTCACCTGAATTTTAATTACCTTTTTGAACCTTTCTTTTATTTCTGTCATTGCTTCTTCGATGTACAAATTGAATGTTAGGAGAGAGAGGCTGCATCCTTGTCTTATGCCCTTTCTTACCCTACCACTTCATTCTTGGTATTTCACTCCCATTTGGTCCTTGTGAATAATGTGTGTGATCCATATTTCCATATAGCTTAATCCAGTTTTTCACAGGCTTTCGAATATCTTATGCCATTTTACATTACTGGACACTTTTCAGGGTCGACAAATCCAGTTAACGTGACTTGATTTTTCTTAAGCCTTGCTTCCATTATCAGAATAGGTGCAACGTCAGAACAACACGTCTGGTGCCTTCACTTCCCTAAAAGCCAAACTGAATGTCATCTAGCAGCTCTTTGATATTCTTTTCCATTCTGCTGTATATTATTCTTGTCAGCAACTTGGATGCATGAGATGTTAAGTTGATTGTGCGATAGTTTTCACATTTATCTGCCCTTGCTATCTTCAGGATTTTGTGGAGATATTTTTCTGAAAGTCTGGTGATATATTTCCATCTTCATCGATTCTACATAATAACTTCAGTAGTCCATTGGTTGCCACTTACCACTCAACAATTTTAGAAATTTCGATGATGTATTGTCTATCCCTTCTGCCTTATTTGATCGCAAGACTTGCAGAACTCTGTTGACCTCTGACTCTAATACTGCATCCCATTTGTCTTCCGTATTGATTAACATTTCTTCATCTTCTGTCATGTCGTCAATCAAGTCTTTCCCCTTGTAAGGGTCTCTTTGTACCTATCTGCACTTTACTGTGAGTTGAGCAGTGGACTTCCCATTGTGGTCTTAATGTTGGTACCTTTGCTTTTAATTTCCCCAAATGTTGTTCTGACTGTTGTGTGTGCTAAATCAATCTCTCCAGTGACCATTTCCTTTTCAATTTATTCACCTTTCCCATGCAGCTCTTTCAACTTGGCTTCCCTTCACTTCTCATTTATTTTATTCCTAATCAGTTTTATTTATTTCATTCCTAATCAATTTATAATTCTGTATTTTGGTTTTTCCAAACATTTTTCTTCTTTTGTCGATCTACTGAATTATTTATTCTGTTGTTCAAGTTTTCTTTGCATTTACCTTCATTGTACTAATGTGTCAACTGTTCTCCCTATATGATTCCGCTTTGGAGAGACATCCATTCCACTTCTGCCTGCCATCTGTGGCATACAACATGGCAGTACCTACAGCCTTGGACAATATCATGCACATCTTATCATTCCTCAGTGCTTCAGTATGCCACTTCTTTCCACAATGATTCTTCAGGGCGAGTCTCTTAAAATTCATTTTATTTGTTATCCTTACTAAATTGTTATCCGAATCTGTATCAGTTACTGAGTATGCTTGATTGTGGAATCTCTGTGTAACTGTATATTGTGCTAATTTCACAGCTTCCCTCTGACTTCAGCATAATAGTGCAGTTCAGAATTGAAAGAGGTGTCGGCCAAGGAGATCCCTTATCACCAAAAGTTTTCTCAGCAGTCCTAGAAGAAGATACCAAGTCCTTAAATGGGGAAAACAAAGCAATGTGTGTTAATGGATCATATCTGTACGACATTGTCCAGTCCAAGCTTGTGCACCATCTCTAATGACCTCATTGTTGTTAAACATTACATACCAATCTTCCTTCATTCATTTCAATATAGTCTTCAGCCTACAGTGAATAATTCACTAAAAGACAATACTATAAAACATACAATGAAATACAATATTGAGTTCTGTTGACTATAAACAGTTTGTGAAACCCATGAAAATAAGACTCACTTGTATCTAAGAACTATGGATTATCTATCACAGCCATTTTTGCTATTCATGCTTGAGATAAGTGAAACTGAATGCAGTAATTTTATGTTCTTTACCTGCTGTTTAGAACAATATACCAATCTTTAATTTATAACAAATTTACATAACATTTAAAAACCATTCTGTGGCAGCGTTCCAGTTTTCAGCAAATACACACGTAAAATTATGGTATCCACGTTTTTTTGATAGACATCTTCTGTAAGGTTACCATTTCACTAAAGTATTCATGAAGTTCATAAGCAATATTGTTATTACTTTTCAGGATGGTGAGGATGAAGATGATGACAGCAATTACTTGCGGCGACTTGAAGGTGGTCTGTTCACATTACAGCTTGTAGATTATATTATATTGGAAGTATGTACAGGAGGTCCCAGCTCCATCAAGCAGCGAGTAACTCAGATCCTGAATTTGAGGGGTGGCTCAGTGAAAACGATAAGGCATGTTATGAGAGGTAAGTTTAATCCAATGCTATGAGAAGACATAAACATGCCATCATATGATGTGTGTACCAATAATGAGTTTACTGACATATTTTTTCTATATTCACAGCCCTTGTTATATTCTGGAAACAGTTTGTCTCTAGTTCTACAGATTTATGTAATTTATTCTCTTGTTTAGTGAGAAGACATCATATCCATTCACTGTTTTTTTGTGGAGAGTTGGAGGCCACATGGCACTTTCTTTAATTGCGTAATGTAATTGAAAGTGGCAGGAAGGAAAGCTTTCTGGTTAAATGATAAATGTTATGAAGAATCAGGGAATACTGATTGGCAGGCTGTGTAGGTGAATCTCAAACGAGTCAGAAGTTTCCCACCAACATAATCCGTTAAAAAAATGATGAACACATAACAGCCCCGGAGTTGTTCAGCAAAGAAACAAGCACCAATTGTTAGTAAACTCATTGACAAATATATGACTTACTAATTGTTCTGCATGTTCTACAGAAAAGAATATACTTCATTAAATTTTCATTCCCTCACTGCAACAAATGACATAAAACACAATCAAGGCCAACATAGACAGCTTACCTACATGTCTCATCTCTGCTTGTCAGCTGCATCCTTTATGCTGTCCACGTGTAAAGTGCCCGATGGCTGGCTGCTCTCTCTCCTATTGGCACCCAGCACCTGTCATTTATGTAGGAAATCTGGGTTGTGTGTCTGAAGTCACCAATGTCACCATTTCATCAAGAGACTGCTAGATTGTCAATATAAACTCATCCATTCAGTATATAATTCACCATGTCCTCACTCCACATTGTAACTCCTATCTTTTTCTGAATCAGACTGTGTGTTTGACAACATGCATGTTATTTTTTTATGGTAGTACTGATTTGCTGTCAGCCAGGCATAACTGCCCCTGAGGCTGTAGCTAAGTAGCTGAACTATGTTTCACTACATTGAATTCCTTCATAATTGTGACTTTCT